>NC_090653.1:139442832-140042832 GCF_040937935.1 Hyperolius riggenbachi
CCTGTAATAACCCACTGATTACCTGTCAATCACCTATCAATCACCCATCAATCACCCCCTGTCACTGCCACCCATCAATCACCCCCTGTCACTGCCACCCATCAATCACCCGCTGTCACTGCCACCCATCAATCAGCCCCTAACCTGCCCCTTGCGGGCAAACTGATCACCCACCCACACCAATAGATCGCCCGCAGATCCGACATCAGATCACCACCCAAGCGCAGTGTTTCCATCTATTCTCTACCCTAAACACCCACTAATTACCCATCAATCACCCCCTGTCACTGCTACCTATCAGATTAGACCCCTATCTGCCCCTAGGGCACTCAATCACCCGCCCACACCCTCAGAATGCCCTCAGACCCCAGCCCTGATCACCTCGCCAGTGCATTGCTTGCATCCATTCCCCCCTCTAATCACACCTTGAGACACCCATCAATCACCTCCTGTCACCCCCTAGCACACCTACCCATCAGATCAGGCCCCAATTTGCCCCGTGTGGGCTCCTGATCACTCGGCCAAACCCTCAGACCCCCTTCCGATCACCTCCCCAGTGCATGGATTGCATCTATTTTCCCCTCTAACCACCCCCTGAGACACCCATCAATCACCTCCTGTCACCCCCCTAGCACTCCTATCCATCAGATCAGGCCCAATACAACCTGTCATCTAAAAGGCCACCCTGCTTATGACCGGTTCCACAAAATTCGCCCCCTCATAGACCACCTGTCATCAAAATTTGCAGATGCTTATACCCCTGAACAGTCATTTTGAGACATTTGGTTTCCAGACTACTCACGGTTTTGGGCCTGTAAAATGCCAGGGCGGTATAGGAACCCCACAAGTGACCCCATTTTAGAAAAAAAAGACACCCCAAGGTATTATGTTAGGTGTATGACGAGTTCATAGAAGATTTAATTTTTTGTCAAAAGTTAGCGGAAATTAATTTTTATTGGTTTTTTTTCACAAAGTGTCATTTTTCACTAACTTGTGACAAAAAATAAAATCTTCTATGAACTCGCCATACACCTAACGGAATACCTTGGGGTGTCTTCTTTCTAAAATGGGGTCACTTGTGGGGTTCCTATACTGCCCTGGCATTTTAGGGGCCCTAAACCGCGAGGAGTAGTCTAGAAAACAAATGCTTCAAAATGACCTGTGAATAGGACGTTGGGCCCCTTAGCGCACCTAGGCTGCAAAAAAGTGTCACACATGTGGTACCGCCGTACTCAGGAAAAGTAGTATAATGTGTTTTGGGGTGTATTTTTACACATACCCATGCTGGATGGGAGAATTTTCTATGTAAATGGACAATTGTGTGTAAAAAAATCAAACAATTGTCATTTACAGAGATATTTCTCCCACTTAGCATGGGTATGTGTAAAAATACACCCCAAAACGCATTATACTACTTCTCCTGAGTACAGCGGTACCACATGTGTGGCACTTTTTTACACCCTAAGTACGCTAAGGGGCCCAAAGTCCAATGAGTACCTTTAGGATTTCACAGGTCATTTTGCGACATTTGGTTTCAAGACTACTCCTCACGGTTTAGGGCCCCTAAAATGCCAGGGCAGTATAGGAACCCCACAAATGACCCCATTCTAGAAAGAAGACACCCAAAGGTATTCCGTACGGAGTATGGTGAGTTCATAGAAGATTTTATTTTTTGTCACAAGTTAGCGGAAAATGACACTTTGTGAAAAAAAACTATTAAAATCAATTTCCGCTAACTTGTGACAAAAAAATAAAAACTTCTATGAACTCACCATACTCCTAACGGAATACCTTGGGGTGTCTTCTTTCTAAAATGGGGTCATTAGTGGGGTTCCTATACTGCCCTGGCATTTTAGGGGCCCTAAACCGTGAGGAGTAGTCTTGAAACAAAAATGACCTGTGAAATCCTAAAGGTACTCATTGGACTTTGGGCCCCTTAGTGCAGTTAGGGTGCAAAAAAGTGCCACACATGTGGTATCGCCGTACTCGGGAGAAGTAGTACAATGTGTTTTGGGGTGTATTTTTACACATACCCATGCTGGGTGGGAGAAATACCTCTGTAAATGACAATCTTTTGATTTTTTACACACAATTGTCCATTTACAGAGGTATTTCTCCCACCCAGCATGGGTATGTGTAAAAATACACCCCAAAACACATTGTACTACTTCTCCCGAGTATGGCGATACCACATGTGTGGCACTTTTTTGCACCCTAACTGCGCTAAAGGGCCCAAAGTCCAATGAGTACCTTTAGGATTTCACAGGTCATTTTGAGAAATTTCGTTTCAAGACTACTCCTCACGGTTTAGGGCCCCTAAATTGCCAGGGCAGTATAGGAACCCCACAAATGACCCCATTTTAGAAAGAAGACACCCCAAGGTATTCCGTTAGGAGTATGGTGAGTTCATAGAAGATTTTATTTTTTGTCAAAAGTTAGCGGAAATTGATTTTAATTGTGTTTTTTCACAAAGTGTCATTTTCCGCTAACTTGTGACAAAAAATAAAATCTTCTATGAACTCACCATACTACTAACGGAATACCTTGGGGTGTCTTCTTTCTAAAATGGGGTCATTTGTGGGGTTCCTATACTGCCCTGGCATTTTAGGGGCCCTAAACCGTGAGGAGTAGTCTTGAAACGAAATTTCTCAAAATGACCTGTGAAATCCTAAAGGTACTCATTGGACTTTGGGCCCTTTAGCGCAGTTAGGGTGCAAAAAAGTGCCACACATGTGGTATCGCCGTACTCAGGAGAAGTAGTATAATGTGTTTTGTGGTGTATTTTTACACATACCCATGCTGAGTGGGAGAAATATCTCTGTAAATGGACAATTGTGTGTAAAAAAAATTAACAAATTGTCATTTACAGAGATATTTCTCCCACCCAGCATGGGTATGTGTAAAAATACACCCCAAAACACATTATACTACTTCTCCTGAGTACGGCAATACCACATGTGTGGCACTTTTTTGCAGCCTAACTGCGCTAAGGGGTCCAAAGTCCAATGAGCACCTTTAGGCTTTACAGGGGTGCTTACAATTTAGCACCCCCCAAAATGTCAGGACAGTAAACACACCCCACAAATGATCCCATTTTAGAAAGTAGACCCTTCAAGGTATTCAGAGAGGGGCATGGTGAGTCCGTGGCAGATTTCATTTTTTTTTGTCGCAAGTTAGAAGAAATGGAAACTTTTTTTTTTTTTTTTTTCTCACAAAGTGTCATTTTCCGCTTACTTGTGACAAAAAATAATATCTTCTATGAACTCACTATGCCTCTCAGTGAATACTTTGGGATGTCTTCTTTCCAAAATGGGGTCATTTGGGGGGTATTTATACTATCCTGGAATTCTAGCCCCTCATGAAACATGACAGGGGGTCAGAAAAGTCAGAGATGCTTGAAAATGGGAAAATTCACTTTTGGCACCATAGTTTGTAAACGCTATAACTTTTACCCAAACCAATAAATATACACTGAATGGGTTTTTTTTTATCAAAAACATGTTTGTCCACATTTTTCGCGCTGCATGTATACAGAAATTTTACTTTATTTGAAAAATGTCAGCACAGAAAGTTAAAAAAATCATTTTTTTGCCAAAATTCATGTCTTTTTTGATGAATATAATAAAAAGTAAAAATCGCAGGAGCAATCAAATAGCATCAAAAGAAAGCTTTATTAGTGACAAGAAAAGGAGCCAAAATTCATTTAGGTGGTAGGTTGTATGAGCGAGCAATAAACCGTGAAAGCTGCAGTGGTCTGAATGGAAAAAAAGTGGCCGGTCCTTAAGGGGTAGAAAGCCCTAGGTCCTCAAGTGGTTAAAAAAACACTTTCAGTGCCGCCAAGTGGGATCATTTGCGTACCACCGATCCACACATATATTCAGCGACTTTTGCTGATTATTGTTTATTAAAAAAATATTTCATCTTTGTGACAAGTACTACTAACGACTAAGTAACGACTACTATGAAGAAATCCCATGAAAGAGGGAGGGGCAGGGGAAGAGGTGTTTCCCCTGACGGTTCACATACAGGCCGTGGTGGCGCAGCTAAGAAAACCCCCTCAATGCCGCCCATCTGCCCCAGTCAAAAAACATACCTCACTAATTCACAAGAACGGGAAGATGTAATGAATTGGTTGACCTCTCAAGCATCCAGCAGCGGGTTAAGCACCAGCCCAAAGGCAAAGTGAGGACGAAGACACCCAAATCCCAGAGCAATGTGCGCAGCAATATGAATGGCAGGAGGGCTGAACAGAACATGAACAACAGATGGGATTGAGGTGCGCAGAGGTTGTTCTGATGAGCTCTACTCCACTGCACACACATGAGGACGATTAGGAGATGTAAGAGGAGGTTTTGGACAATGATCACACAGACCCGGATTGGCCACTAGCAGCACGTGGCTGTCGGGATAGCAGTACAGATGAGTCAGCTGAAGAACCTACTGCATCAAGAGTTTCCGTTGTGCCACAAAGGAGTCAGCGAACATCGGCCACAACAAGCGCACAAGTGAGACGCAAAAAAGGAACGTGTCAAACTCCCAGTGTCAGACAGATCAAAATGGAGGAATACCAGCAGGCCCTTGTAGAGAAATTAATGAGGAGATTTGCATCCTCCTCCAGCCACATCAACAGACTGACTTCTGCTAACCCAGGACTAGGAGGGGAGCAAAGAACACAAGCTGCAGCTAGTGCCCACAAGGGAATGGTATCGGCAGTGTTCAAGGTGTGGCAAACGTTTCTGACACCCAGGCAGCAGCACACAGAACAGCATTCGCCCAGTTCCACCTACAACACCGATCGCCTGCAGAAGATGGTCAAGGACTACATGTCAGATGGTGTAGCCGTGTTCAACAATCCATCAGTCCCCTTTAACTATTGGGTCTCTAAGCTAGACACCTGGCACGAACTGGCAATATACGCAATAGAGGTGCTGGCTTGCACTGCAGCCAGCGTTATCTCCGAATGCTGTTTCAGTGCTGCCGGAGGCATCGTTACAGATCGGCGTATCCGCCTCTCCACAGAAAATGCAGACCGTCTGACACAAATTAAAATGAATAAATCATGGATTGGAAACGACTTCGCAACACCCCACGACCCAGCACCATGAACATCTGTGCTGGGTTAGCGTTTCCGCTCTCTTTTTAAGGAATATCTCACTCTATTATATTTATCACTGCATGGCGACAAAATGTTTTGCTGTACGCAAGCATTTTGTCGCCATGCCAGGCCTGGGTTGTGTCACTCACAAAGCATGGCCTTGCTCTCCTGTAGTACCTCCTCTTCCATCCTGTGTGCTGGGTTTTTAAGGAATATCTCACTCTATTATATTTATCACTGCATGGCGACAAAATGCTCAGCTTTACGCATGCATTTTGTCGCCATGCCAGGACTGGGTTGTGTCACAAAGCGTGGCCTTGCTCTCCTGTAGTACCTCCTCTTCCATCCTGTTTGCTGGCTTAGCCAGCACACAGGATGGCAGAGCAGGCACAGGAGAGCAAGGCCACGCTTTGAGACACAACCCAGGCCTTGCGTGAGGCCAAATTGGATACTGAAAGCAATGCACTTTGTCGTCATGCATTGAAAAATATAATAAAATTGAAATATTCCTGAAAATGGCACCAGCAACGCTAAGCCAGGCTGGCTTAGCGTTGCCGGTGCCATTTTCAGGAATATTTCAATTTTATTATATTTTTCAATGCATTGCTTTCAGTATCCAATTTGGCCTCACACAAGGCCTGGGCTATGTCTCAAAGCGTGGCCTTCTCCTCCTGCACCTCCTCTTTCATCCTGTGTGCTGTGGGGTTAGCATTGCCTGTCCCATTGGTACTACTAAGACAGCTTTCCAGGATCTCATTGTCCCTTACCCACACTATTCCCAAGCCATTTTACAGAAGTTTCCCTCATTTTTTAAGGTTTTTCTGGCCTGCAAAGCAGAAATATTCGGGTCCCCATTGACTTGCATTGGGTTCGGAATTCGGCCCGAACATGCCGAATATCGGGCGACGTTGGCTGAACCGAACCCGAACATTTTGGTGTTTGACCAACACTAGCGAGCATCCATGCAGGAGATGTGAGCGCACATAGGATTCTAGGAGCTGGAGGAATCCCCAGGCAAGTAAATCAGATTTTTTTCCTCCAGCTCAATTATCCTTAAAAACCCTAAATTATACAATTAGGAATGGATTAGGCAAAATCAACTGAATTTTGAAATCGTAATTTCATGTAACTGTAATTGCAAAATTTTATATGGAATTTCACATAATCATTATTAGCAGATTACTATCAACACTTCAGTCATAATGTAGCGAACATGTAGCGAACTTTCGGTTTGCGAATGCAAATTTTCTGCAAAAGTTTGCAAACAGGCGAACCACCATAGCCTTCAATGGGCAGGTGAATTTCAAAAACTATAGGGACTGTTTCTAGCCACAAAAGTGATGTAAAATTTGTTTCAAGGGGCCTAACACCTGGACTGTGGCATGCCGGAGGGGGATCCATGGCAAAAGTCCCACCAAAAATTATGTAGTTGGCGCAGTCATTTTTTTGTCTTTAAAGTGCAGAAACACAGTACATTTCTACATTTGTTGAATTAAGTGCTTTAAAATGTCCAGTGTGCATACTCGGCAGAGAGCTTTAGAGGTAACTTGAGGTGAGCAAATCATTGTTTTTGCTAGTTGACACCTGCAGGACATAAATGTTAGTCCTCTTGGTGGCAATCTTTGTGTAGTGGTGTGTAGTAGCTGCCTTGCTTGTGCGCACATTCATGGGAGGGTAGAGGATTTTGGTTTTCCAGCCCCATGGTCTCACTGAGGTAGTTCAAGGACAGTGACCTAAGTGACCAAAAAACACTGATTTTGCACTGAGGCCTTATACAGGGGGCAGTAGTGGATACTAGATGCCAGTAGTGGTGGTGAAGGATTATTGGGTTATGGTCGGTGCACTACTAGGACCAGCAGACCTGTCTCTAACAGCTAACATGCACTGGACACAGAGAATTGCAATATAACAATATCAAGAAAAAGAAAACCAGCCCTTACAAGGGCAATTGATTTATCAAGTTGGTGCACTACTAGTACCGGCAGACCTGTCTCCAACAGCTAATGGCTGCACTGGACACACATAATTGCAA
Source organism: Hyperolius riggenbachi (assembly GCF_040937935.1). Classification (NCBI taxonomy): domain Eukaryota; kingdom Metazoa; phylum Chordata; class Amphibia; order Anura; family Hyperoliidae; genus Hyperolius; species Hyperolius riggenbachi. The sequence goes on from NC_090653.1 coordinate 139,449,960, forward strand.
TATAACAATAGCAAGAAAAAGAAAAACAGCCCTTAGAAGGGTGAACTATTGTAGCACTAAGCACTGACTGCACTTGTCTGCAACAACTAAAGTGCATTGTGTGGACACACTGAACAGCAATATCACAAAATCAAAACACAGGCTTTTGAAGGGTTCTGGGGGTTACATAGATGGTGAATTGGTACTGTAGCAGTAAGAAACACCACTGGGGACACAGAACAAAGGCCTAACTAATGCTTTCCCTATCTACAGAAATGGTCTGTCTCTAGTCTCCTTCACAGCCTCCACAGTGTAAAATGGCTGTTATGCTGGCTTTCTGTTAGGTGGGGGGCAGTCCAGGTGGGAGGATAGCTGATTGGCTGCCATGTGTCTGCGGACTCTGGGATGAGGGGTCAATTTTTGACTTCATTACAATGTATAGGGGGTGAATTGAACACTCCATATGTTCTAGAACAGACATGAACGCGAATACGCGTTGTTCACCTCAAACTATTTGCCAGGCGAACAGTTCGGGCCATCTCTATACTTCAGTTTATTAAATACATGAATATAAATTTAATTGTTTGCATTCAATGACAGTTAGAGGACCAGTATCACAAAACATTTTAAAATGTAAAATATATGTGTATGCATATGTATAAAATTTACCTTTTTTCAGAGCAAAATGCACTTTGCTTACTTTGCTGTTGCTTACAATAGATAGTAAAAATGTGAAAGATCTGACAGGTTTTAGACTAGTCCGTCTCCTCATAGGGGAGTTTTGGGGTTTTCTTTATTTTCAAAAGCACTTACTGAACAGAAATTGCTCCGTTTAACTGCTCAAATAGCATGCACATGAGTATTTATACAGGGATTGCAGAATTATTAGGCATATGAATATTTTGACCACATCATCCTCTTTATGCATGTTGTCTTACTCCAAGCTAAATAGGCTCGAAAGCCTACTACCAATTAAGCATATTAGGTGATGTGCATCTCTGTAATGAGAAGGGGTGTGGTCTAATGACATCAACACCCTATATCAGGTGTGCATAATTATTAGGCAATTTCCTTTCCTTTGGCAAAATGGGTCAAAAGAAGGACTAGACAGGCTCAAAAAAGTCAAAAATAGTGAGATATCTTGCAAAGGGATGCAGCACTCTTAAAATTGCAAAGCTTCTGAAGCGTGATCATCGAACAATCAAGCGTTTCATTCAAAATAGTCAACAAGGTCGCAAGAAGCGTGTGGAAAAACCAAGGCGCAAAATAACTGCCCATGAACTTAGAAAAGTCAAGGGTGCAGCTGCCAAGATGCCACTTGCCACCAGTTTGGCCATATTTCAGAGCTGCAACATCACTGGAGTGCCCAAAAGCACAAGGTGTGCAATACTCAGAGACATGGCCAAGGTAAGAAAGGCTGAAAGATGACCACCACTGAACAAGACACACACGCTGAAATGTCAAGACTGGGCCAAGAAATATCTCAAGACTGATTTTTGTAAGGTTTTATGGACTGATGAAATGAGAGTGAGTCTTTATGGGCCAGATGGATGGGCCCGTGGCTGGATTGGTAAAGGGCAGAGAGCTCCAGTCCGACTCAGACGCCAGCCAGGTGGAGGTGGAGTACTGGTTTGGGCTGGTATCATCAAAGATGAGCTTGTGGGGCCTTTTCGGGTTGAGGATGGAGTCAAGTCCTACTGCCAGTTTCTGGAAGACACCTTCATCAAGCAGTGGTACAGGAAGAAGTCTGCATCCTTCAAGAAAAACATGATTTTCATGCAGGACAATGCTCCATCACATGCGTCCAAGTACTCCACAGCGTGGCTGGCAAGAAAGGGTATAAAAGAAGAAAAACTAATGACATGGCCTCCTTGTTCACCTGATCTGAACCCCATTGAGAACCTGTGGCCCATCATAAAATGTGAGATTTACAAGGAGGGAAAACAGTACACCTCTCTGAACAGTGTCTGGGAGGCTGTGGTTGCTGCTGCACGCAATGTTGATGGTGTACAGATCAAAACACTGACAGAATCCATGGATGGCAGGCTTTTGAGTGTCCTTGCAAAGAAAGGTGGCTATATTGGTCACTGATTTGTTTTTGTTTTGTTTTTGAATGTCATAAATGTATTTTTGTGAATGTTGAGATGTTATATTGGTTTCACTGGTAAAAATAAACAATTGAAATGGGTATATATTTGTTTTTTGTTAAGTTGCCTAATAATTATGCACAGTAATAGTCACCTGCACAAACAGATATCCCCCTAAAATAGCTAAAACTAAAAACAAACTAAAAACTACTTTCAAAAATATTCAGCTTTGATATTAATGAGTTTTTTGGGTTCATTGAGAACATGGTCGTTGTTCAATAATAAAATTATTCCTCAAAAATACCACTTGCCTAATAATTCTGCACTCCCTGTATAGATCATCATTATCTTTATATAGATCATCTTTATATAGATCCTTTCCATGGCGTATTTTTCTACAGAATAAAGAAGAAACTGGGTATCCTCCATGAGGAGATGGACTAGTCCAAAGCTTGTCAGATTTTTACTGGCAATTGTAAGTGACAGCAACATAGGAGTAAAGTAATTCATAGCACATTTTGCATTGGGAGAAATTTACTTTCAATAAGTATGGGTAAAGGTTCTTTAAATGTTACAATTGTTTTTGGTAGTGGCCCTTTAAAAAAGTTGCACCACAAGTATTTTATTTTTTGTTTGCAATTTAATGTTTTTAAAGATTACTTTTAATCCTCATTCTGCAGCCTGCTAAGAATTTCCAAAAGTAAAAGTAAACTAATTGCGACCATTGCAACATTATTGTTTTTGGAGCTCTTACTAGTGATTGACTCTCAATTTACAACATAGCTAATTAGCTGCTCATAGCAGTAGCCCTGGCTAGTCATTTTGTATACCTGCACAATGCCACTGACTGGCACCAAACTTTGACCCAAGTATCTAGCAGTTACTTCTAGGCACACTGAAATAACTGAGGTTTTTTTTTTAATTTTATGCACACATGAAAGCATCTAATCAAGCTGAACTAATGCTTGCCTTTAATCATTGTAATGTGTGAAAGTGAACTAAACAAACTAGTTTTTTTTCCCAAATAAAGGTTAAAGTTCCCATTAAATCAATATAAGTAACATTAAAGCTTTACATTTACAGTACAAAAACAGAAATGTTTTTTAAAAAGATATATCTATAAGGGTCCGTTTCCACTAGAGCGAATCTGCAAGCGTTTTCTGCATGCAGATTCACATAGCCAATAATAGTCAATGGACCTCTTTCCACTTGTCAGGAAATCTGTGCAGTGGACTGTGCAGAAAAAATCTGCACAGCAGAGCCATCAGAATTTGCACACCACAAGGCTAGTGTGCGATTCGCATGTAATGTATTTAATAGGAAATTTGCATGCGTTTTCGCTTTGCGAATTTTTCTATGCGATTTCGTGTAAAATCAATGTAAAAGAACACAGGCACTGACATGGTTAAAATCGCATACTTACAAAAATACATGAAAATTTTCATGCAAATTTGCATGAAAACTTGCATACAAATGCATACGAATTCGTGTCTGCTTGCAAATTCTTGTATGCATCTTCTGAAAAGAAGTCGCATTGCACTAATGGAAACGGGCCCTCAATTTGAGCAAGATCAGAAAACTAGACACCAATACATGGTCTAGAAAAGTAATAAACCCAAAACAGTGGTGGAGTTTGGTAAAAATAATAATTAATTTAACTAATCAATCAGTTTTATAGCTAGTTTGATGATAAGTTTAAAATATAGAATCCTCGGTTGAAGGACACAGAATTCTCCATTTATCTACAAAAAAAAAAAAAAAAGAGCTATAAATGGAACAATCTCCTGAACTTGGCTACTGCATAAAGGCATGCAGAGGGCTTTTTAGTTAATGTAGCAACATGCAATCCTTGTTGTGTTAAATTAATACCTTTTCAAAGAATTATGCAATTTTCTGAAAAGTTTCAATTCTGAATACGAGATCTGGTTTGACTGCAAAAATGTATTTACATTGTTAAGTAAAACAAAGTTAAAGCAAGGCTCTAATGACACTTTCTCTTAAGGGGCTATGGCAGCCATAGCCCCTTAAGAGAAAGTGTCATTAGGGCTTTGCTGTGACATAGATTGTAGTGTAACTATTTCAACTAATGTACCCTTCTTAAACTTGAAGATTGTATACAAATGTAAGCAGACTGCAGAGTAGTGCAGCAGAAGTGTGCTGGGCCCATAACCCAAAGGTTGATGGATCGAAACCAACCTCTGCTAGGCATGCTTTCATTTTGGCATCTCACTTTATCGCATGGGCAAAACGGTTTCCATAGCCCTGTAAGAGAAAGTGTAATAAGGGCCCTGCCATAGCATAGATATTAGGGTAGCTAAGACTACTCCTGGGCCTTTCTAGTAGTTGAAGAGATGAGTGAACTGTGACACCACCCAAAAAAAAAAAAAAAAAACAGCAAACAGAGAAGCTTCCCCATATTGGAGCATTGATTTGGAGAAGTCTTAAGCCAATGTGTTGTAAGACACAAGTAAGCTTTAGGTTAGCAGGAATGGTTGCATGGCCACCTAGCTTTTCATCCTGCCCAGACCAGCTAGGCTGGCTTCAGCCTGTAGTGTTGGTAGTATAGTGGTGAGCATAGCTGCCCTCCAAGCAGTTGACCTGGGTTCGATTTCTGGCCAATGTATGTGAGTGTGCTTTTGACATCCTACACATCCCTGGAAAACAAAATCCTCCTCCGGAGGGAAATTTACACTCCCTGATTGATGTATACACATGCAATAGTGTAAGCCTGCAATTTAGCATTGAATGTGATTTCTTAAAACACTGCTTTGTGTGAAAGCTAACTTTTTTTCTGGGACTTCTGATGTCTATCCCAGTCAACCATGTCTCCCTCTAGGTGTTAGATGCCTGGAAACATATTTTCCATCACTTTTCAGGCCAGCATAATTTTTTCTAATTTTTCAAATTTTGCCTCCCTATTGAAGTCTATGGCGGTTCGCGAACGTTTGCGGAGGTGTGCGAACCTAAAATCAGAGGTTCGGGCCATCTCTACTTCTGGACTTGTAGCTCTGCATGCGCAGAATCTCTCTAAGAGGGTAGCAGGAAAACAGGGCGCCGGTGGCTAGTGGATGATTTGGGCACTGTCATAGGCGCTAATGCAAATATTGTTAATACGGCACACAAAGCTGAAAAATGGGCACCCGATAAATATCTTTTTCAACATTAGAACATTACAGTTTTTGAAATATATTAGGGTTAGAAATGGCCCGGACGGTTCGCCAGCGAAACTTTGGTGGTTTGCGTTCGCGGAAAACCGAAACTTTTCTGGAAGTTCGAATCGCCCCCATAGTGCATCATGAGGGTCAACTTTGACCCTCTACATCACAGTCAGCAGGCACATTGTAGCCAATCAGGCTACACTCCCTTCTGGAGCCCCCCCCCCCCCTTCTTATAAAAGGCAGGCAGCGTCAGGCATTGGACTCACTCGTGTGCCTGCAGTAATTAGAGAAGGGAGAGCTGCTGTGCAGAGACCTATAGGGAAAGCTTAGTTAGGATCTTGTAGGCTTCTTTGCTTGCTCCTTGCTGATTCTTATTGCTAAAAAAGCACCCCTCAATAGCTCTTTTGCTAATCTTGTTCTTGTAATCTATTTTTTTTTTGTGTGGCCCACTTGCATTATATACTCCCTGTCAGTCAATCGCAGCTGGCCTTTGGCCCCTTGGTGGTATAATTACTACTGTGCCAGGTGTACATTATGATACCCATCACTACATATACCTACCTGTTGTTCACTTCAGTGCACCCACCTACCTACGTGAGCACACGCAGTGTCACTGTGACTGTCCGGTACCTGTCTGTGTGTGACAGGTGCACATTGTAATCCCCGTCACTGCACATACCTACCTGTTGTTCACAGTGCACCCACCTACCTATGTGAGCGCACGCAGTGAGATATTTAATACCACCAGTCACTGTACCCGTTCACAGTCACTGTACCGTATGTGTGACAGGTGCACATTTGTAATACCTACCTGTTGTAATGCATATACCTACCTGTTGTGTTAAGTGCACCCACCTACCTACGTGTGATATACCACTCCGTGCATACCTGTTAACTGCACCTATGTGACTGCACATTGTATTAGTCAAGTCAGTGCATACCTTTCACTTCATCCCCCCAATATGGACAAAACAAAAGGCAGAGGCAGGCCACCTGACAGGTCTGTTCAAGGTCGCGCTGTCGTGATTTTGTGCGCCCCTCGACCAAAGTACACTGTTCAGAAGAAGGCACGTGCCATCAACCCCCAATATTGTCAGGACGTAATTGACTATTTAACACAGAACACCTTATCTTTCTCAGCTTCCGCACGGAAGCGTGACATATCTTCCTCCTCCTGCTTAGTGATGGGCGAACACCTGGATGTTCGGGTTCGGGCCGAACAGGCCGAACATGGGCCAGATGTTCGGCATGTTCGGCCCGAACCCCGAACTCAATGCAAGTCAATGGGGACCCGAACATGCCGCAATACGCCCCCTATGGGGTCGCAGGCATAAGGGGGGAGCATGCCCCGATCGCGGGGGGGGGGGGGTCGGAAATTCCCCCCACCCCCTCCGCTAGCGCTCCCCCCTCTGCCCGCTTCCCCATAAAAAAGTTGGCGTAAAGTTAAATATTACCGGTGGTGGCTGCTGCAGTGGCTGGCTGGCAGTGGTGTGAGTGAGGACTAGGAGGAGGAGTCCGAGTATGACGCGTTGAGGCCAGGCAGCGGGCGGTTCAGCGGTAGTACCCTTGTGGTACTTCCGCCCTTTCTCTGACCTCACGTCCTCTATGTGATGACGCATACGATGGTACGCGTGACGCGTACCCTCGTATGCGTCATCAACGCGTCATACTCGGACTCCTCCTCCTCATTCACACCACTGCCAGCCAGCCACTGCAGCAGCCACCACCGGTAATATTTAACTTTACGCCAACTTTTTTATGGGGAAGCGGGCAGAGTGGGGAGCGCTAGCGGAGGGGGTGGGGGGAATTTCTGACCCCCCCCCCCCCCCCCCCGCGATCGGGGCATGCTCCCCCCTTATGCCTGCGACCCCATAGGGGGGCGGTATTCGGCCGAACAGGGCCCTGTTCGGCCGAACAGGGGCCCTGTTCGGCCCTGTTCGGCCGGGCATTTAGTAGTTCGGGAGAACCCGAACGGTTTGGCCGAACACCATCAGGTGTTCGGCCGAACTCGAACATCACCCGAACAGGGTGATGTTCTGCAGAACCCGAACAGTGGCGAACACTGTTCGCCCAACACTACTCCTGCTCTGATTCTGGCACCCCGCTTAACACTCATTCGGCCGCCACCACCAAAGTGCCATCACCCCAGGGCTCAGCGGTGTGGAATTTTTTGTGTGTGTCTACCTCAGATAAGAGCAATGCCATCTGTACTCTCTGCAACCAAAAATTGAGCCGTGGAAAGACTAAGTAGGGACAACTACCTTACGAAGGAACATGATTAAAAAGCACAAACTGCAATGGGATGACCACCTGAGGAAAAGCAGCACACAAAAGCAAAGACATACACCACAGTGGAAGATACCAGACCGCAATTTTTTCTCAAAAAGGCGATACCTAAACTGTACCGTGATGTTGAAAGGCAAGTAGGCCTCAGTTACTTGGCCTGAGTTGTATGTAAAAGGCTTGACCGCAGTGTATGCCTTTAAAATAGATAGAGGGTTGGTGATGCAGGCAGAGGCATCTCAGGGTCTGCGTGTAGCAGAAGATACACGCAGATACTGAGAACATGTTCCTAACAGAAGGCCATCGGCCACTCTGACCTCAACAGGAACAGAAAACATTGGCTATGTTTACTAAACATTTCACATTCCTGCATCTGGGTCAAGTGCCTCATTGATTATTAATCGAGTAGGCGGGTATGATGACACCACGAGTGGGTCCACCAATAGACTGATATAGGAGGTGGCGAAGATGATGTCATATTTAACTCTTTCCTAGTCGGTATTAAAGGGGGTGCGAGCGATGGGAACTCACTTCTGCTTCTTCCCTCTGCACTAGCTCGCAAGGCCGACTGGGACCTCTAAACATGTTATTCCTTACTGTAATCTGATATAATGTATGTTGTACATATGTAGTTTAGTGTAACGTAGTTAGGAAGAAGGTACCTGATAGACTTCAAGAGGGAGTCTAATCAAGCCGCTATAACGCAACATGGAAGTCTGCTTTGCCAGGAGATGAATGTATCTATCTGTATTCCTGTTTCCTGAATAAATAACGTAAGAAGCCTGAGAAAGTCTATATCCTGTTTGCTGTGTGGAGAGTCAAGTGATCTCACAGTCTGTGAGACGATGGTGTCGAAGCAAGGTGATAAGAACAGTTTATAACAATTGGTGCCGTGAAACCCTTCCCTGCCTAGCAAAACAGGCAGACGGAGCCGGGGGCCGAGGTAGTTTTCAAGATATTCCACAGCAGAACAAGCGGAATAGACGGACACGGACTGTGAAGCTTATCAAGCTAATACTGATAAGTGGGTGTGTGGGAGCCGAGCACACGCGGGCTGCAATTCGTGGAAACCAGCGGCGAACCGCGTGGATGTTAAACTTTGACTGGAAGTGCACATCAGTCATAGCCAAAACCGGGTCGCAGGTGACTGGAAGCTCCGAGGCCGGCTGGCAGCTGCCGCTGGAGATCGATCCGCTGAGCCAGTGTGGGTACACAGAGATGGCTCAGTAATTCCAGGGGGTCCACTCAAGGTTCGTGAAGTTGCCACAAGCTGGTCGAATTCGCAGGCTTACAAAGTCTTCTGCTCAGGCAAGTATAGCGTTTCGTTTATTTGGTTTTGTAGCAATGTTTGTGGTCTGTTATATATGTTAACAGTCTGCATGATGTGTTTTTTTCTACAGCTGTGTGTTATCTTTCTGTGTTATGCTAAAGTGTGGGCAGCGTATATAGTTTCGTTTTCTCCCTGGGCAGTTCTGGGCTGGGAGGGATGCCAGCGATGTTTGTTGTTCTCTCGTGCTCTCTCACGCAGATGGTGGATAGTGGGGAGGGCAGTTAGGGGGAGGAATGGAGGGAACATAGTTGGGATAACGAGAGCAGCCCAGAATAGTGGGGATACTGGTTCAAGTCAATGCTATTAGTTCGTTAGTGCTACGTGATGCTTCTGTAATCTCAGCATGATTCAGTGTCATGGGTTTTATTGGTTTTTTTTCTGGCGGATCGCAGAGCGTAGGTTTAGTGGGAAGGGGGGCCAATACAGTGCATCATCCCACCCCCCTCTCTACAGATTGGGGGAAGCACGGTTGAGGTTTGTGTCCGCGGATATCTGTTAACAGCTGGAATGATTTGTTAAGTTTCTGTCACTCCGCATTCCAGGCAAAGGTTTATGATATGAGTAAAGGTCGGTGTAGTTGTGGAGAATTCCTTCTGTTCAGGATGTTTTGTTTCAGCCGTCATAAGATCGGAGTTCTGTGGGAAGCTTTTGAGTGCACGGGGTTGGGGGCATGTTTTTTTTTTCCTCCATCTACATGTCCAAGATGATTTGCGTTTTTTCTGGGAGGAAGATAGGAAATTTCACACACTGCGGTGTCTGTTTTGCAGGTATACGAGAAAAATATATATGCTGAAATGTTTAGTGTGCATATGCCTTGTATGTTCTAACTGTTTTTTTTTCCTGATGTGTATAGGGTTAAGCGGTTGCTACGGGAGATTGATAGCAGCCATCTTGGCTGGCAGTCCAGGACTCAAAATGGCGGCAGTGGAGAGAGCCCGCCCCCGAGAGTCATGGCCCCCACACGTCATGGCAGGGGGGAGGAGGGGCTGGGGGATCCACGTCACGTCAGGCTGTGCTCGCGGCTCCGGGCAGAGCAGCTGAAAGGGAGGGGGGTAGAAATACAGAGACATTCTCCTGTGTGTCTCGGTTCTCACAGTATTTCCCCAGAGCTTCTCCCTGGGTCCATGGAAAGGAATGCCAGAATAGGAAGTGTTTCCCAACTAGGTGCAGGGAATCACGTAGCAGTACTGATCAGAAATGGGTCTGTACTGTGTTGCTTATGGGAGTATTCCTGTGAGTGGGGCACCTTAATGGGTGGTGCAGCATGAGTTCCCAATAGGAAAGGGGGGACAGTGCATCAAGGGGGTGCCGGAGGTGGAAAAAAGGGAGTTGACCAATCCGGGTTTCCGGTAACGTTTTTTTTTCCGGTTTTTGTCGTGGACAGGGCCAGAGCTTGACTGAGAGGTCTATGCTGGGCTGGGGCTGTTTTTTTGTGCGGTTTTTTTTTCTCGTCCACTGATTGGTCAAATATGTTTTTTTTCCAGCTCCTATCAATTGTAGCACAAAGAACAAGGACTGACAACAGTTCATGGGACAATTATACAGATGATAAAATTGCCGTTTACAGAGTGACAGTGTATCAGTACGCTGTTTGCCATGTGACTACCTACCAAGTGGGCATTCAGGGATCTGCATACAGGCATGTGACGCTGGTATGCTTAGCCCTGCACCCTGTGTAGTTTAAGTGTAAAGTGCTCCTTCCTACAGGGAGGCAGCCAGTTTTTGGTAGTTTAGGTGGTGGCACGGCAAACATTGATCAGAGGGTACAACACACAGAACTTCTAGCAGAGCTGGTATCGCAATGAAGTTCTAGATAAGTTAATGCGACCATGGGTAAGTGCATTGCAGGCTCACCTGCAAAGCAGCATCAGGTGTGGCATCCGTAATCTGTGCATGCGACGGCCGCGCATGGACAGATAAGGGGGGATGTGGAGTGAGCTGCAATGGGGTGAGAGCTTCCAAAAGTGAAGCGAGCTTCCATAGGTGAAGTCCGCGGGAGCATATTTTAAACAGGTAAGTACTGAGGATAGTACTGAGGTAGGGGGGTGAAGTTTAACTCCAATCTACCAATAAGAGTAAACAGAGTTCAGGAGAACCATAAAGCAACGAGATCAATTACGATATATATTGATCAATTTAAAGTGTAAAGAGTACAAGCCGCAGGGCGAATCCCAAATCATTAATAAGAATTGATTTGTTTGTATTTCGATTTCAGGTGTTTGGCAATATGGAATTGAGACAGCTGCAGTGCTGGCAGCAAAGATGGAGATGTCAGTCGGATAAGCGAAAGGTTCCAGATGCCAATCTAAGCTTGGAGGAACACGAGATTCCTGAAATCGGAAAGAGACTAAAACACGAGATTCCTGAAATTGGAAAGAGACTAAACCACGAGATTCCTGAAATCGGAAAGAGACTAACAAAACTGTCGGAGCAAAGCATAATGCAAAGTGCTAATGTTTTTCTTTCCCAGGGTGGTGCTTTTATGATGAAGTGTACCATGCTGATGGTGATCCTAGGTTGCCATTCCGTCCTAGGAGAACGAAGAGAGGACATTCTCATGTATAATAAGGGGTTAATGAGAATGCAAGGCCCAAGCATGTTAATGTTGGGTGACAAAGGTACTGATCCTTTCACACCTCCCTCCGCTTGGCACAGATGGACCATGCAGGGACGGAGGAAAGGAGCACTTGTGCCAGGAGAAAGCAAATTTCATGGCACAATGTGGGTGAAAGGTCTGAAGGGTCAAGTGTGCGGGCAGTGGGAATTTAATGGCAGTGTAAATCTGCTATTGAATGCCACACTCCCAGAATCAATGCACCGATCCAAAGGTTTGTTAAAAGGTACATTGCAGTACAATGGGTACATGCAAAAGGGGGAGTGTGTGATTCAGGGGTACCTTGTCTTGGTTATGCAGAGTGAGATGGGTCCAGATTGGAGAGGAACGAGCAGGAGGCGTCAATTCTCTTACCAGAGAGACGCAGGGGACCACATCACACTCTGGAGCTACCAACAGAGAGTGCCTCTGAAACAACTATACACACATAAAGGCTGGAAAGCCAAGGGTGGGAGGTTCTCGAAACAAGAAGTAAAAATCGAGATCAAGCCACATTTCCAGGTGACAAAGAGGGTGGGGAGAGCGGTCCCAGGGGAGGGAAAGCCCACACAGGGAACCCCATTCACACCACACGGGTCACAACAGGGGACAATATTACACAGTCCATATGCAACAGCTTATCCTCATGAGAGTTGGGTAAGTGAAGAGGTACTCTTAATCGAAAGATTGCAGAGAGTACAGTCTTCCCGACCTCAGGTACATATTGTGCCTCAGGACGTAAGGGGGGAAGAGGTCCAATCAGGACAGCTGGGGACATATTTTGTCAGCGAAAGATTGGACAAGGGGAGGTATATTAATTTTTCTGGAGAAGGATCTTTTGCATGGCAGCTTCGAGATGTTTGGGTGAACAAATGGAAACGGTGCAACATTCCTTTAGGCACCGCCACTTCCTTAGTTCCCACCTCAACCCGTGTCTTACACCAGGACCTGAGAGGTCAACCTTTTTTGGTGCTAGACAGGGAGGTGAAACAAGTAGAGTTGTCCTCATGTGGGCAATTCTTGCAGAAGTACCTGCGTTGGCTGGGGCAAGTCAAATTTAGTGAAGATGCCTGCAGGCTCAATAACGCAGAGTGCGAGGCTACCATTCAAAAGATCCACCCTGAAGCCCAACCGATAGTTCCGGTGGCTGAAGGAAAGGTTTGGTTTTTTAACATAAATGATACATTCAAGGTATATTCTCATAATTGTTCCGATAAGGGGGCGTTTCCAAGGGGAACATATTGTGTGAGTGGAGATCCCATATGGATCCTGTCATCCAGGTTGGATGACGTTGTTTCTCAAATTGTTAAGAGAACTCTAAAGGTCAAAGTTTCACGGGTAGTTCCCGTCCTGAAAGAGAACACGACATGGGACAAAGGGGAACAGGTTTTGATCCAAGACGACCACATTTTGTTACAAAGGTTAAACAAACAGTACACTAAGTTAGAGGTAAGATTTCACCATGATACAGGTGATCTTAACGAGGTAGAACACAAAAATGAGCAGGTGAGTTCCAGTCTGCCCTGGTGGACAAAGGTTCCGGTGATGTTCCAGGGACACTCGGACGGGGCATCTGCAGTTCCAAAGTTCTTTCTACACCCACTGGTCGTCTGGATGGGGATGACAACTTTAGGCATCGTTATCCAGGTGAGGTTGCGGGTTAAAATTACGTAAAATAAATTAACCTGGTCCAGAGATTGGTGCCTCATAAACAATCTCCGGAACCAATAGTTTAAATTAAGGGATATACAGGGTTACGGGTATAGGTTTAGTAGTACCTAGGAGCTGATTGTATAAAGGCGCTCTTTTAGAAGGCACCTGGCACTGCTCCGTTTTGTAACAACCAAACGAGTTTCACTTTTCTGTGGTCATGCAAGTTTGTGAGTGATACGCAAGTGACGCAAATGCTGAGCATGTGATATTGAGGGACTTAGAAGTAGGGCTTCCCCAGAGAGCCTGGTTACAGGAAGACCAAGAGGTCTTGCTCTCTCTCTTCCAGGGGTAACCGCCTAGAGCAGAAAAGTTGTGTGAGCACGAACATCGAAAAGTGAAACATACAAGAAAGAAACCAGGTACTGGTAGGTTCAGACGCTGGGATCTGCGGGTCAAGCCGTTTTAGGGGGGATTGTTATAATTTAAGTAGGCCTCAGTTACTTGGCCTGAGTTGTATGTAAAAGGCTTGACCGCAGTGTATGCCTTTAAAATAGATAGAGGGTTGGTGATGCAGGCAGAGGCATCTCAGGGTCTGCGTGTAGCAGAAGATACACGCAGATACTGAGAACATGTTCCTAACAGAAGGCCATCGGCCACTCTGACCTCAACAGGAACAGAAAACATTGGCTATGTTTACTAAACATTTCACATTCCTGCATCTGGGTCAAGTGCCTCATTGATTATTAATCGAGTAGGCGGGTATGATGACACCACGAGTGGGTCCACCAATAGACTGATATAGGAGGTGGCGAAGATGATGTCATATTTAACTCTTTCCTAGTCGGTATTAAAGGGGGTGCGAGCGATGGGAACTCACTTCTGCTTCTTCCCTCTGCACTAGCTCGCAAGGCCGACTGGGACCTCTAAACATGTTATTCCTTACTGTAATCTGATATAATGTATGTTGTACATATGTAGTTTAGTGTAACGTAGTTAGGAAGAAGGTACCTGATAGACTTCAAGAGGGAGTCTAATCAAGCCGCTATAACGCAACATGGAAGTCTGCTTTGCCAGGAGATGAATGTATCTATCTGTATTCCTGTTTCCTGAATAAATAACGTAAGAAGCCTGAGAAAGTCTATATCCTGTTTGCTGTGTGGAGAGTCAAGTGATCTCACAGTCTGTGAGACGATGGTGTCGAAGCAAGGTGATAAGAACAGTTTATAACATCTGGCACACAGCATTGGGTCAAGGGTCCCTCTGACCATGTATGCCTGGTCAGCAAAGCACGCTCAGGCCTGGCCGAAGACTAAGTCAGTCCCCACACAGCATCTCTGCCTGCACACCGTGTGACTGCCTGCCCCAAGACTAAGTCACTCCCCACACAGCATCTCTTCCCGAAGGCCGGTTGACTGCCTTCTCTGCCACCACCAACAGGGTGCATGACTCCAGGCGGATTCCTGAATTTTTAAGGCCTCTGCTAACAGCGGCCGCTATAATAATTTTTCTGGTGGGTGTACACAACTGCCTAATTTTTCTGGCTGCACTGCAGCTGCAACAACAAAACAAAAGGCATGTACATGTGCCAAATCCCCTTCATTATCATTACCTTACCGCGGTGAAGGGGCTTGCGTATCACAATGAAGCAATGACCGCCGGGGGGGGTGTCACACCCACGATAATAAGGTTGTTGCTTCACCGTGGACAGACAAATTTTGATCAGCTGGACAGTCACTGTTCTGTCATTCAGCTACCTCAGCCCGGCGACCATATGGGCTTTAAAGCCGCCATCACCTGCACTCTCGTCATGGTGCGCACCAGTCCAGCATGGCCGTCACTACACAAACAGCTGTTTCCAGTCACTGCACACCTTTCACTGCATCTTTGACTGCACATTGTATTATACCTGGCAGTCAGTGCATACCTTTCACTTGAATGGATGGCAGACTTGCCCTCCATAACAGATTCTCGTTAAAGGATTTAAAGTTCATTCATCTCATATACAGCAGGGCCTTGAAAGTCCTCCTGTATTAACTACCTCGGGGCGTGCATGCCATGCCTGCTGCCTTCCTTGGATGTGTGGTGGTAGCCGTTCCTGCTCCTTTGCCCAAAGCTGCCTGCTGCCTTCCTTGGATGTGTGGTGTTGTCAGCCGTTTTTTAGGCTCCCACTCCGGAATCGAACCAGGATTCCCCAGCCATTACCCATGGTAACCATGGTACTGAGAAAGTACCATCAAAAGTTTCACACAGTTGAATAAATGGCAGACTTCCCCTCCATAACACATTCTTGGCAAACGCTTTCGATTTGGTTCGTCTTGCACTGGGTCAAGGGTCCATCTGACCACAGATGCCTGGTCTGCAAAGCACGGTCAGGGCAGGTACATTACTTATACAGCAAATGGGTCCTTACTTGGATGTGTGGTGGTGGTAGCCGGTTCTAAGGCTCCCACTGCGGGCTGGAATCGAACCAGGATTCCCCGGCCATTGCCCGTGGTCACAATGGCAGACTTGCCCTCCATAACAGATTCTCGTTACAGGTACTGAACAGCCAGCAGAAAATGTAATTGAAAAAAAAAGGTGTAAGCTTTAACAATGGTTGAGAAAGAACCATCGAAAGTTGATAAGGCAGTCAGACATTACCGGATATCACTAAGGAAGAGCAATCTTGCCATGGTGCGCAACAGTACAGCACGTCCGTCACAACACAAACAGCTGTTTGCGGTGAATTACACAGTGAGTTTGGTGTGTCAGTGTGAAGTAGTACTCTAATTACACTCCCTGATTGATGTATACACATGCAAGATGTTTTAAAGCACTTTAGGCCTGCAATTTAGCATTCAATGTGATTTCTGCCCTTAAAACTCTGCTTTGCGTCAAATCCAGATTTTTTCCCCGGGACTTTTGGCATGTATCCCACTTATCGATGCAAAAACTCAGATGTTAGACCCCTTGTAATATCTTTTTCATCACTTTTGTGGCCAGCATAAGTGTTTCTAGTTTTCAAAGTTTGCCTCCCCATTGAAGTCTATTGTGGTTTGCAAAAGTTCGCGTGAACCGAACTTCACCGAAGTTCACGTTTGCGGTTCGCGAACTGAAAATCGGAGGTTCGGGCCATCTCTAATTAGGGTTTTGAAACTTGCAACATTATAGTTTTTGTCATTATATTTCGCTTGTATGGACAAATTTTATGTTAGCAAATATGTTCTAAGTTTGAGAGGCGTGCATGAAAAAAGGACACCAGGAAAAAAGGGTGCGGCTGGACAACAAATTGGCGCTAGTGGAAAACTAAATCTCAATAATGATAAACGAAATTGGTTAATGATAAATACTGTTTTAAAACAGATGGGAGCTGATAACAAAAAATAACAATACAGCTTTACCCAACTCTACTCCCACACAGAACCCTCCCCTGGTGGTGCCTAAAGCTGACCACTCCCCTGGTGGTGCCTAACACCCCCAGTGGTGCCTAACCCTAACCACCCCCTGGTGGTGCCTAACCCTAACCACCCCTTGGTGGTGCCTAACCCTAACCACCTCTCCATGTTGCCTTACCCTAACACCCCTGTGTGGAGCTTAACCCTAATCCCCCCACCGATGGTGCCTAACCCTAACCACTCCCCCTGCAGAAACGACCTTTTACACATAGAAACAATTATATCTTTGATAAAGTAAAATCTGTACATACAAACAAAATAATATGACAAAAACTATAACGTTGCAAGCTTCTAAAATAATAACATACTTTAATAACTTTAATGTTCTAATGTTGTTTTAATGATACATGCATTAGAGTTTATGGCAGCACGCTTTTTGTTAACTAGCCACCAGCGCTCTTTTTTCCTGCTACCTTTGAAAGGGCATCAGCAAAGGGAGTTTAGGGTTACACACATACAGGGAGGGTCTTAGGGTTAAGCACCACGAGGGGAGTCTTAGGGTTAGGCACCACCAGTCAGGGTCTTAGGGGGAGGGTTCTGTGTGAGAGTAGGGCTAGGTTAAGCTGTATTATTGAAAAATGTAAAGGTTTATTGTAACGATCGGTGGGCGCAGAGAGTATCTGATTTACCGGTGATCTGCAGTATCGCCGGAAATACAGATATATACCAGATTATAAGTGATCTGCAGTCTCACCGATAATCCGATATACAAACTAACCTCTGTTCGCCTGAGTAGAGTGTAGTGTTTTGGTGTAACAGTAACACTAGGAGGCCTAGGCCTCAGTGCAGCAAGGAGAACTGCACGTATTCCTTCTGCAGACCTGAGCTCTCCAAGACGGGAGGAGTCAGACTGACAGTAGGAAGGAAAGTCCAAGAGTGACACTCAGGAAGAAGTGTCACTAACAGGACTGGGAACCGCCTCCAATCGTGAGGTCGGTTCTCGAGGTCAGACAAGCCAGGTCGTACACACACGGACAGATAAAGTACAAATACAGTAGGCAAAGGCAGAGTCAAAGTACAGGCAGGGTTCGGCAACGGGGTATCAGATATATCGGGGTACAAAATCAGGAGGCAGAAACAGAGTCTTGGAACGAGCCGAGGTTCGGCAACAGAGTATCAGAAATATCGAGGTACAAGGTCAGAGTTCAGGAGGATAGTCGAGGCAGGCAAAAGTCATAACATATAATCACAATCAAACTAGTACTTTAGCTATCAAATATCTAGCTAAGTGTAGGATTACAGCTCCAGCTGGTCCCGGCACACTTCAGGATCTGACTACGGATCTGGGTGCTCCCACGTATGTGATCGCACGCCAGACAAAGAGCAAGTGAACAACCAGCAGTATATATACTCTAGGACCTTTCCAGGACCTCCCTAATTGCTGGTCCAATGAGAGCAGTGGAATTTGTCAGCTGACCCAGCTGGTCAGCCGACACCCTTCTAACTGTTATTTAAACTCTGCCTTTCTGCTCGCGCGCGTGTAAGTCTGAATCTTGGTGGACTATCAGTCCCAGCCACACCAGTACTGTCATGCAATGTATCTAGTGCGGGGGCCGCCTCTGATGCGGATTCCGCCGCACTGCCTATGCGGCATGCAGCGTTTTTTCCGCGTTGTGACGCCATGCTGGACGCGGAAACAGCCGCCTCACCTTGAGAGACGGCGGCATTTCCGCGTTTCCTTACAGTACCCCCCCCCCGAGGAGTGGACTCCGGACAACTCCTACCAGGTTTCTCGGGATGTAAGGCATGAAACTCCCTTCTTAACTCGTCTGCATGCATGCGTGAACCCGGTACCCATTGTCTCTCCTCAATGCCGTACCCTTTCCAATGTACGAGGTACTGAACCGAGTTTTGAACCGTGCGGGAATCTAAAATCTTTTCCACTTCATATTCAGGTTGGGCATCTACTAACACAGGAGGAGGAGGAGTGGGACCCACCTGGACTGCGGGTTTAAGAAGTGATACGTGGAAGGACCTCACTCCCCGCATGCTGGTGGGAAGATCAACGGTATATGTGACCTCGTTGATCTTCCTAGCAACCGGGAATGGACCCACGAACCTGGGACCAAGTTTGTCAGAAGGTTGTCTCAGGGTCAAGTGACGTGTAGATACCCAGACCAAGTCCCCTGGTCTGAACCTCCACTCCACTGAGCGTTTTTTGTCAGCTTGACCCTTCTGACTCAAAAACGCCTTTTGTAAACTATCTCTCACCGTGCGCCAAATGTCTTTAAAAGACCTCTGCCAGGCCTCCAGAGCTGGAAACGGGGTGGAGGCCACTGGAAATGGTGAGAACTTGGGCAATTTTCCAGACACAACCTGGAACGGAGAGAATCCGGTGGAAGAGCTTTTCAAATTATTTTGTGCGAACTCCGCGAAGGGCAGAAATTTAACCCAGTCGCTCTGCGTCTCCGCAACGTAGCACCTCAAAAATTGCTCCAATGACTGGTTGATTCTCTCCGTTTGCCCATTGGTCTGTGGGTGGTAGCCCGATGAAAATGACAGCTTCATGCCCATCTGTTGGCAGAATGCCCTCCAGAATCTAGAAACGAACTGGACTCCCCGATCCGACACTATGTTCTCCGGAATGCCGTGCAGCCGGAAGACATGTGTAATAAACAAGTCGGCCAATTCCTGGGCTGAGGGGAGTCCTTTCAAGGGCACGAAATGGGCCATTTTACTGAAGCGGTCGACTACCACCCAAATGACCGACATACCTTCTGACTTGGGAAGTTCGCCCACAAAATCCATGGACAAATGAGTCCATGGCTCACTCGGGGTGGGTAAAGGCTGCAAGGTACCCACAGGTGCCAGCCGGGAGGGTTTACTCTTAGCGCAAACTGCACACTCCCTAACGAACTCCTTGCAGTCTGCTGCTAAAGAAGGCCACCAGGCACACCTGGATACTAGATCCTGAGTTCTAGATGCCCCAGGGTGTCCCGCATTCTTGTGAGAATGAAACATCTGCAAAGTGCGGAGACGAAAGGGTAGGGGTACAAACATCACCCCTTCAGGTTTCCCTTCGGGGACATCCTGCTGAAAAGGCCTCAGGGTCTCTGTCCAGTCCTCCCAAGTCTCAGCTGCCGCTAACACTAGCCTCTGTGGGATAATGGACTCTGGGGCAGGAGGCTCGGCTGTCTCTGGCTCAAAGCATCTGGACAGAGCATCTGCCTTAACGTTCTTGCTGCCCGGGGTGTATGTAATCAGGAACCTGAACCTCGAAAAAAATAACGACCATCGAGCCTGACGGGGACTTAACCTCTTAGCCCCCTCGATGTATTCCAGGTTTTTGTGATCGGTGTATACCGTAATCATATGCTCTGCTCCTTCCAGCCAATGACGCCACTCCTCAAAGGCAAGTTTAATGGCAAGGAGCTCTCTGTTGCCTATATCGTAGTTTCTCTCTGCCGGAGAGAACCTACGAGAGAAATAGGCACAGGGATGTAATCTTCCCTGCAACCCTGATCGCTGAGACAGCACAGCCCCTACCCCGACCTCTGAGGCGTCCACCTCAACAATAAAGGGGTAAGAAGTGTCAACGTGCCTCAGAATGGGTGCTGAGCAAAACAAGTCTTTCAGAGTGGAGAATGCTCGTAGAGCTTCTGGAGTCCAGTGGTTAGTATCTGCCTCTTTTTTTGTAAGACTGGTGAGGGGTGAAATGACCGTGGAATACCCCTTTATAAACCTTCTGTAATAGTTCGCAAAGCCTAAGAACCGCTGTAAAGATTTTAACCCCACGGGTTGGGGCCACTCTAACACAGCAGAGACTTTGGCGGGATCCATACACAGGCCCGTGGTGGAAATAATGTAACCCAGAAAGGCGACAGATGTTACTTCGAAAATACATTTCTCAAGTTTAGCGTATAACGAGTTTTGTCTTAGTTTGCTGAGTACAAATTTCACATGCGTTCTGTGCTCAGAGAGGTTGTTGGAGAAAACAAGTATATCATCTAGATAGACCAGCACGAATCTCCCCAACACCTCTCTGAAGACCTCGTTGATGAGTTCCTGGAAAACGGCCGGGGCATTACATAACCCAAAGGGCATCACTAGGTACTCGTAATGCCCGTCTGGCGTGTTAAAGGCCGTTTTCCACTCATCACCCTTTCTTATGCGTACCAGGTTGTACGCGCCCCGTAAATCCAGTTTTGAGAAGATCTTGGCGTCTGTGACCTGCGTAAATAAATCGTCTATCAGGGGTAACGGATATCGGTTCTTTACCGTGATTTTATTCAGTCCCCGGTAATCGATACAGGGCCGCAGGCCCCCGTCTTTCTTTTTAACGAAAAAGAAACCTGCTCCAGCAGGCGATCGGGACGGACGAATGAAACCCTTGGCTAAATTCTCACGGATATATTCTTGCATGGCCAACTTTTCTGGCCCAGATAAATTGTACAGATGACCCCGAGGAGGCATACAACCAGAACGGATATCTATGGGGCAATCAAAAGAGCGATGTGGGGGTAATTTGTCTGCTGCCTTGGGACAGAACACATCAGAATATTCTAAATATTGCTCAGGTACCCCTTGTACATGAACCCTGGTTTGGCCCAGTGTCACCTTCCCTAAACATTGCTGAAAGCAGCGTGCTGACCAAGAAACCAGTTGGCCGGTGGCCCAATCGATGTGCGGAGAATGAAGGTGCAACCATGGCATGCCGAGTATAATGGTGGAAGTAGACATATGCAACACCAAGAATTGTAATTTTTCCCAGTGCAGAACCCCTATGGTGACTCCCACCTCTGGTGTCTGAGACAGTGGGTGACTCCCTTGCAGAGGAGAGTCATCCACTGCCGTAACCTGGATGGGTGGTTGTACAGGTGTGAGTGGGATACCCAATTTCTTAGCAAACTCAAAATCCATAAAATTTGCCGCGGAGCCTGAATCGATAAAGGCTTCCGTGACCTCGGTTTTATCTTCCCACGTAATGGTGCAGGGAAGAAGCAACCATTTTTCTTCTAAGGGTAAAAGTCGGACGCCCAGGGTGTTACCCCCTACCACTCCCAGGCGGTAGCGTTTTCCCGGCTTATTAGGGCAGTTTCGTACTATATGCCCCCCTTCAGCGCAATACAGACACAGCTGTTCGGTCATTCTCCGTCTTCGCTCCACCTGGGTCAATTTTGACCGACCAATCTGTATTGGCTCGGATGGAAGCAAGACCGGAGAAGACGAAACAGTAGGAGGTGGAATCACTGGGGCTGTGGCATAAGACACCCCTCTGACACGGGAACTACCCCTGGTCTGCCTTTGGTAGCCCAGCCTGCGGTCGATCCGGATGGCCGCTGAGATGGCCTCATCGACTGTTCTGGGTTCGGGCTGACTTAACATCATGTCAGAGACCTCATCGGACAGCCCTGACAAGAAACAATCTAACAGGGCATGAGTGTCCCACCTGGCCGTAACTGACCACCTCCTAAACTCGGCCGCGTAATCTTCGACCGGACCTTCGCCTTGACGCAATAGCTTGAGCTTCCGCTCAGAAGTCGAGGCAAGGTCTGGATCGTCGTAAATTACCGCCATAGCCTTAAAGAATTCCTCTACAGAGGTAAGCGCTTTGTCTCCGGTGGGCAGGCTATATGCCCATGACTGGGAGTCGCCGGACAACAAAGTTTTAATAAACGTGACCCTCTGGGTCTCAGTACCCGAAGATTGGGGTCTCAACTCAAAATAGGAAAATCCTCTACTCCTAAAATTCCGGAAGTCAGATCTGTGGCCGGAAAAGCTTTCAGGGACAGGCATACGTATGTCAGAGCTAGGAGAGGATCGCACATGATTCACTGATGTCTGGAGGGTTTGTACAGACCCTGATAGGGCATCAATAAGAGTTATGTGGGTGCCCAGTACTTGATTGATGTTGTCCACCGAAGCGGCAAGTACACCCAGACAATCAGTGTTTGCGTCCATTTTGTATTTTGGTCTGGCGTTCTGTAACGATCGGTGGGCGCAGAGAGTATCTGATTTACCGGTGATCTGCAGTATCGCCGGAAATACAGATATATACCAGATTATAAGTGATCTGCAGTCTCACCGATAATCCGATATACAAACTAACCTCTGTTCGCCTGAGTAGAGTGTAGTGTTTTGGTGTAACAGTAACACTAGGAGGCCTAGGCCTCAGTGCAGCAAGGAGAACTGCACGTATTCCTTCTGCAGACCTGAGCTCTCCAAGACGGGAGGAGTCAGACTGACAGTAGGAAGGAAAGTCCAAGAGTGACACTCAGGAAGAAGTGTCACTAACAGGACTGGGAACCGCCTCCAATCGTGAGGTCGGTTCTCGAGGTCAGACAAGCCAGGTCGTACACACACGGACAGATAAAGTACAAATACAGTAGGCAAAGGCGGAGTCAAAGTACAGGCAGGGTTCGGCAACGGGGTATCAGATATATCGGGGTACAAAATCAGGAGGCAGAAACAGAGTCTTGGAACGAGCCGAGGTTCGGCAACAGAGTATCAGAAATATCGAGGTACAAGGTCAGAGTTCAGGAGGATAGTCGAGGCAGGCAAAAGTCATAACATATAATCACAATCAAACTAGTACTTTAGCTATCAAATATCTAGCTAAGTGTAGGATTACAGCTCCAGCTGGTCCCGGCACACTTCAGGATCTGACTACGGATCTGGGTGCTCCCACGTATGTGATCGCACGCCAGACAAAGAGCAAGTGAACAACCAGCAGTATATATACTCTAGGACCTTTCCAGGACCTCCCTAATTGCTGGTCCAATGAGAGCAGTGGAATTTGTCAGCTGACCCAGCTGGTCAGCCGACACCCTTCTAACTGTTATTTAAACTCTGCCTTTCTGCTCGCGCGCGTGTAAGTCTGAATCTTGGTGGACTATCAGTCCCAGCCACACCAGTACTGTCATGCAATGTATCTAGTGCGGGGGCCGCCTCTGATGCGGATTCCGCCGCACTGCCTATGCGGCATGCAGCGTTTTTTCCGCGTTGTGACGCCATGCTGGACGCGGAAACAGCCGCCTCACCTTGAGAGACGGCGGCATTTCCGCGTTTCCTTACATTTATAAAGTAAATAGCTTTTTGTTTTAATTTCTCATCAGTTTTACAACGATATTTATCATTTACAAGTTTTTGGCTTCACTTCATGCCCAGTTGAAAATGATCTTTATCGTTAATAACAATTTCGTTATCCACCCGCATCCTTTTTTCCCTGTGCCTTTATTTCATGCACGTCTCTAAGATTAAAAGCAAAGACAACAAATAAAACTTTTTTTTGTAGGGAAGTGTTAAATACAACTAGATTTTATAGTTGTAGCTAATTTTCTATTCCTCTATTAGTTGTCATCGCAGTAAATAGTAGTGAGAGGGGAAAGGGAAGAAAGGTGTAATAAATATCACTAGGGCAGCTGCGGCGAATGGTGCCGCCGCCACAGCTGCCTCTGCCTCTCGGTCCAGTCACACTCCTGTACCTCGGGCGTCTAGCACGCCGAGGACGGGTCTTTCTCTTTTTCGTTATGTCGCCTTAGGGCGTGCGCGCACTAAGCGGGGTGACCTTTATGCGGTGAGGAGGCGTGTCACCTGACCCACGGGTCGCGTCTCGTCATAGGACGCGACCGCCGCTCGGGATTGGCTGGGCTCCGGGGTGTATGCCACTGCATCTTCTTAAGCAGCTGGTCTTCACTCGCAACTTGTCTGCGGTTGCGAATACATACGTGTTAGTGCTTAGACTAGTATCCGGTGTGCTTTGATCTGGGAGGAAACCAGGGATTTCACACAAGACTAGGATTATTATTATTATTACTGTATATTGATACTCTGTTTATGACTCTGGCTATCTCTGACTCTGCTCTTGCTTATTGATTCTGTACCTCTGCCCATCTGATCTAGTTGCTGAAACACTGCCTGAATACTTACTACTCTCTTGCTTACTGATTCTGTACTGTATCTGTCTCTCAGTTGCCGATCCCAGTCTGACCTCTATACTCACCAGTGAGCCCTTGCCACTGGTGAGGTGTTTCAACAGTTCCCACCAGCTCCTCTGGTGAGGTTCTGCCAAACTAGTCAGTAACTATGTTCTAATAGTACCCACCAGCTCCTCTGGTGAGGTTCTGCCAAACTAGTCAGTTACTGTGTTCTAACAGTGCCCACCAGCTCCTCTGGTGAGGTTCTGCCAAACTAGTCAAGTAACTGTGTTCTAATAGTACCCACCAGCTCCTCTGGTGAGGTTCTGCCAAACTAGCCAGTTACTGTATTCTAATAGAACCTCACCAGAGGAGCTGGTGGGAACTATCTATCTATCCAATACTGTGTACTAATAGTGCCCACCAGCTCCTCTGGTGAGGCCTAGTTATTCTACTCTGTTACTGTTGCACCAAGCACTATACACTATTGCAGTATCCTGTTAGCTATACTTGCATTATTGGTGATTCTGCAGATCACCATATAATCAGGTATAGTGTCTGTATTATTGGTGATTCTGCAGATCACACATAATCAGACATCTGTGTTGCTACACCGACCGTTACAAAAGGTCATTGAAGATGGCTTTGGAGGGTGGTAGGATCATGTTGCTCAGTTCTGTGACTCTGCACCTATTAATCTGCACTATAATTAACTGATAAGTTCATTACAGTTTTAGGTTTGGGTGCTTGCTGTGCAAAAAATCTTTCACAATTCAATCTTTCAAAACTCAGTCTACCAGGATATTTTTATTTTTTTAGACTTAGCACATGAGAATTTTTTTTTTAGCTTACTTTAGACTCAATTCACTAAGGGCAGTTTGGTAAAATAATTTAGGTTGATAAAATACCGCATTCGGTATTTTACACTTTTTTTTCCAAATTCACTAAGATTTCCCGCATGCTGTAGAAGTTTGGTAAATCTCACCAGCTGTGGAGCAGGTCAGACAGAAAGTTGTGTGTCTTCCCAAAGGTGGTGTGCATGAGTCAGATTTTTTCTGTCCATTGCATCCCCAGTATCCCTTTAGATGTTCTGCAGCCACTTGAGGGAGATGTTTTGTATATTAGTATATAGATATGAATATCTGAAGGGATACAAAAAAACCTTTTTGAATGTCTCTGTCTCCTGCTCTGCCATTTTGAAATCCATAAACACACTGAATTCACGCAGGTTCATCCACCATGTGGATGCCAGGGCTTGTCCAATGTGCAAGTAAAAAATTGGAGACATCTCTCTCAAATTACATGGCAGAGAAAAGCAGGAATAAAGTGCTCCACCATAGACGCTAATGCAATTATCGTTAATACGGCAAAAAAGCAGAAAAAGGGTGCCCAATAAATATTATTAGCAACATTAGAATATTAAAGTTTTTGAAGTATGTTGTTGTTTTAAAAGCTTGCAATATTATAGTTTTTGTCACATTCTTTAATTTCTATGTACAGATTTTATGTTATCAAAGATATTATTGTTTCTATGTGTAAAAGGGAGTTTCGGCAGGGGGAGTGGTTAGCGTTAGGCACCACCAGGAGGTGTGATTAGGGTAAGGCACCACCAGGGGGGTGGTTAGGGTTAGGCACCACTTGGGGGGGTGGTTAGGGTTAGGCACAACCAGGGGAGTGGTTAGTTTTAGGCACCACCAGGGGAGGGTTCTCTGTGAGAGTAGTTTTGGGTTAAGCTGTATTTTTGAATTACCTTACGGTTTTTAATGTTAAAAAAATGTTGTTATCAACTCCCATCTGTTTTAAAACCGTATTTATTGTTAACCAATTTCATTAACAATGTTTACCTTTATTGAGATATTGTTTTCCCTGGCACCATTTTATCCACCCGGGCCCTTTCTTTTCCCTTGCGCCCTTTTTTCATGCATGCTGGCAGAGACTTCCAGTTACTGATTAGGCTGAGAGAGAGGAGAGGGTGTAGCAATAAGTGACTCTGCAGTGTAGGATGCATGTAGGATGCAGCCACTTTAGATAACAGTGAACTTCTGTGCATTTATGTACTGAAATAATGACACCCTTCCCTTTGAAGAATGTGTTATAAGCTTAATGTACAAAACCTTATTACTTTGATGTTGCTCTTTGGGTCATTGTGTATAATAGATGGGATCAGCACTGAGCCATACATCAACTTTTAAGCTGTCTGCATTAGACAAGTTATGTCTAAATAAAATAAATAATTATTTTAATCAAGATTTATATGTAGTGTTGATATACACATTTTACTTAATGTAACAGATATATACTAATAAGTATTATAACTCAGAGTATATGCAATGAATCATTAATCAATACATGCATTATGCAGAAAATATTTCCTAGCTCAGATCACTGTTAGCATAACTTCTGAACTTAATGTGTTAAAGTAAATAAACCTGGTACATACAGCTCAGCATGTTTAAACCTTATAAAGCTCTTCATTTTTTCCCTTCTACTATTAGCTATTATATATCATATTTAAAATGCTACATGTTTTAATAGATATACATTAATAATTAAAGCTTAACTCCTGGTACACTTTTTCCTAGCCCTGTAGTCATTCAGAGGCAGAGCTTGTTTTTATCTGTTTACATATAAGCTCCTTGATAAATTGATGTCAAGTAAACTATTTAGTAAACCAAAACCACTAGAACCACAGCTTTCCTTTACTCTAGGCTCATTACTTAATGTAAACTAAAGGGAACTTTTGGGTCACTCTCGGCAGATCTGCAAAAGTACCTTTTTTCAGTTAAAGGACCACTTGAGCGAAAAATGTAAACAGTTTAAGTCTGACAGAACCAACAGGTTTTGGACCAGTCCATCTCCTCATGGAGGATTTACAGAGTTTTCTTTGTTTTTGAAAGCATTTCCTAAATGGCAGTTTAAATGCCAGACTAGTGAGATACCAGCCAGACTTTCTACTCACTTATGCTGGGGATACACGGTACGTTTCTGTACCATGTATCAAGCCACACGATAGATTGCAGCGCGTCCCCGCTCGTCCCCGCGGCCGCCCGGATCGATTCCCGTCTCGTCCCCGTGGGTACGTCTTATCTTTTCCTCGTTTTTCCCTATTTTCCCGGCCGCAGTATCGAGCAGGGAATCGATCTGGCGGGGCATCGGACACGTCGGAAATTATCAGCCGAGCCATCAGCGGCTCCATACATGGTACAGAAACGTACCGTGTATCCCCAGCATAACATGATATTTTGTCAATTAGACTTTAGGCTTTTCTAACTGCTAGTCAGGAAATGCTTTTGAAAGCAAAGAAAACCCTGAGACTCCCCCATGAGATGGACTAGTCTAAAACCTGTTGGTTCTGTTAGATTTTAACTGCTTACTTTTTCCGCTGGAGTGGTCCTTTATTGGTTAAACATGTTGATAAAAGTTTATCTTCACTTTCCTAAAACAATTGCTCATCTTACCTATTTTTACAGATAATAGGAATTTTCTCTTACTGCTTCTCTGAAGTTCTGCATGTTACACTGAGGAAACTGCCTTGCATGGCTTTCATCTGTTACTGAGATGGAAGTGGTGACTCCCAATTGTGTTTATGCCAAGCCAGTATTTCCACAAAGGTGTAGGATTCCTAGCCCCATAAAATGAAAAGCCATTCCTGCAAACCCAACAAAAATGTAGGGGTGAAGAGGAAGGGAATATGTTTTACTTCCTGCTTTGTGCAGTTCTAGGAACCTAAAGGGGCAAACAAAGTTATATTTAAGACCCATATGTATGCAGTTTTCTTGATTTCTGGCATATTTCATATATATAACAGTTTTAGAGTAAAATTGAAATATAAAACGGTAAAGGGCATCTGGAGTGAGAGGTATATAATACTGCCATATTTATCTCCTCCCCTCCGATCTAATAGCTTTCTTTCTTCTAGTAATTCTCCTTCAGCCCTTGCTGGTAGTTTAGCGCCCCTCCCCCTCTTGCAATGGTCGGCAGCAGGAAGTGATGCTGTGTAAGCATTTCTTACCTTACACAGCCGCAATACAGCTCCGGGTCCTCTGTTCCATGTGGCCTCCATACTTCTGTATCGGTCTTGTTACTGTTACAATGTGGCGTACATCATGCGTAACCCGGTTGCCTGAGCAATTGCTGGTGTTACAGTAAAAAGACCAATACGTAAATGCAGAAGCCACACAGAATGAAGGTCTCAAAGCTTTATAGTGGCTGGCGGCCACAGTGTACTGCTATAGCCATAGCTACAGGAGAAGAAGAGGAGCCCCGTCTATCAGCAGGACCAGAGTGAGGAGAAGAGAAGCGCAGCAGCAGGATCAGGTATTAGCTTTCCTGTGCACTCTGCACATCATTTTACCATATATTTTGAATATAAGAGGCACCACTTTTCTCCCTCAGTTTTGGGGAAGACAAAATTCATCTAATAGTCTGAAAAATAAGGTAATCTTTTTCCAAGTCACTGTCACTTACAGTAGATAGTAAAAATCTAACAGATCTGTCAGGTTTTGGACTAGTACATCTCCTCATGGGTTATTCTCATATATTTATAAATGCTAGGGATGGTTGCAATTGCCATTTTCCGCTTCTGCAGAAAATCTGCTTTCTGCCTTTGCCATCTACCGCTACTACTTTCCGCTATCGATTTCTGCATTCCAATGCAGATTTTCGTGGTAATTTCTGCCGACTTTAACATCGATTTTCTCAAAAACTACAAGTTCTATTTGAAACATTTATTTTTCCTCTTGTTCCCACTCTTCTGCTTAACATGACCTGAAAATTGGTGTTTCTAGCACCTATGGGGGAATTGCTATTAAGCTCTAAAGTTGTCGGCATACAGCATATTGGTAATGTGGATTTTCCTCATTTTACATTACAGTCAATGGATGCCGAATTTAGATATTAATAGCAAAGCCCCCATAGGCGCTAGAAACACCAAATTGTCAGGATATGTTAAGCAGAAGAGAAGGAACAAGAGGGAAAAAAAACTTTCATAAAGACGTTGTAGTTTTTGAGAAAATCAATGTTAAAGTCGGTGGAAATTTGCACGATGTCCGCAAAAATCCGCCTAATGCACTTGTATTACCGATTTCCGAATTCCGATACGGAAATGCAATTTCCGATTGGAAATGCGGAAATTGTATTTCCGCGGAATCCAAATGAGCATCCCTAGAAAAATGCACTTACAGAACTGCAATAGATGAGTCCAGATGCCAAAATAGTGTGCAAATGAGTAGAGAGGTGGCCTACCTATTTGCATAGATCCTTTCCAGGTAGTGCTTTTGTAAAGAATACATGTAATACTGAGGAAATGGCCTAGTGCACAACCTGTCACATCAGACAGCAACATAGGAAAAAAAACATTTATAGTGCATTTTACGCTTGGAGAAATATACATGGTATACGTTCTTAGTAATGTATTTGAACTTTTATTGTGCAATAGCGGTCATTTAATAAGCATGACCTCAATTCACTAAGTTTTATCTCCTGTCTTTAATAATGTTTCTGAGCTGTTTCTAGTGTTATCACCATGGTGACAAGGCATGTAGTATTCACTAATCACTAAACAATTTACCTAAGGCAAACCTAATCTTAACTCATCTGTCTTTCAGTGAAAGAGAGATCTCTAAAGTTAATGTTTCAATCCTTAAAATAACTACAGAATTCTAAAGTTAAAGACAGGCTGTTAATTAACTCCATGAAAATAACTACAGAGGAGGTAACTTAAGGTTTGAAGTGATAAGATAACTCTCTCACTGTGAAAAATTATCTCTACACCTTAATAAGGCAAGATCAATGTGTGGTGGTAAGTTTTCTCTTGCCTTATTATCACCAGCATGCTCTTAGTTTATTGAGGCCAATGTGTTAGCATGTAAAATCACACAGCTTAAAACAGCTTCCTGTAAAATGGCTTTAGTTTCCACCCCAGCCTCCATCTTGAACACGTGATTAACCTGACAACAAAATTGCTAAAGTTAGATATTGCTATTAAGATTCTAAAATGGTTAAAGTGCACCTAAACTAAGAGGGATAAAGGGAACCAAAACTGAGAAGGATATGGATTTTTCCTTTAAAAAAAAAAAAAACAGTTGCCTGACTCTCCTGCTGATTCTGTGTCTCTAATACTTTTAGCCACACCCCCTCAACAAGCATGCAGATCAGGTGCGCTGAATGAAGTCAGACTGGATTAGCTGCAAGCTTGTTTCAGGTGTGTGATTCAGCCACTACTGCAGCAAGATATCAGGACTGAAAAGCAACTGGTATTGTATAAAAGGAAACAGCCATATCCCTCTCAGTTAAGGTTCCCTTTAAATCATACATTCTAATCATATCTACGTATCCATTATTATACATCTCTATGTATTACATAACATAATCATTATGCTTTTCAGGGACATAACTACACATCCCCGAGCAATAAATGTGATGCAACCAACCTATGTTCGCACTACCATCCCCCTCTTCACATGGTGCCTACATGGCCAAAGGACCTATTTGCCAGGGGTCAGATAACAGGTTAGGCCACCAGGACTCCTCCCACCTATACCTGCACTGGATGGGGGTCGGAATCTGGGGGTTAAAAAGTCAGAGCCACTCATGACCATGGGATACTCTGTGTTTAAGGAGGCTGCTCTCTAGTAGTTATATATATGATGCCCGCCTTCCACATTATTCCACAAACTATGACTGTCCACAGTAATGGGCACACTTGGCATGGTGATGTTCAGTTCACTGGACATGCTGCAAACAAGTGCACAAGCGAATAGCACATGTACAAATCCCAACACAAACACCCTTTTGTGAAAGGTATACTCCCTCCCTATCAGCAAGCTGTTCTTAGTTGAAATGTCATGCTGGGCATTATGGGAGAAAAGCTTACCATTAGCAACTCGTGTTAAAGTCTGTAAACATTGGAATGCACAAATCCTGAAGTGAAAGTGGGTTGTGGATGCATTCCTCCCTAGTTGTTCATATACATGTTAAGTGAACAAACTCCATAAGACCCAAACAGTGGTAAATTCACATATCTTAAATGTGGCAACAACTAAAGACTGGGGTCAAGGACTAGCCTATATTTACTAAGAAGCAATGCATAGTACAGTATCAGTACCAGACAGCCATTCGACCATTAGAAACAAAAGGGAACAAGTTTAATGAATACTTGAAGTGCTGGAACTTGTTCAGAACTTTACTTATAAAGAATCATCACGATTTCCATATTCATATCCTGTAATCCTGTGTGGATCATCCAGTTTAAATACTAAAAATGAAATTAGAATCTTTCATTATTAAAAATATGCTCTGTGTAGATTTACAGTAATCCTTGTAAGACCCTTAGATATATTAAGAGAGACGGTGGTTATCTTCATCATAACACCTATAGGGTCTTGCACCTTCATTTGTTTGCGCGTTGCAAGTTTTGTAATTGTTTTAGATAATCAGTTATGTTAATATCAGATTGTATAGCAACGTGTATTAAATATCTGACTTGATAAAACTTCAGCTAAGGTTCAAATATAGTGTTATTAAACATACTATAACAGCTTATTTGATTGATATGAAATGGACAATGTATGTTCTATATGTTCAAAAACTATTAATCTCCCGGTCAGTTTGATTATTTCCAGATTTTACGGTATAAAAGCGGTGCAATTTTTAGCATGCTTTTAGAAGCTAAAATTAGGGCAAAAAACACAGAGAGATCTGCAGCAGTCCAGCATTTACTCTCCTCCCTGGGATCTGGTGCTGCAATTTCTCCCTCCGTCCTCCGGGTTGTGCTGTAATGAGATCGCTGTCTGTCATCATGATGACAGACGGCAATCTCACCAAGGGGATGCAGATCCTGCGAAGACAGGAAGGAGAATGGCTGCTGGCGTCTGGATCCCAGGGGAGGTGAGTTAAAACGCCCGCTGCGTGCCACACTCTGCATACTGCTCCGGGTGGTTACCACGAGTCAGGCTCAGCGTTACCGCTTCTGGCTGTTTTTTCCACCCCAAACCTGACTCAGGGATATCGCCAGGGAGTTTAATAAGGTGAAAAAAAATGCTTACATTACAGGTTTTCTCTTGATCTTCATGGTTGTTAATCTCAGCCCGTTAATATGAATTCTAATGCAAGATGTACTTGAGTACTGTAGAGTGAACTTTTGTTCCAGAAAAATAAAGTCATGTACACCTTTTTTCTTTTTTTTAACAAAAAAAGCTACATGACTTGATCACTTGACGTGATCACAAGTTCACTTCACCGCTCTCCACTTCTCTCTTAGTAAATTACTTCCCTTGACTTCATTTGCTGTCTGGAGTTGCCTGGGGCACAAGAAAACACCACATCAAATAAGCTCACCAGGGTCTCATCATTACAGATCGATGATATATGGGTCAGGATAGCAACTGACTTTATAGCAAGACTTTCAAAAATACTTCATAAAAATCAAACTTAACTGTTGGACTGTGTTGACAGAAACTGTTGAAGTTTGGATGATTATTTTTATGTTTAATGTTTCTTCTGTCACTTTTACAAGTAGAAGTTTACAGCATAGTAAAAAAAAAAACTGAACACAAAAACAGGAATATCCGACACAGTCCCTTATGCCTCTTTCCTGCTTATTCGCTGCAAAATTAATTGGCTAAAAACTACAGTATGTTGTATTCAGCTTTTTTTCTGTTGCATTCCACTGTCACAAAGTGTTTATGCCAAACAGCTTTCCTTTTATCTCTCTCTGCGCTTTTTGCACTAAAAGGGTGCTTATAAAATAAAATGGAAATGCTGACTGCAAATGGGTTAAATGTCAAGATTAATCTTCTCATGCAGGCTTCCAGACATCTGTTATTCTTGTTTGGAAATTCTTTTTGTAAATCCTTTAAACTGATAGCTTAGATGATATTTTAGAGACTATTTTGGATTTATTTAACTACAGAAAGACACATAACTGCTGAATAATAATGGTCATATTTGCCTTCTCAAATCAGAAATAAACTCTTGCTGTATATGAATGTGTGCAGAAGTGGTATTATTTGGTGCCAGTAACTCGGAACATCAAATTCCAGGTTCCAGCATGACATGCTTGCCTTTTGTGGGTCTCTGAAACATGAAAAAGGCATTACCATGGGATGGCAGTGTGTGATTCTTTTGTAAGTCCAGCAACCTTCTATTTCTTCTGTTCAGTTCACAGTCTATGCTGTTTCTGTTGGCACACTTTTTTTTTGCTCTAGATGTAATGCAGCAAATGTGTTCCTTTGTCTACCTGGCAGATCAGGGACATTTGTGTTGTTTAGAAAAACACTTGCTTCTCAGATGGATAAATTCGCTTTTACTCTTGAGACCTACATGATGTTGGAAAAAGAAAGCAAAGCCAGACAATGATGATGAAGCGTGGTAGCTGTCTCCATTATGCTGTCAGTAAGGTAGCCATTTGCTGCTTATATTTGTAAGATAAAAATAGCAGATGCAGACATATGGGCTGAAATCCATCACATAGGTGCTTAGGCTAAGGTACATTTGAGGTACTGCTAAGCAAAATGGCCCAGAGTTATTATGTCAGTCAAGGCTTCAGACACTGAGCACATTTTAGACCTCGTGAGTTCTCTGAATGACCTACTAGAGGTTTATTTAGCAAAGATAACGGTTACCATGATGTAAAAAAAAGCAATGAGTTGCATCATACCCTTGAGAGTTACATTTCAGAGTGTGGCATGGAGGGCTTACCATCAAGATCCTTTAGTTATTATTCTGACTTGGGTCATAACTGTCCACATATTATGGCATAACTAAAAAAATCTGGATAGGATGTCAGTGTGGTTAAGGCTTTGGCTCTCTCCATGTGTATTGAATTCAGATCCTTTTCCTGACCAGTTCGATCTGTGTTGTTTTAGAATACTTCTACTACTTTAATTATTTGTTGCCCCACTACAGTGTGTTCAATATGTTTATATCAGCCAAGATTTAAATAGAAAGTCAGCAGCATGAATATGGCAGAACTTTTCAGCAAGCACCTGGCACAGCAAGCTTTTAGTATATATCAAAGTGAGATTGGCACAAGCTGATAATGTGCCTACAGCTCATGGCAAACTCAACCTGCGACCTCACCTTAACCTACCCTACCATACTTACCTTCCTATTCTCCTAGTTTAACCCTAATCTTCATACTGCTACACCTAACAATAACCAGCCGACCAAAATGCCTGGCACTAACTGTCCAACCAAAAGTGCTAACATTGACCTTCCTAATGCTTTACCAAACAGTAGCCCCTTTAGCAGTCTGATGCCATTTACCAATCTGTCATCACTTGTGCCACTTGTCGAATACTAACCACTACATGTGCCCAGGGGTGGACTAACCATTCAGGCACTCGGGCATGGGCCGAGTACCCGCATCCAGGACTGTTTCTAGCCCCGGGCGAATAGTGCAATCACCCAGGGCGCCAAATTTAGCGCAAGGGCGGAGCAGTGGGAGGAGCGGGCATAGCATACATACAAACTCATCTTCCGAAGTCCCCACACACAGCCTACAGCTTCTTCCTACAAACTCCCCCAGCATCCATCGCATTGGTAACAGTGCCCCCTGTGGGGATGTAACCGCAAGTCATCACAGGAGGCGCTATTAC
Organism: Hyperolius riggenbachi; assembly: GCF_040937935.1. Taxonomy (NCBI): domain Eukaryota; kingdom Metazoa; phylum Chordata; class Amphibia; order Anura; family Hyperoliidae; genus Hyperolius; species Hyperolius riggenbachi. The sequence goes on from NC_090653.1 coordinate 139,484,931, forward strand.
CAATAAGACAGACACCAAGGGAGGAAGTAGGAAGAAGCTGGAGGATGCGTGTGGGGATCACGGAAGGTAAGTTTGTAACTATGCTATGTCCGCTCCCCCCGCTGCTGTGCCTATACTCGGGGCACCTACCTATCTAACCTATACTGGGAGAACCTACCTATCTAACCTATACTGGAGGCATCTACCTATCTAACCTATATTCAGGGCACCTACCTATTTAACCTATACTGGAGGCAACTAAATGGGCTACCCTGTACTGGAGGCAACTACAATTATTTTGAACATAGTGAAGAGAAATTTTGAAACAAGTGTATGTTGTGTGGGTGGGGCTTGAAGATGGGTGGGTGTGGCTTGTGGGTGTACAGGGCCCCATAATCTCCTATTGCCCAAGGGCCGCTTGAGTTGTCAGTCCACCCCTGCATGTGCCACACTTAAACACACTGGCGGCACTTACAGATCAATCTGCGCAGCATGCCAAACACCCCTGCCACTTGTTAAACACTTACCACTCTTACACTCATGCCACTTGCAAATTGTTGCGCCAAAGTTAAACACTATGGTGTCCAATAGCTTCTAATTTATATTGTTGTCTATGGGACTGCTGAGACAAAACATTAGCCAATGTGTGGAAATTAACTGCTTAGTTTGACTCGTGCTAGTTCCCTGGGGATTCTAAGAAGACGCATTAGGGATATCTTCCCTGATGTCTAATGACCAATGCTTCTGCTTATCCTTCTCCTCCCTCCCGGTCTCCCTAATGTAAAATAAAATCACCTTGCAGCTATTATAAGTACCTTCCTCATTCCTGCTTTGGCTATATCATGGCTATCCTGAGTCCTACTGGCACTTTTATGTTCCTGCCATAATTTCCAAACTTTATAGTTATAGGATGCAAGTCCCACTTGCATCAAACAGCCATTCAGTGGGGTAACAGTTAAAGGACCACTAAAAAAAGTAGGCAGTTAAAATCTGACAAAACCGACGAGTTTTTGTCCAGTCCATCTCCTCATAGGGGATTCTCAGCGTTTTCTTTGTTTTCAACAGCATTTCCTCAGCAGTAGTTTAACTGCCAAAATAGTAAGATACCAGCCAGCCTCCCTACTCACTTGCACACTATTTTGTTAGTTCGACTTTGTAACTGCTGTTCAGGAAATGCTGTTGAAAACAAAGAAAACCTTGAGAATCCCCCATGAGGGGATGGACTGGCCCAAAACCTGTCGGTTCTGTCAGATTTTAACTGCCTCCTTTTTTCGCGATAGTGGTCCTTTAAGGTAGTTGGTGGAGCAAAGGGTACTTACGTATTATCCCGTCTAGAAGAACGGCTCGGCAGTAAGACAGGCTGGAAAAGTGTGCACTGTGTTTCTTGAGCAACTGATTCCCCACAGATCAGCTGCTCCGCTCTGCACAGCTTTCCTCACTGCGCAGTGTTGTGGCCCACCTCGAAGTCACTGCTGAGCCATTCTGCTAGACTTTCCTCACTGCGCAGTGTTGTGGCCCACCCCGAAGCCACTGCTGAGCCATTCTGCTAGACGGGCTAATATGTAGCGCTGCAGCAAGAACTGCCTGGTGTCCCAGCAGAGCTTCTTGGCCAAGCTGAATGTCACCTGCATGTGGTCCACCATTGTCATCCTGTTTTCACAGGGAATGTATGGCCAGTGTGAACAATAGCCTTACAGTCGGTATGCACTATCTTTATGCCCCGTAAACACGATAGATGAAACCCGGACGTCTGCCTCTGCAGAAAATCTATGCTGTACACAGTGGTCCCCGCCGGCTCTTCCAGCAATCTATCAGGTGTACCGAGTCGTTCGATGACTGCCCGAGAGAATTCCTCTCCCCACTCAGCTGTGTCATGCCACTTGCACACTGCTCCTTCATTCCTCCACAAGACCCATATAATAAGAGAACACCGCACAGTAAGGAAAGCTGTGCGGAACGGAGCAGCTGATCTGTGGTGAATCAGCTGCTCAAGAAACACAGTGCACACTTTTCCAGCCTGTCTAACTGGTGAGCCGTTCTGATAGAGGGGATAATACGCAAGTACCGAACAAAGGAGCGTAGTAACTGAGACACAGCAGAAGAATCCGGGTAAGAATAACAGTAGCACAGAATCATTGGAAGGACAGTATTATAATGGTGAAACATTATTAGATGAACTTTATCAGGGGACACACTAATAGAAGGCACTATAAAGGGGAACAATAGGGATACACCATCATAGGAGCTACTACAGTAGAATGTGCCAATAAACAGAAGCACTTTAAGTAGTGATGTACTTGATATAATATATGCATTAGGATATCTATTTGGTTTTATATCTAGTATGACTTATTGATCCAGAATTTCTTTATTAGTGTTCAGTAAAAGCTATGTTTTATTGATGTATAATCAATAGAAAAAAAAGACCTTTATAACAAGCATGGGATTTAAATTAAAGGAGAAGTTATAATTAAAAGTCTATATATTGTATAACCACACACCTTAAATAAAGTTAAATCTTAGCATTTGTTTCAGAAATAAAAAAAAAAACATTGACATTTGAAAAACATCGGTATTCTCATTAGTTACAAACATATGTACCATTTTGACTGATGGACACTATCAAGTAACTCATCAGCCCACCAGGCTTACAATAATTTATACAATAGAAAAAGGGTCCAAATCTTCAGGCAGGGTTCACACTTGTCTGTTTTTCTGTGCAGAAAACATGAAAACACTTTTAAACTAAGAAGTAATGTTTATTAAAGGACTAGTAAACACTTGAATGTGTTTTTGCGTGCATAAAAAAACGGACATCCTGCAGGATAATTCTGCACATTTTGTGCGTTTTCTTCATAAATTAAATTAGCTGTTGTGATGAAAACGTGCATGTTTTCAACATACGATTGCACTTGGTGTGCAGAAAACACATGAAGGAAATGCACACAGAAAATGAAAGACAAGTGTCACCCCTGCCTCATTGTTTCCGTGTTCCTGAAACACTCAACACTTTATATTAATCCCCTGTATATTAACCCCCTTGGTGTTATGATTCTTTCCGGATTTTAGGATCTAAAAGCGGTGCAATTTTTTTGCACCCTTTCAGTCCCTTAAACCTGGAAAAAAATCATGCTGCCAGGGAGATCTGCAGCAGTTCCAGAAATCACTCACCTCCCTGGCTCTAGCGCTGCAGTTTTCCCTCCTTCCTCCGGGTGGTGCTGCAACTCTAAAGTGAGATTTCCGGCTGTCGTCATGACGACAGCCAGTGATCTCACCAGTAGGAAGCAGAGCCTTGGAGGAGAGAAGGAAGAATGGCGGCCGACGTCGGGATCCCTGGGAGGTATTTAGAAACACTCCCGCTGTGCGCATTGCTCTGAACACAGCCTCCAGCAGCTACCCTGGAGCAGAGGTCGGGATTACCGCTCTGAGCTGCGGTTTTACGCCCCAACCCTAGCTTGGGAATACCACCAAGGAGGTGAAGCAAAGTTCTTCAGGAGAAGGAAATGAAGTAACAAAGGTATGTAACTGAGAATACAAAACAATGTTGCCAATGAATATACAAGTGTCTATAAAGTACAGTAAATAAAAACAGAAGGAACTAAAGGACAACTGTAGTGAGCAGAATATGGAGGCTGCCACATGTATTTCCTTTTAAACAATAGCAGTTGCCTGGCAGGCAGCCCCGATGATCTATTTGGCTGCAGTAGTGGCTTTCACACCAGAAACAAGCATGCAGCTAATCTTGTCAGATCCGACAATAATGTCAGAAACACCTGATCTGCTGCATGCTTGTTCAGGGTCTATGGCTAAAAATATTAGAGGCAGAGGATCAGCAGGGCAGCCAGGCAACTGGCATTGCTTAAGATGAAATAAATATGGCAGCCTCCCAATCCACCTCACTTCAGTTGTCCTTTAAGTCAAGGGAAAGCAAAAAAGGGGATGGGGAGAGAGAGGGAGAGAGGGGAGGGGAATGGTTGTTTGAGTTGGGGGATGGGAGGGGAAAGGAAAGAATAGGAAGGGATTAGTATTAAGGAAAATATAGAGACGGGAGGGGGAAGGAACAAGAGTACTTGCAGGAGGTCAGGAAAGGGAGGGAGAGGGAGTAGGGAAGGGGGAAATATTAGCAGGGTAGGAAGGATGGGTTGGGAAAGTAGGGAAAGTGAGGAGGGAGGGTGAAGAAGAGGGTCATTGAGGGATTTTTTTTTCGGAGGAGGGGGTTAAGGGAGTGGGAAGGAGTGAATGGTGGAGGGGAGGTGTCATAGCGGGGGGTGGAGAGGAGGAGTGGGAGACAGGCGGGGCACTGGGGCAGAGGGTGGGGGAGGGGGAAGTTAGGGAAGTGGAGTGTGAATTTGCTGGATAGAAGTAGAGGTTTAAAAGAAAAAGGAAGGATCCAATATCTACGTTCATATTAATACGTGCAATGTAAAGCCACATAGACATACATACTCATGTAAGTGCAATTAAGAGATGCATACAAACTGCACTATAAAACTGCATACAAAGTGAGTGGTTAATAAGGACATGTTCATTCTATCTCACGCTTTAGATTTTGATAGGAGACTGTCATACAAGTACAGATGTAGCAGACACGTGCAATTTAAATAGTTCTTTATGGACTTTACAACTCTGATAGGAGCTACATGCTCTACGTTACTTTTTATTTGTTTTAATTAATAATTTAAACCCCTGTAGTCACTTTCTCTCATGCACTGTCTCGGCCAAAAATCTGATTATCTGATTAGCTGGGACAGATTTTTTTTGCCAAGTGCTGTCATAATATGGAATGAAAACTCCATTCATAGTGTTTTAGCAGAGCTCTTATTGAAGTTTATAATCTAAAACATGGATAATGGGCCCTGGTTCAGCAAACGTTGCACCGTTTCTTCAGAAATAGCTGTACACTTTTTATGGATTAGCCTGCACATGGCACTCTGTAGGGATAAGCGAGCACAGTTTTCAAGTTCGATCTCATAGTGAATTTTCCCTAATGTCGCTGTTCGAGATTCTCATGAAGTCAGTATACAAGTTTGCCATAATTTGCGTTAGGCAAGAACAAGGATTTATGACGATTTTCCATGTAAATTGTGGTGAATTATACCTTATCAATGTTAGCATGATCTTAGATTGATTTTAGCTTTAATATCAACTGAAAGACACGATTTATCATTTCACTTCAATTGTCATTCATTTTACTATAATTCTCAATTGTTTGTATCACTGAAAGTGCCAGCTTTACAAAACTGATTAAAGAGATTGAGATGACATGATAAGAAGTTCAACAAAAATCTGGCTAATTTCCCAGCAAGTATTTTGCTGATCCTTAGTAGTTTGGCTGCAGGATCTGCATCTGTAGACCGCGGGTAGCCTTGATTTTGGCCAGGTTAACATAGGTAACAAGTGTTATTGTCCATGTATTTTTGTAACCAGTTGTCATGCCCATACTGTCCACAATGCAGATTAGAATCTTAACCTAATACATATTTTCTTCGTGAAGCAGGACACACACACACAAAACCATGCTTTGTTATTTAGTAAAGGATTGTGGTAATTTTATCGAAAGATACTGCTAAAAATTATACAAGGAACGCGAGAAAGAAACTCACACAGCATCTAAATTTATTGAGATCAGAATCAGAATCAGAATCATTTTATTTTGCCAAGCATGACTGGGTCAAGCTCGGAATTGGGTTTGGCACAATGGAGCAGTACATAGAAAGAAAGTAAAAACGTTAACATGACAGTAACACCTCATACTCAAATATCAAATATAGACATACACAAATATACGATCATACAATCAGCATTGGATAGACATATGGCACAGTATTCCTCTTTCAAAAACACACTGCTGAAGACTGCCGCTGCTATGCAGGTGGAAGGGCTCTGATAGAGGGTGGTAGAATATTAAGGGAGTTCAGGAGGCCAACAGCCCTCGGGAAGAAAGAGTTCTTGTGTCTGGTGGTCTTGGTGGGGATGGCCCGCAGTCTCCGACCCAGTGGAAGTGGGGTGAAAAAACGGTGGCCTGGGTGAGAGAGGTCACTTGCAATCCTCAGTGCCCTGGCTCGCAGTCTAGTGTTATACAGGTGGTCAAGTGGGGGCAGAGGTCTCCCAATGATCCTCTCCGCCGACCTAATGATTCTCTGTAATTTGTGCCTGTCGCTAGTGGTGGCTCCCACATACCATACCAAGATGGCGGAGCAGAGGATCGATTCAATGGTGGCAGTGTAAAAGTATGTTAGAATCTCCTGCGTCATGCCGACCTTCCGCAGTTGGCGGAGGAAGAAGAGTCTCTGCTGGGCCTTTCGTTGGGTTGACGTGATGTTGACCCTCCAACTGAGATCGCTGGAGATGGTGGTGCCCAGCAGGCGAGCGCAGGGTACTCTGGCCACCTCGGTGCCATCGATGTAGATGGGGGGAGGGGTAGGAGCCGACTTCCTAAAGTCAATTATAAGTTCAACGGTTTTGGCCGTGTTGAGCACCAAGCTGTTCTCCTTGCACCAGTGGCATATTCTCTCCACCTGTTGCTGGTAATCCTGGATGTTGTCCTTGGTGACGAGGCCAACAATGGTGGTGTCATCCGCAAATTTTATGACTTTGACAGAGTCTGCCGTGGATCTGCAATCATTTGTGTAAAGGGAGAAGAGCAGCGGGGACAGGACACAGCCCTGGGGTGCCCCTGTGTTGGTTATCACTTCTCGGGAGTAGATGTCACCCAGCCTGACAACTTGGGATCTGTTAGAGAGAAAGTCAACGATCCATAGACGTAGGGTGGGGTGGACCCCAAGAGTGGCCAGAACATTCTGGAGGGTGCGTGGGCATATAGTGTTGAATGCCGAGCTGAGGTCTAGTAGCAGTACTCTGGCATACGCATCCTTCCTGTCTAGATAGTTGTAGATGTGTTCCAGGCAGATGTTTAGAGCATCATCAGTGGACCTGTTTGCCCTGTAGGCGAACTGGAGTGGGTCTAGTAGGGGCAAGGTGGATAGCTTGAGGGTGGATAAGTCCACTCTCTCTAGGGACTTCATGATGACGGACGTCAGGGACACAGGCCAGTAGTTATTGAGGTCGAAGATGCCTTGTTTCTTAGGAACAGGAATGATGGTGGTCCTCTTGAAGCACGCAGGGACCCTGCCCTCTGTCAGTGACCTGCTGAAGATGGCGGAGAGGATGGGAGCAAGTTGCTCCGAACAGGATTTGAGGCAGGCTGGAGACACGCCGTCAGGTCCTGAGGCTTTCCTGGCGTTTAGCGTGGAAAGAAGGTGCCGAACATCTGTCTCCCTCACTTCCAGAGAGAGTGAGTCCCCACTTGGTTCGCTGTGCGCGGGGGCTGGGAGGGGAGGAGGTGGTGGGTGCCCCCCAGGCTCAGCCTGCGTTTCAAACCTGTGGTAGAATTTGCTTAGTTATTCAGCTAATTCAGGGCTGGGTGTAGCGTGTTGCGGGGGGGGGGGGGGGGGGGCTTGTAGTTGGTGGCAGCCTTAAGTTCTTGCCATACAGCTCGTAAAATTGTTCGAGCGCAGGTTCTGCTTCATCCTGTCAGCAAACTCCTTCTTCGCAGCTCTCAGCTCTCGCTTCAGATCGTTCCTCGCCTTCCTGAAATCCTCCTGGTTTCCCGCCTTGTGAGCCGCCTCCTTATGTTTCTGCAGTAACCGTAGCTTGTTGCAGAACCACGGTTTGTTATTTGGGTAGACCTTGAAGGATTTGGTTGGGACGCAGGAGGCCTCACAGAAGCTGATGTATGAGGTGACGTTGTCCGCCCACTCGTCCAGGTCTGGAGCTGCCAGGGACTCCCAGTCCGTGCAATCAAAGCAGGCTTGAAGGTGGAGCTTGGCCTCGCTGGACCATACCTTGGAGGACTTCACGACCGGTTTTGCGGAATCCAGGATCCTCCTGTATGTGGGGATGAGATGAACAAGGCAGTGGTCGGAGGAGCCAAGTGCCGCCCCAGGGATAGCCTTGTAGGCATTCTTCAGTGGCGTGTAGCAATGATCGAGGGTGTTCAGGCCTCTGGTAGGGCAGGCAACAAGCTGATGGTAGCGTGGCAGCTCGTGTCGAAGGTTTGCCCTGTTGAAGTCACCCATGACTATGAACAGTGAGTCTTACCATTGCGAGATGGTGTCGCTGAGGGTATTCAGGGCAGATTTGGCGTCAGCATCAGTGGCAGGGATGATCGTAGGCAGCCAACTTCGCTACGCTGGAACTACGCGTATTTTTACGCAAATATGCTTCGCAATCTACGGCTCCGAAATCAGCCACTTCGCTACGTTAGCATACCGTAGACTACGCATTAAAATACGCAAGCTTCACGTATTGCGTAGCGTAGTTGATGCGACCGCTTATGCCCTTATGCGGAAAAATTTCCGCAATAATCTGCTAACTATGCGCATACACAAACTAATTTAAGCATACATTCCAACATCCAATACGAAATTGTATGCGTACAAAAGGCAATAAAATTTCTGCGCATGCGCAATGACCCATATCAGTGCAGTTACCGCACGCGTAGTTGACTTCGCAATACATACGTCAACTACGCGTAGCGGGCGAAGCTACGCATAGCGGGACTACGACTACGCGGAAATGCGTAAGTGTCTCGACACAAACTAGATCTGACATGCTGCAAACATGGGCACTCACGTTTGTGTCGAGACAGCCATTGGGGTTGTGTAAACTACATCTGGTCGGTTCAGATGTCTCCTTGCTTTTTTGGTGTTCCAACCGTGCACTGCACACAGGATTGACAGACAGCACTTTCTGCAACTCGGCCTGATGAAGGGTCTGTTTGGGCCCGAAACGAGCGTGTCGTTGCCTTTTTTCATATTGCATTAAGTCTATGAATGAAGTACATGTCTGTGCTATATATTCTGTATCTGAAGCACCTGCAAGGAATCTCTTACAGAGAATTTTTCTGAATTTTTCTTGAAATTTGTGTCAATAAAGTTTTTTGATATTTTTGTATTTTGAAAATCCTGTATGAATTTTTAAAAAAAAATCCTTTCTATATACTTAAAATTTGTGGAGGGGTGAAGTGGATGACCCCAAAAAGGACTATTGGCTTTTTTCTTTTTCCCTTTGTAAAAAAGTATAGTACTCCCAATTATACTCAAACTGGCCTTCCCCTTTCCTCAGTTCTGGAAGAATGCTTTCCCAGTTCTCATTTGTGCGGATGGACCTGATGATCATCATTTCAGTAATGCTTCTAATGTTGAACTGGCAAAGTGTTAGGCAATGTAAAAGTGCTAATTTTTTTCCCAACTGATCTTGGAGCAGCTTTAATTAGAGTGCTTATTATTCATCTCGATGTAAAGATGCATTATTTTCTAACATTCCTTGTTTTATCATTCTGCTTAGTCGGAATTACTGTATATCACTTGATTTATTGTCTATTCAGTTTATGATGAGCAATGAAAGTGTCGTACAAAGTAGATCTATAGTAAATGAATAAGAAGACTGAGTTGCAGTGCTGTTAGATTATTAAGGTCATTAGTAATTATAATTTAGAAAGCAATTATAGAAGTAGGAAAATACACGGCTCTAACTGGCGATAAAAGTTGCCAACCAAGGGCTAGTTCTCAGTCTTTCTGAATCTCTAAGATCCTTTTCATGAAAAGGAGTATGGGAAAATGGCATTTTTACAAAAATGCAAACAGTTTGATGTGCAGAATGCCACCAAAGTCCCATCTCAAGTGTGGACTAGTACTACTATTTTTTTTTTAGAATCACAGCATTAGCATACATGCAAAAAGAAGTTTATTACAAAAACTGTTCTAGATTTCTAGATATATTATGCCTATACATGGAAAAGGTGTGTATGTATGTGCATAGCAATCTAAGAAGACTTGGTGAAGCCCAGGGGTGGAAACAGGAGAAAGATAAGAAAATGAAGTAGAATGAGGAAATAAAGCTGCAAACAAAAACAGAGAGATTGTAAAGGACAAGATAATCAAATTTAAATTAAAAAAAAAAACATTTTTGGTTAGCTAGTTTTGTGTCTGAACACATACAAACATTTAGATAAAACGATCATTTTTATCAGATTAATTAGTGTGAGTGGCAGTATATATCCCACTGCACATGTTCTCTTAAAGTGGACCCGAACTCAGAACACCTTCTCTGCTCTAAAAGATACACAACAGCACATTAACCTTTAAACAAAAAACATTTCTCTGATACAGCTGATACAAATCCTAAAATAAATCTACAATGTTTCTACTTCCTGATTCATGGAAGCAGACATATTGTAAACGCCCTGTGCTTTCAAGTGAGCTTATCTTCCATCTCTGCTGTGGCAGTCACGTGGCACAGGGGAGAGATCAAATCACAACTTTTGATTAGACACAAATGAGGTACAATTAAACAGGCTAAACACTCTCTCTGAATTAGACAGGCTAATACATACTGGGTGCATTTCTCTATGTTTCCCTCTGTCCTGTGCAAGAGTTCAGATCCACTTTAAGAGCCGCAACTAATAGGTTCACATTCAAGCTAGCATAGTCTTCCAAATTAGGTGTACAATTGGTCCTAACTAGAGGAGTGGGGAGGAAGGGGGGTTGAGCTGGGAGGTCATCTAGCAAAATAAGGACAGATTCCTCAGGGCCTCCCAGACAAGGTGTCATCTGCATAGAGTGAGATACACTCCTCATTAGTGCCCACTTTTATACCTTCAATATCCTCTGCTTCCTGAATCAACATAGCCATAGGCTCCATAGCAAGAGCAAATGCAAAGACAAGAAGCAACCCTACTAAGTTCCCCTACTAATATTTGAAAATATACATATTATATTGATGTTAGTTCCTTTGTTTGGAATGAAGCCAAACTGATCACTGTGTACATGGTCTACAAAAAAAACGTTTTTAAGTTATTTGGCAAGAACTCTGGCAAAAATCTTTACATCACTACATACAAGGAAATTATGCAAAAAAAAAACCCTTAGAGGAGAATGAGGGAGGCATATACCCCAAGCAACATAGGCAATGATCCAATAATTAAAATATAACTTTATTTTGTAAATAGTTGTATAAAAAAAATAGAAAAAACATATAACACACTCCATGCGCACAGTGAGCTCAATAAAGCCGGTCCACTCCAGTCTTTATCGTTCAGAGCCTAACATCAATGAACATAGCAACATGAAGTGCAAACTGATTGCAACAGCTATTTAGCCCTTATATATAATCTACAGATTCAGTACTGAAGGCAAATTACTAGAATAATACTGTATATCTAGCCACTTGTGTAAGCTGTATTATGATGATTGCAGGTTAGTAATACATTATCAGTGAATGCAGAACCTGGTAATCCACAGCAATTAAAACATGTAATATAGCAGGGAGCAACAAACAAATGGGATGCAGTTCCCAGGCGCTGTAATCAATATAGTAGGAGACCACATCCACAATAGCTTGTTAGCTCAGGGGAGTAGCAATAGGGGTTGCAGAGGTTGCGACCGCATTGGGGCCCTTGGGCCAGAGGGGCCCCGAAGGGCCCTCCCTCAACTACAGTATTAGCTCTCTATTGTTGCTGTGCTCATAATAATCACTTCTATGGATACTATGAATAGTGGTAATCATTAACAAACTGTTCCCCATCCCCTTCTTGCACCTCTGACACTGTAGTTGCCATTGGCAGATTTTGGTGCGCCGTATCAATTGCTTTGTATAGAGTGCATGGGGGGCCCCAATGTAAAACTTGCATCGGGGCCCACAGCTCCTTAGCTACGCCACTGGTTAGCTGTGTTGTATAAGCAGAACAGCAGGTAATTATGGTGCAGTTTCTGGTGACACAACAGCGGGTGTTGACTCAAAACTGTCCAGGTTTGCAAGAAAGCACATATAGGCTGTGTTAGAAGCAGACACTGTATGTAGCAGCGAGTGTTAGCTCATAACTCTCCAAGTTTGCAAGGAAGCACATGTGAGCTGTGTTGGAAGCAGACCACTGAGAGAAGCCTCAATAGGATTCTGAGGCTTCCCTCTCTTCAGGCTAGAATCTTATTTTGAACCAAAGATTCAGCTCAGGATTACTTTAAGATATAACTGCTCACAGCTGGTCAGTCCTGATGAAATGGGAGGGAGAGACAGCATTCACAGAGGTGACCAGCGACCACATGTTGCAGTGCATCTAATTTTTAATCAGTGCAGTGCCCATGTCGTCCCAGCCATCAGAATTATTGGAGGTTGTCAGCAGCTGGAGGCGGAGCCTGGTGTGATGAATCCTAACTGGAGGTACACTATGTTGGTAAGTTGAGGTGAAGGCACTACTGAAGGTGAGCACCGGCATCTTTGTCATATAAGGACTGGCGGCATTGGTGCACTGATGCTGCACTCTAAACTGCACCACTTACACTACATAGCAATCAAGGCCGCTGGCTGGAAAGCCTGTGCCAGGAAACGACCCTGCATATTGATATATTTTTGTCTCAGATAGGAATGCAGCTATTAGTTAAGTGGGCTTAAACCACATTTAAGGTGGTGGTGGTGATTGTCATTAACCATCATCACTTACCTTCTCATTACTTATGTCTGAACTAAAAGATTATACATGTGGAACTAACTATTTATTAGTAATAAGTGCTGATTATTACAAGCCTAATCAAATAAAATACTTACATAAAGGGACAGCTTTGCTAAACAAAAGTATTGATCTTCTATTTTATCTTACTGCATCACAGATATAGGGGGAACAGGAAATTTGGGCGCATGAGGCAGGTGGACAAAAAGGGCGCCGCCATTCACTCCCATAATAAATATCATTTAATGGGCGCCCAACAGGAAAAAAGGGCGCCGGAGAAAAATAACGTTTTAAAAGCGGCGCCCGGAGACTTTTAATGTTTTATAACTGCTTCTCATGATTAAACATTATTTATTGATTTATAATTTTTTAAACATTATTTTTAAACGAAAAACAGTACAATTTTTTTTTTTAAACATTATTTTTAAACGAAAAACAGTACAATATTTTTTTTAAACATTATTTTTAAACGAAAAACAGCACAATATTTTTTTAAAACATTATCAATGCTTATCACAGGGGGGTCTTAGGGTTAGGCACCACCAGGGGGGTCTTAGGGTTAGGCACCACCAGGGGGGTCTTAGAGTTAGGCACCACCAGGGGGGTCTTAGGGTTAGGCACCACCAGGGGGGTGGTGAGGTTTAGGCACCACCAGGGGGGTCTAGGGGGTTAGGGGTAGGTACAGGGAGGGTTCTGTGTGAGAGTAGGGCTAGGTATAGCTTTAGTAACATTCTTATTAATGTTTTATAAAACGTTATTATAAATTTCACTTTTTAAACAGGGAAGATTAACGTTTTTACAATTGCCAATTTCATACACATTATTTAATGATTTATAACTTTATAAAACATTAATTTTAAACGAAATATAGCACAATTTTTTTAAACGTTATTCATGCTTATCGTTTAAAACCCTGCGCCCTTTTTTCCCGGTGCCCTTTTTTAACGTACGCGATATAGGAATATATATATACCTTATGGAATATGGTTAAAGAGTGTAAGGACAAATCAGATGTGCAGATAAGATACACTGTGAACCACAACCCTCTATTCAAAGTTCAAATCCTAGTTTTAGAACTACCTGTTTCATATGTGAAAATAGGTAAGGAATAGGTGTGAATAAATGGCTGTAGGAGTAGCTTATAAAGGTGAGAGGAAACAAAGGGTGTATTGTCTAGGTCACAAAATGATTAGAAACTGTTCTCTTTTTTAGGTTGCCATACATCTAGCGATGATGGGCAGATTCAACCAAGAGACAAATCTCTCTCTAATTGAATCTGATTAGAGAGAGATATGTTGGCCGTCTATACACCACAGGCAGATTCCTGATCAGGAATAGGCTTTGTGATGCCACATCTGGCCGCCTCGCCGACCCAACGCTATCCCCCTAATGTTGAATGTCCCCCCGGTGCCCAGTGCAAGTGATAAATTACCTGTCCGTGTCCGACACTTGTCCTCCGCTGGCTCCTGGCTTCCTCAGTTCTCCATACACGCACGCCCTGTGGTTGCCTAGTAACGTGGATGCGTGTATGGAGAACATGGGGGGAGGGAAAGGCCCCCACGTGGGGCGCACGTGTATAGAGAACTGAGGAAGCTCAAAGTCAGTGGAGGACAAGCAGAGGCTGTGGACAGGTAATGTATTACTTGCACTGGGGGGAACATTTAACATTAAGGGATTTTGTAGTGTTCATCACTCTTTCCGATATCGTACGCCATTAGCGCTGCGCACCTGAACAAGCAAATTGGCTCTACATCTCGCAGCATATACGATTGACTAATTGTTGATTGGGCATGCACTTGGCGGCACTGATTTTCAATTATAATAATCATTATAATAATCGCATCCCATGGTCGATCGGTCGCCAAGTTGCCTGATGTATGACTACCATTAGTTACACCTCTACAAGAGAGTCAAGCAAAGTATTCAAGATAGTGCTTGCCAGTTGCCAACCTGACCTGAACCTGGATCTAGATACCCTTAACTTTCAGGAGGGAATGCATCCGAGCACTCACTAAAGGATAGGGGTCTTTACTTATAACTCTGCTGAATAAACGCTAGAAGGAAAGTGACAGATGGAAGTCATTTTACCCTCCTGCTTAATTTATTCTTCCTAGTTGCAGAAATGCTTATGACTTTATAGAATCTTGTCTATTAGTCACCCTTCCTGAATATGAGAATATAAGAGACCTACGTGAATATTAATTGCCAGTGACCTTCAAGGTGTTTCTTGGAAAGGCAAACAGAAAGGAATTTAAAGCATACTAATACATACTTTAAAGGGATGTGCGTAGACTTGACCATATAGATGAATGAACTCTTAAGAACCTTTCTACTTCTGATTTCTGTAATCTATTTTTTGAGTAAAAAAAAAAAAATCTGATGAGAGTAGTTTGCAAAGTTGCTGCATAGAGGTATCCCCAAATAGCCATAACCAATTCTTTTGAGGTGCTGAAAAAGAATAAAGGAATTCAGTTATTGAACGTTGTAAAGTCATTGTCTTGTGCAGTTATACTCTAAGGCCTTGTTCACATCTAAAATCGCAAATGCAAGTGTTTTGCGATTTTGTTCAGTTTTTTAGCGCCTCCCGACGCTTGCATGTGCACTGTGATTTTAGGCAGGTATTTTGTAACCATTTTTTTTTTGGGGGGGGGGGGCAATTTGCGTTTTTTAAGCTGTGCTTTGGTTGGATTTAAAGAGCCCTTGTTATAATTAATTTCAATTAGAATAATTAATGAGTGTAATGAGCTATATAAGGGGCGTGGTACCTGCACTTGTGGGTTGTATAGAGGAGTATAGCGATGGAGGAAGAGTTGGTGGTGCTTTTGTGTGCTGTTGGTTTCATGAGGAGAAGTTCCAGGCCTTGTCGGTACTGGGTGCATCCCATGAACATGACCCGAGATTGGAAGGGACAATTCCAGTCCATTTACCAGGATTTGCGTGCTCATCCAGAAAAATTATTTGCATACACCAGGATGAATATAGCCAGGTAAGTTTCAATGTTTTGGTCACATTTGTTTCTGTAATACCATGTGTAAGTTATATATTGCCCCTTCAAAGGCATTTTTTTTTCAGACTCAGCGTATTATCTTGCCCGGACTTCCATCAACATGACTTCACAGCCGTGCTCCTGTGTCCCTGGGCGCATCTTCACATCATAGTCTGAATCCACTTATATAGACATAACACAACAGCAACAACAACAACAACAAAAAGAAGAAAAATCACACGAGGAAAAATATTATAGTAGAATAGAATAAAATAAAAAGAAATAACTAAAAAATAAATAAATAAAATAAATAAAAAAAAATAAAAAATAAACAAATAATAAAAAAAAAAAAAAAAAAAAAACAACCACCAAAAAAAAAAGAAATGCCCTCACCGGTCTTATAGGTATATGAGAGGAAAAGCTACTAGGAATGGGTGCAAATCCAGCCGCTGAGTGTGAATCCCTGAAAGATTCATGCATTACACCACTTATAGTATCTCACAATAGTTGCAGGGAAAATCGGAACCATAAATCGGAATCAGAATCGGAAACCGAATCTGCAGTGTGCAGGGAACCCCACACTGCAGCCGCTACTACAACAACTCTAAAATATCAATGCTGCACTGTGAGTACCTCCTTTCCCCTTTCTTTTTCCCTTCTCTTCTCCTTTGTAATTAACACCATTGTGATATAAGCCTTAGATAGGGCTGCACAGTTTTTCGGTTTAAAAGGCATTTTACCTTCAGATATGTTTCTTTACTCAGATGTCAACATATCTGACCTCAATGTCCTTAGCAACAGTTATAGGCAATCAATTTGTGCCCACTATACCCTAATTTCTTAGTATCTGTAAGTCACGTTTTACAACCATTTCAACAATGCATCAACCTGCAATTGTAAACCTTATCTATTAAAAAAGGCCAAGACTGTGGTTTTATTTTTTTATTCTGTCAATAACGGACACAATAATTTTTTGATAGTGGCCATTTTTTTCCAGTAACAAAACTTTCTACAGTATGCACTGTAAAATGTGTACCTTTTACATGTCAGTGTTACACTTTAAAACTTAAAACATAATTTCTTTTCTCCACATTTTTGATTTTCTCCTTGAGAAATTGTGGCCCAGACTTCTAAGGACATCTACAGTGTTCAGGCGGTCTATATGTCCTACTCAGAGACTTTTCATTACACGAAGGTACATTTTCTTGAAAAATAATGACCACTTTGTGCTCAAATATAAAAAAAATAACATTAAACAGATAAAAAAACAAACAAACTATAAACATTACAACTAAACCTTCATAACTATTTGTTCTATGGAAGGAGGCCACTTTAAAGGTCTTCAATAAACAATAATGGTGACATGCTGTTTGTCTCACTGTTAGGTAAATGTTACTGTGGCTTGTTGTGTCCACTACATTGACCCCTTAGGTCTTTATAGACTGAACAATACATCATTTTTTGTTTTTGTTTTTACTTGCAGATTCCTTGCAACAGGACATACATATGCTGCACTACATTTCAAATAAAGGTTGGGCAAGTCCACCATCCAGAACAAGTTTTGGATACCTGTCGATACATCTGGCGGGAATTACAACAGGACTTCATGCCTCCCCCAGATCATGGCAAATGGGAAGAAAATATTGAGCTCTTCTGGGTGAAGCACCATTTCCCAAATTGCCTAGGTGCAGTGAATGGCAAGCATGTCAGGATGGTAATGCCAGCATTCTCTGGTAGCCAGTACTACAATTACCGTAGGTCCTTTTCCATAGTGCTCATGGCGGTGGTTGATAGGGCTGAGCTCTCGGATTCCGAATTTCGAGTTTGCCATCGGAATTTGGCAGTTCCGAGTAAGCACTCGAAACTCGAAAATTCTGCAATTCCGAGTACCGAATTCGTGTTTACATTGAAGTCAATTGTGCTAAATTCCGTGGTGAATTGTGAAGCCCCCTTACATGCTATCATCACCAAATTTGGCATGTATATTAAGCAGATGAGTAGGAACATGGTAAAAAAAATTTTTTGAAAAGAGCTTATAGTTTTTGAAATAAACGATTTTAAAGTTTCATAGGAAAAATGATTTTTAAACTGTGTAAAATGACACTGCTGCAGAGCAGGTTACTGCATTCCGAGTTCTGTATACATATTGTATACATTTCATGAAAACAGACAGCGTGGGGTCCCCCCTCCCAAGCCTCCTTAACCCCTTGTCCCCCATGCAGGCTGGGATAGCCAGAATGCGGAGCCCCGGCCACGTGGGGCTTCGCACCCTGAGCTATACCAGCCCGCATGGTCCATAGTATGGGGGGGCTCTGGAGGAGAGGGGCGGCAAACCTCCCCCTCTCCCCCAGAGCCCTTGTCCAATCCATGGACAAGGGGCTCTTCCCCACCTCCGGTGCCCCAGGAGGAGGTGGGGGCCGCCGACGTCCTGGGGGGTTCATGGTGCCATCCGGGGTTCCCCTTTAACAAGCGGACCCCGGAAGCCGCCCCCTCCCCAGGAGAAATGAGTATAGGGGTACACGGCACCCCTTACCCATTTCAGCAGAGTTAAAAAAAGAAATAAAAACACGACAACGAAAAAAGTCCTTTATTGTTCTAAATTAACCAGGGATACTTACCTTGGGATAATCTCACGCCAGTAACCTCAGGAGTGGTCCCACGCCAGTATCCTCTTATGACATCCCACCTCCCTCCCACACTGACGAACTCCCACCACTGAATGGTCACAGTCAGCCTCTGCATCTGTATAGCAGAGGCTGAGAACACAAAAATTTTGCCTTTAAAACAAGAAATTTCGGCAAACAGTGATGCAATCAAAATGGCCACTGGGAAATCCCCGATCGCTGGAAGCCACACTAGAGTGGCGAAACCAGTGATTTTTCACATAGATGGTGGGTCCAGGTGACCAGAGCAGGAGGTGCCCTAATCCCCTGGACCCACCCATTCATGTGAAATAACGCGTATTCTGACACTCTGAGGTGGCCTCCAGGGAACGGGGATTCCCCAGCAGCCATTTTGTTTATGACACTGTTTGCCGAAAATTCTTGTTTTAGCAAACAATTTTCGTGTTTCTAGTTTATGCAATACAGATTGCAGAGGCTGTCTACAGCCATTCATCCCCAGGAGTTCTGCAGGATCGGCAGGTGCGCGGGACCTCCTAAGAGAATAGAGGTGGGCACAGCGCAGGAAGGTGGGAAAGTGGGCACAGAGCGGCGGGGAGGGGGGGAAGCCTCCCCTCCCTCACCTAGGGCCCCCCCCTTGTGCACTCCCCCCCCACCTCCAGAATTTCAGCCAGCCAGCGGAACGGCTTACCGAGAGCGATAGCTCTGTGTGCCGCTGGTCTGGTATTCTGCACTGACACTGTCCAATCACGCTCTCGCAGTACTTCCTGTGAGAGCGTAATTGGACAATGCAATGCAGGAGACCAGACCAGCAGCGGCACACAGAGCTCTTCTCTCGGTAAGTGATTCCCGCTCGCTGCCGCTGCTGGCTGCAATTTTGGAGGGGGAGCACGGAAGGTTGACCCTAGGTGAGGGTGGGGGGAAGGCTTCCACTCCTCCCCGCCACTCTGTGCCCACTGCCCCCCCTTCCAGCATGGGGGCCCCCACTAACTGGTGACCTGCCTACCTAAACTGGGGACACCTATAGACCTGGGTATATCTATACTGGGGACACCTATATACCTGCCTAGCTAAACTTGGAAACTTGGCAGCGAGCGGGAATCACTTACCGAGAGAAGAGCTCTGTGTGCCGCTGCTGGTCTGGTCTCCTGCATTGCATTGTCCAATTACGCTCTCACAGGAAGTACTGCGAGAGCGTGATTGGACAGTGTCAGTGCAGAATACCAGACCAGCGGCACACAGAGCTATCGCTCTCGGTAAGCCGTTCCGCTGGCTGGCTGGAATTCTGGAGGTGGGGGGGAGTGCGCAAGGGGGGGGCCCTAGGTGAGGGAGGGGAGGCTTCCCCCCCTCCCCGCCGCTCTGTGCCCACTTTCCCACCTTCCTGCGCTGTGCCCCCTCTATCCTCTTAGGAGATCCCGCGCACCTGCCGATCCTGCAGAACTCCTGGGGATAAATGGCTGTAGACAGCCTCTGCAATCTGTATTGCATAAGCTAGAAACACGAAAATTGTTTGCTAAAACAAGAATTTTCGGCAAACAGTGTCATAAACAAAATGGCTGCTGGGGAATCCCCATTCCCCGGAGGCCATCTCAGAGTGTCAGAATGCGCGTTATTTCACATGAATGGGTGGGTCCAGGGGATTAGGGCACCTTCTGCTCTGGTCACCTGGACCCACCATCTATGTGAAAAATCACTGGTTTCGCCACTCTAGTGTGGCCTCCAGCGATCGGGGATTTCCCAGTGGCCATTTTGATTGCATCACTGTTTGCCGAAATTTCTTGTTTTAAAGGCAAAATTTTTGTGTTCTCAGCCTCTGCTATACAGATGCAGAGGCTGACTGTGACCATTCAGTGGTGGGAGTTCGTCAGTGTGGGAGGGAGGTGGGATGTCATAAGAGGATACTGGCGTGGGACCACTCCTGAGATTACTGGCGTGAGATTATTGCAAGGTAAGTATCCCTGGTTAATTTAGAACAATAAAGGACTTTTTTCGTTGTCGTGTTTTTATTTCTTTTTTTAACTCTGCTGAAATGGGTAAGGGGTACCGTGTACCCCTATACTCATTTCTCCTGGGGAGGGGGCGGCTTCCGGGGTCCGCTTGTTAAAGGGGAACCCCGGATGGCACCATGAACCCCCCAGGACGTCGGCGGCCCCCACCTCCTCCTGGGGCACCGGAGGTGGGGAAGAGCCCCTTGTCCATGGATTGGACAAGGGCTCTGGGGGAGAGGGGGAGGTTGGCCGCCCCTCTCCTCCAGAGCCCCCCCATAGCATGGACCATGTGGGCTGGTATAGCTCAGGGTGCGAAGCCCCACGTGGCCGGGACTCCGCATTCTGGCTATCCCAGCCTGCATGGGGGACAAGGGGTTAAGGAGGCTTGGGAGGGGGGACCCCACGCTGTCTGTTTTCATGAAATGTATACAATATGTATACAGAACTCGGAATGCAGTAACCTGCTCTGCAGCAGTGTCATTTTACACAGTTTAAAAAACATTTTTCTTATGAAACTTTGAAATCGATTTGCTCAAAAACTATAAGCTCTTTTCACCAAAATTTTTTTTACTATGTTCCTACTCATCTGCTTAACATACATGCCAAATTTGGTGATGATAGCATGTACGGGGGCTTTACAATTAACCGCAGAAGTTAACACTATTTAATTCAATAAAAATGCACTCGGAACACGAAAATTCAGAACACGAAACTCGGTTTTTGCATGCGGTACACGAAATTTCGACGAAATCGGAATTTAGCTGTTCCGATCAGCCCTAGTGGTTGATGCTGAATATAAGTTTGATTATATTGATGTGGGGGCCTATGGGAGCAGTAGTGACTCTGCAATATTTCACAATAGTTGGTTTGGGATGAAACTACAGCTGGGCCAACTTCACATCCTTGGCCCACGCCCTTGGCCCAACACCCATGCACTTGCTTATCCCTGCACCTTTATTGGTGATGTGGCCTTTGCCCTTTCTGAAAACGTGATGAGGCCTTTTTCACAAAGAGTCAGGGCAGTTGAAAAACAACATTTCAATATGAGACTCAGCAAAGCCAGTAAAATGGTGGAATGCACCTTTGGCATTCTTGCGAACAAGTGGCGCATGCACCACACTGCCATGCAAATGTTACCAGGAAATGCAGTGACTGTTGTCAATGCTACCTGTCTCCTACACAACTTTTTGCAAATTATGGAAGAAAACATTGGTTGAGGAGCATGCCATCCCTCCCACATTTACTAACTTTGGTGCTGCAATGTTAAGAGGAATCCAGAGTGCACTAAATAATAGAGAGCAGATGGCTTATTATTTCCTGATGGAAGATGGCGCTATCCATGTGTAAAAATGATTAGTTTGATTAGCTTGTTTTTTTCCCAAATGATAATTACCTGCTTATTGATTTGTTGGAGAATTATCCACAATTGTGTTTAAAAACAGTGCAGTTTCTAGGCTAAGCTGCACCCAGGGCAAGGGAGTAAAAATTTGCGACCCCCCCCCCCTCTCCTCCATGGACTTGTGAACCCTTACTCTTTAGGGACAGTCACACAGCTATACAGTACAGAACAAAAGTTTGGATACACCTTCTCATTCAAAGATCGTTCTTTATTTTCATGACTATGAACATTGTAGATTCACACTGAAGGCACCCAAACTATGAATTAACACATGTGGAAGTATATTACATAACCAAAAAGTGTGAAACAACTGAATATGTCATATTCTAGGTTCTTAAAAGTAGCCATCTTTTGCTTTGATTACTGCTTTGCACACTCTTGGCAATTCTCTTGATGAGCTTCAAGAGGTAGTCACCTGAAATGGTTTTCACTTCACAGGTGTGCCCTGTTAAGTTTAATAAGTGGGATTTCTTGCCTTATAAATGGGGTTGGGACCATCAGTTGCGTTGTGGAGAAGTAAGGTGGATACACAGCTGATAGTCCTACCGATTAGACTGTTAGAATTTGTATTATGGCAAGAAAAAAACAGCTAAGTAAAGAAAAACGAGTGGCCATCATTACTTTAGGAAATGAAGGTCAGTCAGTCCGAAAAATTGGGAAAACTTTGAAAGTGTCCCCAAGTGCAGTCTCAAAAACCATCAAATGCTACAAAGAAACTGGCTCACATGTGGACCGCCCCAGGAAGGTAGAACAAGAGTCACCTCTGCTGCGGAGGATACGGTCATCCGAGTCACCAGCCTCAGAAATCGCAGGTTAACAGCAGCTCAGATTAGAGATCAGGTCAATGCCACATAGAGTTCTAGCAGCAGACACATCTCTAGAACAACTGCTAAGAGGAGACTGTGTGAATCAGGCCTTCATGCTAGAATATCTGCTAGGAAACCACTGATAAAGCCAGGGCACAAGCAGAAGAGACTTGTTTGGGCTAAAGAACACAAGGAATGGACATTAGACCAGTGGAAATCTGTGCTTTGGTCTGATGAGTCTAAATTTGAGATTTTTGGTTCCAACCACCGTGTTTTTGTGTGACGCAGAAAAGGTGAATGGATAGTCTCTACATGCCTGGTTCCCACCGTGAAACATTGAGGAGGAGGTGTGATGGTGTGGGGGTGCTTTGCTGGTGACACTGTTGGGGATTAATTCAAAATTAAAGGCATACTGAACCAGCATGGCTACCACAGCATCTTGCAGCGGCATGCTATTCCATCTGGTTTGCGTTTAGTTGGAACATCATTTATTTGTCAACAGGACAATGACCCCAAACACACCTCCAGGCTGGGTAAGGGCTATTTGACCAGGAAGGAGAGTGATGGGGTGCTGCGCCAAATGACCTGGCCTCCACAGTCACCAGACCTGAACCCAATCGAGATGGTTTGGGGTGAGCTGGACCACAGAGTGAAGGCAAAAGGGCCAACAAGTGCTAAGCATCTCTGGGAACGCCTTCAAGAGTGTTGGAAGACCATTTCAGGTGACTACCTCTTGAAGCTCATCAAAAGACTGCCAAGAGTGTGCAAAGCAGTATTTAAAGCAAAAGGTGGCTACTTTGAAGAACCTAGAATATGACATATTTTCAGTTGCTTCACACTTTTTGGTTATGTACTATACTTCCACATGTGTTAATTCATAGTTTAGATGCCTTCAGTGTGAATCTACAATGTTCATAGTCATGAAAATAAAGTAAACTCTTTGAATGAGAAGGTGTGCCCAAACTTTTGGTCTGTACTATAGGTCACAAGTATATCTGCCTACTTACTAGTAACCAGCTGCTTATCCAGGAGGATGCAGGGACCAGGAAAACACACAGGCGAATAGAGCCCAGAAAGCCGACTCCTTCATTGGTGCCGCAAACTTACAGCCTGCAGTACCGCTACAGGACATCAGGTGTCATCACGCCGTGGTGACGTGATGATGACATGACATCTGACGCAGGGAGCCCAGGAGGAGTCAAGGAAGGTGATTGCGCTGGTAATCTTCTTTCTTCTTCCATTTGGCTGAACAATGCATTACCAGCTCCATAGCGCTTACGTCCTTCTGCCTGAACCCCCCTTCTTCTACTTGCCGGTCTGCGCCCAGGGCGGTCGCCCTGCCCACACTGCCCAAGAAACAGCCCTTTTTAAAAATATATATACTTACAACACGCATTTGCAATTTTTCTCTATTATTCATCGAAAACCAGTGCATCCATTTGTTGTTGGTTACTACAAATGACACTATTATAAGCATTGATGATAAGTACACATGGCATTTGAAGCCACAAATGTGTGTGTTTGTCAGTGTTGCTCAAAATCTGTCTTATATCTGAGCTTTCAAAATCTGTCTTATATCTGAGTTCAAAATTTTCCAATCTGAATCGGATATCCGACTTTAGTATCCGGGATATCCGGGCAAATTCGGATATCTGGATAGAAAAACTGGAAGTGGCCTTTAAATTGCTCTAAAAACGTTTTTTAGGGTATAGAGGCATGAAGCATCTTTGTTTTGTAAAGGGGAACACTAATTGATGATGTAGGGACTTAAAATCCCCCCCCCCCAAAAAAAAAATGGATGTCAATTAACATTAGGCCTAGGTTCCAGACAGCAGTCGTGCAGCCCACATTGTGTCCAAAGTCCAACCGCACAACTGGGACATGACAGTTTTCAGCCAAGACACCTCCAAAAAATTACGCAGCAATTGTGTTTTGGGTTAAATATAGGTGGTATCAGTGGCCTGTGGCACCCTGGCCTGGCGGTGGGAGCTGTACAGGCAGCAGGAGCAGGGCAATGCAGCAGCAGGTGTAATGTGTGCCAGGAGCATGCCGGACGTGGCACGTTGCAATTGGCACTTAGCACGTGTCACGTGGCACTTGGCACGTGTCACGTGGCACTTGGCACGTGTCACTTGCCATGTGTCACATGGCACTTGCCATGTGTCATGTGTCACGTGGCACTTGCCACGTGGCACGTGGCACGTGTCATTTGCCATGTGTCATGTGGCACTGGCCACGTGTCACGTGGCTCTTGCCAAGTGCCACGTGTCATGTGGCTCTTGCCAAATGCCAAGTGACACTTGGCAAGTGCCACGTGATACTTGGCGAGTGCCACGTGGCACTTGACAAGTGCCAAGTGATACTTGGCGAGTGCCACGTGGCACTTGACAAGTGCCACGTGACATGTGGCAAGTGACACGTGGCAAGTGCCACATGACACGTGGAAAGTGCAACTTGACACGTGGAAAGTGCAACGTGACACGTGCCAAGTGCCGCGTGACACGTGCCAAGTGCCACATGACACGTGCCAAGTGCCGAGTGACAGTCAGACAGCAGAGTAGAAGACACTAGTGCACACTAACTGTCACACTGCCACTGCTCACAGCACAGCAGTTCTGTAGAAAGCCAACACAATAGTACTACTACTCTAACAACTAGCATCCTGACTGCAGTACTACAGTACTAACTACACAATAACACAGTAATCCTATCCCCTAATCCCTAACCTAACCTATACCTAAGGCTAATAGCTGGCCTGCAGCACACGCTCTGATTGTCACACAAATGACATCAAGCTAATTAATGATTTAACAATAGTGTATGATAGTGAAGGGGTTAATCACTGAACAGCTTATCACTGTGTACAGCCCTTGATCCAGCAGCACTGGAGCACACACTCTGACTGTCATACAATGACATGAATCAAGCTAATTAACGATTTAACAATAGTGTAGTGATAGTAGTGAAGGGGTTAATCACTGAACAGCTTTAGGTTTATAACTGTGTACAGCCCTTGGTATGCCACCAGCACTGGAGCATGTCTCTCAGTGAGCATTCAGCAAGCTAAGATGATATGTCTCATCATGGCAGCCCTCCTTATTATACAGGGGGGCTGGCCAGTGTTCCTTTCTGTGATTGGGTGCCAGGGTTTAGGCTGGGAGCCCTCTGATTGGCTCAATGAGGTCAGGTGGGGCTGGCCAGGGTTCCCCTCTGTGATTGGTTGCTACAGCTTCTGCTGGGAGCCCTCTGATTAGCTCTGGGACGTCAGCTCCCTAGTTACAGTACAGGTCCTTCTCAAAAAATTAGCATATTGTGATAACGTTCATTATTTTCTGTAATGTACTGATAAACATTAGACTTTCATATATTTTAGATTCATTACACACAACTGAAGTAGTTCAAGCCTTTTTATTGTTTTAATATTGATGATTCTGTCATACAGCTCATGAAAACCCAAAATTCCTATCTCAAAAAATTAGCATATTTCATCCGACCAATAAAAGAAAAGTGTTTTAAAAGCAAAAAAAGTCAACCTTCAAATAATTATGTTCAGTTATGCACTCAATACTTGGTTGGGAATCCTTTTGCAGAAATGGCACGGAGGCAATCAGCCTGTGGCACTGCTCAGGTGTTATGGAGGCCCAGGATGCTTTGATAGCGGCCTTAAGCTCATCCAGAGTGTTGGGTCTTGCGTCTCTCAACTTTCTCTTCACAATATCCCACAGATTCTCTATGGGGTTCAGGTCAGGTGAGTTGGCAGGCCAATTGAGCACAGTAATACCATGGTCAGTAAACCATTTACCAGTGGTTTTGGCACTGTGAGCAGGTGCCAGGTCGTGCTGAAAAATGAAATCTCCATAAAGCTTTTCAGCAGATGGAAGCATGAAGTGCTCCAAAATTTCCTGATAGCTAGCTGCATTGACCCTGCCCTTGATAAAACACAGTGGACCAAACCCCAGCAGCTGACATGGCACCCCAGACCATTACTGACTGTGAGTACTTGACATTGGACTTCAAGCATTTTGGCATTTCCCTCTCCCCAGTCTTCCTCCAGACTCTGGCACCTTGATTTCCGATTGACATGCAAAAGTTGCTTTCATCAGAAAAAAAGTACTTTAGACCACTGAGCAACAGTCCAGTGCTGCATCTCTGTAGCCCAGGTCAGGCGCTTCTGCCGCTGTTTCTGGTACAAAAGTGGCTTGACCTGGGGAATGCGCCACCTGTAGCCCCTTTCCTGCACACGCCTGTACACGGTGGCTCTGGAAGTTTCTACTCCAGACTCAGTCCACTGCTTCCGCAGATCCCCCAAGGTCTGGAATCGGTCCTTCTCCACAATCTTCCTCAGTGTCCGGTCACCTCTTCTCGTTGTGCAGCATTTTCTGCCACACTTTTTCCTTCCCACAGACTTCCCACTGAGGTGCCTTGATACAGCAGTCTGGGAACAGCCTATTTGTTCAGAAATTTCTTTCTGTGTCTTACCCTCTTGCTTGAGGGTGTCAATGATGGCCTTCTGGACAGCAGTCAGGTCGACAGTCTTACCCATGATTGTGGTTTTGAGTAATGAACCAGGCTCGGAGTTTTTAAAAGCCTCAGGAATCTTTTGCAGGTGTTTAGAGTTAATTAGTTGATTCAGATGATTAGGTTAATAGCTCGTTTAGAGAACCTTTTCATGATATGCTAAT
This sequence comes from Hyperolius riggenbachi, assembly GCF_040937935.1. Lineage (NCBI taxonomy): Eukaryota > Metazoa > Chordata > Amphibia > Anura > Hyperoliidae > Hyperolius > Hyperolius riggenbachi. Next base: position 139,511,897 of record NC_090653.1, read on the forward strand.
TTTTTGAGATAGGAATTTTGGGTTTTCATGAGCTGTATGCCAAAATCATCAATATTAAAACAATAAAAGGCTTGAACTACTTCAGTTGTGTGTAATGAATCTAAAATATATGAAAGTCTAATGTTTATCAGTACATTACAGAAAATAATGAGCTTTATCACAATATGTTAATTTTTTGAGAAGGACCTGTATTTCGAATCTGGATATCTGCAATATCCGCGGATATCCGGGTTATGCGGCCAAATATCCGCAGATAGCTAGCCGGATTTCGAAATGTGATCCGGATAGCGTAAAAAAAGTTTGGATATCCGGGTTACTCGGATATCCGTAATCCTGATGAGGAGCACTGGTGTTTGTAGAAGGCCTAGTTTAGTAGTTATGCATAATATGAGGCATATTTTTTGTTTATGTGAGAACTTGCACATCATCTCATATTTTGGACTATTGTTGTAGATAGCAACATTCCCATGGTCAGTCTTCCATGAGAATATTATGGTTCTCATTGTAGATAGCACCATTCTCATGGTCAATCCTTCATGAGAATATTATGGTTCTATAGCAACACTTTCATGGTCAATCTTCCATGAGAGTGTTATGATTAGAAATATCTCATAGCCAGTTTTTAATGACAATGAACAAATGTGTTATTTTGAATTGTAATTGCCAGTGTTGTAATGAACTATCATAGAACATACAATACTAAAATAAGTTAACATATATACCATGAACAGTAACCTCTTATCAATCAATCAACTTAGACATTCATGTCACTTTTGTATCTCACACGGTCTAAGGGCACATCTCACATGGGTCATAAAACCAGTGTGGCCATCATGATCTTCAGTTCCCACCCATATCAAGCGTAGCCGCAAAAACACCTGATCTGAAGCATGGACCTCTGTATCGGGGAAAGGGAAAAATAGTAGTTAGGGCCCCCCACAGCTCTGCCCCCTCTTCCCCTGCGATCACAGGGGCTACTCCCCTCTAGTTACTCCCCTGCGTAACACACTGCGTATCAACTATTGACATGCTCGTGGTTATTATCACTCCCTTATAGTTCCATTAACCCCCTTGGCATTCTGATTCTTTCCGTATTTTAGAATCTAAAAGCGGTGCAATTTTTTGCACCCTTTCGGACCCTTAAACCTGGAAAAAATCATGCTGCTGGGGAGATCTGCAGCAGCCCAGCAATCATTCACCTCCCTGGTTCCAGCGCTGCAGTTAAGCCTTCATCCTCCGGGTGGCGCTGCAACTCTAAAGTGAAATTGCTCCACTCTGACCCTAGCTCGGGATAACCGCCAAGGAGGTTATTTTTAGTAATTGGTGCATAAATGGCACACTTAACATGCCTTTTAGCCGTTCATCTAACAGAGGCCTAAATAAGTGAAACACTGACTAAAATATGCTGAAGATTTCCTTTTGTATTACAGGTTTTATTCATGCATTGACAATACAAAACTCATTTGTATGTTAAAAGTAGGCTGCATAATCCCAGTTTTATCTCGCAGGGAGGGAGAAATGTGTAGGTCTCATGGGCATCATTGTTTGCGGAGGCAAATAACACTGCCGGATCTTTTCCTTCAGAGACAGTGAAAAGATTTGTTGTAGAACTCTATTACTATAATTTCTTCTCAGCAGGGTGTATTTTATGAGATTATTGTTAAGATGAAACTTTGATAATCAAGTAATTAAGAAATTTGTTTACTTTATTTTTAATAGAAAATTTGCAAAAACCATGATAAAATGCCCCACTGTGTGTTCTGATATCGTGATTAACCCCTTTCTGACTTCTCTTCGACATTTTATAACTCATTAAACTTGCTATGAATGATGCATGACTTGTTTAATCAATTTTCTGTATTTATATATAGAAGTGGCTGGCTAAAAGCAACATTAAAGTAGAACTCCAAGTAAAAACACTACTTTCTTTAGACACGCTGAAATCATTTTAGTTACAAAAACAGCAGCTTTAAAGCGGATCCGAGGTGAAAAACTAACTATAACAAGTAAGTTGTCTATATATCATATCTTAAGTTTAAATAGTTTACACAGCATATCTAGCTACAAACAGCTTCAAACATTTATGATTATTTATTCATGTGATACAATGAGGGCAGCCATGTTCTGTTTGTCACATTGTCACAGGCTGAGGGCTGGAGATGCTATCAGCTTGCCTGTGTGTAAATTCAGCCCCCTTCTCCTCCTCCCTCCTCCCCTCTCCGCCTCTGAAATCAATGCCTAGTAACCTCCTCCTCCTCCTGCCCAGGCTGAGCTCCCATAAGCCCTTGCTACTGTGCCAAGACACAAAAGGAGCTGTGGGCGAGGCTTGTTTAGTTTATAGGGAATTAGAGTATTAAAACAAGACCAAAAAAAAGTATTTGACTTAAGGAATGCCCTACAAACTATAGGAAAGGAACACAATTATGCAATGAGTAAAAGTTTATCTCGGATCCACTTTAACTCGCTCCAACTCCTCCAATTTTTTTTTTGCTAATTTTCGTGGCAGCAGTGTTTCTGCTAGCCTCGAGATTGCTGTTATTAATGGGTAATGATTTTCTCAACTCAAGTCTCAGACCTCCTTGTTTGCTCATGGACCTGGGAACATTTGATGATGTTATGCTATCACCTCTCCTCAGACCATCTGTAAGACCTCTTTTGTTTAGATGGATTGTATTTTGAAAGGCATATGTTTCCGACTTTGTTAAAGCAGTGAGGTGAAACCGTTAATTCTTAAGGATATATTGTATTTAGGCAAATAATTTGCAGCATAATATTAACACATAAGATGCAACCCAACCAACACAAATATTTCAGTAGAAAATAGTGTCTGCTGGACTCAGTTGCCTATAGGCATATTACATCACTCTGCTGCTCCACTGAGAGTCCCCTCTGTCAAAGTTACTGTCTCTTTTTGTTCACCTTGGAAGATTTGGAGTCTAAAAGACTTTCTTTAGGATACTCCATAGCACTCAATCAACCATAATAGTTATAACATATGTGATAAATTTGAAATAAAGTGCAGATATTTAACCTCTGAAGAAGCATTCACAAAAATCCTGAATGAATATTAGATGTAAGCCAAGTACATATACTAGATAAAAGTCGGACAAAGAGACTGACAATGACCATTTCAGCAGGGGCTTAGCAATAAGGGGTGCAGAGGTAGCGACCGCATCGGGGCCCTTGGGCCCAAAGGGGCCCCAAGGGGCCCTCCCTCAACTGTAGTATTAGCTCTCTTTTGGTCCTTTGCTCATAATAATCACTTACAGTGGCTTGCAAAAGTATTCGGCCCCCATGAAGTTTTCCACATTTTGTCATATTACTGCCACAAACATGAATCAATTTTAATGGAATTCCACGTGAAAGACCAATACAAAGTGGTGTGCACGTGAGAAGTGGAACGGAAATCATACATGATTCCAAACATTTTTTACAAATCAATAACCGCAAAGTGGGGTGTGCGTAATTATTCATCCCCCTGAGTCAATACTTTGTAGAACCACCTTTTGCTGCAATTACAGCTACCAGTCTTTTAGGGTATGTCTCTGCCAGCTTTGCACATCTAGAGACAGAAATCCTTGCCCATTCTTCTTTGCAAAACAGCTCCAGCTCAGTCAGATTAGATGGACAGCGTTTGTGAACAGCAGTTTTCAGATCTTGCCACAGATTTTCGATTGGATTTAGATCTGGACTTTGACTGGGCCATTCTAACACATGGATATGTTTTGTTTTAAACTATTCCATTATTGCCCTGGCTTTATGTTTAGGGTCGTTGTCCTGCTGGAAGGTGAACCTCCACCCCAGTCTCAAGTCTTTTGTAGACTTCAAGAGGTTTTCTTTTAAGATTGCCCTGTATTTGGCTCCATCTTCCCATCAACTCTGACCAGCTTCCCTGTCCCTGCTGAAGAGAAGCACCCCCAGTGCATGATACTGCCACCACCATATTTGACAGTGGGGATGGTGTGTTCAGAGTGATGTGCAGTGTTAGTTTTCCAAGTTTTCCACCACACATAGCGTTTTGCATTTTGGCCAAAAAGTTCAGTTTTGGTCTCATCTGACCAGAGCACATTCTTCCACATGTTTGCTGTGTCCCCACATGGCTTGTGGCAAACTGCAAATGGGACTTCTTATGCTTTTCTGTTAACAATGGCTTTCTTCTTGCCACTCTTCCATAAAGGCCAATTTTGTGCAGTGCATGACTAATAGTTGTCCTATGGACAGATTCCCCCACCTGAGCTGTAGATCTCTGCAGTTCGTCCAGAGTCACCATAGGCCTCTTGATTGCATTTCTGATCAGCACTCTCCTTGTTCGGCCTGTGAGTTTAGGTCTTGTCTTGGTAGGTTTACAGTTGTGCCATACTCCTTCCATTTTTGAATAATTGTTTGAACAGTGCTCCGTGGGATGTTCAAGGCTTTGGGAATATTTCTGTAGCCTACGCCTGCTTTAAATTTCTCAATAACTTTATCCCTGACCTGTCTGGTGTGTTATTTGGACTTCATGGTGTTGTTGCTTCCAATATTATCTTAGACAACCGCTGAGGTCATCACAGAGCAGCTGCATTTGTACTGACATTAGATTACACACAGGTGCACTCTATTTAGCCATTAGCATTCATCAGGCAATGTCTATGGGCAACTGACTGCACTCAGACAAAAGGGGGCTGAATAATTACGCACACCCCACTTTGCAGTTATTGATTTGTAAAAAATGTTTGGAATCATGTATGATTTTCGTTCCACTTCTCACGTGTTCAGCACTTTGTATTGGTCTTTCACGTGGAATTCCAATAAAATTGATTCATGTTTGTGGCAGTAATGTGACAAAATGTGGAAAATTTCAAGGGGGGCGAATACTTTTGCAAGCCACTGTATATAGATGCTTTGAATAGTAGTAACTATTAACAAGCTGTTCCCCATCCCCTTTTTGCATCTCTGACACTGCAGTTGCCATTGGCAAGTTTTGATGCAACGTTTGATTTGTTATGTTTAGAGTGCTTAGGGGGCCCCATATGCATCAGGGCCCAGAGCTACTTAGCTACGCTACTGCATTTCAGCCAAGGATTGCTTGTTCACTTAGTGTGTGCAATAGCCGCCCGATGTCGCTTAAGGATCTGGCATGATTATGCCGAATCCTCAACGACCCCTGATACCCGAGGAGCCCCGATTTCATAGTTCTCGTCACTCCCCCTCAGGAAGTTGCAATATCATAAGATGCTTGTTGTCTCTCACTTTTTCCATAGCAACAGAGTGCACTGCTAGGTACTAGTGATCCCACTGTACAGCATTGGGCCCTGAACTGTTGCCCGAGGGGAGGGATGTGCGCTGAAAAACTGGGTATCCCAGTAATTTGGGGGCTGGGAGAAGCTGCTAGTAGAAAATCAGTAAAATCATCAAGTAGATCAATTTTTTAGGTCCTCTATTTCAGATCAGTTTTAGTTTAAGGCTGACCTGACCTCAAGCTAAGTATTCTTTACTTTAGTTGTGTCCTGACTGAGCTCTCCTGGGTCATCTACTAAAGACAGAGCAATTTCATACTCTGGCAATTCCTTATACTCTGGACAATACTTTATTTGCTTGTAATTAACTAGAGATGGGTGCTCCTGTGAGCTACTGGATACTTCTGCTTACTAAAATCACACTAGGGGCTCTGACACAGCAGAGTGTTTTTCATTTCGTTTTCATTTTTTTTTAATTGCTTTCGTTGACTTCACAGCTATTTTGCTGTAATTGTACTGTGATTTTGATGTAAGTCAATGGAAATGCTTTTTTAAAAATGAAAAAAACAAACAAACTCAAAAACACTCTCTGGTGTGTCAGGGCCCTAAAAGACTATATCATTTAGCATGCATCCTCACAGACCCCTTCCAATAGCACTTACATTCTAGCAACTTGCCTTTATTGTCTGGCTCCTCAGACTCTTTTCAAGGCTGTGGATGTGGAGCTTGAAATTCCAGGGTGCAGGGGCATACCTACAAAACATGGAGCTATCAACTAAAACTTTGATGGCCCCTTTTCCCTTTGACCCCACCCTCCCTTCCCCCCTTTATGGTGACTCTAACAGAATCATAGAGCTCATAGCTCCTACTCCTCCATACTAAATGCTGCCATCAGTTCCTTCATCCATAACAATTGTTGGAGCTCTCCTTCCCCCACTTTAATATATGTTACCACAATTCTTTCCATGAGACCACAATTCTGTACTTCTACCCCCAAGAGGCACATTTCCGTTCTTTCCCTATAACAAATGGAGCAATTTCTGGCAATTTCTGCCCCTCATTCCCCCAACACTATTATTGCCACCACTTACCCCCTAACTCCGCTTAACAAGAGTGGTCAGTATTTTCCATACACCCCCAACACGTATGGCTACTTATGAGTTCCCTTAGACCCCTTTCCATCTAGAGCACAGGTGTCGAACTCCAGGCCTGAAGGGCCAGATCCATGTCAGTGTTAAGGATGGACTGAAAAATAGAGTAATGAGTTCTACCTAATGGACCACACCTTTCCTGATTCAGACCCATCAATTAATTTGAGCTGTGTCAAAAATATGTGAGGACCTCGGCTCCCGAAGGACCAGTTTGACATCCCTGATCTAGAGCAATTCACGGTGCAGGAGGTATATTAACTGCCTTGGTGCCAGGTTTACCTTTCTATGGAGTAGCTTACTCTCACTTTTCCCTCTCTTGCATGTGGCTTCTCTTGAATGTTAAATTAAATCCTGTGGCTTTATGGAGATATTTGTGGGAGGGAAGTTTGTATCAAAGGTAGTGAGGGTTAAATCTGGCTGGTTCCCATGGCCTTGGGCCTCCCAGCAGTCGCAAGTTTCTGTGCAACAGTTATGTCATTGCAGGGGTGCTTGCCTTAAAGTACCACTATATCGAAATACTTTGTTTTTTAGTACCCCCATAGTAGTTACTTCACACATACAGGAGAATCACTGTGTATTTCTTGTTAATTGTTAGTGGGTTTTTGTAACATGCATGTGAGCCCTGTATGCTGGCTCAGTGCAGAGACATTGAGCTGATGGACTCTGGGAGCTAAATCTAAATAAACATAACAAGCTTTTTTTCCATCACCCTCCATCATATAAATCATTAGGGCAACTTGTGTCGTTTCTCCTGTGGCCCCCACACACATCAAAAGACCCTTGCATTCCCCCCCCCCCCCCCTGCAATCAATTACCAAGGCAGCTTTCTGCTGCTGGAGCCTTATAGAAGTCCAATCACCACAGTTAAGGAGGGTGATGAAAAATAAAAGACTTTATTTAGAGAGCTTGCAGTATTCGTCAGCTTCTCTGCACTGAGCCAGCATACAAGGCTCACATGGATGTTGAAAAAAAACCTAGTAAAGGGGCACTACAGTGAAAAACTGTAAAATTTATAATATGTGCAAACATAGACAAATAAGAAGTACATTTTTTCCAGAGTAAAATGAGCCACACATGACTTTTCTCCTATGTTGCTGTCACTTACAGTAGGTAGTGGAAATCTGACAGAAGTGACAGGTTTTGGACTAGTCCGTGTCTTTATAGGGGATTCTCAGGAATATATTTATTTTCAAAAGCACTTAGTGAATAGCAGTTGCTCTGTCCAACTGCCAAAAAACTGTGTAGCAAGCAGGGAAGCTGGCCAGCATCATTGTTTAAATCCTTTTTAGGGAATATAGTTATAAAGAATAAAAGCCTTGATGAGAGTCCCCTATGAAGAGATGGACTAGTTCAAACCCTGTCACTTCCATCAGATTTCTACTGCCTACTGTAAGTGACAGCATTATAGGAGAAAAGTAATTTATGGCTCATTTTACTCTGAAAAAAATGTACTTCTTATTTGTATATGTTTGCACATATTTTACATTTTACAGTTTTTCGCTGTAGTGTCCCTTAACTATTAAAAAGAAATACAATGTGATTCTTCTGTATGTATGCAGTAACTAACTAATGTGGAGGTACTTAAAAACAAACTGTTTCAGGATAGTGGTCCTTTAAGGTACTCTCAACATTTACCATAATGTTGTAAAACCCCCAGAGCACTTCTTTACTCATGGTTTGTGTCCTTCTGTATGATTTGAATGATTTGTGTGGTGAATAGTTTTAGGATGGTTGACGCTGATGGATGACATTGAGGGTGTTCTGTATGGCCAAGGCAATTTATCTGACAATTATTAATAAATTTAGTTCAAATTGATAGGATCACTATCTAGTGCTTTCCATGGCAGAGGAACCTCAATAAGTTAACCACAAATGCTATTAGCAAAAAACAATGATCCATGTTGGAGAAAACATTGCAAAATGGAATTATACTTGCACCAAGATGTAACATGAGTCAGTATTCTGCTCAAAATGCATTTAGGATATATTCATAATATTAATAATATACTCTGAGCTAGTAACTGAAAAAGTGAGTAAGGGGCTGGAGTACTGGTTGCATCCGCCACCGCTTGAGTTGGGTGCCATGTGGTGCTGCTAGTTAAACAAATTGGCAATTTCAATTACTAATACTTTTCTATTCACTTAACACCCACTCTCACACAAGCCCTCCCCTCCCAGTGCCTAACACAAACTCCCTCCACCTAATACCTAACTCTAACCTCTGAGTGCTTAAAACTAACCTCTCCCTCCTAGAACCGAACATAAACCCCAGTGCCCAAACTACCGCTATTCATGGCTGATCATCTACATGATAGACAACTGGCTCCTCAAATAGTTCCAATCAGTGATGCTCAGCAAGATTTCGGATATCCGAACTACCCAGATAATCCAAACTTTTTCCACTATCCGAACTTTGATTAGCAATTCTGATATTTTTTAAAATCCGAATAGACTATCCGAGAAAACTCGGATTTCCCATCTGAAATCCGAGCGGATAGTCAAAATCACCTGAGAGAGGGAGAGAAGAGAGAGAGAAGAGAGAGAGAAGAGAGAGAGAGAAGAGAGAGAGAAGAGAGAGAAAGAGAGAGAGCGAGAAAGAGAGAGAGAGAGAGAGAGAGAGATTGAGTGATGCTGATCCCTGCACCCAATTCACCTGATCCGGAGTAGCTGAGTGATGCTGATCCCTGCGCACAATCAGGGCCAGAGCTACCATAGGAAAAAATGGGCAATTGCCCCAGAGCCCCGGAGCCAGTAGGGGCCCCCAAGTTGTCCCTCCCCATCTTAACTGTTGCTCCCCAGGGACTTTGCAGAGTCTGTTAAGTTGGGAGGTGATTGGGGGAGGGTCAACAGCCAGCTCAGGGGCCCAGGAGGGAAATTTGGTGGCAACAAAGGGCCTCTAATGACGCTTTTTGTTTCGAGGGGTGTCTGTTGGGGGCCCCAGGCTAATTTTGCCCTAGAGCCCAATTGTTACTTGAACCGGCCCTGCGCACAATTCACTTGATCTGGGGTGGCTGAGTGATGCTGATCCCCGTGCCAAATTCACCTGATCTGGAGTGGCTGAGTGATGCTGATCTCTGTGCCCAATTCACCAGATCCGGAGTGACTGAGTGATGCCGATCCTCGCGCCCAATTCACCTGATCCGGAGTGGCTGAGTGATGCCGATCCCCATGTCCAATTCACCTGATCCGGAGTGGCTAAATGATACTGATTCCAGCGCCCAATTCCCCTGATTCAGAGTGGCTGAGTGAGTGAGAATCATAGAAACAAACATCATGCTCTGCACTGTATGTGTTTTGCACTTGGGAGCCACTTGCCTCCCCTGTGCCCCAATTAATGGAAAGCAGGGTTCACGGTGCAGCTGCCTTAATGCTTTGCCCTATACTAAGTCCCAAGGATTATATCTGCTCTGTTTTTTATTTAATCATAAACCGTATTTTGTTCTTATTTGACATCATTTCTGAAGATTGCAATGTAAGGATGCTACACAGTGCACAATGGAAAAGGCTTGTAAGCAAAACTTTTTTTTTCTTAACCTATGCATTCTTTATTTCCATACAACTCATATATAGCAAATGGCTATTGAAACAGAAGAAGCAGTTACATTATACTTCTATAGATGTGTTAGTGATATCAATTAATGATTACCTTATAAACCATGCAGCCTCGGTATTCAATTTTTATAAGTTTATCACATATATTGGAATTGCAGAGAAAAATCTATAAGACAATTGCCTATCCATTATCATGTATTTTATATTGCACCATTAAAAATATCATGATGGGAAAGGTTGCCTGCCATATGTGAGATTAGAAATAAGACACTCTGAAACTTTAAAGCTATTTACTGAGATACAGTTTTCCTCCTGCAATTACAGTTAATACCAAGTTCAACAAAAGGTTATATCTTCTGGTAGATGTAGTGATAGTGAACTCCATCTGCACTGTGTGTCCATATGATAGGAAATAGCAGTCTCTCGGAACATGTTTTATTGGATTACATTGGCCAAGATAACAACGATAACAGATAATGTTATGCCCAATGACCATTATTTAGATAACGCAAATCCATAATCAAAGTTTGAAAACTTATCAGGCCTTTGTATGGCACTTATTATTATTGTTATTTGTTTATATAGCACTGACATCTTCCACAGCTCTTACACAGTCATGTCACCGAGGCAGAGAACATACTTCGATTTCTTGCACAATTTTGTGGTTTGTGTCACTCTGCAATTGCATTTGCGATCACATTGTTCTGTATGCGATTTTGAATGTTCGTATGTGATATTCCATTTTGTGGCCAAATATACGACATATGGGTCACTGGTGCATCTATTGTGGGATTGTATGCTGATTGTGCCATTTTGGCGGAATATAGAGCAACTAATTAAGACGATGACTTCTTGAGAAGGCTAATTTTCCCCACAATTCTTTCTCCTCCACCTCAATAATTGGAGCATGAAATCTTACAGGTGCTCAGTGGTGAGATATATTTTGAACGCAGCCAAGACACTCATAGTGCGTAGATGAGGAACAAACACAGTGCCAAATCTAAGGGAACTGGTCCATGAGCTAGATCACATAAGTGATATGGAAAACATGGTAATGTCGTTAAAGGCCGCTCGGAACAGTATTCTAAAACATTTACATGGACCGTTCATAGGGAATCTGATGACTTTAAGAAACTGCTTGCACAGTAAGCCAATTGTAAAAGTATACCCCTGACATTGGACAAAAAGGTAACTAGAACTTCTGGACCTACTGTAACAATATGTAAAGATTGTGGATGGGCACACCATTTGCTTCAAAGTCAGGTGCTTGGTATTCTGGCATAGGCATGCCACAATTGCAAAGTCATTCTTCAAATATACCAGCACTTTGTAGTTGCAAGAAATCACGCTCTTTTATTGAGCCGTCATATCCACAAAAGTTGGCGACAATTGTTTCGGGGGCCTCACAGGGTCCCCCTTTATCAAGTCGTGTGGCTACTGTAACAATGACCACTCGATAAGGTGAAATAATTATGCGCTTCAGGATAAAAAGAGGCACTCCGTGGTTCGCGTCAACAAATGTCAATGTGCAGACATATGAATGATTAAATAGGGAAAATGCGCACACTTGTCTCAGGGCAACACAAAAAGATCAAATAGTCTCACAGTTCAGGCAAATTATGGGACTCCCCCAGATTCCAACCGTGGGTGTAATATGCCGTCCTTTGAATCTTTGTTCCCAGACAATCACGATCACATGCCAAAGAAAGGAAAAAGCCAAATATAGTGTAATACTGCCACTTAAATGTTTATTACAGGGGCACCATCACCATACTAAACCAAGTTTAAAAACACTACAGGGTCACCTCAAGTCAGCTCCAGTGCCTGGACACCCCCCTATGTGCCCACACTTACCGCACTGGCCTCCTAACTCTCCGGAGGTGGGATTGATAATTTGAGGGGGTAGAGATCGTTTCACTGCTTAGAACCATCGATCAGTATCAGGCTGTAACTGTAGCCATGAGACTGCAGAGCAGGAATTGGAGTCCCAGAGGCTGCATGATGCTGCGCTGTCTATGGATAGGCTCACTGACACTAGTGTCTAGGAACTGCTCTTGGGTTTCCTAGGTGTTTCCTACTACGGTGGCTGAGGGGAAAGTTGCTGCCACCTGCCTGCCTGCACAGCGAGTGATTCAGTAAAAGAGTTCCGGCTAATTGTCCTACCACACAGGGGAGTTCTGTTATACGTGACCACTCGATGTCTGGAGTTCACAGTTTTATGTTATTTGTTTTGTTAATTTTAACTCACAAAAATATTCCTGCCACTTACCTTATATATCTGTCTATTAACAGATTCTCCTTCAGGCAGAAATGCACAAGGTCTTACTTTAGTCCTTACACACGTCATCTATACGGATTTCACTTATTGCTTATGCAAACTGCTTTTATACAGATTACTGGTATGCTGCTAACCAGCTCAGATGCACCTACTACAGCTCTCTTTACATGATACAATAAAGTATAAGTTCTATTGTTGTTTACAATTCACACTTTCAATATAAGGGTATGCAATGTACTCATGGATGTTATGCAATAACCAGGGCCGGGCCGAGGCAGAGGCGAGAGAGGCTCCAGCCTCAGGGTGCAGTGTAGAAGGGGGTGCACAACTCAATCAGCTATCATTCCCCTGTTGTATTTGAAGCAGATAGAAATTAAAAAAAGGGGTTAGATGGCAGTGACTGCAAGCCAGATAACTAGAGATTAAGGTGTTGGGGGCCCTGGGGCGCCTCTTAGTCTAATAGCAATCAGTGTGTGATGGCTGGGGTGGCAGGGATCGAGGGGCGCACTTTGGTGTCTCAGCCTTGGGTGCTGGAGGACCTTGTCCCGGCTCTGGCAATAACCACTATTCATGGTTCAATGTAATGTGGACTAACTTATATGTATGTGGCTTCTTGACAGAATGTATAACTTTTTTATTATGTTATCGTAAAAAACTAAAACGTTTATAAAATAAAAGTATTTGAACACAAAAAAAATGTAATTTGGTGCGCGTGCATCGTGCAGAAAAATTTAAAAAGGAGAAAGCGGAGCGGTTTTGAAATGCAGAAACCTATGTGCATACACCTGAGCCAAAGGCATGGTACTACAGCCCCGTCATACAGCTGATATTACATCGACCACAACATCTGCAGCCTCTGCAGCTGAGCTAGAACAGCCCTGATTCTCCCACTGCAAAACAATGAGGGAATGGCAATAGGACTGGGCCTTCGGTTTAGGTGTATAAACAGAGATGTTAGTGGCCATTGCAGTTTTGCTTCAGAAGTTGAAGAAGACATGTACAGCGTGGTAGTGGCGACAGGACCAGACCATATTACCGTGCCTGCAGCTCATGTCTATGCACAGTGGCAAACTGGCATACATTTCAAAGCAGAGCCTGAAAAAATGCCAGTTTTTCTTTTTATTGAATTTCATCAGCCAAGATAATGACGATTACAGATACAATTATATCCACTGACCATTATTTAGATAAAGCAAGTACATAATCAAAGTTTGAAAGCGTATAAGGCCTTTGTAGGGCACTTATTATTACTATTGTTATGTATTTATATAGCACTGCCATCTTCCACAGCTCTTTCCAAAGTACACAGTCATGTCACTAAGGCAGGGAACTCACATGGCAGGGCCGGATTTACCATAAGGCACTATAGGCACATGCCTACAGGCGCCTGATGATCGAAAGGCGCCTCACTCCTCTCCCAGAGTGCCTCTCTCCTTTCCTATGCATAGTCCTGATGAGAGTGTAAATGAGAGGTTGCTCACCCGGGTCTCAGCATTCCACTAACGAGATCTCCCTTCAGTCAGGGGCACCTCTAGCTACTTAGTATTGAGGGTACTTTGGGTTCCGAATACTAAGGGGCACCTGTAGCTAGTGATGTCGCGAACCTCTGATTTCCGGTTCACTAACCCTGTTCGCGAACCTCCGTGGAAAGTTCGGTTCACGAAAAAGTTTGCGAACCGCAATAGACTTCAATGAAGAGGCGAACTTAAAAATTAAAAAAAAATTCTACTGGCTAGAAAAATGATAGAAAACATGTTTCAATGGTTCTAATACCTAGAGGATCACCCTCCACCTTCTACCCTTCTACCTATTCCCTTCTCCCTCCTACCGGAGGGCGGGGGGTCTCATCTGCCAGGGAATTATAGTATTTCAAAAGTCAGCTTACATACCGTGGCTGGGAATTGAACGCAGGTCTCAGTGTATGGTAGGTAACTAACATATCCATTATACCACCAACACTACTAGCTGAAACTAGCCTAGCATGTACCATTTATGCTCAATCCAAGAGAAAAATTAGACAAGACAAATAACATTTATATCACACTTTTCTCCTGGCGGACTCAAAGCACCAGAGCTGCAGCCACTAGGGCACGCTCTATAGGCAGTAGCAGTGTTAGGAAGACTTGCCTAAGGTCTCCTACTGAATAGGTGCTGGCTTACTGAACAGACAGAGCCGAGATTTGAACCCTGGTCTCCTGTGTCAGAAAGCAGAGCCCTTAACCATTACATCATCCAGCCACTGCTTAAGGATATGTAGCCAGGCATGGCCTTGCCTTTTGTGTTCAACAGTTGTCAAGAGAAAAATTAGACAAGACAAGACAAATAACATTTATATCGCGCTTTTCTCCTGGCGGACTCAAAGCGCCAGAGCTGCAGCCACTAGGACACGCTCTATAGGCAGTAGCAGTGTTAGGAAGACTTGCCTAAGGTCTCCTACTGAATAGGTTCTGGCTTACTGAACAGACAGATGATGGCTTCTGTAATAGTTGTGACCAGCTTACCCATTTAGGTCTGCTGATACAGTATGGTTCTGTGAAAGAGAAGGATTGTGGTGGTCAACTTGGCAGATGTAACCCCCTTTCCTACTTATAGTCTAATTGGGGATCTATGAAATTCCATCTTCTTTCCCTCATGACAGTGACTACTTAGTGACAGTAATTACATTGATGTTCAGTGGAATAGCCCTTCACTATGTGTGGCAAAGCAGCTGACCAAAGTTCCTCAGCTAAGTAATTTGTGTTGCTGGGCTGACCTATCAGTCTGAGTCAGTCTGGGGGGGTGGAGGATATCCCGACATGGCAGATGCCTTATGCTGTCAGCTCTTCATCTTAACAGCGGTAGGAAGAACAGGGATGAGGATTTGAGTTCATATTCATTCACTGAATACTGCAGCTTTTATTATGTTTTCTTATAATTTTTTACACGTTAATACTGCAATTTTCAGTAAAAATAAATAATTTTAATATGATTTTCACACTATGGGTCCCAAATTTGAAACTAAGGTGCTTCCTTTGAGTCTAAGACTCTTGAAATTGTAAACCACTCACTTTGACAAAGTATACAAGTATACAAATATATAAAGAGCAATAAAATCCTATTTATTGTTAATCACAAATATCAAATATGAAAAAAATGATCATTAAAAAACCAAGAGCACCAGCTCCACACCCCAAGGGGACCAAAGAGGGAGGCCAGTACAGTATCCACACAAAATGTCACGTTCACTATTAGAAAACGATGCTGGAGCTCAAAGCAAAAAAAAAAAAAAAAAAAAAAAGCGATGAGAGCAAGCAGTTTAGTGTTCCTTAAAGGAATACTATCGATGTATGCATTTATTTTTAAATGCTGTATGTTGTAGCACACATTAGGGCAAGTACTAGGAGCAATTTGATTCCTCACACAGCTGTTTCTCTCAGCTGTAAAATCCTCCGTCAGTTTTGGCGTCAGTGTTAGATACAAAATGTATCTAATACTGAGCTCCCAGAGGGCTAGACCATGTGTCTGCACAGGGGAGTTGCTATCAACTCCTCAGTTTATAGTTTAATTATCACCTTGCTGAAAGAATCTTATTGATATGGTGGTAAGGGGTTAAAGATTCTAGCAATGTGTGTTTATTATCTTTGCTTCTCTTGACTGATAAAGATACTAATAATGCTAATTGTAAACAGTGGTCTGCCCCTCTCAGCAGCTTGTAAAGTGGATGCAGCCTGGAGTGAATCACCTCAAGCAGGCAGCCAGTCTGAGTGTAAACACAGACTAGTGTTATAGCTTGTTATATTCCAGCAATATTACAGCTCATTTAGTTACCTGTTACCACCTCAGATCAGCCTATTTCTCCTCATGTCTGCTGCATGCTGAGTGACACAGTGAAATATATTTGTGAGCTGTGTGACAGAGTAACCAAGCAGGTCAGGGTGACCCAAACTACTATGAGCTGTGTGAGAGATGAATTTTTAAGCAGGGATAGTGAGAGAGAGACCTGGGTGAATAAATAAAGTGCCCCTAGCACTAGTGGTAATGTGTACACTAATATAGAGTATTAAAAAAAAAGTTCTTTCAATCGATAGTATTCCTTTAAGGAAATGTTCACAGATGGCTCATCAAAGGATCCCCCAAGTGCAGGTGCCAGCCTAAAATGGCGCCGGGCGGCCCAGGGACGCCACGCCAATGTCTGGCCCACCCCTCCATGCTACGCTGCGTACTGCGTGCGCAGATGTCAGGAGCGAGCCGAGGGCGGCGTCACTCACGGATCCACACCGTCCACCAGCCACAGCGTGCGCCATCTTGTGGTATAGGTGGATATTACCACAAAAGAGCCTCCAATGGCTCTGAGGCACCCAGTGGTCAGAGGGCGAGGGCGGATCCATGGTAGCCCAAAGGGGGCCACCCTAACGCCATACCACGGAGGGCCCCATCCCCCAAAATGACAAAATGACAGCTTCACGGCACAGAGGCTTGTGATAAATAGGATTTTATTGCTCTTTATATATTTGTATACTTCCTTTTTCCAAGTTAGTAATTCCAATATGAGACTTTTTTTCTCTTTTTAACCAAAGTCTCAGTGAGAATAAACATAAGAGTTATTTATTTAAGCTTTTAGTCATCCTTCCTTGTGATATCGCTCACAGGCAGATCCACTTTCTTGGCAACTTAGCTCAACATTCACAATTCGTCTGCAGAATGTACTATTTTTTAGGAAAAAAAAGACAAAAATCTGGCTTTTTGCCCAGAACATATATGTCCATATTTAAACAGATTTTCACACTTCAGGCAGTTTTGCTTGTTGTGGGCTGGATACGACTCTAAATCAAGTTTTAAACTATTCCTCTGCAAATTACCGTCAAGAGCTTTGAAGCCAGCAGCATTTTTCATTCTTCAAACACTTACTCAACTGAAACTACATGAATAAATAAGCTAGCAAAGAGAGTGTCCAACCACAAGCAGCAATGTTAATGGTAAAATTACACTTTACATTAGAGATTGCGAATATCTGCATTTATGTTGCCTGTTGTGCCAATTGTGCGCAGATGTAGTTTAGAGATGGTTAGAGAGTAAACATTTAAGAAAATACTTTGGCAGCAATTCAACTTGCCATTTTTTATTCTGTGATATAGTGATTCTGTGATATATATATATATATATATATATATATATATATATATATATATATATATATATATATATATATATATATATATATATATATATATATATATATACATATATATAATATTTATTTTTTTTCCCACGGGAATCAGCAACTTCACAAGCAAAAACTGCACTGTGCAAATAGAAAAACTGTTAAGGGAGTTGCAGCACAAAAATAGCGGCAAAACGAAGAAGCTTGGGGCCCCAGCGCGACTTTTACATGGGTCCCCAAGCACTATATTGATGTTAAGTCCCAACATCTACCAAGGACAGCTGCAGTGACAGACAGGTGTAAAGTAAGGATTAGCTCTATTCAATGCACATATTGAGATGTTCATTACAAGCATATCGCCAATTAAAAGCTAATAAGATGAATGAAGGAAGGCCCCTAGTGAGCCCCACTGGTCCAGGGGCCCCATTGCAGTCACAGCATCTGCATCCCCTATTTCTACGCCACTGCACAAAAGCTCTCTCTATTTGAGCAATCAAGTAAAACAGAAATGCAAACGTTTTCTGTTTTTGTGTGTGCCCACTCTTTATGAAGTTGTTTAATACAAAGCCATATTGCCATCTATCTATCTATCTATCTATCTATCTATCTATCTATCTATATATATATATATATATATATATATATATAGGATCTTCTAAAAAAATTAGCATATTGTGATAAAGTTCATTATTTTCTGTAATGTACTGATAAACATTAGCCTTTCATATATTTTAGATTCATTACACCACAACTGAAGTAGTTCAAGCCTTTTATTGTTTTAATATTGATGATTTTGGCATACAGCTCATGAAAACTCAATATTCCTATTTCAAAAAATTAGCATATTTCATCCGACCAATAAAAGAAAAGTGTTTTTAAAACAAAAAAAGTCAACCTTTAAATAATTATGTTCAGTTATGCACTCAATACTTGGTCGGGAATCCTTTTGCAGAAATGACTGCTTCAATGCGGCGTGGCATGGAGGCAATCAGCCTGTGGCACTGCTCAGGTGTTATGGAGGCCCAGGATGCTTCGATAGCGGCCTTAAGCTCATCCAGAGTGTTGGGTCTTGCGTCTCTCAACTTTCTCTTCACAATATCCCACAGATTCTCTATGGGGTTCAGGCCAGGAGAGTTGGCAGGCCAATTGAGCACAGTAATACCATGGTCAGTAAACCATTTACCAGTGGTTTTGGCACTGTGAGCAGGTGCCAGGTCGTGCTGAAAAATGAAATCTTCATCTCCATAAAGCTTTTCAGCAGATGGAAGCATGAACCCACTTTCGAACCAGAAACAGCGGCAGAAGCGCCTGACCTGGGCTACAGAGAAGCAGCACTGGACTGTTACTCAGTGGTCCAAAGTACTTTTTTCGGATGAATGCAACTTTTACATGTCATTCGGAAATCAAGGTGCCAGAGTCTGGAGGAAGACTGGGGAGAGTGAAATGCCAAAATGCCTGAAGTCCAGTGTCAAGTACCCACAGTCAGTGATGGTCTGGGGTGCCATGTCAGCTGCTGGTGTTGGTCCACTGTGTTTTATCAAGGGCAGGGTCAATACAGCTAACTATCAGGAGATTTTGGAGCACTTCATGCTTCCATCTGCTGAAAAGCTTTGTGGAGATGAAGATTTCATTTTTCAGCACGACCTGGCACCTGCTCACAGTGCCAAAACCACTGGTAAATGGTTTACTGACCATGGTATTACTGTGCTAATTTGGCCTGCCAACTCTCCTGACCTGAACCCCATAGAGAATCTGTGGGATATTGTGAAGAGAAAGTTGAGAGACGCAAGACCCAACACTCTGGATGAGCTTAAGGCCACTATCGAAGCATCCTGAGCCTACATAACACCTGAGCAGTGCCACAGGATGATTGCCTCCATGCCATGCCACATTGAAGCAGTCATTTCTGCAAAAGGATTCCCGACCAAGTATTGAGTGCATAACTGAACATAATTATTTGAAGGTTGACTTTTTTTGTTTTAAAAACACTTTTCTTTTATTGGTCGGATGAAATATGCTAATTTTTTGAGATAGGTATTTTGAGTTTTCATGAGCTGTATGCCAAAATCATCAATTTTAAAACGATAAAAGGCTTGAACTACTTCAGTTGTAGTGTAATGAATCTAAAATATATGAAAGTCTAATGTTTATCAGTACATTACAGAAAATAAGAACTTTATCACAATATGCAAATTTTTTTGAGAAGATCCTGTATATATATATTTGTTATCATCACACTTACCTGGCTGAGTTCATAATCGCCATAGTGTTCAAATCCAAATCAGATGCTCCATGATAGGTCAAAACCAGGAAACTACAAGAAGAAATGCAAGTCAAAGTCTCTGTTCAGAGCATAGGAACACGAAATCCTCATCCTGTCAATCCCCCCAAAAAAATCTCATGTTTTTTTTAATCTGTTAATACAATTCCCTTCTTTCCTAAGTTTAGGAACATAGTCAATGACCATGAATTTCAGGTCAGTGACTAAACGTCCTCTGTCTTTACAGTGCTTTACCACAGGAAGAACCCCCACTCTGTACAAAATTGATTCATTAAGCTTTGCTGCTAAAGCAGTCCAGCTTAATGCGAGCAGGGTGAGTTGTGCACTCGCTACGCATGGTAGCGTGCACTGGCAATTTACGCGCGCTCCTTCCAAACAAAGATGGCCCGAACGGTTCACCGGAGAACTTGTTCGCGCAAACTTAGATGGTTCGAGTTCATGGTGAACCGCGAGTTCGACCTGCCCACTATACTACATCATTGGGCTAAACTTTGACCATCTACATCACATAGCAGCCAATCAGGCTGCACTCCCTCCTGGAGCTCACCCCCTCCTTATAAAAGGCAGCAGCGTCGGCCATGTTCTCACTCTGGCTCATATGCAATTAACTTTTTCACCTGAGTTTTCTCCTGGGTGATAATTTTCATCCTCTCTTTAAAATAACTTTTTAGCATTTTACAATTGAAAATGTACCCAAATGTTAGTGAAAAAGTACTATCAACAATATTCTGAGTTTTTTCTTGCCTGTTGGTGGCTTAAAAGGCATTTTATTGCCAAATTTAAAATTATCACCTAGGAGAAAACTCTCAAGTGAAAAAGTGAATTGCATATGGACCTCTGTGGGCTGCTGTATTAGTGAGAGAAGGGAGATAAATTGGAGAGATAGGAAAAGCGATAGTTAGGAGGTCTGTTGCTGATATTTAGTTAGCTTGCTCCTTGCTGATATTTGTTGATGAAAAGCACCCCAAAACAGCTCTTTTGAGAGCTTATGTTCTTGTGATGTTTTTTTTTTGTGTGTGTGCCACTGACACTGCCTATACAGCCCTGTCTGTCACAGCTGGCCCTTGCAAATTTCTGTACTGTGCCAGGCCCAGCACATTCATTGCATACCTTTCACTGCCTCTGTTTGACTGCACTTTGTATTATACAATACCACCACCAGTCAGTGCATACTTTTTCAGAATCAGAATCGCTTTTATTTCTCCAAGCACGACTGGGTCGTGCCCGGAAATGGGCTTGGCACATGAATACAGGGCATACACATAGAACATAAGAGGCAACAGAGCATAGAACATAGTCATCACTTCATCACAAAACATATACATAACACATTTCCAACCACAACTGCCATGTGGTTTACCGGCAGAAAGTCAACATGGGGGGGGGGGGCAGCCTACGGGGGGAGAGCATGGGTAGAGTTTATAGAGTTCAGAGAAGTTACAGCTGAGGGGAAGAAGCTGTTTTTGTGTCTCGTGGTCTTTGCGGAGATGGACCGGTACCTCAGATACCGCCGCCCCAGGTGGAGCTGATTGAAATATCACAAATTTTCCTGCACCTGTGTGACTGCACAATTGTATTATAGCAGCAGTCAGTGCATACCTTTTCCCTGCACCTGTGAGACTGCACAATTGTATTATAGCAGCAGTAACTGGCACTGCATAACTTTTCCTTGCACCTGTGTGACTTCACAATTGTATTATAGCAGCAGTCACTGCATACCTTTTCCCTGCACCCCGTGTGACTGCGCAACTGTATTATAGCAGCAGTCAGTGCATACTTTTTCCCTGCACCTGTGTGACTGCACAATTGTATTATAGCAGCACTCACTGCATACTTTTTCCCTGCACCTGTGTGACTGCACAATTGTATTATAGCAGCAGTCACTGCATACCTGTTCACTGCACCTGTGTAACTGCAACTTGTATTATAACACCAACAGTCAGGTCAAAAAAGTGTTCAGTACCTCACCTTTATCAAAAATGAGGCATGGATCCCAGAGGGCTACTGCCTGACCGAAGACTAAGTCAATCCCCACACACAGCATCTCTGCCTGCATGCCGTGTGACTGCCTGCCCCAAGACTAAGTCAGTCCACACAGCATCTCTGCCTTCTCCACCAGCACCAACAGGGTCCAGGACTCCAGGTGCATTCCTGAATTTTTAAGGCTGCTAGCAGCGGCCGCTATCAAAAAGAAGAATTTTTCTGGTGCATGTACATGCCTGCCTTATTTTTCTGCCTGCACTGCAGCTGTAACAACAAAACAAAAGGCATATACATGTGTCAATTCCCCTTTGTGATCGTTACCTTGCCGCGGTGAAGGGGCTTGCATATCACAACGAAGCAATGACCTATATGAGTGTGTTGGGGGGAGGGACACCCAAGATAATAAGGTTGTTGCTTCATTGTGGACAGACCAAATTCGATCAGCTGGACAGTCACTGTTGCTCTGTCATTGAGCTACCTCAGTCCGATCATATGGGCTTGAAAACCGCCATCGCCTGCACTCTCGCCATGGTGCACACCAGTCCAGCACGGCCATCACTACACAAACAGCTGTTTGCGGTGCGTTACACAGTGAATTTGGTTTATCAGTGTGAAGCAGTACACTACTTACACTATCTGCTGATCCATGTATACACATTCAAGATGTTTTCAAGCACTTTAGGCCTCCAATTTAGCAATGCAATGGGATTTTTGCCTTTTACGGACAGTGTTTGTAGTTTTTCAAGTTCACCTGCCCATTGAAGTCTATTGCGGTTCGAAAAGTTTGCAGGTTTGCAAACTTTTTGTGAAGTTCGAGGTTCGAGCCATCTCTACTTCCAGATAATAGCTGCTCTACTGATCCCACCCTGAGCCCTGTCAGGTCCAGTGGCTTTATAGAATGCGATCCCCGCACTTTGATTGGCCCAATAGGTTGCCTGTTAAGTCACTTCCTACATTCCTATGTTGTTCGCTCTTGGGGGACCCTCCTTCAGCTGGCATCACGCACCATGGCATGTGATATTTCACCCTCCAATCAAAACTTTTTCAAACCATAAATCATAAAGATACAGTATGACATCTTAAATATAGGTGCCTACATTGGTAGACAATAATACTAATGGCTTCATAACCCACAGGCCATTCCTGTTGATCACAAGAATTACATTAGCATGCTAATATGGACTTTTGAATGGTCAGCCATAGAACGCTGAGCATTACATCTGATAAGACAGCATTGCTGGTGTATGGAAGCTGTGGAGTGGATGATTTGAATGATGATGCAGTTGATTGCTAACCTTGCCTTCTAGTCCTCCAGCTGATGTGTACTGGACACGTGTGTGTGTCACCATTTTATTGGGGGGATAAGGGATTTATACACTTACTGTCTACGTGCAGCTTTCAAAATAAATTTATGACAACGTTGAAGTAGATACCTGTGGTACTTTCCATTTTGCTAATTTCTACTTTCATTACGGAATGGCTCCCCCATATGAGGTAACTGTTAAATTACGAATTCCAGCGCTCCTCAGCTGAGTATTTTTGATGATATTCTACTATCATTTTACCTAACCTTCTTCTTGCACTAACCCTGCGCTACCTGCTCCTAACACAAACCTAACCCAACCTACACCTAACTGTAACCTACCCATCCCTAACACCCACCTAAAGCTAACACTAATAGTTTCCAATAACTTACCCCTATCGTCACGTTCTGTCCCTCTGTCACTACTTGCACTGCAATCTCTGCTGCTTTTTGTCCCCTGCAACATGATTCTGGCAGTGCCGAGTACTTTGACTATATTTAGTACCCAAATTGTCCACTGGGTGGTGCACAAGTTTGCTGCTTTGCATGATTGTACTGTACATGCACTGTTTTACTATTCACTTCAAAGGAAGTTCTCAGGTGATTATGGCAGCACTGAGGTGAGACATTGTGATCTACATTTCATAAGTGCATATTTTTATGGTTCACATTTGTATTGCTATCACCCAATTATCTTTGATTATTAAGTTCAGTAAGTTTGACAACTTTTGACAGGGAAGAGATTTCCCTGTGCTGTTAAATCTGTATTTGAACATCTCACACAACATAACAGTATGGCACCATTTTATTTATTAATATATTTTTATTTATAACATCAAACTTGTATAGTGCCAAGAGATTTTATACAGAGATTTACAGAGAACAAGAAGCACAAACCATCAGACTGGGAGATTATAGATTCCATAAATCTTTGAAAAGCCAAATAGACAACTATGATGCCCTGCAGCACATTCCATTCCATTTCTGTGGTTAGCTTAACTTGTGGGTGTAATACATAAGAAATATAATAGAGCCACTGCTTTAAAGAGGAACTGTGACCAGGGATTGAACTTCATCCCAATCAGTAGCCGATACCCCTTTTACCATGAGAAATCTTTACCTTTTTTCGGCTAGATCATCGGCGGGTCTGTACGGCGGATATTGTGGTGAAACCACTCCCACAGTGTGATGTCAGGACCTAGGTCCTGACAGTTTCCTGTCTGTGAGCCTTGCTGCATTGAAGGAAATAATAGCTGTTTCCAACTGCCAAGCAAGCAGTATCTCCCTCTGTGCATGTGTCTGTCTATAAAAGAGAACAAAAAAAAAACAAAAAACCTTTTAGCCCATTGTATTGTTATGGGGTGTGGTTATAGATTATGGTAGATGGTGCTGTATGTTTTTTCATGTCTGCCAGTATTAAATATGATTACATACAGGTTGATTGTGGATCAAATATGAACAAATTACATGGAGAATATTTTTTTAAACTTCTCACTTTGCATTGTATTGAATATTTTTTTCCATTGTTGTTAATGTTCCTCTTTAGTTTGGCAAGTTAATGAGCACTTTAATAGGGGAACTCTGTATTAGGGGATTGGTCCATAATAAGACAAGCACTAAATTAGGCACACAATGACGAGGTGTACTTTACTGGCTGCACTATACTGGGATCACTGTTAGGGAATGGAAATAATAGGAAGGAAACTGTAATGGTGATCATCATAATGGGTGTTCTATAATTGAGGGAGGCACTATAATGAGGATATCTCTACAATGGAGAGCAACATCATGGAGGCCCTATAGTAAGAAGCAGTAAAGTAGGAAGCTATATATATATATATATATATATATATATATATATATATATATATATATATATATATATATATATACACTGTATTAATACAGTATATAGCATCCATCTGTGTCTTTATTCACTATATCTGAGTGGGAAAGAGGGTTCAGTGATGCTTAAGGGATGTCAGCGATATTAGGAGAAGTAGAGTAACATTATGTTACACAGTAGAATGCTTTATGTGTAAGTTTATTTACCATGGGGAGAATGGTCCCTCTAGCAATGCGATCAATGTTGCTGATACAATGGTACCACTGCTATTAAGGTCATGAACCTATGTAATCTAATCTTGTAATGTTAGCCACACATGGGGATGTGTGAACCTGCTAAGGCCAGATTCCCTAATCCCTACCCAGTTTTGCGAATCCCTGGTGTTCCTGGAATGTTACAGAGGTTAAAATGGGGGAAATTGGCTGTGGGGGGGAAGGGGGTTCTGGTTGGTTGCCGAGTGGATCAGCAGAATGTTGGGTGAGCAAGCCTGGATTTACATTACAGGAGACTATAGGCACAGATGTTCTGGCACCCTACAAGCCCCTGCCGAACCGCATAGCAAATATGCTGGCTGGCCCCGCTGTCACTTCTTCCTTACTTCCTCCGGTGTAGGTAGCTACAGATGTCCCTTAATATTGAGTGTACCTCGGGCTACCTAATACTTAATAGCTACAGGTGCCCCCAGGTATTACATAGCTAGAGGTGCCCCCGACTGAAGGGAGATTTCGTCAGTGGAATGCTGAGAGCTGGGTGAGTAACCTCTCATAGCTCCACTTCGGACTCTGCATAGGGAAGGAGGGAGGCACTCGAAGAGCGGAGTGAGCCGCCTTACCATCATCAGGGAGATTTTGTCAGTGGAATGCTGAGAGCTGGGTGAGTAACCTCTCAGTTATGCTCCACTTGGGACTCTGCATAGGGAAGGAGGGAGGCACTCGAAGAGCGGAGTGAGCCGCCTTTTCTTCATCAGGAGCCTGAAGGCATGAGCCTACGGTGCCTTATGGTAAATCCAGCCATGTTAGTGAGTGTACTTTGATATGGAAAACTGTGGGAGCGGGGCCAGTTCTAGACTTTTTGCTGCCTGAGGCAAACTTGTGAGTTTGTACCCTCCCCCCACACACACACTGATTTGGAATGATCACACGGCACCTGACAATTTGCTCTGCCTTATTTAATGTTCTCAGTTAGCAAGGGAGAGCATATGCAACAAACTTAGACATGGCATGCTGCAGCTCAACACAATAACATACTGGCTGGCTGGCTGGCTGCACGTCTGTCTCAAGCATTATTATAAACCCTTGAAACTATCTTCTTTTCTGGTGCAGTGAAAGCAATGGGAGACAATTATAACCAAGGAACTTGCAACATGTAAAAAAATAAAGAAAAAAAAAAACTAGCAGTGGAAGCTCACATATTACCTTCATCACAAGTTCACTTTAACTCAGCCATATATTTATGGGGTTTGCTTTTATCTAAATGACTAATGATGGCCACTTCAAGATCGGTTATTCACCTTGCGGCAATCAGGATATTTGATTTTATACCTAAACTGGACCTATACAACCAGTTACTCCCATTTTTGCTTCCAGCATTATTCCATTTTAGCTCAAGTATTAAAAAGTGTCCACACAGAATTTAATATATTGCCTTTTTAGCTTCTGGAAAACTAGTTTTAGTTCAAAACTGAAAGAAGCTCGACAACAGCACCAAAAATAAATTTCTTGCCCTTTACCACTTATTAAAGTCTTATTTAAAAGTATTTCCTTTTAGGAACTATCTGCATTTAGGCTCTTGTGTTCCCTTCCGCTTATTAATCCCTGCAGCAGTCTAAAGACTTGCAAAGTATTTTTTAAATTATTTTCTTTCTGCACAACTCTTTGTCAGTGTTTCTTCAGAAATCCAATTTTGCAGTAAGCAAAGTGGGAAGGCAGGAAAGACTTGAGGCTGTTGGAAGCATTGACTCTTCCAGCTTGCCTCCTGTATGCCATAAATCTGCAGAGAACTGTGTGAGAAAGTCAGTGCAGTAAAAATGGTTTAATATCTCAGGTCACCTAAGATAGATCATGTCAGTTTGTTCCCTGTCATGGCCGCTATTAAAGCCTGCTTAATGGAAAGGAAAAAAAAAATCAGAGCCTTGCTTTAAATGTCAATATCCTTGAGCTGACCTAATAACAGAAATAGATAATTTATTATATAACAACATCCTTTTGTTAGATTTTATTAAATTATGCAGAACAGTGCAGTTTGCCTCATGCAGCTGTTGGGCAAAATAGCTGATTTATTCTTTCTGCTCCATCTGTACAGTTATTTTAGAATTAAATGATGAAGACAGGTAGTTTTATTAACATGTGCGGGGAACATCAGTTACCCAAAATTAAGCCATATGATGATAATAATACACTCAGTAACAAAACAAATTGCTATGCTAAGAAGAACCGAAGACTCATTTGCACAATCATAATTCATGACTCTGCTCATACTAGTGGATTAAACATGTGGCTGTTTTCACGTTCATTACTTAAACATTCATATGTTGCCAACAGTAAAAAGATAAAAGCATGTAACAATCTGGGAGGTCCCAAGGATAAGCAAAACATTAAACATAGTTTAAAGTAGCAGGGACAGCTATACTACACCAGGAAAAACACATATATAAGAAGATAAATGTTTGTTCTACTTACATAACACATGTATTGTACTGTCTAGTGTTGGGCGAACAGTGTTCGCCACTGTTCGGGTTCTGCAGAACATCACCCTGTTCGGGTGATGTTCGAGTTCGGCCGAACACCTGATGGTGTTCGGCCAAACTGTTCAGCTATATGGCCGAACTAAAAGCGCATGGCCGAATGTTACCCGAACGTTCGGCTAGCGCTGTGATTGGCCGAACGGGTCACGTGGTTCGGACCCGAACGCGCTCTGATTGGCTGAACGGGTCACGTGGTTTGGGTAAATAAATACCCGATCCACGTCATTTCTCCGCCATTTGTCTGTGGGTTTAGCTTTGGGTAGGCAGGCAGGGTAGTTCTCTCTCCAGCCAGGCTAGCCAGGGTCCCCCGGTCATTGTGTCGCTGCTGGGAATAGTAGTACACCGCTCACCCACACTATATAGCATTGTGTTTACTGCCACTCTGTGTCTCTCTGCTGGGAACAGTAGTACACCGCTCACCCTGTATAGCATTGTGCTCTGTGTCGCTGCTGGGAACAGTAGTACACCGCTCACCCACACTATATAGCATTGTGTTTACTGCCACTCTGTGTGTCTGCTGGGAACAGTAGTACACCGCTCACCCTGTATAGCATTGTGCTCTGTGTCGCTGCTGGGAATAGTAGTGCACCGCTCACCCACACTATATAGCCTTGTGTTTACTGCCACTCTGTGTCTCTGCTGGAAACAGTAGTACACCGCTCACCCACCACTGTATAGCATTGTGCTCTGTGTCGCTGCTGGGAACAGTAGTACACCGCTCACCCACCCACCACTGTATAGCATTGTGCTCTGTGTCGCTGCTGGGAACAGTAGTACACCGCTCAGCCACCACTGTATAGCATTGTGTTTACTGCCACTCTGTGTCTCTGCTGGGAACAGTAGTACACCGCTCAGCCACCACTGTATAGCATTGTGCTCTGTATCGCTGCTGGGAACAGTAGTACACCACTCACCCACCACTGTATACCATTGTGCTCTGTGTCGCTGCTGGGAACAGTAGTACACCACTCAGCCACCACTGTATAGCATTGTGTTTACTGCCACTCTGTGTCTCTGCTGGGAACAGTAGTACACCGCTCACCCACCACTGTATAGCATTGTGCTCTGTATCGCTGCTGGGAACAGTAGTACACCGCTCACCCACCACTGTATAGAATTGTGCTCTGTGTCGCTGCTGGGAACAGTAGTACACTGCTCACCCACCCACCACTGTATAGCATTGTGCTCTGTGTCGCTGCTGGGAACAGTAGTACACCGCTCAGCCACCACTGTATAGCATTGTGCTCTGTGTCTCTGCTGGGAATAGTAGTACACCGCTCACCCACCACTGTATAGCATTGTGCTCTGTGTCGATGCTGGGAATAGTAGTACACCGCTCACCCGCCACTGTATAGCATTTCTGTACTGCCACTGTACTGCTGCCAGTCAGCGTGTACTTTAAGGATAAGTGAAAAGAAGAAGAAATCCTGTGAAAGAGGGAGGGGCAAGGGAAGAGGTGTTTCCCCTGATGGTTCACGTACAGGCCACAGTGGAGCATCGAAGAAAACCCACTCAATACCGCCCATGTTGTCCAGGAAATCAACCCTCACAAATCCAAAAGAACAGGACCAGATAATTAATTGGATGACCTCTCAAGCGTCCAGCAGTGGGTTAAGCAGCACCAGCACATCACGCACGAGGTCCGAGTCCTCAGCCAGTTACAAGGAGCCAGTGGGCACAAAGCTGACACAACCGGCAGCGACACCACGCACACAACTGCCAAATAACCAGTCCGAAGAATTTCCTCAGGACACAATGGGGTATTCGCAGGAGCTATTCCCAGCCCAACAAACTTCCACCTTTCAAAGGTCAATGGAACAGCCAGAAATTTTGTGCCCGGATTCACAACCATTTAGTGTGGGAAATGCACCGCGCACTGAAATGCAAGGCGAGTCCGAGGACTTTGAAACCCAAATCCCTGAGCAAGTTGGGCAGGAGGGGTTTCAATTGCAGGAGGTCGGCCGAGAAGTTCTGGAAGACGACGTTGGAGTGAGCTGCGCAGAAGTTGTTCTGGGGAGCTCTACTCCACGGTGGCGGCCCACAATCACATATGACGAGTTTGAGGAGATGGAAGAGGAGGAGGGTATGGACAATGTTGACAGAGACCCAGATTTTATATGTGAAGGAGAACATCGCCGTTGTAGCAGCAGCACAGATGAGTCTGTTGAAGAACCCACTGCTGCACGAGTTCGCCTTGTGCCACAAGATAGGCGGCGCGAAATTTTAGGCACCACAAGCGTGGAAGTTCAAGTGAGACTCAAAAGAGGCGCAAACAGAAATCGCCAGCAAGGCAGGTGCTCCAAAGTCTGGCCTTTCTTTGAAGACTGCAGTGAGGATGGTACCATGGTGATTTGCAAGGTGTGCAAGACCCGCCTGAGCAGGGGGAAAAATATTAACAACCTCTCCACCACCAGCATGACCCGCCACATGGTATCCAAACATCCCACTCTGTGGGCTCCAGGACAGGGTACCAGCAACACTGCCTCCCTTGGGGTCACCAGACTCACCACCAGACCCTCCTCAGCAGCAGCAGTAGCCCAGCCATTGCTTGGTTCACAACAACATTCACAAACATCAGATGACGCTGACACTGTCACTTTCCGGAATAGTGCTCTTGAGGTCTCCCAGTCTTCATCAAACACAACAACCAACAGCCCTTCAGTGTGCAGCCCTACGGTTCAGTTGTCTGTCTCGGAGATGTTTGAGCGCAAGAGGAAATTGCCAGCAAATGACCCCCGGGCCGTGGCAGTAACAGCCAGCATAGCCAAGCTTCTGGCCTGCAAAATGCT
The DNA here is from genome assembly GCF_040937935.1 of Hyperolius riggenbachi. NCBI lineage: Eukaryota > Metazoa > Chordata > Amphibia > Anura > Hyperoliidae > Hyperolius > Hyperolius riggenbachi. The sequence continues at coordinate 139,542,179 of NC_090653.1, forward strand.
GCCATATCGAGTGGTGGAGACAAACAGCTTCAAGGGCATGATGTCAGTGGCCATCCCACGTTACGTGGTTCCCAGCCGCTACCACTTTGCACGCTCTGCAGTGCCCGAGTTGCATGAGCACGTGGTCAGCAAAATAACCCGAAGCTTGAAGAATGCCGTTGCCTGCAAGGTTCACCTCACCACTGACACCTGGACGAGTGCGTTCGGCCAGGGTCGATACATCTCCCTTACCGCGCACTGGGTGAACCTTGTGGAGCCTGGCAGCGATTCCTGTTGTCCACGCCGCAAACAGCTGCACCGCCGTCCCTCCCACTGGATAACAACAGCAGCACCTACCTCTCTGACTCCTTCTCCTCCAACGCATCTCAAAGCTGTACCTCATCCAGAAATGCTAACCCAGCAGCAGTAGGATCGTGGAAGCAGTGCAGCACAGCTGTTAGCATGCGTCAGCAAGCGTTGCTGAAGCTGATCTGCCTTGGGGATAAGCAGCACACAGGGGAGGAAATTTGGAGGGGAATAAAGGAACAGACGGATTTGTGGCTGGCACCGCTGGACCTGAAACCAGGCATGGTTGTGTGTGATAATGGGAGTAATCTCATTCACGCTTTAAGGTTGGCTAAGCTGACACACATCCCTTGCCTGGCGCACGTGATGAACCTAGTAGTTCAGCGGTTCCTGAGGACATACCCAGGCGTGGCCGATCTTCTGTTGAAGGTGCGACGAGTGGCCAAACATTGCAGAAATTCCAGTACTGCTTCGGGGGCACTCGCCAAGATGCAGGAGCGCTTCAATCTCCCCCACCATCGCTTGCTGTGTGATGTCCCTACGTGCTGGAATTCTACGCTGCACATGCTAGCCCGCTTTTGCGAGCAGAAGAGTGCAGTGGTCCAGTACATGACGGCGCAGTACCGAGGCGCATCCGGACAGCTGCCAAGCTTCTGTGGATCCAATTGGGCCAACATGTTGGACCTCTGCCAAGTCCTCCAAAATTTTGAGCAATCCATGTTGCTTGTGAGCAGTGACAACTCTTCAGTCAGCATTACCATACCACTGCTGTGTTTACTGAAGAAGTCAATGTTGAAAATCAAGGAAACAGCTGTCATGATGCAACTGGGGGAATCTGAAGGAGAAAACGATCAGCGTGATGGTACCAACATCAGGCCATCCGCCTCAGGAAACGCTGGCCCCAGCAGCTATGACGAAGAAGAGGAGGAGGAACAGCTGGAGTTGGAGCAGGAATTTCATGCCACCACTGACGAGGGCCAGAGCGTTGCACGTTGGACTTCCACAATTCAGCGCGAATGTTCAGCAGAAGCAGACCAGGAAGAAGGTGACGACTATGATGCATCACAACAACTATCACAATGCTCACAAGAGGATGATGAGGATTCTGGCAGGACTCTGGCACACATGGCTCAATTCATGCTAGACTGCATTGAACGCGACCCACGCATTGTGCGCATTCTGGACAACACCAATTACTGGGTTTATACCCTTCTGGATCCACGGTACAAACACAATGTTCCAAAACTGCTTGAAGAAAGAGTCAGACAGGTCAAAATGGAAGAATACCAGCAGGCCCTTGTGGAGACTTTAGAGAGGAGATTGACATCCTCCCCCTCCTCTATCCAGTTGTACGCCGACAGACTGACTTCCGCAAACCCAGGACGACCAGGACGGCAGCAAACAACACAAGCCACAGCTAGTGCCAAAAAGGGAATGGTATCGGCAGTGTGCTTGGAGTGGGAAAATTTTCTGACACCCATGCAGCAGCCCACAGAACAGCAAGCGTGCAGATCCACCTCCAACACCGATCGCCTGGAGAAGATGGTCAAGGACTACATGTCAGATGGCGTAGCTGTGTTGAACAATCCATCTGCACCCTTCAACTATTGGGTATCGAAGCTAGACACCTGGCACGAACTGGCAATGTACGCAATAGAGGTGCTGGCTTGCCCGGCAGCCAGCGTTATGTCGGAACGCTGTTTCAGTGCTGCCGGAGGCATCGTCACAGATCGGCGTATCCGCCTCCCCACAGAAAATGCAGACCGTCTGACTCAAATTAAAATGAATCAATCCTGGATTGGAAACGACTATGCAACACTCCTGGACCCCAACCAAGTAACATGAACAATGACCATCTGTGATGGGTTAGCGTTTCCGGTCCCTGTTTATTGAACCTCTTATCTGTATTACATTTATGACTGCATGGCGGTAAAAAGCATGCTATCCGCACGCTTCTTGTCCTCATGCAAGGCCTGGGTTGTTGTGTCTGAAAGCGTGGCCTTCTCCTCCTGCGCCTCCTCCTGTTCCATCACGTGTGCTGCTGCTGGGTTAGCGTTGCCGGTCCCTGTTTATGGAACCTCTCATCTTTATTACATTTATGACTGCATGGCGGCAAAATGCATGCTATCCGCACGCTTCTTGTCCTCATGCAAGGCCTGGGTTGTTGTGTCTGAAAGGGTGGCCTTCTCCTCCTGCACCTCCTCCTGTTCCATCACGTGTGCTGCTGCTGGGTTAGCGTTGCCGGTCCCTGTTTATGGAACCTCTTATCTTTATTACATTTTTGACTGCATGGCAGCAAAATGCATGCTATCTGCACGCTTCTTGTCCTCATGCAAGGCCTGGGTTGTTGTGTCTGAAAGCGTGGCCTTCTCCTCCTGCGCCTCCTCCTGTTCCATCACGTGTGCTGCTGCTGGGTTAGTGTTGCTGGTCCCGGTTTATGGAACCTCTTATCTTTATTACATTTATGACTGCATGGCAGCAAAATGCATGCTATCCGCACGCTTCTTGTCCTCATGCAAGGCCTGGGTTGTTGTGTCTGAAAGCGTGGCCTTCTCACCCTGTGCCTCCTCCTGTTCCATCACGTGTGCTGCTGCTGGGTTAGTGTTGCCGGTCCCTGTTTATGGAACCTCTTGTCTTTATTACATTTATGACTGCATGGCGGCAAAATGCATGGTATCCGCACGCTTCTTGTCCTCATGCAAGGCCTGGTTTGTTGTGTTTGAAAGCGTGGCCTTCTCCTCCTGCGCCTCCTCCTGTCCCATCACGTGTGCTGCTGCTGGGTTAGCTTTGCCGGTCCCTGTTTATGGAACCTCTTATCTTTATTACATATATGACTGTATGGCGGCAAAATGCATGCTATCCGCATGCTTCTTGTCCTCATGCAAGGCCTGGGTTGTTGTGCCTCAAAGCGTGGCCTTTTCCTCCTGCGCCTCCTCCTGTTCCATCATGTGTGCTGCTGCTGGGTTAGCATTGCCGGTCCCTGTTTATGGAACCTCTTATCTTTATTACATTTATGACTGCATGGCGGCAAAATGCATGCTATCCACACGCTTCTTGTCCTCATGCAAGGCCTGGGTTGTTGTGTCTGAAAGCGTGGCCTTCTCCTCCTGTGCCTCCTCCTGTTCCATCACGTGTGCTGCTGCTGGGTTAGCGTTGCCGGTCCCTGTTTATGGAACCTCTTATCTTTATTACATTTATGACTGCATGGCGGCAAAATGCATGCTATCTGCACGCTTCTTGTCCTCATGCAAGGCCTGGGTTGTTGTGTCTCAAAGCGTGGCCTTCTCCTCCTATGCCTCCTCCTGTTCCATCACGTGTGCTGCTGCTGGGTTAGCGTTGCCGGTCCCTGTTTATGGAACCTCTTATCTTTATTACATTTATGACTGCATGGCGGCAAAATGCATGCTACCTGTGCAAAGAAAACAGACATTTCCCGCATTTAAAAGACAGTTTTCCCTTTGAAACTTTAAAATCGATTTTCTCAAAAACTATAAGCTCTTTTTGCTAAATTTTTTTCCTCTTGTATCCACTCCTAAGGTGCACATACCCTGTAAATTTGGGGTATGTAGCATGTAAGGAGGCTTTACAAAGCACGAAAGTTCGGGTCCCCCTTGACTTCCATTATGTTCGGAGTTCGGCGCGAACACCCGAACATCACGGCCATGTTCGGCGAACGTTCGCAAACCCGAACATCGAGGTGTTTGCCCAACACTAGTACTGTCCACATTTTGATTTCAGTGAATGTTATATAGTAAATAAAGAGACAACTGTTAGGCATTTTCTATTGTTTGTGCTTCTGTGTAAAGTCAATCCTGATGTAATTTCCTCCCTAAAGGTGGCCACTAACGATCCAATTTCTAGCGAAAAATTGTTCAAGTGATCAGAAATTCTGATCGGAAGTGAAATCGTTCACTACACAATCAACAAACCAATCTTTGCTTCCTATCTATCACAACCAACAAGAAAATCCAAATTTTGGTTTGACGAAAATCTAATCGGACGACTGATTTTATAATCATATGTAATTGATTGTGCCCATCAATGGAGATTATTTACAACCAATCCGATCAGAATTTCTGATCGCTCGAACAATTTTTCGCTAGAAATTGGATCATTAGTGGCCACTTTACTCTTTTTCATATCTAGCTTGCTTCATATACACATGTGAGCACAGCATATATTGTATTTCAGCAGCTACACAGTGAACTGCCCTCAGCCAATCAATGAGGAGCAAGAATGTGGGAGGAGAGATGTGGGAGGGGAGATGACAAGCTTCCCCCGGGTCTGCAATGTACCAAATAGAGCCAGGCTGACTGAGATAAGATTTAATACAGCAGAAACCTTAATGATTAGATTGGCATGCTTGTAATGCAGGGTCAGGTTGTAGGCTTCATGATAAACACATAGCAGTAAGTAATACGGATTTGATTTTACATATGACAATCCCGTTTTACAGTGGTAAACATGAAACACTCTCATATTAGTCTTATTTAGTTTCATTTTTCATATGCTGAGTTTAAATTATGCATATATAAACAATAGGGATGATCAGAACAGGCGATTTCCAATATCACGGAAATTCCGTATTCCGCGGTAACAAAATTCCGTAACCGCTACATTCCGCCGGATCCCCACGGTATTTCGCATTCCGGCGGAACCATTTCCACAATGTTAAAGGGAACGTCATGGATGTTTCCTTTTAAACAAATACCAGTTCCCTGGCAGTCCCACTGCTAACTTTGGCTGTAGTGGTGGCTGAATCAAAATCCTGATTTCAATTTTTTTTTGGGAGCAGCAGGAGTTGTCGTAGGCCATGGGACCTAAGGGTGGTTTCACAGCTATCATTATATTTTTTTGGGGGAGCAGCAGGAGTTGTAGGCCTTGGGACCTAGAGGTGGTTTCATAGCAGTCATTACAGCAAAACTAATTTAGTCTGTCCAATCTTCATCGTGAATCAGTGAGAGGGGCCTTGTAATTATCACTGATACATGACTCATTCATTTTTATGAACGCTAGTATGTCCACATTGTCTGTGGACAGACAGGTCCGTTGGTCGGTGACCACCCCACCTGCAACACTAAATACTCGCTCAGAAAGAACACTGGCGGCAGGTCATGCCAGAATCTCCAGTGCATACTGAGCGAGTTCAGGCCAGGTATCCAGTTGTTTTGTCCAATACTCCATGGGGTCATCATTACTCTCCATATTGTCTGGAGCACTGGCTGACCCCAAGTAATCATTCACCATATGGGCCAGCCGATGGCGGTGACTACTTTGCGCGCTGGTGGTGCTGCTGCTAGAAGGAGTATCTGGCATTGGCTGATAAAATTCCTTCAACATACTCAGCAGGTTCACAGATTGACTATTGGTGCTGCTGCGGGGAGTGGGACCACCAGACCTTTGTGGAGTATGATGAGGCTTGGTAGCTTGGGCCCGGGATACAGGTTCAGGAAACGCATCTTCTACCCAATGAAGAAGGGCATCCCGGATTTGGCTCATCCTGGTGTCTGCTTGGGAGGGGGGTATGAACTGTTGCATTTTCCCCTTGCACCTGGGATCTAAGATGGTGGCCACCCACATGTCAAGCCTTGATTTTAAAGTTTTAATCCGGGGGTCCTTACGGAGGCACTGGGTCATATGCGCAGCCATAGGGAAGAGATGTCTGCCATTAAACACCTCTTCCTAGCTGTCAGAACTGTCGTCATGCTCCCGCTCCACTTCATCAGAATCTTCTTCCCACCCCCGGGCAATGGGCTCTTCCACTTTCACAAGCTCTGCCTCCTCATCCAGGACTTGAGCATGCTCACTCACTTCCCCACTTGACTGACCACTGTTCAGTAGGGCTTCCTCCCCCAGTCCGAGCACTTTGTCGAGAGCCTTGTCCAGCATGAAGATAATAGGGAGCACTTCTGATATGCTGCAGTGCTCCTCACTGACCAATTCTGTTGCCTGCTCAAACTGCTCCAACACTTTACAGACCTGTCCAATCAGCTGCCACTGGTCCCCAGTAATGTAGTCCAGTGGCCCTGTTCTGGAGGAAGATGTCTGAGACAGGTATAACCTAACCGCCATTCACTGCTCCCACAACCTCTCCAGCATGTGGAGGGTGGAGTTCCACCACGTCGGACAATCAGAAATAAGCATGTGCTGCGGCAGGCTATGGCGGTGCTGCAGCAGTTTCAAGGCCGTGGTGGCGGTTGCAGAGCGACGGATGTGGGCTGACACTTTTCGCGTTGAGGCCACAGCATCCTTCAATCCATCAAAAGTGCGTAGAAATTTCTGGACTACAAGGTTGAAGACGTGGGCCAAGCAAGGTAAGTGAATGTAGCCACCTTCCGAAATGGCGGACAGCATGTTGGCACCATTATCAGACACCACTACACCTGCGCCCAGTGTTCGGGGGGAAAAGCCACTGCCGAATCTGATCCTGTAAGGTTGCAAGGATTACAGATCTAGTTTGCCTGTTCTTGTCCATGGATTCGAGTTTCAGCACTGCTTGGCATCGATGGTGCTGCAGACCAGTGTAGGAGCGGGACCACTTGCTGGGAGCCTCAGCAACGCAGGGCCGGCGCTACCATTAAGGCAAAGTAGGCAGCTGCCCCAGGGCCCCAGAGCTTGTAGGGGCCCCCAGGGGCTACAAGAGGAAAAAAAATGTTTCAAATCGGCCTTATAGTTTTTGAGAAAATCGATTTTAAAGTTTCAAAGGAAAAAAAATACACATTTAAAAACCTGCCGACTTTAATGGTTAATAGCAAATCCACCTTAAATGCTAGAAACCCTAAATTTGCAGGATATGTTAAGGAGATCATTAGGAATAAGAGGAAAAAACAATTTTTCAAAAAGACCTTATAGTTTTTGAGAAAATCGATTTTAAAGTTTCGAAGGAAAAAAGTATACTTTTAAATGCGGTAAATGTCACTTTTAGTAGTAAACCTAACGGTAGTGTAATTTTACATGCATCAAACGAAAGCGCAATAAATTTCCTAACGGAGTTTCCAGGGGGTCTATACGCAGCCGCAGCGCTTTGGACAGGGATCGCTATACAGCCGCAATATGGCTGTATGAAGATCCCTGGCATTTTTTCCTATTTTCCCAATTTTTTTTATGTTTAGAGTGTGGGAATTTTTTTAAAAAAACATTATGTGGGGTCCCCCCTCCTGAAACTTTTTAACCCCTTGTCCCCCATGCAGGCTGGGATAGCCAGAATGTGGAGCTCCGACCGATTGGGACTTCACACCCTGTTATACCAGCTGCAAAAAAGGTCCCCTAATGCCGATTTTTGTTCCGGGGTATATGTTGGGGGGGCCCCCCTGGTTTATTTTGCCCTGGGGCCCCATTGTTGCTTAAACCGGCCCTGCAGCAACGGTGGACTGGCCTTGGACAGAACAGGTAGCAGAGGGAAGTAGAACAGGCCTCCCCTTCAAGCCATGTGATGGCACCACCAGCTGAGATGCCCCAGATCTTGCACCCTCCTCAGCAGCACCATGGAGGGTGACCCAATGGGCGGTAAAAGTTAGATACTTTCCCTGTCCATGCCTGCTGCTCCAGCCATCCATAGTGAAGTGCACCTTGCCACTGACAGCGTGATCCATAGACCTGCCGACACACTCCACAATGTGCTGGTGAAGGGCAGGGATAGCATTCCTGGAAAAATAATGGCGGCTGGGGATCCACCATTGTGGAGCAACACTGTTCATCAGTCTGTGGAAGGGGGCACAGTCCACAAGTTGGTAAGGCAGCAGCTGTCGGCCCAATAGCCTTTCCAGGAGTACATTATTTTTCACAACAAATGGATCAGTTGCAGGGAGCATCCGCTTCCTCTGCAACATTTCTGGCACAGAGGCCTTATGCTGGAACACTGGTGATTCAGAGGAAACCAACAAGGGTGATGATGAGGTGCTTGCCGAGGTCTGGAGTCCTCTTCCAGCCGGGCATGCAGAGGGATTTGAACTAGAATGGGACTGAGCAGGTTGGATAGGTACAGGACGAGTAAAAAAAGAAGAGGAGGGCCTTTTGCTGCTGCTTTTCCTCCACCCATCTTAATGTAATTCTTTACATATTCAAACTCCCATCTGTGGTGGTTGCGCAGATTGCTTATCAGCCCTGAAGTGCCGAACCTGGTGCCCGATTTGCCTCTGCTCACTGATTTACGGCACACAGAACAGACTGCCCTGGATTCATCCTTTTCCAGAACAGAAAAATAATTCCATGCAGGGGACGTGCGGTCACATGGAGCAGTGGTGTGAGTGGTGCGACCTGTTCTAGCACTTCCATGCTCAGCTTTGGACTGGTGGGTACTGACAGACAGGAAAGCACTTGCAGGCTGCTGGCCAACCGTCTGCTCTGTTTCTCCATGCTGCTCACGCCTGCTAGTGCCTAACCCACCAGATGGCAACCACAGTGGATCAACCGCCTCATCATCCAAAACATCATCCAGTTCAACCAAATCACTGGAACCCATAAGTGACTCTTCTGGACCCTCCACCTGGCCATGAAACACCTCTGCATTTAACTGGTGGTGATGTAGATTGGTGGTGACACAAGCTCCCAGTTGTGATGGATTACTACTAGATAAAGAAAACACAGGGGCCATTTCTGTCACCACAGAACCCACCATTTCTTGGGGCCTTGGTCCCATGGTCTCCTCCAATGCCTCCTCCCAATCCTTCTCCACATCTCTCTCATCGACGTAGGTGTGCTTTACTTCTGGAGGAGAGTACTGGGAGGAAGCAACCTCGTCAAGAGAAGCAGCTGCGGTTAGGTTCTGGTCATGAGGAACCTGGCCACTACTGGTGCTGCTGCAACTAGCTTCAAGTTCCTCAGACTGGGTAGAGGGTTCCTGATCAAAATAATCAACTACCCTGTTCGCCTGCTGCTCTGTCAAAATGTTCCTGCGTTCGAACAGAGGGAAGACATCTCTGACCAGGGGGGAATGCTTCCTGCTGCTGCTGCCACCCTCAACCAGATCACGTACTTCACGTGATCCACCAAAACCACCATCACTTCATTTTCTTTTAGGAGTGGCAGGAAATTGCTGATGCTCTCGCTGTGACGGACGAGCCGTGAGAAAAGAGAACACAATCGCAATCCGTTTGCTGCACCGATTGTCGTTGTGTTGCCAGATCTCAATTGTCTGTCTGTGGCTACCTGCAGTCAAGCCTGGGGGTCTCTGTTGTCTTCATAGGAGTTAGCAGAGTTCTTTTCATGAAGCCAGTTGTCTGTGACTGTCCCAAGGTTTTGTTTAGTTAGCAAGGAACAAAGGATTTCCTTTCACAGGCAGAACCTCAGATAGGTGTCAATTGCTTCTGCCATATGGCTGCCTGAAAGGAAGCAAGGGAGCTAGCTCCCCATGTGTCCATAGAAGAGCTAGCCAGTGCGGCACCGCTAGGGGCAGATTTAAATGCATGTGTTGTATGATTTTTAGCATGTTTAAGGAATACCGTTCATATGAGAGGTATGAAAGTTATCTCATTCTGCTGGTCCGGGTCTGGTGAATATGTTGATATTAAATTGAATTTTGCTCCTGAACTGAAACAAAGGAATTTTAGGAGTTTTTCCAGAAAGGACATATTTCCACGAACCTAAGTATTTTATTCCATTTTTTTTTATTTCATACTGTGCTATCATTTGTCTCTATAATTGTTGATTTTAATGATTTTCTGTATATATTAATTATTCATATTGCATATTTAATAAACGACGCTAACGTCCTTTATTTGTCCAGCTACCCTATTATTCAGTCACACAAACTGAACCCTGGTTTCTGAAGAGTCGCTACTATTGTTGATAGCTAGATAAAATAGAGTGTGTTTAACCATTTCTATTTGCAGGTAGAGTCAGTCGGTCAGTGGGCTCCTCTGTCCCATGGTAACAGAGGTGACGGCAGTTATACCCTGAAATAGTGTGTAATTTGTATTACCGTAACTCACAGGCTCCCTTCTAGTCGGTCTGCTGCTAAAATTCCCGTGGTTTCTGTGCACCGATTGCGACCACAGATTTCATGGTCTGTGTGCTGAAACCAATTGGAAGGCATTGTGTGGTCCGGCCACTAGGAGCCCTGTGACACTCGCTCCATTGCTTTAGGGCCAAAAACTTTATTAGGGAAGGGGTATGAGTGACAGAACCAAAGTAAAATAAATAAAGAAAATAAATCAAAGGCAAAATAAAGAAAAAAATGAACTTAGGAAACAAAAAAAACTTGCACTACACTCAACTAATCAATCCCTTCTCTCACTCTGTCAAACACTAAGCCTGCGGCCTGGCTAGCTATGTCTATTGTCTAACCCTCTCCACACAGCAACTACTAGTACACTACACTACAATCTATCACTCAAACTAACAATCTACTGTCACTCTCTCACAAATACGACCTAGCTACTACTACTAATAGCTCACACTCAATCTAACTCTCTCACAGTCTTTAAAAAGACTTTTGGTTTATATACAGGCTTTAAAAAGACTGTTGTTTTATGTTGAAACAACTAATATTTATTTATTTATTGTATTTATAAAGCGCCAACATATTACGCAGCGCTGATTTATCTACTTATACATATTTTTTTCTGAGATAGTATGGCTGACAGGTTCTCTAAGTGACAAGGCCCATACTTTTCCATAGATGCATGTAGTTTTGAATCAAGAGGATACCATATATTTGCTAACTTAGAAGAAAATAGGTAAGCTATCATCCAGATTCCAAGTGCCATGCTTTTACTGTACACGGTACAACACTCTACTGCTTTTTCCATAGCAGAAATTCTGTTTTCAGCATTATTTCAAAGCATGGGTGTAGGTTTGGTCAATGAGATGCAAATCATTCTGAGCCAATGCAATTTTTTGTTTCAATTTATGCAGCTTGAAAAACAGTCAGATCAAATGGTGCTTGTGCAATCACATCTCACTCCTGGGTCTGTCTCTCCTCTCTCCAACACCAGACTGAAACCCACAAGCTTCGTGACTGTCACACTTCTCTTATATACAAAATGGGTGGGATAGCTGATGATAGGCAACTAGGAGCTGGTTGCTAACGTAGGATTGGTTGGTTTTTGTTAAGACTGTAATTGGTGCAGAAATTCTGTTTTTAATGCAGAAATCATCATCTTTTAAGCTTCTGTGATGGGTCTATCCCTTCTGATTGGCCAATGCAGCTTTTACACGCTTCTGTTTAAATTCCAACGGAACTCCGCATAGAAATTCTGCTATTTCCGTTTACCACTATAGCTTTTCCGTTCCGGCTCAACGAAACGGAACTGCCAATTTCCGACCAGAATCGCGGAAATCTCCATTCGCGGAATCCGACGAGCATCCCTAATAAACAACATGTACTGTACACACTTGGAGAAAGCAATGCATGCACAGGGAGAAAGCAGGGTATTTAAACATATAAAAAAGAAAGCACTGGAGATATTACAAATTAGATGAAAAATGAAACCTTGAGTTTGTCTTTGTCAAAATGTTTTCTTCTCCTAATCAAAACCAATGCATATGTTAAGGTCACCACTCATGTGATCTTTTGTAAAATGGAAATTGACTACTACATGGAGCACACAGGTATAGACAATGAGGAGTGTAATTGCTGCTATGCTCTGTCAAACAAGATTTATTACCTTATTCATTGATATGGCTGACAAAGATTTCAAGCCCTTGCACACTGATAAATAAAGACAGCAAAATACAGAATTTCTGAATTCACGTTTCCTTTCTGTGAAGAAGTTATAAAGAGTGTTCAATCACACACAAACAAGTTCACGTTAATTGCAAGGAGTTCTCCTAACATTCTGGGCATGTCAATTTTAGCCATAAAAGCCATAAAAGTCTAAGTTTTCCTTCTCCTGTTTATGCATTTCATGGTAGTCTGAATTTTATAGCCGTTTTCAGTTTTTGCCAACAAGTGGCTTGACTGAAATGATGATTGAAATAAAACTTGTTTCTGTTTTTATCCCATTTAATACATAGGTCTCATAATAATAATGATTTTCTACCTACTGTGGTTATCATTAAAACAATTTTCAAATGATGCAGCATATTGATTACACATGGGCCAGGGCTCACACAACTCAAGCTCCTGTACACAAAGAAATAGCTGATAAGTATATATGGCCATTTCCTGTTTACATTATATCTTTTCAAAATGGATGTATACCTCGCTTGTAGAAATACAGAATTAACAAAAAAAATTATATAACTTTTAAATCTTGATGAAAAACTTAGGTGACTGTACAAAACAAGCTAAAGAGCTATGAAGGTTCCATTTTCTGAGCCTAGTGCTAACGTCACCAGCAAGAATTGATAGGTGAATCATACTGCAGTATCAATGAGGTATAGTCACAAAAGTACAGTAAACATGCACCTAAACATGCACCTTCTATTCGTAAGGGTTAAAGCAAATCTAACAGACACACACACACAGAACCAAAAACTATGCATACCTATTTAGAGGGAAGACTCTGTACTCCATAGAGCTTTTCCAGTCCTCGCTCCCTCCTCCCGTTCCCGCACCATCCCCATTTGAAATTATTCTTCTGGTCTTTGTCACTGCTTGTGCAGCCTTTACAAGTACTCATACCCACAAATGCTTATGAAGACAAGCTCAACCGCACTGGGCACTGGGCATGCAAGAGCCCCAAATCTTTGGAAGTACTTAAGAACCCAAATTCTTCCAAGGGCTGCACAAGCAGAGCCAACGAGCTGTTTGACTTAGCAGGCCAAACATCTTTCACTGGGTATGGTGCAGAGGATGGACCAAGGACCAAAAAATTACTACTGGCCAGTGTAAAAGAGGTTACAATTTCAAGTTGCTATAATACTGGGAGGAGTAACTTGCATGCAAATGAGGTTGGAATGAATTCTCTCTCCTTCTGAGTGACATAACAGTATGTATCTCTTAGCTCTGAAAGGCAAAGACTTAGAGGGAGAGTATTTACTTTGCCCTTATTTACATAGCTATTTCCCCTCCCTTCTACTAGAACATCATCTGATCAAAATGCTCAGCTAAGAACTTGTAACTGTGCTTCAAATACATGAACAGTTTTTGCAGCAGTATTTTAGCTTGTATACAGAGTCCCACTTAAAGTGGTTATAAAAGGGCAAATCAACTATCACTTACTAACATTTATTTTATTAATGCATAGCAAGGAAATGAGCAGCGCTACTTAAAAACAGACTAGTGCCTACCTGCAAAAGAGTGCAAGCCCCACTTGTGGGGTCGAATACACACCGAGCATACACATGACCTGTCTACCACTAGAGGAGGATGTTGGTTTCCATTAACAGCTTGCATGTAACCTATTAAGTACTCGTCCCTCCCACTGCGAAGAAGTCAATCCTCCATGGGAGGGGCCTAACACTAACTAAATCCTAACCTATGTATATGCATAGCCTGGGTGCGGCTAATCAAATAAAATCGAAAATTGAAAATTGCGCACAAGGTGGATCAGCGCAACACCAGGCCGCCTCCGAATGGCCTCCCTCAGAGATGCGCTGAGCCCCCCCAGGAACTACAAACGCACCTTGAACCCAAACAGAAGCTCTGCATATACACCAAAAGCATGGCTGTTAAGTGGGAGCAGCTGACCAAAAACGAATTACATTAGTACATAGCAAGGAAATGAGCAGCGCTACTTAAAAACAGACTAGTGCCTACCTGCAAAAGAGTGCAAGCCCCACTTGTGGGGTCGAATATACACCGAGCATACACATGACCTGTCTACCACTAGAGGAGGATGTTGGTTTCCATTAACAGCTTGCATGCAACCTATTAAGTACTCGTCCCTCCCACTGCGAAAAAGTCAATCCTCCATGGGAGGGGCCTAACACTAACTAAATCCTAACCTATGTATATGCATAGCCTGGGTGCGGCTAATCAAATAAAATCGAAAATTGAAAATTGCGCACAAGGTGGATCAGCGCAACACCAGGCCGCCTCCGAATGGCCTCCATCAGAGATGCGCTGAGCCCCCCCAGGAACTACAAACGCACCTTGAACCCAAACAGAAGCTCTGCATATACACCAAAAGCATGGCTGTTAAGTGGGAGCAGCTGACCAAAAACGAATTACATTAGTACATAGCAAGGAAATGAGCAGCGCTACTTAAAAACAGACTAGTGCCTACCTGCAAAAGAGTGCAAGCCCCACTTGTGGGGTCGAATACACACCGAGCATACACATGACCTGTCTACCACTAGAGGAGGATGTTGGTTTCCATTAACAGCTTGCATGCAACCTATAAAGTACTCGTCCCTCCCACTGCAAAGAAGTCAATCCTCCATGGGAGGGGCCTAACACTAACTAAATCCTAACCTATGTATATGCATAGCCTGGGTGCGGCTAATCAAATAAAATCGAAAATTGAAAATTGCGCACAAGGTGGATCAGCGCAACACCAGGCCGCCTCCGAATGGCCTCCATCAGAGATGCGCTGAGCCCCCCCAGGAACTACAAATGCACCTTGAACCCAAACAGAAGCTCTGCATATACACCAAAAGCATGGCTGTTAAGTGGGAGCAGCTGACCAAAAACGAATTACATTAGTACATAGCAAGGAAATGAGCAGCGCTACTTAAAAACAGACTAGTGCCTACCTGCAAAAGAGTGCAAGCCCCACTTGTGGGGTCGAATACACACCGAGCATACACATGACCTGTCTACCACTAGAGGAGGATGTTGGTTTCCATTAACAGCTTGCATGCAACCTATTAAGTACTCGTCCCTCCCACTGCGAAGAAGTCAATCCTCCATGGGAGGGGCCTAACACTAACTAAATCCTAACCTATGTATATGCATAGCCTGGGTGCGGCTAATCAAATAAAATCGAAAATTGAAAATTGCGCACAAGGTGGATCAGCGCAACACCAGGCCGCCTCCGAATGGCCTCCATCAGAGATGCGCTGAGCCCCCCCAGGAACTACAAACGCACCTTGAACCCAAACAGAAGCTCTGCATATACACCAAAAGCATGGCTGTTAAGTGGGAGCAGCTGACCAAAAACGAATTACATTAGTACATAGCAAGGAAATGAGCAGCGCTACTTAAAAACAGACTAGTGCCTACCTGCAAAAGAGTGCAAGCCCCACTTGTGGGGTCGAATACACACCGAGCATACACATGACCTGTCTACCACTAGAGGAGGATGTTGGTTTCCATTAACAGCTTGCATGCAACCTATTAAGTACTCGTCCCTCCCACTGCAAAGAAGTCAATCCTCCATGGGAGGGGCCTAACACTAACTAAAACCTAACCTATGTATATGCATAGCCTGGGTGCGGCTAATCAAATAAAATCGAAAATTGAAAATTGCGCACAAGGTGGATCAGCGCAACACCAGGCCGCCTCCGAATGGCCTCCATCAGAGATGCGCTGAGCCCCCCCAGGAACTACAAACGCACCTTGAACCCAAACAGAAGCTCTGCATATACACCAAAAGCATGGCTGTTAAGTGGGAGCAGCTGACCAAAAACGAATTACATTAGTACATAGCAAGGAAATGAGCAGCGCTACTTAAAAACAGACTAGTGCCTACCTGCAAAAGAGTGCAAGCCCCACTTGTGGGGTCGAATACACACCGAGCATACACATGACCTGTCTACCACTAGAGGAGGATGTTGGTTTCCATTAACAGCTTGCATGCAACCTATTAAGTACTCGTCCCTCCCACTGCGAAGAAGTCAATCCTCCATGGGAGGGGCCTAACACTAACTAAATCCTAACCTATGTATATGCATAGCCTGGGTGCGGCTAATCAAATAAAATCGAAAATTGAAAATTGCGCACAAGGTGGATCAGCGCAACACCAGGCCGCCTCCGAATGGCCTCCATCAGAGATGCGCTGAGCCCCCCCAGGAACTACAAACGCACCTTGAACCCAAACAGAAGCTCTGCATATACACCAAAAGCATGGCTGTTAAGTGGGAGCAGCTGACCAAAAACGAATTACATTAGTACATAGCAAGGAAATGAGCAGCGCTACTTAAAAACAGACTAGTGCCTACCTGCAAAAGAGTGCAAGCCCCACTTGTGGGGTCGAATACACACCGAGCATACACATGACCTGTCTACCACTAGAGGAGGATGTTGGTTTCCATTAACAGCTTGCATGCAACCTATTAAGTACTCGTCCCTCCCACTGCAAAGAAGTCAATCCTCCATGGGAGGGGCCTAACACTAACTAAATCCTAACCTATGTATATGCATAGCCTGGGTGCGGCTAATCAAATAAAATCGAAAATTGAAAATTGCGCACAAGGTGGATCAGCGCAACACCAGGCCGCCTCCGAATGGCCTCCATCAGAGATGCGCTGAGCCCCCCCAGGAACTACAAACGCACCTTGAACCCAAACAGAAGCTAGGAACATCACTAGGAAAAGTTTTCTTTTATTTTAAAGGTCATTTGCATTGCAACTGTAGAAACTACTGGACACATTTAAGCTTTTACCACTTTTCTTATCATAGTTAGAAAAGTACAGAAGGTTAGCTTCTATTGGCACTTGCAAATTTTGCTACAGCACTGATGATGTTTTTCTTCCGGTAACTGGCAAGGCTAAAAGACCTCATTGTTTTCGAGTATGCATAACAGTTCGCAAACTGAAACAATATACAGTATAGGTTTAATTGAATGGGTATATGTACACGTGTGTGTGTGTGTGTGTGTGTGTGTGTGTTTCAGCCTGTAAAATATTGCAGAAAGGAGCAGGAATAGGCTATATATATATATATATATATATATATATATATATATATATATATATATATATATCCCATAAAAGCATTGTTACAAAAGCAAGGACTAGATTACGGTAATTAAAAATAGCTATTTTGGGTGTACTGCTAACGTAAAGGGCTGCAGATCATGATGTAATCAGAAATGAAGTAATGAAGTTTAGGGAAACTGGGGGAAAGGGTAAAAATGCATCTAAACCTATAATATATGTGTAACGATTGTGGAATTATCTCCGTGGTCAGCACACAACATGTGCGCTGACACTGCGGAAACCCTCCACAAGCGTTTGGATAAGGGAACCCAGCTTTGGTGCAAATGCACCTGTAGAGAGAAATTCCAATCGGCAGATGGAGCTGTGGAGTACAGAGGAACTCGGTCTCTGTACAACCACAGATGCCAGATGGAGATTGTACGAAGTGAAGCAAAACAGGGCAAAATATCCACTCGAGAGAGAGTGAGCACAGAGACAGAATGTATGTATGTCCACCAATCTAGTCGCCAACCAGCGACGGTTGACATACAACAGCGAAGACCAAAATGAGAAAGCAATCGCAAGAATTATGATTGCTTAGCAGAGACACAAGACGGAGTAAAGACAGAATATAGAATGAATAAAGACAGAAGCAATCCAACACGAAAGAACAGGCAGGACTAGCTAAACGCGGTCACCACACATGAAGCGCAATAGCGACAAAGCACGTTCAAGGCACAGTCACCACACGTTAAGCGCAACAGTGACAAAACGTACCAACCCTGACTAACAAATGAAACACGGAAAAATGAAAATAAACAGAGAACGCGATCACCTGCTAATCAGTTGCCTCACCCAGAAAACAGCAAGCGTTCGTTCCAGACAAGACAGACAGAATGAGTAACCAGTAGTAACCGCAGCTAAGGTTACACTCCAAGGTTCAGACAAGAGAGATCCACCGCCTCTAACGCTAGGGCGAATGCGATCTAGGAACAGGACAGAATGATTCACTGTCAGCCACCGCTGGCGACAGTACCATCGCACGGACCAGACAAGACAGACAGAAGGAGTAACCAGTAGCAACCGCAGCTCTGGCTTACACTCCAAGACAGAGTACAGAAGGATCCACCGCCTCTACCGCTAGGGCGAATGCAATCCAAACAGACAAGACAGAACTAGGCAATACAGATAATAACAACCTGACTGCGCTAGAAAGAATGCCAGTGCACTCCCAAGGATAACTACTCTAAGACAATATTTAGCAAACAATAGCAGAGGGGCTGAAACTCAAGGTAAGTCCAGCAGAACCAAACCTTTATGACCAGCAGGGAATTCTGGGAGGAAATTGCATTTATACTGCAAGCCTTCAAGAGAGGCAGAGCTATCAATCACCAGATAAGTGAATGCAAATCCCTCACCAGAACAGAAAGTCTGAAACTTGCAGAGTGAAAACAGGTTTCCTTTCCAGGGACCTGCAGCATACAGACCTAAAAAATGGTCAAAAAACTGCCGGCCTGTGCAGACAGCAGAGCAGATCATTACAATATGGCTCTCTTTACAAAAGGTCAGTAAAATTAATGCAAGCAGACATGGCACATTACAATTACCGGGTAGATGCAATTTACATAGCAAGTTACACAAATAGTGTACCTTGCTTTATAGAAGCAACATAAGTGTTACATGTGTAAAGTGAGTTACACTATTCACATAACTCACTATATAAATTGTGTAAATCCAACAACCTTAATATGCTCTGTTTGCATACATTCAGTTTACTGACCTTTTGTAAATATACTTGATCTTGGTATATATTCTGCTGTGCTAAGTAAGTACACAGGTAAGAATTGCTTAAACATGCTGCTTTTAATGGATATTTGAATTATGAGTAATATGGAGGCTGTCATATTTATTACAATACAAATTGCCTTGTTGTCCTATTGATCCTCTGCCTCTAATACTTTCAGCCATAGAACCTGGGCAAGCATGCAGATAAGATATTTGACTTGATTTTCTGTATGCTGGTTTCTAGTTTGTGGTCCAGACTCTACTGCTGCATGAGAAACCAGCATGACTTCATGCAACAATTATTGTTTAAAAGGAAACAAATATGGCAGCTCCATATTCCTCTCACTTAATGTGCCCTTTAACTGATTCATCTGAAAAAGTATAAGGCCCTGTTCACACTTGCGTGTTGGCAAGTAAACGGACCGGATCCTGATTAGATCAGGACCTGATCCTGATCAGAACCGTACGGTTTCGATCCGGATCCGGTCCGTTTGTATCAGGCATGCATCAGGCTGCCATCCGGATCCGTGGGCAAAAAATAGTTAAATTTAAATAAAAAAATGTTGGGGTCAGCAGAAGGTGCACCTGGTGCACCTGTAGAATCAGGTTCCTCCTCTGTAAGCCTCATCTCCACCTCCGACATTCTGCCAAACAGCTTCAGCACGTCTGTCACTGCTGCCAGGGCCGGATTTGTACTTTTTACCGCCCTAGGCCCACAATCACCAGCCGCCCCCTGACCAACAGCATACTGCACGCACACAAAAACACAAAAGCAGCTCCACTAATTGTGAATCAATTTCATGCTGAAATCGATTCACAATCTGTTTGCCGTAAAGGCAGCCATACAATTCTCTTTCTGATCAGATTCGATCAGAGAGGGATCCATCTCTTGGTCGAATCTGATGGCAAATCGACCAGTGTATGGCCACCTTAAGTGAACAGCAGTGACCAGTTTAACAGCAAGTGGGATGGAATACTATCAATCAGGTCTTCCTTTTTCTAAGTGATAAAAACAAGTTTGTGCCAGAGACATTGGAACACTTGATTGATGTGTATCCTATTCTCAAATTAGCTCACTGCAGGGGTTCCCTTTACAACAGCACCACAATGCTGATAATAAGCACTCTCCTCTCCATGCAACAACACATAATCTCACCCTGAAAAGCTATAACAAACAAACAAAAAAAACGGCAAAGCTTACCAGCTGCTGTTAAAGAAAGCACCAGCACTTGCAGGACTTTGCTACTTCCAGGCTCTCTCCTCCAGAGTGACAGCAGCACATTGAGCCAGGCCAGATCACAGCAGGGAGGACATGTGGAGAGTGTCCGTTCAGAAGTCACAGCCCGGGCATGAACGAGGGGGGAGGGAAGGGCCCGCCTGAATCTGCACTCACTCGCACAGCTCACTCTGTCATCATGTGAGAGAAGAACTGCACGCAGTGCACGGCAGAGGTGATCCCAGCTGACTTCTCAGTGCACATGATTTCTGTATCTGTAGAGCAACTACGCGGGCTTCTTTGAAATGCTGCCCCTCCCTCCACTTCTTATTGGACATTTGGATGGCCGCAACAGCATTGGCTAGTTGTCAGCCGCTGCTGTTGCTATTGGCCAAACTCCTGATCTGTGAGGAGAGGAGGGCGGGTCTAGTCTCCGCTCCGTGACAGGGAAAATGTGACATTCGTGCAGAAGAGGATTCTACCGCATCTTCAGCGTCTCCCCCTCTGCTCTTGTGGAAGACTGAAGTTGGAACAGTCTGTCCAAATTCTCCGCCCCACTGTCAGAGGGGAGGACGGGATGGGTCAGAGCACGCAGGGTGCATGAGAGACTCAGGCAGCCACAGGAAATCCCTGCGCAGAGAGATAATTATGGAACAGCTGATCTGTCAGCTGCAACTCCGCCCCAGCTTAAGCTCCGCCCTAGTTCCGGGCCTGTTCGGCCTGCCCACAAATCCGGCCCTGACTGCTGCTCTACTCCAGACATGCTTGGCCCATGTGTCCCCATCCGAAATGGCCGCTTGGATACGCATAGGAAGTGGGGAAGAACGTCAGGTTTTTGTAGGCAGTGTGTTCTGTGCCTTCCGTTTCCATTGGTTTCTGTGTTCCGGATGGTGCTGTCAGGCTCAGGTCCGGCTCCGGTCCGGGTGCGTGGGTCGGAGATCCGGACCCAAAAAATAGCGCATGTTGGAGTGGAGCAGCAGTGACAGACGTGCTGGAGCTGTTTGGCAGAATGTCGGAGGTGGAGGTGAGGCCTACAGCGGAGGAACCTGATTCTACAGGTGCACCAGGTGCACCTTCTGCTGACCCCAACATTTTTTTATTTAAATTTCACTATTTTTTGCCCACAGATCCGGATGGCAGCCTGATGCATGTCTGATACAAACGGACCGGTTTCGGATCAGATCCGGATCGGAACCGTACGGTTCTGATCAGGATCAGGTCCTGATCCGATCAGGATCCGATCAGGATCCGGTCCGGTACTTGCCAAAACGCAAGTGTGAACGGGGCCTAACACTTTTATTTACCAGACATGAAGATAATGGATAATAAGTAAACAGCTGTGTCATTTGTGGCCTGCTTCTGGTGTTTGTACTGATTGGTGCATTTCCTTTTGTTGCACTGCATCTTTGTTTTTTTCTATTTACCCTCTCTCTCAATCTAAAAAAAAAGTGCTGCTGGCCTTTAATTCCTCTCTTTCACTGGCGTTTGTTATTAAGTCTGTGTGGCGCCTCCTGGTCTCCATTTAAACTGCTTCCCTACCATAGTCATAGTCCTAATTCTACTTTTTAGGATGCAGATAGTGCACTGGCCCAGATTTGCACCTGAGACCACAGAGCTGTAAAGGAAGAGTTTTATCCACTAGGTTACCACACTGCCCAGTTATCAAGCATATTGGCTAATAGTGGTTATTTTTATGTCTCCAAGTCACTATTCCATTTTTCAAAGTAAGCTTTAATGCCAGGAAAGAGCAGACTCAAGCCTTTAATGTAAGCTAATAGATATAAACTATATATTGAACTTAGCAATATCTCTGTTTGGTTGGAGTCATAGGGCCGTATGCAATTCACGTTTTGACCTGAGTTTTCTACCAGATGATATTTTCACAACTTGCAAATAAAATGCCCTTTACACCACCAGCAAGCAAATACTTAAAATAATGTTGACAGTACTTTTTTCTCCTACTTTTTGGAACTTTTTGCATCACAAAGTGCTACAATGTTCTTCTAAATCACAGATGAAAAATTACAGTGGGTTGCAAAAGTATTCGGCCCCCTTGAAGTTTTCCACATTTTGTCACATTACTGCCACAAACATGCATCAATTTTATTGGAATTCCACGTGAAAGACCAATACAAAGTGGTGTACATGTGAGAAGTGGATCGAAAATCATACATCATTCCAAACATTTTTTACAAATAAATAACTGAAAAGTGGGGTATGCATAATTATTCGGCCCCCTGAGTCAATACTTTGTAGAACCATCTTTTGCTGCAATTACAGCTGCCAGTCTTTTAGGGTATGTTTCTACTAGCTTTGCACATCTAGAGACTGAAATCCTTGCCCATTCTTCTTTGCAAAACAGCTCCAGCTCAGTCAGATTAGATGGACAGCGTTTGTGAACAGCAGATTCTCGATTGGATTTAGATCTGGACTTTGACTGGGCCATTCTAACACATAGATATGTTTTGTTTTAAACCATTCCATTTATGTTTAGGGTCATTGTCCTGCTGGAAGGTGAACCTCTGCCCCAGTCTCAAGTCTTTTGCAGTCTCCAAGAGGTTTTCTTCCAAGTTTGGCCTGTATTTGACTCCATCCATCTTCCCATCAACTCTGACCAGCTTCCCTGTCCCTGCTGAAGAGATGCACCCCCTGAGCATGATGCTGCCACCACCATATTTGACAGTGGGGATGGTGTGTTCTGAGTGATGTGCAGTGTTAGTTTTCCGCCACACATAGCGTTTTACATTTTGGCCAAAAAGTTCCATTTTGGTCTCATCTGACCAGAGCACCTTCTTCCACATGGTTGCTATGTCCCCCACATGGCTTGTGGCAAACTGCAAACGGGACTTCTTATGCTTTCTGTTAACAATGCCTTTCTTCTTGCCACACTTCCATAAAGGCCAACTTTGTACAGTGCATGACTAATAGTTGTCCTATGGACAGAGTCTCCCACCTGAGCTGTAGATCTCTGCAGCTCGTCCAGAGTCTCCATGGGCCTCTTGACTGTATTTCTGATCAGCGCTCTCCTTGTTCGGCCTGTGAGTTTAGGTGGATGGCCTTGTCTTGGTAGGTTTACAGTTGTGCCATACTCCTTCCATTTCTGAATGATCGCTTGAACAGTGCTCCATGGGATGTTCAAGGCTTTGGAAATCTTTTTGTAGCCTAAGCCTGCTTTAAATTTCTCAATAACTTGATCCCTGACCTGTCTTGTGTGTTCTTTGGACTTCACGGGGTTGTTGCTCCCAATATTCTCTTAGACAATCTCTGAGGCCCTCACAGAGCAGCTGTATTTGTACTGACATTAGATTACACACAGGTGCACTCTATTTAGTCATTAGCACTCATCAGGCAATGTCTATGGGCAACTGACTGCACTCAGATCAAAGGGGGCCGAATAATTATGCACACACCCCTTTGCAGTTATTTATTTGTAAAAAAATGTTTGGAATCATGTATGATTTCCGTTCCACTTCTCATGTGTTCACCACTTTGTGTTGTTCTTTCATGTGAAATTCCAATAAAATTGATTCATGTTTGTGGCAGTAATATGACAAAATGTGGAAAATTTCAAGGGGGCCGAATACTTTTGCAACCCACTGTATCTCCTAGGTGAAAACTAGTGAATTGCCAATAGGCCATTTAGGTCTAAACTGAATTTGTTTAATTAATGATTATGTGCTTCGGTCTGAAAAGGCCTCATAGGAATACTCTTAAGATCTCAGAAGTTTTTATTCTATAACACATTATCTAATGGAATTGCAATTGTTTTTGAAGATCATTTCCACCCCCTCATTCATTTCGTCAACTCCAACTTTTCATGACCATATGCACTTTTGTACACTAGAGGTGTCTGTCAGTCACTGCTTCTTTTAGCTGTTGCATAGGCATAATCATAACTTCACATATGCTGTCTTATCCATCTTAGCCCTCTGTTGTCCTCTTATTCTTTTGTCCTCTATTTTTTCAAGCATTAAGGTTTTCTCAAAAGATTGCATTATTATTATTTATATTATTAAGTATTTGAGTTTTAATAGTAGTATCAACCCTTCTAGTGAACACTCTGGCTTTATTTTTCTAAGTATTGACTTGTTACATCTTCTAGCAGTCCAGGGAACTCTCAGTAGCTTTCTCCACACCCACAATTCAGCATCAATTTTTCTACACATGACCTTATTTATTGTCCAACTTTTACAGCTATATGTTACTACTGGGAAGACCATAACTCTAAGTAACCTGATCTTTGTTGGTAAAGTGACATCTCTATCATTTAGTATCTTGTCCAAACTTGTCATAGTTTTCTGCATACATATAATTTAGCTGCCTGGAAATTGGGTACAGGGTAAAGCCAAAAAACAGCTCACCCTGCTCCTCCACAAGCCCTAGTGGTGCCAATGATTATTCCCCCTCCAGGTTGCCGTAGATAGTGGTAGAAATGTAATCATACATCTTATTATATTACAGTGTTTTATAGTAAATGTGTGCTCTGTCTTTCGATGGTGCACAATTACTCGCTGAGCGCCGCTATGGCCGTAATTCCTATTATGGCCTATGGTAGTGTCGGCTGCACCTGCGCTGTTTTTACAGTGCTCCTAGTTTTCCTCCCAAATAACAAGCATCTCTTAACTCTTTAGCAGCCAATTTATTTAGAGGTTTGCAGGTGTTCTTTTTTTTGCACATTTTATTTCTTATACATTTACATTTCCCTGCTTCTAATTAGCACTCCTGAAATGTGTATTTATGGTCACTTGTCACTAGGGGAAGTGTGAAACAATAACAGAGGACTTCAGATTTCAGTTTTCATATTTTATGCTAGTAGAGCGAGATCAACACACTTCGAAAATTTTCAGCACAAGTTCTGCCAACTGAGGTCAAAAGCAGCGCACTTATCTCAAATGAGGTAAGTCTATTGAAATTACTAATGGGTAACTTCATAACTGCAGCAAGCCACCATTTGCAGAGATTTGTAGATGGTTCTTTGGGGCAAATGACATGACTTTAGTTTTCTTGATGTTAAGCACTAGACCACCAGCTTTGGCACTTTCTTGTTTGACATTCATGACTAGGCTCTTCAATTCTTCCTTAGTTTCAGACATCAGAGTGGTATCATCAGCATATCTCAAATTGTTCATATTTATGCCAGCTATTTTAATTCCAACATGTGACTCATCCAAACCAGCTTTCTACATTACATATTCAGCATACAAGTTAAATAAATAAGAAGACAATATGCAACCTTGTCACACTCCTTTGCCAATTGGATTGTAACCAAGGACTGATGTTATTCAGCTGATGTTGAATAATTGCAAATACCTTCTGTTTTAAGAAGGCATACTTTTGTTTTGCATAACATTTTAGTAAGAGGGCTTTTTGGTCCCCTATACACTATTAGGAGTTCTGACTCACCATGAGCTCGCTGAGTAATCTGTAACTCATTTTTTATGTGAGTACCTGTCCACATCAGAAAATCTGATGTAAATCTGATGTAAAATGACCAGTGCCAGTTCACTTTAGTTTACAAATTCTCTAAATTTAGCATTGCTATCTCATCTTTGATAATGTTCGACATTCCTTGATTCAAAGATCTTATATTCCAATTTCAATGATAGATTGTCTTTTAAAACAGTGGACTGTACTTTCAATACTTCTGAGCATCTCAGCATTTGGATGTCCTCTACATTTTAATTCATCAGCTTTAATAGTTCTTGCTCTACTCATACTAGTCTTCTGCTCTTCCTCAGTAGCTTGTTTGGTATGTTTAGATCTGGGGGACTCATGTTTGTATGCCATACAGACATAACTCTGGATGCTTCATTTGATTGTCTTAGCAAACATTTACTGGAGTGGGCTATTTAGTCTGATCTCTCTGCAATGACCTGCTGGCCTTGGGTGGCACTGGCCCTACATGATATACCTCATTGTTTCATTGAGATACTCAAACCCCAAAAGTCAATGTTAGACCTACTGCATTATGCAGATATATTTTATGATTCCACCGCTATTTAGCTGTACACCAGGGTATCAATACATCTGCTAGATAAAGTACTCACTTAAGGACACAATTTCCACAACTGTTTTAACGAAAAACAAAAGTAGTAGAGAAGCAAGCAAGAAGAAAATATTAACGAGGTATGCAGGCCAATTTAATCAAGGAATATACTGTAAGTATATCAATATGTTGGTGTTGGTAATTAAACTACACACCTCATATTCAGTTTTATTATTTTTAGATAACTCATATACAAAATTCAAAGCACAGTGCCCATACATCAGGCAATGAATGGGCACACGTTGATAACAGCAAAAAAAAATACTTTAACCACTTAAGTCTACCTGGACGGATATATCCATCCATATAGACTGTGCTAGCTCCCGCTGCCTGCCATTACTCCCCCTCCTTCCCGATCAGTAAAAGGGAATATAATTCCCATTCACCAATATAAGTCCCCCGCAGAAAAACCGACGCTCTTTAATCAGAGACCGCGGTATTTCTGCAAAAAAAAAGTTTCACAGCCTCCCTGGAACTCCTGGTAGCGTGATCGTATGCTCCAGGACTTTGACTGTGGCCATCTTGTGGCCAAATAGTAAACTACACCCACATACATTTATTTACATTACATTACGTTATTTTACATTTAAAATGATCAGTTTCCCTCCCACACCAAAAATTACCCAAATACATTTTTTAATAAAAAAATAAATAAATTAAAAAAATTACAATAAAAAAACATAAATAGTTACCTAAGGGTCTGAACTTTTTAAATATACATGTCAAGAGAGTATCTTATTATATTTTTTAAAATTATAAGTTTGCAAATAGTGATGGATGCAAATTGAAAAAATGTACCTTTATTTCTAAATAAAATATCAGCAACATAAATTGTGATAGGACATAATTTG
Organism: Hyperolius riggenbachi; assembly: GCF_040937935.1. Taxonomy (NCBI): domain Eukaryota; kingdom Metazoa; phylum Chordata; class Amphibia; order Anura; family Hyperoliidae; genus Hyperolius; species Hyperolius riggenbachi. Next base: position 139,569,048 of record NC_090653.1, read on the forward strand.
AAAGGTGTAATAACCGGGACAAATGGGCAAATAAAATACATGAGTTTTAATTACGGTAGCATGTATTAACTTTAAACTATAATGGCCAAAAACTGAGAAATAATGATTTTTTTTCCCATTTCTTTCTTAATCTTCCTGTTAAAATGGATTTAGAAAAAAATAATTCTTAGCAAAATGTACTACCCAAAGAAAGCCTAATTAGTGGCGGAAAAAACAAGATATAGATCAATTAATTGTGATAAGTAGCGATAAAGTTATTGGCAAATGAATGGGAGGTGAACGATGCTCGGATGCATAAGATTTTCGGCATTGTAGGCTGAAGTGGTTAAACATGTTTCTTTTAAGTATAAACACAAAGTAGAACATACACAGAGAAAAAATATCCTGTAATTTGTGATGTATTGTTAAATAACATTATATTATTATTTGATGCTGATTAACCACTTGAGGACCTAGGGCTTTCTACCCCTTAAGGACCGGCCACTTTTTTTCCATTCAGACCACTGCAGCTTTCACGGTTTATTGCTCGCTCATACAACCTACCACCTAAATGAATTTTGGCTCCTTTTCTTGTCACTAATAAAGCTTTCTTTTGGTGCTATTTGATTGCTCCTGCGATTTTTACTTTTTATTATATTCATCAAAAAAGACATGAATTTTGGCAAAAAAATTATTTTTTTAACTTTCTGTGCTGACATTTTTCAAATAAAGTAAAATTTCTGTATACATGCAGCGCGAAAAATGTGGACAAACATGTTTTTGATAAAAAAAAAACCCATTCAGTGTATATTTATTGGTTTGGGTAAAAGTTATAGCGTTTACAAACTATGGTGCAAAAAGTGAATTTTCCCATTTTCAAGCATCTCTGACTTTTCTGACCCCCTGTCATGTTTCATGAGGGGCTAGAATTCCAGGATAGTATAAATACCCCCCAAATGACCCCATTTTGGAAAGAAGACATCCCAAAGTATTCACTGAGAGGCATAGTGAGTTCATAGAAGATATTATTTTTTGTCACAAGTAAGCGGAAAATGACACTTTGTGAGAAAAAAAAAAAAAAGTTTCCATTTCTTCTAACTTGCGACAAAAAAAAAATGAAATCTGCCACGGACTCACCATGCCCCTCTCTGAATACCTTGAAGGGTCTACTTTCCAAAATGGGGTCATTTGTGGGGTGTGTTTACTGTCCTGACATTTTGGGGGGTGCTAAATTGTAAGCACCCCTGTAAAGCCTAAAGGTGCTCATTGGACTTTGGACCCCTTAGCGCAGTTAGGCTGCAAAAAAAGTGCCACACATGTGGTATTGCCGTACTCAGGAGAAGTAGTATAATGTGTTTTGGGGTGTATTTTTACACATACCCATGCTGGGTGGGAGAAATATCTCTGTAAATGACAATTTGTTAATTTTTTTTACACACAATTGTCCATTTACAGAGATCTTTCTCCCACTCAGCATGGGTATGTGTAAAAATACACCAAAAAACACATTATACTACTTCTCCTGAGTACGGCGATACCATATGTGTGGCACTTTTTTGCACCCTAACTGCGCTAAAGGGCCCAAAGTCCAATGAGTACCTTTAGGATTTCACAGGTCATTTTGAGAAATTTCGTTTCAAGACTACTCCTCACGGTTTAGGGCCCCTAAAATGCCAGGGCAGTATAGGAACCCCACAAATGACCCCATTTTAGAAAGAAGACACCCCAAGGTATTCCGTTAGGAGTATGGTGAGTTCATAGAAGATTTTATTTTTTGTCAAAAGTTGAAAGTTGAAAGTTGAAAAAACACAATTAAAATCAATTTCCGCTAACTTGTGACAAAAAATAAAATCTTCTATGAACTCGCCATACTACTAACGGAATACCTTGGGGTGTCTTCTTTCTAAAATGGGGTCATTTGTGGGGTTCCTATACTGCCCTGGCATTTAAGGGGCCCTAAACCGTGAGGAGTAGTCTTGAAACGAAATTTCTCAAAATGACCTGTGAAATCCTAAAGGTACTCATTGGACTTTGGGCCCTTTAGCGCAGTTAGGGTGCAAAAAAGTGCCACACATGTGGTATCGCCGTACTCGGGAGAAGTAGTACAATGTGTTTTGGGGTGTATTTTTACACATACCCATGCTGGGTGGGAGAAATAACTCTGTAAATGGACAATTGTGTGTAAAAAAATCAAAAGATTGTCATTTACAGAGGTATTTCTCCCACCCAGCATGGGTATGTGTAAAAATACACCCCAAAACACATTATACTACTTCTCCCGAGTACGGCAATACCACATGTGTGGCACTTTTTTGCACCCTAACTGCGCTAAAGGGCCCAAAGTCCAATGAGTACCTTTAGGATTTCACAGGTCATTTTTGTTTCAAGACTACTCCTCACGGTTTAGGGCCCCTAAAATGCCAGGGCAGTATAGGAACCCCACTAATGACCCCATTTTACAAAGAAGACACCCCAAAGTATTCCGTTAGGAGTATGGTGAGTTCATAGAAGATTTTATTTTTTGCCACAAGTTAGCGGAAATTGATTTGAATTGTTTTTCTTCACAAAGTGTCATATTCCGCTAACTTGTGACAAAAAATAAAATCTTCTATGAACTCACCATACTCCTAACGGAATTCCTTTGGGTGTCTCCTTTCTAGAATGGGGTCATTTGTGGGGTTCCTATACTGCCCTGGCATTTTAGGGGCCCTAAACCGCGAGGAGTAGTCTTGAAACTAAATGTCGCAAAATTACCTGTGAAATCCTAAAGGTACTCATTGGACTTTGGGCCCCTTAGCGCACTTAGGGTGTAAAAAAGTGCCACACATGTGGTACCGCCGTACTCAGGAGAAGTATTATAATGTGTTTTGTGGTGTATTTTTACACATACCCATGCTGGGTGCTAGAAATATCTCTGTACATGACAATTGTTTGATTTTTTTTACACACAATTGTCCATTTACAGAGAGATTTCTCCCACCCAGCATGGGTATGTGTAAAAATACACCCCAAAACACATTATACTACTTCTCCTGAGTACGGCGATACCACATGTGTGACACTTTTTTTGCAGCCTAGGTGCGCTAAGGGGCCCAATGTCCTATTCACAGGTCATTTTGAGGCATTTGTTTTCTAGACTACTCCTCACGGTTTAGGGCCCCTAAAATGCCAGGGCAGTATAGGAACCCCACAAGTGACCCCATTTTAGAAAGAAGACACCCCAAGGTATTCCATTAGGTGTATGGCGAGGTCATCGAAGATTTTATTTTTAGTCACAAGTTAGTGAAAAATGACACTTTGTGAAAAAAACCCAATAAAAATCAATTTCCGCTAACTTTTGACAAAAAATAAAATCTTCTATGAACTCGTCATACCCCTAACAGAATACCTTGGGGTGTCTTTTTTCTAAAATGGGGTCACTTGTGGGGTTCCTATACCGCCCTGGCATTTTACGGGCCCAAAACCGTGAGTAGTCTGGAAACCAAATGTCTCAAAATGACTGTTCAGGGGTATAAGCATCTGCAAATTTTGATGACAGGTGGTCTATGAGGGGCCGAATTTTGTGGAACCGGTCATAAGCAGGGTGGCCTTTTAGATGACAGGTTGTATTGGGCCTGATCTGATGGATAGGAGTGCTAGGGGGGTGACAGGAGGTGATTGATGGGTGTCTCAGGGGGTGATTAGAGGGGAAAATAGATGCACTCAATGCACTGGGGAGGTGATCAGAAGGGGGTCTGAGGGGGATCTGAGGGTTTGGCCGAGTGATCAGGAGCCCACACGGGGCAAATTAGGGCCTGATCTGATGGGTAGGTGTGCTAGGGGGTGACAGGTAGTGACAGGAGGTGATTGATGGGTGTCTCAAGGTGTGATTAGTGGGGGGAATAGATGCAAGTAATGCAATGGCGAGGTGATCAGGGCTGGGGTCTGAGGGTGTGGGCGGGTGATTGGGTGCCCTAGGGGCAGATGGGGGTCTAATCTGATGGGTAGCAGTGACAGGGGGTGATTGATGGGTAATTAGTGGGTGTTTAGAGGAGAGAACAGATGCAATGCACTTGGGAGGTGATCTGACTGCGGGTCTGCAGGCGATTGGATGGTGTGGGTGGGTGATCAGATTGCCCGCAAGGGGCAGGTTAGGGGCTGATTGATGGGTGGCAGTGACAGGGGGTGACAGGGGGTGATTGATGAGTGATAGGTGATTGGCAGGTGATTGACAGGTGATCAGTGGGTTATTACAGGGAAGAACAGATGTAATTAATGCACTGGCGAATTGATAAGGGGGGGTCAGAGGGCAATCTGAGCGTGTTGGCGGGTGATTGGGTGCCCGCAAGGGGCAGATTAGGGTCTGATCTGATAGGTAAAAGTGACAGGTGGTGATAGGGGGTGATTGATGGGTAATTAGTGGGTGTTTAGAGGAGAGAATAGATGTAAACAATGGTTTTGGGAGGTGATCTGATGTCGGATCTGCGGGCGATCTATTGGTGTGGGTGGGTGATCAAATTGCCCGCAAGGGGCAGGTTAGGGGCTGATTGATGGGTGGCAGTGACAGGGGGTGACAGGGGGTGATTGATGGGTGATAGGTGATTGGCAGGTGATTGACAGGTGATCAGTGGGTTATTACAGGGAAGAACAGATGTAATTAATGCACTGGCAAATTGATAAGGGGGGGTCAGAGGGCAATCTGAGCGTGTTGGCGGCTGATTGGGTGCCTGCAAGGGGCAGATTAGGGTCTGATCTGATAGGTAAAAGTGACAGGTGGTGATAGGGGGTGATTGATGGGTAATTAGTGGGTGTTTAGAGGAGAGAATAGATGTAAACAATGGATTTGGGAGGTGATCTGATGTCGGATCTGCGGGCGATCTATTGGTGTGGGTGGGTGATCAAATTGCCCGCAAGGGGCAGGTTAGGGGCTGATTGATGGGTGGCAGTGACAGGGGGTGACAGGGGGTGATTGATGGGTGATAGGTGATTGGCAGGTGATTGACAGGTGATCAGTGGATTATTACAGGGAAGACCAGATGTAATTAATGCACTGGCGAATTGATAAGGGGGGGAGGGGGGGTCTGAGGGCAATCTGAGCGTGTGGGCGGGTGATTGGGTGCCCGCAAGGGGCAGATTAGGGTCTGATCTGATAGGTAACAGTGACAGGTGGTGATAGGGGGTGATTGATGGGTAATTAGTGGGTGTTTAGAGGAGAGAATAGATGTAAACAATGGATTTGGGAGGTGATCTGATGTCGGATCTGCGGGCGATCTATTGGTTTGGGTGGTTGATCAGATTGCCCGCAAGGGGCAGGTTAGGGGCTGATTGATGGGTGGCAGTGACAGGGGGTGACAGGGGGTGATTGATGGGTGATAAGTGATTGGCAGGTGATTGACAGGTGATCAGTGGGTTATTACAGGGAAGAACAGATGTAATTAATGCACTGGTGAATTGATAAGGGGGGGTCAGAGGGCAATCTGAGCGTGTTGGCGGGTGATTGGGTGCCCGCAAGGGGCAGATTAGGGTCTGATCTGATAGGTAAAAGTGACAGGTGGTGATAGGGGGTGATTGATGGGTGATTGATGGGTAATTAGTGGGTGTTTAGAGGAGAGAATAGATGTAAACAATGGATTTGGGAGGTGATCTGATGTCGGATCTGCGGGCGATCTATTGGTGTGGGTGGGTGATCAGATTGCCCGCAAGGGGCAGGTTAGGGGCTGATTGTTGGGTGGCAGTGACAGGGGGTGATTGATGGGTGATTGATGGGTGATTGACAGGTTATCAGGGGGGATAGATGCATACAGTACACAGGGGGGGGGGGGGTCTGGGGGGGGTCCTGGGGAGAATCTGAGGGGTGGGGGGGGGGTGATCAGGAGGGGGCAGGGGGCAGGGGGGGAGATAAAAAAAAAATAGCGTTGATAGATAGTGACAGGGAGTGATTGATGGGTTTTTAGGGGGGTGATTGGGTGCAAACAGGGGTCTGGGGGGTGGGCATGGGGGGGGGGGGTCTGAGGGGTGCTGTGGGCGATCAGTGGGCGGGGGGGGGCAGATCAGTGTGTTTGGGTGCAGACTAGGGTGGCTGCAGCCTGCCCTGGTGGTCCCTCCGACACTGGGACCACCAGGGCAGGAGGCAGCCTGTATAATACACTTTGTATACATTACAAAGTGTATTATACACTTTGTAGCGGCGATCGCGGGGTTAACATCCCGCCGGCGCTTCCGTATGGCCGGCGGGATGTTACGGCGGGTGGGCGGAGCCAGTTGCTGGGGGAAGCGCGCGTCATCAATGACGCGATCGCTCCCCCGGCATAGGAAAAGGACGCAACGCCCTAAGGCGTATTGCGGTCCTTAAGGCATCCACTTTGCCGCCGCCCATGGGCTGTGGGCGGTCGGCAAGTGGTTAATTGTATATAAATCTGTCTATGCACAAGCAATGTATCCATATGCAGCACATTTATAGATCACCATACTACATTCCCAACAGAGTACAGTAGATACCTATACTTCATGCAGGTTTGTGGTAAAAATGCAAATGTTCAATTTTAACTGAAAATACACAGATTCCTGAAAATTCAGCTACCTTAAAATGTATGTTAACAATTCAAAACAATTACATAGGACAATACTTTTTACATTTCCTAAAGCCTGCTAGAATTTTGAGTGAACAAGTGGAAAGGGTCATGGAATGCTAGGCTCCATTGTTATGCTGTGAAATGCATGAGGAAGGGGGTTTAGCAAATAGGAGTTAAATCAATATGTGTATTCTTTTAAGGTATTGCTCATTACTGTTGGACACAATAAACCAGAACATTCTGTTGAGTACATCAAGGACCATCAATGTCAAAAAAAAAAAAATGTAGCCGTTTGCTTTAAAACAATACACTCACAACATAGATAATGTTAGTAATTAACATTATTATATTTTAAGTCCTTTATTAGTTTACTATTGGCACGTTTAAAAACGTAGATGTTTTTTATATCAAAAAGAACACTGTCTATGTGTTTCTACTGATGAGGGACAAGGCAATCTGTAATGTGATAAGATTAGAGAGGCTACAGTAAATTATCATAGTTTGAATCTGCCAAAATGTAACACTTTTTTAAATAAAAAAAGAGGTTGTTAAGCCTCATACACTTGCTCAACAGCAGTCTTTTATGCAGCACAATTATGAAACAACTTTTGTTGTGAAATCCAAGTCTTATCAGTTGTGTGAACAATAGCAAACAACTTTTTTTTTGGGTTGTTTCAACTTGGTTCACAACAAAAGTTGTTTGATAATTGTGCTGCATAAAAGACCGCTGTTGAACGTGTTTATGGGGCTTTAAGGTGGCCATACAATAGGCGACTTGGTGGCCAATCAACCATCCAATTCGATTATTATAATGATTATTATTTTGGGACGGAAATTGGTCGCATGGTTGATCGCGCATGCCGCAAGATTTCTGGCCGAAGTTGGTTGGTCGGATGTGCAGCGGTATAGCGGCCGATTTCGGACGACGAGATGACAAAACCCCCGCCGCTGCCGCAATGTGCCCGTGTGTCAATTTATAAGTTACTTGTCCTGTAGCAGCCTCCTTGCGGTGTCCGTAATCCTCTGGGCGGCTCTCTGTACATGCTACTGGTGCCTAGTGTTTGTACGGAGAGCCGCCCGGAGGTTACGGACACCACGCAGAGGCTGCTACAGGACAGGTAATGTACTGTATAAATGTACACATTGGGGGGGGGGACATTTATACATTGGGGGCAGCGGCAGGGCAGGCGCGGTGGACTCAGACAATTCCCTGAAGATTTCATGCTGAAATCAGACGGGAATTGGCCTGTAGTGTATGGGCAGAATCAACAAAAAGACAAATTTATCTCTAATCAGATTTGATTAGAGATACATTTGTCTCTGTCGAATCTGCCCATAATCTTTAGGTCTATGGCCAGTGGCCACCTTTAGACTGTTAAACATCTTATTGCTTTGATGTAAATGGGTAACTAGTTTATAAATCTACTTCAGGATTGCTATGCAAAGAGCATGTGTGCAGAAAAGGGTTGTGATTTATAGCATGTTTTCAATTTTCAAAAAGAATCAGCAACAAAGTTGCTATGAGCCTATGACAAAATATATATAAAATATAAATACATTTTTCATAATAATTGTCCACATCGTAGCATTGTTATATTCACTGTACCCAAATGAGATCAGCCCCTCAAATGAAATACACCAGTTAAATACACTGCCAACACACACTACTAGTGTCAGTAAAAACAGAAAAAGTATTTTTATTGTACTTTTACCTGCAAAAACTGGACACCTCTCCCACATTTATTGGTTTTAGAAGTTTAGGTCCCCCCTTCCCTCCTCATAGTAATACAATTGAATGCTTGGTTCTAGTAAGAATCCCGGCACATAGCTAAATTATGCAGTACTCACCCTGAACTGATCAAGCCTGCACTTCTGATAGCCCAGATTTATGATATAGGCTGGTCCATAGCAGTGGTCCTTCCAGAGGAGCAGGTTTTTTATGTATTGCCTTCACCCAACATTACTTTTTACCTGTAAATATAAACATATGTAATGCCTTTCATAGTATATTAAAATGCACTTTGACGCATGTGCAATAGAGATGGCCCGAACGGTTCACCAGTGAACGGTTCTTGGTGAACTTCGGTGGTTCGCGTTCGCGGAGAACCGAAAACTTTTCCGGAAGTTTGGTTCGCCTCCATAGTGCATCATGAAGGTCAGCTTTGACCCTCTACATCACAGTCAGCAGGCACATTGTAGCCAATCAGGCTACACTCCCTCCTGGAGCCCCAACCCCCCTTATAAAAGGCAGGCAGCGTAAGGCTTTTCACTCACTCGTGTGCCTGCAGTGATTAGAGATGGGAGAGCTGCTGTGCAGAGAGAGCTATAGGGAAAGCTTAGTTAGGCTTGTGTAGGCTTGTTAGCTTGCTCCTTGCTGATTCTTATTGCTAAAAAAGCACCCCTCAACAGCTCTTTTAAAAGCTAATCTTGTTCTTGTGATCTATTTTTTTTTTGTGTGGCCCACTTGCATTATATACAGCCCTGTCAGTCAGTCGCAGCTGGCCTTTGGCCCCTTGGTGGTATAATTACCACTGTGCCAGGTGCACATTGTAATACCCATCACTGCATATACCTACCTGTTGTTCACTTCAGTGCACCCACCTACCTACGTGAGTGAACGCAGTGTCACTGTGCCTGTCCGGTACCTGTCTGTGTGTGACAGGTGCACATTATAATACCCATTACTGCATATACCTACCTGTTGTTCACTTCAGTGCACCCACCTACCTACATGAGTGCATACAGTTTCACTGTGCCTGTCTGTGTGTGATAGGTGCGCATTGTAATAGCCATCACTGCATATACCTACCTGTTCACTTCAGTGCACCCACCTACCTACGTGAGCGCACACAGTGTGATATTTAATACCACCAGTCACTGTACCTGTTCACGGTACGTGTGTGTGACAGGTGCAAATTTGTAATACCCATCACTGCATATACCTACCTGTTGTGTTCAGTGCACCCACCTACCTATGTGAGTGCACGCAGCGTGATATACCACTCCGTGCATACCTGTTAACTGCACCTGTGTGACTGCACATTGCATTAGTCAAGTCAGTGCATACCTTTCACTTCATCCCCCTCGATATGGACACAACGGACAAAACAGGTAGAGGCAGAGGTAGAGGCAGACCCAGAGGAAGGCCACCCGGCAGGTCTGTGTGAGGTCATGTTGATGTGATTTCGTGTGGCCCTGGCCCAAAGTACAGTGCTCAGAAGAAGGCACGTCCCATCAACTCCCAAGATTGTCAGGACACGGTTGACTATTTAACACAGAACACCTCATCTTCCGCAGCCACCAGCACTACTACAAGCACCACATCTGCTGCATTTGACACTTAAATTAATTGGTGGGGAATTAACTGATTCACAGCCATTATTGTTACAACCAGATGAAGGCGCTAAGCAAGTTACACCACCTCATATGTCTGAGTTAGGCAGCGACACTATGGACGTAACGTGTGAGGAGGAGGATGATGAAGTACCTGCTGTTGGTGCATTTTTTGAGGTGTCTGTGGCAAGCGAAGCTGGGCAGGATGACTATGATGATTATGATGATACGGATCCCACATGAGTTCCTAAGAGACAAGATGACCAAGGGGACAGTTCAGAGGGGGAGTCAGAGAGGAGTAGGAGGAGACGTGTTGCTGAAAGAAGCAGGGGGTGCTCGTCATCAGAAACAGCTGGTGGCAGTGTCCAGTGCCATGTATTGCCACCTATGTACAGCCAGCCAACATGCCCTTCAACGTCAGCTGCTGATTCCACCATAGTGCCATCACCCCGGGGGGGCTCAGCGGTTTGGAATATTTTTTATGTGTCTGCCCCAGATCGGAGCAATGCCAACTGTTCTCTCTGCCTCCAAAAATTAAGCCGTGGAAAGGTCAACACTCATGACTCATGTAGGGACAAGTGTTATACGAAGGCACATGGAGAAAAGGCACAAACTGCAATGGGAAGAGCACCTGAGCAAAAGCAGCACACAAAAGAAAAGGCAACCTCCTTCCCGTCTTCCTCCTTCAGGTGCAGTGTCTTCAGCCACTTTCTCCCTTGCACCTTCACAGCCACCCTCCTCCACTCCGCCTCTGCCCTTGAGCAGTTCCTGTTCCTCTGCCCACAGCAGCCAGGTGTCCGTGAAGGAAATCTTTGAGCGGAAGAAGCCAATTTCTGCCAGTCACCCCCTTGCCCGGCGTCTGACAGCTGGCGTGGTGGAAATGTTAGCTCGGAAGTTGTTACCATACCAGCTGGTGGACTCTGAGGCCTTCCATAAATTTGCGGTCATTGGGACACCACAGTGGTAGATGCCAGGCCACAATTATTTCTCTAAAAAGCTTATACCCAAACTGTACCGTGAAGTTGAGAGGCAAGTGGTGTCATCTCTGGCACACAGTGTTGGGTCAAGGGTCCACCTGACCATGGATGCCTGGTCTGCCAAGCACGGTCAGGACAGGTACATAACTTACATAGCCCATTGGGTCAACCTGGTGAGTACGTGGCTGTGCAGCGGACAAACTTGTGACACCTCCATGGCTTGCATGCAGGCCTGCTGCCACCTCCTCTCCTCCTGCTACATCCTCTTCGCTGTTGTCCTCCTCCTCCTTGGCTGAGTGGCAGTTCATGTCTACTGGTGCTGCAATCTCCTCTTCAGCTACACAGCCCCAGCTCCCCAGGACCTATGCTGCATGCCAGGTATGATGGTGTTACACCATCTTAGACAAGTCTTGCCTCAAAGCGGAGAGTCACACTGGACCGGCTCTCCTGGCTGCTCTTAACAAACAGGTGGATCAGTGGCTGACCCCACACCAGCTGGAGATCGGCAACGTGGTGGATGACAATGGCAGCAATCTCCTTTCTGCATTGAATTTAGGAAAGCTGACACATGTACCCTGCATGGCACATGTGCTGAATCTAGTCATTCAAAGATTTGTGTCAAAGTACCCAGGCTTAGAGGACATCCTGAAGCAGGCCAGGAAGTTGTGTGGGCATTTCAGGCGGTCTTACACGGCCATGGCATGCTTTGCGGACATTCAGCGGAGATACAACTTGCCGGTGAGACGTTTGATATGTGATAGCCCGACTCACTGGAATTCAACCCTGGCCATGTTCTCTCGCCTGCTAGAACTGGAGAAAGCCACCACCCAGTACCTGTACAATTACAGTAAAAGGACACAATCTGGGGAGATGTGGATGTTCTGTACCAACAACTTAACACTGATGCAAAATGCATGAAGGCTCATGAGGAGGTGAACAACCTGATGAGTCACAGTGAAGGCACCATCAGGATTAAGCTGTGGAGGAGCAGGAACAGTTATGACAGGAACTGTTGTGGGAGCAATTTTCATCAGAATCAGATGTTTCCTCAACACCAGCCTGATTCCTATTGGAGGAAGGTTCCTGCAGTAACCAATGAGCGAGGCTTTCTAACTATCCCAGCGCTACCCGGGGATGAATACGGAGCACACGCTGGTGTATGCGCGGGATTACGCCGATACTATAACTACGCAATACCACCCGATCCTCTCCTCCTCCACAGGACACCGCGGGCAGCCTCCTCAGCCCCACACAGAGCGGGCAGCCCCCTCAGCCCCACACAGAGCGGGCAGCCCCCTCAGCCCCACACAGAGCTGACAGCCCCCTCAGCCCCACACAGAGCTGACAGCCCCCTCAGCCCCACACAGAGCTGACAGCCCCCTCAGCCCCACACAGAGCTGACAGCCCCCTCAGCCCCACACAGAGCCGACAGCCCCCTCAGCCCCACACAGAGCCTACAGCCTCCTCAGCCCCACACAGAGCTGACAGCCCCCTCAGCCCCACACAGAGCTGACAGCCCCCTCAGCCCCACACAGAGCTGACAGCCTCCTCAGCCCCACACAGAGCTGACAGCCCCCTCAGCCCCACACAGAGCTGACAGCCCCCTCAGCCCCACACAGAGCTGACAGCCTCCTCAACTCCACACAGAGCTGACAGCCCCCTCAGCCCCACACAGAGCTGACAGCCCCCTCAGCCCCACACAGAGCTGACAGCCCCCTCAGCCCCACACAGAGCTGACAGCCCCCTCAGCCCCACACAGAGCTGACAGCCCCCTCAGCCCCACACAGAGCTGACAGCCCCCTCAGCCCCACACAGAGCTGACAGCCCCCTCAGCCCCACACAGAGCTGACAGCCCCCTCTGCCCCACACAGAGCCGACAGCCCCCTCAGCCCCACACAGAGCCTACAGCCTCCTCAGCCCCACACAGAGCCGACAGCCTCCTCAGCCCCACACAGAGCCGACAGCCTCCTCAGCCCCACACAGAGCCGACAGGCTCCTCAGCCCCACACAGAGCCGACAGCCCCCTCAGCCCCACACAGAGCTGACAGCCCCCTCAGCCCCACACAGAGCTGACAGCCCCCTCAGCCCCACACAGAGCTGACAGCCCCCTCAGCCCCACACAGAGCTGACAGCCTCCTCAGCCCCACACAGAGCTGACAGCCCCCTCAGCCCCACACAGAGCTGACAGCCCCCTCAGCCCCACACAGAGCTGACAGCCTCCTCAACTCCACACAGAGCTGACAGCCCCCTCAGCCCCACACAGAGCTGACAGCCCCCTCAGCCCCACACAGAGCTGACAGCCCCCTCAGCCCCACACAGAGCTGACAGCCCCCTCAGCCCCACACAGAGCTGACAGCCCCCTCAGCCCCACACAGAGCTGACAGCCCCCTCAGCCCCACACAGAGCTGACAGCCCCCTCAGCCCCACACAGAGCTGACAGCCCCCTTAGCGCCAGCACACTACAGGCAGGCCACATGTGGGTAATTAGGCCTCTGTTCCTCCTCAGCAGAGCTGACAGCCTCCTCAGCCAGCACTGGACTCTGATACCATTGCTGCATTAATCTGCCCTGTGCATACATCCAGGTACCATACTGGACTCTGATACCATTGCTGCATTAATCTGCCCTGTGCATACACCCAGGTACCATACTGGACTCTGATACCATCGCTGCATTAATGTGCCGCAAACTTCTCATTAAGAAAATGTGCATCAAATGGTGAGTACAACAATTCTTATATTGTCGTTTTCTTTCCATTTCCAACACCATGTTAATTGTTACTAGAAAAACGTTAAAAGTTTTACATCGAAATTTTGTATGCATGTGTTCCGGGCCCTCGAGATTTTTCTTGATTTGAAGTTCGGCCCTCGGGCCAAAAAAGGTTGAGCACCACTGCTCTTAGTAATGGGTACTTATTATAAACCTATTACAAGTTGTCTTCATATTTGTATGAATCTATTGTAATGTTAAGGTACCCTATGCATGCTAAATATTTACTTGTGCTGCTAAAGTACATTGAAACTAGAGATGGCCCGAACGGTTTGCACGCAAATTAATTCTCGCAAACTTCGGTGGTTTGACCCGCCCCCTATACTACATCATTAGGGTCAACTTTGACCATCTACATCACAGTCAGCAGACACAGGGTAGCCAATCAGGCTACACTACCTCCTGGAGCCCAGCCTTTTCACTCACTCGTGTGGCTGCAGTAATTAGAGAAGGGAGAGGAACCTGCTGTAGACATAGGGAAAGCTTAGATAGGCTCTTGTTAGGCTTGTTAGCTTGCTCCTGCTGATACTTATTGCTAAAAAGCACCCCTCAATAGCTCTTTTAAAAGCTAATGTTGTTTTTGTGATTTTTTTTTAATTATACAGCCCTGTCAGTCAGTCACAGCTGGACCTTGGCCCCTTGGCAATTCCTACAGTGCCACTGCCAGGCCCAGCACATTCAGCGACTACCTGTGTGTGTGTGACAGGTGCACATTTGTAATACCAATCACTGCATTTAAGTGCACCTGTTCAGTGCACCTACCTACGTGAGTGCACGCAGTATTATATACTAGTCACTGCACGTGTTCACGGTACCTGTGTGTGTGATAGCTGCACATTGTATTGATCCCAGTCACTGCATACTGTACTTGTTCACTGCAGCACACAAAAGCAAAGCCACACACCACAGTGGAAGATACCAAGCTGCAACTATTTCTCAAAAAAAGTGATACCCAAACTGTACCGTGATGTTGAAAGGCAAGTGGTGTCATCTCTGGCACACAGCGTTGGGTCAAGGGTCCATCTTACCACGTGGTGTGCAAAGCGCGGTCAAGCCTGCCCGAAGACTAAGTTAGTCCCCACACACAGCATCTCTGCCTGCACGCCGTGTGACTGCCTGCCAAAAGACTAAGTCGCTCCCCACACAGCATCTCTGCCTGCAGGCCCGCTTGACTGCCTTCTTCGCCACCACAAACAGGGTCCAGGACGATTCCTGAATTTTTCTATAATAATGTTTCTGGTGCGTGTACATGCCTGCCTAATTTTTCTGGCCGCACTGCAGCTGCAACAACAAAACAAAAGGCATGTACATGCGTCAATTCCCCTTCGTAAGCATTACCTTGCTGCGGTGAAGGGGCTTGCGTATCACAATGAAGCAATGACCACCAGCTATATGAGTGTCTCGGGGGGGGGGGGATTAAAAAGGTTGTTGCTTCATTGTGGACAGACCAAATTCAATCAGCTGGATAATCACTGTTGTTCTATCATTGAGCTACCTCAGCCCAGTGACCACATGGCTTTGAAAACCGCTATTGCCTGCACTCTGGCCATGGTGCGCACCAGTCCAGCACGGCCGTCACTACACAAACAGCTGTTTGCGTTGCGTTACACAGTGAGTTTGGTCTGTCAGTGTGAAGCAGTACACTAATTACACTACCTGATTGATGTATACACATGCAAGATGTTTTAAAGCACTTGACCTCCAATTTAGCATGCAATGTGATTTCTGCCCTTAAAACGCTGCTGTGTATCAAATCCAGATTTTGCCCCGGGATTTTTGGCGTGTATCCCACACCGCCATGCAAAAAATCAGGTGTTATACCCCTTGAAACATCTTTTCCATCACTTTTTTGGCCAGCATAAATGTTTGTAGTTTTCAAAGTTCGCCTCCCCATTGAAGTCTATTGCAGTTCGTGAAAGTTTGCGCGACATGAACTTTTGCGGAAGTTCGCGTTCAAGGTTCGCAAACCAAAAATCGGAGGTTCAAGCCTTCTCTAATTGAAACATTTTTCAATTGAAAAAAAATGATAAAAAGTGATAAAAATGAGACATGAGTCAACTGATATTGAGAATTCAGAAATAGGTATGTCATAGACTAGAGCATTTTTAGGAAAGTGTACGAACATATTGAGAAAGTGAATACTGTAAATCCCACATTGTGGATAAACAGATAAGCCCACCTCCAAACTTTAAGCCTAAAAATAGGCCAAATGCCTTGTTCCACCGATAAGATGCCCCCCCCCCCCCTCCCCATGTGTCACTTATGTACAGTGCATGGCTTTCTCTCCTCATGCTGCTGTCATGTGACCACAATAAACTTGGAGATCTCGCAACTAGTTAAGAAGCTACTAGGGAGTCACAAGATTGCAAGGCAGAGAGAGGAGAGGTAGTTATGTTCAGTGTTGCTCGGATACCTCATTATCTTATTCGAGTTTGGTCGAATTCGGATAGTAAACTATCCGAATTCACTCGAAGTTCAATATCCGATTTAATCGAATATCCGATTCAACCTCGGATATCCGACGTCACTATCCGAGTCTGTATTCAAGTAAAATATTCGAGCTGGCCTTAAATAGCTTGTAAAACTTGTATTGGAGGTCAATGATGCATGAACTCACCTTTTTTATGAAGAAAAACATCAAGTGATTATGTGGTGATGTAGTAGTATCAAGTAGGTATCAAAAATAGTAAATTAACTTCATGAAAAGTGTTTGCATGAGAAGGTGTGTCCAAAATGGTTGTTGTAATCATCTTCTTCTTCTTCTTCTTCTTCTTCTTCTTCTTCTTCTTCTTCTTCTTCTTCTTCTTCTTCTTCTTCTTCTTCTTCTTCTTCTTCTTCTTCTTCTTCTTCTTCTTCTTCTTCTTCTTCTTCTTCTTCTTCTTCTTCTTCTTCTTCCCCTGGCGGTGGTAAAACACAGACATCAGCAGGAGGAGGAAGTAGTTGCAGGCTTGCAGCTATTTGTAGTGTGTGGTAATAGTCGGTCGGTACTCGGTAGGAGAGTGGGTGGGCAGGTGGCAGCAGAAAATAGTTCTTCTTCTGTTCTCCCTGGCAGTGGTAGCAGCACACAGAGAGCAGAAGCTCAATGCAGCTACAGGAGGAGGAGTAGTGTGTGTCAGGCAGTGTGATGTAGCTATTTTTGAGTGTAATAGCTGGTGGCGCATGGGCAGCAGCACCTTGTAATGTGTTCCCTGGCAGTGGAGACACACAGACAGCAGGAAGAAATACAGCAGCAGCAGCAGGTGTAATGTGTGTGTGCGCCACTTCATGTCCCCCTCTCGCCGACAACAGGGGCCAGGAATTCGCCATCCACCCAAGCCTGGTTCATTTTGAGAAACGTCAGTTTGTCCACAGACTTGTGAGACAGACGAGATCGCTTCTCAGTGACGACTCCACCGGCTGCACTGAAGCAACGCTCTGACAGTACGCTGGAAGGGGGGCAGGAGAGCACTTCCAGGCGCAAGCTCGCTCCAGATCGGCAGGTGCTTGACCCAATACTTCATGGGATCAACAGGGGCCATGCTGTCAAGCCCGCTGAAGGATCCCATGTAGTCAGCCACCATGCGGGTCAAGCGCTGCCTGTGACTGGAGAAGGATGCTGCTGCAGGCACCTCCTCTCTAGTCCTTGGCAGCTCTACACTCATGTAGAGCTCTTGGGTCAGAGACAGCAGGTCTGTGGTGCGCGTGCGATTGCTGCTGGTGGATGCAGGCACCTGCTGCTGCCTCTTTGCTGGCTGGACAGTGGGGGTGGATGTCTGAGGGAAGGCTTCTCTCCACCGCCGCACCAGTCCAGCTGCGCTCTGCTGCTCCCCCTCATCAGCAGCAAGGTCAGGGACCTCCACCAACTCCAAGCCCTCCTCCTCCTCAGAAGTGGCCTGTGAAGCTGCCTGCAGCTCCTGCTGGTCCAAGGCTGCCGCTCCCTCTTCCACCAGTGCATACAGGGCCCTGTCCAGCACACACACCAAGGGGACCCACTCGTACACCATTGCATGGTCCCTGCTGACCATGTTGGTGGCCTGCAGGAAGGGTGCCAGGACTGAGCACACCTGCTGCATGTGCCTTCAGTCCTCTGTGGAGATGATGGACGGGAGGTTGGTGGCGGCATGCCCAGTTGCAGTGATGGAGGCAACTGTTGCACGTGCAAGGTACTGGCTGACAGCCTGCCTCTGTTCAACCAGACGCTCCAACATCGCCAGGGTAGAGTTCCAGCGAGTTGGAAAATCGATCATGAGCCGGTGCTGTGGCAGGTGCAGCTCCTTCTGCACCTCTTCCAGGCTCGCTACGGCTGCAGGCGAGAGCCGGAAATGACGCACGACCTTCCTTGCTGCCTCAAGGAGTCGGTCCATTTCCTGGTAGGTCCGCAGGAACTTTTGGAATACCAGGTTTATGATGTGCGCCAGGCAGGGGATGTGGGTCAGGTCTCCCCTGCTGATGGCAGCAACCAGGTTTGCCCCATTGTCGGACACCACCTCTCCGACTCTGAGGCCTCTGGGGGTCAGCCAATTCCTTTCCTGCTCTTGGAGTTTGGCCAGGACGTGGTTCACCGTCAGTTTGGTCTTCCCCAGGCTGACCAATTCCAGCAGCACTTGGCAGTGGCGGGGCTTCACGCTGCTGCTGAGGCGGGGGGTTTGAGCTGGTGTGTCGGAGGATGGAAGCGGATCAGAGGAACCTGCTGCTGTTCCGCTGACCCTGCATGGTGGCACCACCCACTGCGTTGTTGGTGCTGCTGCTCTGACAGTGCCCGATGCTGCTCCCCCCTCCTCCCCCCCTTCCACCAAGCTGACCCAATGCGCGGTGAAGGACAGATAGCGGCCTGTCCCAAACCGGCTGCTCCACGAGTCCATGGTGACGTGGACCCATTGACCCACAGCGTGCTCCAGCCCTCTCCCGACATTGGCCATTACAGAGCGGTGAAGTGCAGGGATGGCCGTGCGTGCAAAAAAAAATGTCGGCTGGGGATTGACCAATCGGGGGCTGCACACATCAGGAGCGCACGTATGTTGCTCCCCTCCTGCACAAGGGAATAAGGCAGGAGTTGGGAGCACATGGCCCGTGCCAGCAAGCCGTTCAGCTGACACACGCGACGGCTGCTGGGAGGCAGAACCCTGACCACCCCCTGGAAGGTGTCGCTGAGCAGGGTCTGGTGAGGCCTTTTGCTGGCACGAGAAGCAGTGGAGGGAGCAGAGGAGGCCACTGAGGACTGGCTGCCAGAACAGGCCTCAGTGTCGGCGGCAGGAGTTGCAGAGGGAGGAGGAGCAGTGCGTTGCTGACGCACTCCTGCTGGTGCTGCTGGAGGAGGGCGGGTGGCTGCTGCCGACGGCTTCGCAGTGGTGGCGTGTCTGCCACTGCCACTGCCAGCTTTCTTCAACTTCACGAACTCCTCATGCTCGTGAAAGTGTTTCCCTGCAAGATGGTTGACCAGAGAGGTGGTGCCAAACGCAGAGGGCTCCTTTCCTCTGCTGAGCTGCTTGCGGCACTGGCATACTTGCACTCCAAATATGGAAGGGTGAAAAAATTCCATATTGGGGAGGTGAAGTTGCCCCTTCGGCTGGAAGGTGCTGCTGCCGCTGGTCTCTCTGTGGTGGTTGGGGGGGGGAGGTTCTTGGTGCGGCTGGTGGTGGCACTGGCAGAACTCGTCTCCTGATCAGCATGCTGTGTGGCCTGCATACCACGCCCACTTGTGATCCTGCCCATGCCTGCGATGCTGATCCTTCTAGCAAGGCCCGCAGACGCATCCTCCTCCTCAGAGCTGATGACATCCCCACTCCCAGGACCTGGCACCCAGTCTTTGTCCTTCACCCTGTCATCATCATCCTCCCCCTCCGCAAACATGTCCTGCTGGGATCCCCCAAACTCCCCTTCTGCATGCATGGGCGGATGGACAGTCACCACTGTCTGACTGTCCAAAGCATCATCCCCCAAAGTGCCCATGAGCATTCCTTCCTCCACCAATTCTGCCGCAACAGCATTCCATAACCCCACTGCGCTTGGGGATAACAAGGTGCTGAGTGACAGGGTGCTGATGTCACCCGCTGGGGCTGGAGAACTGCACTCCTCCTCCTCCTCCTGCTCCCCAGGCAGTGCTGGTCGGCTGATGCTGCTCTTGGGAACAGGAGTGGTGGCGGGGGTGGAGGACTCGGTTCCAGAGCTAATGGCGGCCTGCTCATCCACCATCAGTTCCACCACAGCGTCTGCGTCCTTCTCCTCAATAGGACGGCTACGACCTGGTGTAGCGCTAACGAGAGAGTGCGCACTGCGCACACAAAGACCCTAGCTGACGCTGACTGACGGTGTCCCTATACACAGACTACAGTACAAGTCAGCAAATACACAATAGAAGTAATAGAAAAAAATAGGACGGGTGTAGCACTAACGAGAGGGTGCGGACAGCGCAGATGTGCACTGCGCACACAAAGACCCTAGCTGACGCTGACTGACGGTGTCCCTATACACAGACTACAGTACAAGTCAGCGAATACACAATAGAAGTAATATATAAACAATAGGACGGGTGTAGCACTAACAAGAGGGTGCGGACAGCGCAGACGTGCACTGCGCACACAAAGACCCTAGGTAACGTGGTGACGGACGGTCCCTATACACAGACTAGAGTACAGTACACTACAGTACTACTAACTAAACAATAGAAGAATCTAGCTAAATAATAGAACAGGTGTGACTAGATTACAGAGAGCAGATACAGCAGGGCAGGTATAGCAGTAAAGCTGGGCCTTGCTAACTACAACATAGTACAAATCTATCTAACACAGAAGTAGTAGTAGTAGTAGTAGTACAGGAGTAGAGTAGGACAAGTGAGAGCAGAGGTAAGGTAACTAGAGACTAGAGCACAGAGCAGGGCAGGCTGCCTTGCCTAGGCACAGGGCCTAGCTGCTGGCTGCAGGCCTGCAGCAGCACCAGTGACAGTCTCTCTCCCTCCCTAGTCCCCCTAGTAATCACACAAACTAAACTGCCTAAAATACAATCTATCTACAATACAAAAGCAATACAGTTGAATATCAAGTGTTGGAGTGTAAAAACGCTAGGTTTAGAACAATAGCAATCTCAGTCTAGTCTAGAGTCTCAGTCTAGAGCAGTCTCCCAGTACTATCAGTCAGTAAGTCGCAAGCAGGACGAGTGAGGCAAGATGGCGTCTGCTATTTATAGACGGGGGCTTGGCCAGGCTCCCCCTCTGTGATTGGCTGCAGTCAGAGGGCTGGGAGCCCTCTGATTCGCTTGTGAGGACTCGAGGTGACGTCTGTCGTGACGCTATCGGAGCTCGTGACGCTATCCGAGCTCGGATAGCTAGGATATTTCCGGATAGCTGCTTGCTATCTGAGTGCGCTCGGATAGCACAGCCCGGATAACTAATACTATTCGAGCTCGGTATTCAAGCTCGAATAATGAAAAAAGAGCTAGGATATCCGAGTAACTCGGATATCCTAGCTCAGATGAGCATCACTGGTTATGTTTTCTATCATACTCTCACTCTTTATAGCGGGCCCCGCACAGTACATCATCCACTAATAAGATACATACATTTTACTTGGCAGTTGCTTATAGAGGGTTGAAATAAAAAATAAAAAAAAAGCAAAATGCTTTAAAAAATAAAGTATATGTTGAAAATATAATTGTAATTCCCTTTTCCAGAATATATGTGGCCCTATAGATACCTTTGTGTGGCAGCTCATACTGGTACTGTTGCCGTGCAGTAGGGGAGACAGTACAGTTTTTTTTTTCGTTATTATTTTTTCAGCCCAGAGCAGTGGCGGCTGCAAGCATCACAATCTCTCTTCATCCTATATTCTCCAGTGCGCAGATGAAGCAGGGCTGGTAGAATCCACAATCTGACAAGGGGAGGAGGCAGAGACTGGCTAGCAGTAGCAAATGCAGATAGTGTGCTCACTGCTCCTGCAACTGCTGTACAGAGTGTCACCTGGAGACAAGACCAGAGCCTGGCAGTATAACTGAGCACCGTGGGAAGGGGGTGATGTGAGGAATGGAAAGACTGGGGGAGTAAAGAGAGGGAAGGCTGCACATGGCGGGGTCTATGTGGCGGGTGCGCATGTGGCTAGGTGGGAGTGCATAGGATTCTTAAATTATTTTTTTCAAACCAAATAACTATGTAACTATGTTATGTGTAATTACTGCTTTTAAAGGGTACCTAAAGCATGCATAAATGTATGTGGTGACCATACCTGGCTTCTTCAGTTCTCCAATTAGCTCCAAGTCCCCTCAGCTTCTACTCAGATCTTTCCCGCATTAAAAGCAAAACGCGCATGCTCTGGACTCTCCACACACTCCTTTTGATCGATCTCCTCATCGACTGTGCATAGCAGCCAAGGCTGGAAGCATTCTGGGCATGTTTGGTTTACAAACTGTAGTAACTGCACATGCCAGAACACTCCTGACTGAGGTGCATTCGTCCTTCATGCAAGAATGGTGCATGTGTGTGTGATGGGGAAGGGGGGGGGGGGGAGGATGTGGCAAAGCACAAATACAGAGGGGGGCAGGCGAAGCTGATGCACCACAGAGGTTATGGCGTTATGGTGTGCTTTAAAGAATACTGCTACATAGATCAGCAGGTGGTAGGGATAACCACTCACCTGCTCGCCTTTAATTCATCAATGTCAGAAACTGCACCCTCCTCCTCAGCAAACAGTCAAACATTGTTTTTATTTTCAAATATCTCCCCGTGTTATACAGTAAGTGCACTTTAAAAAAAATTGTTAGATAAGTTGTAAAAGTATAAGAAAAATATAAGAAAAGTCACATACAGGAATACTTACTTTGTTTAGACTTTTTAAAAGTGTTAAGTGTCTGTAAAGGTCTCTATTTTACGAGAAAATGATCACTAGTACTAGATCCTGTTAGTCACTAGGATTAAAAAAAATGATAATGAATTTACAGCTTTTTTTTTTTCTTTTTTCCTTTTAATAAATATACATCTATACTGATAACAACCTCTTCCATTTGCTAACAATTACACCAGCTAGTTTATAATACTGGTTAATGTCTTTTTATGAACAAGATGGTTAGTGCCCTTCACTAGATAGATTGTATATAGGTTACTTTCTGATTGCTCATATTAACATTATATATTTTTTCTACTGGTAGCTTGTTATGGCTAGCATATGTTCCATATATATGTAATTTGTCAGGCCACACTTTTAAGTGTTTCCATAGCAGTGGCACTTACAACAGTCAATGCTAATGTATAGAATTGTTTCCTTTTTGTTTGAAATTCCTGTGTTTATTTTATTTTTTATTTTTTTTGATCCACATCTCAGTGAGAAGAGTATAATTCATTGATCCTTTTAAACAGAAACAAGAAGAGGCAGGACTGTTTGATTTGTAAATAAAGTTTAGTCTTTCAGATGGGCTGGATTTACCCAGGACACTGAATCCACCATATTGGGTGGCGCATTTGCATATTGCTACCCAGTTTGGTACGGTTAAACTGGATGGACCCAATCATGCTGATACAATGGAGTTGATTCACAAAACATCTAATTATCTCTCCTTATTTATTTGTCATCTTATCTACAAGGCAACTTTTGTATGTTGTGGCGCATTGCATTTGCACAAGCTCCCAGTGATTGCGGATATGACTTGTTTCACTGTATACATTGCTTGACTGCAATTTATACTGTATATAAATTGCTTGACTGTACATATCCCATGCAGTTGTCATTCTTTCTGTATATTTGTGTACAACTGTACAATTCTACATGTGAATTCATTCATTTACACTATTGTACTCTGTGCAATTATGATTTTATTTTTACTGGTTTAAATATAGGAGACTTCGGAGCACCCATCATTTATTATAATTGCTCATTATATTAATTGCTTACATAAGATTTCGGACCTTATCCTATTTTTATGCTCCTATGGGGCTCAATACAGATGTCAGAGTACACTTCCATTTAAGGAAAAAAAACTACACCTGACAGTACAGCACTGTCTTTGATGTAGTGGGTGGTTAATAGATGATAATTGGTTACATTTAGTAATTCCAGCAGCTTATTGTATCAAAACAATATCCTTTTTTTACAATGCTGAAACTCTATAAAGTAGGAGGAAGAGTAGGAAAGATGGAGGGGCAACGACATTGTATTAACACAATTCCTGCAATAAATATAGTAATCTTCATGTAGAGTATCAAAACTGCTGTTCATAATAAAGGATAACATTTCTGAAAATTTTCCAAGACCTGATCAGTAGCAATAAAACAAGACAAGACACAGACTATTTATACTGCGCTTTTCTCCTGGTGGACTCAAATCACCAGAGATGCAGCCACTAGGATGTGCTCTATAGGCAGTAGCAGTGTTAGGGAGTCTTGGCCAAGGTCTCCTTACTGAAAATGTGCAGGCTTACTGAAAAGGAAGAGCTGAGAAGTGAACCCTGGTCCCCTGTGTCAAAAGCAGAGCCCTTAACTATTACACTATCCAACCTCATCAAATTCCTATCTTGTGTGTTTTTGTGTACACACAGACACAGAAACACTAAGGACACTTTTCACTAAGAAACACAATCTCAATTGTGTTTCTTTCTATTTCCCACTACTGCAAATCCACTATGATCCATTGAGTGCACGACCTGATTGCAATGTGTTTGCAATTTGTGTCGGAACAAAAAACGGGCAGGGAAATATTCCAGTGCGATTGCTAAGCAATTTATAACAATCTTACCTTCCTGCAGCAGTTCCCGTGATGTCTCCCATGGCGTCTCCAGTGGTACTCGCTCATGAAGCGGGACTTCTGCATTGTCGTCCTCCGATGGCATCCCCAGCACCCCTGCGGTGGGGAATCAATGCGCGTGTGCGCAGTACGGCCAGACGCATGCGCGTGGGACAGGGTGGCCTTTAT
Source organism: Hyperolius riggenbachi (assembly GCF_040937935.1). Lineage (NCBI taxonomy): Eukaryota > Metazoa > Chordata > Amphibia > Anura > Hyperoliidae > Hyperolius > Hyperolius riggenbachi. Next base: position 139,593,524 of record NC_090653.1, read on the forward strand.
AGGCTGAGGAGGAGTGTTTGATGAGGTGTCAGCTGTGATGTCATCAACTGACACCTTTTTGCAGGAGGTGCTGTCAATTCTGGGGGTGGGCTTAAGGTCTGTTCCTTGAGTACTTAAGACCAGAGCATTCAGTTGCTCACCGGCCTTGATACTAATCAGTTCGCTGGTTCTTTGTCCTTAGCTAGTGAGAGTTTGAGAGCTACATTTCATATATTGCACATCAGCACGATATATATGTACTCTAGTCAGTCAGTATTGTATATTTGTAATATTGTATATTGATTTATGTACCTACCTTTGCCTGCCTATTTACCTCAAATCTGCCTAGTTCCTCTGTACTACTGCCATCTGTTTTCTGTGTATGACTAGGCCTGTCCCTGACTTCACTACTGTTTGCTCCTTCCAATACGACTGACATCTGACTTATGGGTATGACTCTGCCTGTTATTTGACGATGGTTTTGCCTAACCCTTCTGTACTTCAGTCATCTGATCACATGTACAACCTTGGGCTGTCTCAGACTACGCTTTTCTCACTAACATTGTGATTTGCACTTGTTACGTCAGATCTCTTGACGTATCAGCGTGATACAATTTTCCTACACTCCTATACAAAGTATAGGAGCTAAAGGGGACAATAAAAATCAGCAGGCTTGATGATTGTGATCGGGAAAAATTGTGGTGTGCTAATGAGAACATCCTCAACAGTTTCCATTACTTTACTAAGTACCAATTGTTTTGTGCTCTACAATTGGTACTTAGCAGTTTTGCTTTAGGTGTCAAACACCTTGTCTTGACAGTTCAAAACAGAAATAAGAAAATTACGTTTTGATACTTGAAGCTAGAGGCTCGTACACACGCTTGATATTATGGAACGACGGGTCCGTCGGACCCTCCCGCCAAGCGGGCGTTCCAGGGACAGTCCAGCATGTGTAGAGTCTGTCTGCAGACTGATGAGGCTGTCTCTGAGCGATCCGCCGGGCGGATCACTCAGAAACAGCCTTATCAGTCTGCAGACAGACTGTACACAGGCTGGACTGTCGCTGGAACGCATGCCCAGCAGGAGGGTCCGGCGGACCCGTCCCATAATATCAAGCATGTGTACGAGTCTTAAGTCTCTGCTGTTGTTTCATTTAATTTGTTTATACACTTAATTTCCTTAGCATTTTTAGTGCCGTATTTAGAGTCTTTTTTTTTATCAAATCTTAAAGTGCATCCGAGAGTGTATCTCAAATTATTGTTTAATTATTTCCTCGGGTTGAATCTTTATTATGCCCTCTTTTGTTATGGATGTTTATGTTCATCTTGGAAAATTCAATAAAACTTATATTATAAAAAAAAAGTGGATCCGAGACAAACTTTTGCAGCCTTCATTTTTTAGCCCCTTGCATATAATATATTGGGCATCCCCCCCCCCCCAATGCTTTTTAAAATTGTATTTTTTACCTAATTGCATGTAAATGAATGTATCCACGCACCTAGCTCCTCCAGCACCTAGGCATTATGAGCCCCATGCTGCAAGTGCTCATGGGAGCTCAGCCTGGGGAGGAGGAGGCTTTTGCTGAAGCATGCTCAAGATTTCAGTGGCAAGGGGGTGGAGAGGGGAGGAGAGAGAAGGAGAGGAGAGTGGACTTTTCACAGGCTGAGGGGAGGAGATGCAGAGCAGCTTGGCTGTGTAATGATGACAAGCAGAATATGGCTGCTCTCATTGTATCACAGGAATAAATAATAATATACCGTTGAAGCTGTTTGCAGCTAGATTTACTATGAAAACCATCTAAACTTTAGATAAGATATATAGAGAAGTTACTTGCTATAGTTAGTTTTTCATCTTGGATCTGCTTTAACAGCAATATGTATTTTGCTTGTAGGCCCAAAAGAAGTTCAAGAACAAAATGTAAAAAGCACACAACTATATATATAAAAAACATACCTAATAGGCTATACAAATTAACTAAATACTACTATTTGATGTAGGTCACATCAGAAATGTCAATGTGTCAGCCTGTTTGACTTGGCACATGTCTGTGCAAAGGAACCATTAGGAAGTGTAAATGGCAGGAAGCGTTTGGCTTCCCCAGCAAAATAAAACAATAGTTGTGTTCATGCTGCTGCAAATACCACGTTCAATTATGTACTTCAGTGATTTCAGCCACTATCAATTTAAAACAAGGGATTATTGAATGACAGTACTTTCCAAAGAGATGTGTTAATGAAACACTATTTACGTAGAACTCTCGTTCCTGAGTGAGCACTGCTAATCAGACTATTGTCTTGAATGCAGAATGAAAGAATTGGGAATGGATTTTCACAGCTTTTATAAGCCACACCAGGAATATAAGGATAAACTGAACTTAACCCGTTAGCATCTTCAAACAAAATATTTTGTTTGAAGATGCTGCACCCATTTTTACCTCAGATGGCAGAACTCATGGCTCTACCTACTGAGGTAATGAAGAGTGGCCCATGACGTCACCCGGTGGTGGAAGAGGGGTAATGGAAGAGTTCCTCCCATCAACCCTCCTCCACCATTAAGTTGAGCTGCACTGTTGACACTATCTTCTGAGACCAGATGACATGTAATAACATGGTATCGGAAGTCAGAAGAGGATGTCGGGAGTGAATCGCTGCAGGTGAAGGAAGCGGAAAAGCCGATCCAGCATCCAGACAGGTAACTATGACACTCCCTGCGTGGCTCTGCACAGCCTGCAAAGCTAGGGAAGGCACACTTCCCCAGTGGCAGAAATAATTCACTCCTGCACCCACATAAAGTTTTACTTTATCTGGCTGCTGAAAGCTTAAAGGGGAACTGAAGAGAGAGGTATATGGAGGCTGTCATGTTTATTTCCTTTTAATCAATACCAGTTGCCTGGCAGCCCTGCTGGTCTATTTATCTGCAGTAGTATCTGATTAAAACCAGAAACAAGCATGCAGCTAGTCTTGTCAGATCAGACTTATAAGTCTGAACCACTGAAACACCTGATCTGCTGCATGCTTGTTCAGGGGCTATGGCTAATAGTATTAGAGGCAGAGGATCAGCAGGGCTGCCAGGCAACTGGTATTGTCTAAAAGGAAATAAACATGACAGCCTCCATATACCTCTCTCTTTAGTTCCCCTTTAAAGGGAACCTAAAGTGAGAAGGATATGGAAGCTGACATGTATTTACATGTAAATAATTCCTGTTGCCTGGCAGTCTAGATGATCCTCTGCTTCTAATACTTTTAGCCATAGACCATGAATGAGCATGCAGATCAGATGTTTCTGACATGAAACTGACAAGATTAGCTGCATGCTTATTTCAGGCTTGTGATAAAAACATTCCTGATGCCAGAATGCTCAGCAGGTGCTCCAGGCAACTGGCATTGTTGAAATAAATATGCCAGCCTCTTGCATCATTTTCTCTTTAATGTTTTTAAAGGAGAGCTACATGTAAGCAAAATATAAGTTTAGTGCTTGCGATTGTCAATCAGTGCAGTACGCTGTGAAACAGAAGTGACCCATTAAACTGAAAACCTGTTTTTTTCTTACGGTCACCGTTAAAGAAAATATTTTTCTATTTGAAAAGTTAATTACCAAATGCAATACATATAATTTACCTTAACAAAATTTCTTTCAGAATTTGCCTTGTTCTATTTTGGGTTGAATTGTAACAGAATGTAGAGCTGGTACCACCTAATAAATAGTCTGTGAAGCTATTTACATGAAAAGAGAAGAGAAGAAAAAAAAAAACTAACTAAAATCCTACACCATTTACAAAATATTACTATTAAGTGTAATGTCAAAAGCAATTGACAACAAAATGAACGCATGCAGGGAATATATTGCCTCATATTAAGGCCAGGACTCTCTCATTTATTCAATGACATTCATTAAGGGGTTAACATGGGCACATATTGCACACACATGTTCATTTCTGCAGAATGGGAATGTATTAAATTTTCTATTTGCTTTAATTAGTGCACAACTAGGACATTTATAAGTGTCCATTTTGCTTTAAGTGGTTGAAATAGGTCAAGTCTGCCACACTGGCTGGTATACTGAATTGCAGAATTTAAAGTGCCAGATAGATGGGAAGGGGGTAAGATACAAATTGTGTGTTGCTTGAAACTGGACCAATGAAATTAACTTCTTTCCAGTTTTTATTAGCATAGTTTCATAATAAGAAGGATCAATGGCTGTCTGCATCAAAAAGATGGTGGAATGTGTACAGGTGTGTGTGTGTGTGTGTGTGTGTTGGGGGGGGGGGGGGCAGCCCCTAAAGCTAAACAAGGTTTGCCACTCCCCCTCCAACACACACAACATTTATGAACCTCCTTCAGGAAGAAGCTTGTTTTAAACATTTAATGAAAGCCGTGCTCATGTCCCAGTACATTTAGAGATGTAACTGGTGTTGCATCATCCAGTCATGCTATTCAATGATGCCTGGCCTGCTTCCCCACCCTGTAACTAGGGATGGTCGGAAAATTCCGCGGAATTATTAATTCCGTGATTCCGGCCGGAATTAGCTAATTCCGATTCCGGTGGTCGGAACGGAATTCCTATACCTCTTAAACGGAATTCCGCGGAAATTTTATAATTCCGACGGAATTTTCCGGAATGACACCCAAAAAATCTCTCTCTCCCTCTCTCCCCCTCTCTCCCCCTCTCTCCCCCTCTCTCCCCCTCTCTCTCCCTCTCTCTCCCTCTCTCTCCCTCTCTCTCCCTCTCTCTCCCTCTCTCTCCCTCTCTCTCCCTCTCTCTCCCTCTCTCTCCCTCTCTCTCCCTCTCTCCCCCTCTCTCTCCCTCTCTCTCCCTCTCTCTCCCTCTCTCTCCCTCTCTCCCTCTCTCCCCCTCTCTCCCCCTCTCCCTCTCTCTCCCCCTCTCCCTCTCTCTTTCTCTCTCCCTTTCTCTCTCCCTCTTTCTCTCCCTCTCTCTCTCCCCCCTCCTCCTCCTCCTCCATCCATTCATCCATCCATCCATCAAGTAGGGAATTGCAGATTTTCAAAACAGCTTATATACCATAGCTGGGATTTGAACCCAGGACACAGTGTGTAGTAGGTATCTGTCTTACCCTCTAGACCATGAACCACACTACATGCTAAAGCTGGCCTAGCATAAACCATACTACCATTATGATCAATTCAATAGAAAAAGTAGCATGAATGAGGATTTGTACTTTTTGAAAAGCATGCTTATATTCCATAGCTGGGATTTGAACCCAGGACGCAGTGGGTAGTAGGTATCTGTCTTACCCTCTAGACCATGAACCACACTACATGCTAAAGCTGGCCTAGCATAAACCATACTACCATTATGATCAATTCAATAGAAAAAGTAGCATGATTAAGGATTTGTACTTTTTGAAAAGCATGCTTATATTCCATAGCTGGGATTTGAACCCAGGACGCAGTAGGTAGTAGGTATCTGTCTTAGCCTCTAGAGAGATAGAGAGAGAGACAGAGAGATTTTAAATTTTTTCCGATGGAATTCCGTATATGTCGGAATTCCGCGGAACAGCTCCGGAATAACGTCGGAATTAAACGGTAGCGGAATTTCGGTATGACGGTATGCGGAATTGTCCCGGAAATGGAAATGGGCTCTTCCGACCATGCCTGCCTGTAACCTCTGGAAGCAATTGTTATGACACAGAGCATAGGATACTATTTAGGGAAGAATATTATTAAATGTCTTTCAGCAAAGCCTTCTATGGATCAGAAGGAGGTAAAAATGAAAACAGTGCTGCCAGCGAATTAAGATCCTATTGGCTGAATGTGCAAAATGATGCTTGCAGTTAAACACAAAGGCTGATGAATGCCTAGGCAGGCCAAGTGATAGGGTATTTTTGACTGGTGAAGAAGGCCTGACAGAGAGCTGTGTGATTCTAGTTGTACAAACTACATTTTAGAATGTTCAGTGTCAATCTCTGCAAAATAATACACAAAAATCTTTCCAATGTCCCCTTCCTCTTCCTGCTGCTCACTTCTTATGTCTAGAAACTGACAATAAAGGGTTAGTTAGCATTTAAAGGAAACCTGAGATGGGGCAGGAGAAAAAAATATACATACCTGGGACTTCCACCCGCCCGCTACAGTCTGATCACTCCCTTGCCATCCTCCACCGCCTCCTGGATTTTCTGCAATCGGCCCCGGTAAGTCCTCTGGTCTGGCATGTACTGCACATGCGTGGCCTGGTTCCGCGTGCCCCGTGAGCGTTCTACGGCTGCCCAGTACTACTGCGCAGGCACAGAATGCTCCTGGCCAAAGGAGTGTGGCAGGGAAGCACGTGCAGCTAGATTGCGCCTGTACCGACTGGCCCCAGCTGGATGACCTTCCGGGTGGATTGATCCAGAAGGTCGCAAAGGATAGCTAGGGAGCGATCAGCCTGGAGTGGGCTGAAGGAAGCCACAGATATGTATTTTTTTTCTTCTGCCCCATTCTCAGGTACACTTTAACCGAATCACACCAAAATATAGAAAATACTAGCTTTTTACAGACAAATGGGTTGGCATAGCTACACTATCATTTGCAGATCTGACTTCCCTTCCTTCATATTTTCATCTGGATCTTTGCTCTGTAAATGTAGTAAAAGAATCAATGATGCAATAAACCTAGACATTTTTAAGAATCATTACTACTTTATTTCCATCCCAAAGGATCTTCAAAAACCTTAAAAAAATATACGTAATGAGATTTGCATTCCATTAACAGCATGCAATACAGATTTAGCATTCATTTTGCAAAGTTTTATGCGAAACGTAACATGACTGATGATGACAAATGTATAATACAGTACAGCAGGGTTCAGAAGAAATAACTACCACAGCTGTATAGAATTCATTTCCAGGGCTCCAAATGTAACAATGTTCATCACTTAATTTTAAGTAACAATGTTTAAGTCATCCCTTCAGCAGAAAGTCGTGAGATTGGTACTTAGAACTCATTTGAGAATGAACAGACAGTGCTGCAAGATTAAACTTGTCTGCCTAGCACTCTGCTTGCTTTCATTGACAGAACTCAAATTTTTCATTGCACATGCAAGCAGCTTTTCAGGCTATCATTTATCATGATGTCAGTAGTCATCACTCAGTAAATTAGCCATGAGTGTCATTCTCCTTCACAAAATATAGAGGTGATGATATCAGTATGCAGAATGGATTTTAAATGTATCAATTTACAGAGCTTATTTAACCTTAACAAACATTTATCAACAACATATACAAATGCACAGAGTTCCAAGTTCAACAACTATAAAGCGCAGGAATCCATGACAACCACTAGTTGTTTATTTAGACTACTAAAGTCAAGTCAGAAAAAACATGAATCCTTGTCAAATAATTTACTTCCCTAGTGATTGCAGTAGGCCACTTTGCACATACAGTAGCTGCCATTCCGTTTACTGCATGTTTCTAAGTAATAAACCTAACATTTTTAAAGAGCATGGGTAACATTTCAATGGAGGGCTTTTTCTCGTCCAGACAAATTAGTGAGCAGTCCTTTAGATGGGGTGGTGCTAATGTTCTCTCACAGGAAAGCTTCAGAAACATCCTGCAAATGCAACATATTTAGTGTTTAACTGCAATTTAATTGAATTTGATTTAGTTTAACTGGCAAAAGCATCTTCATAGCTTCCCATTATTCTTAATGAGACTCTTAAGTCTAAAAAAAAAAAAGAGGTTTTTACTTTAAAAACCTCTTTAACATAACTGCCCCTCCTAAAACGCTGCATCCCCATGGCTGAAAACTCCATAAATCACCCCAAACTCCCTGGGACACATTGCGGGGCTCCTTCCACATAGAGGCAAAGCTTTTGGCTGCAGCTCTGGCTCTACATGCGTCCATCAGCGTGGATCGCCACCTCTCCCTGCCACTCTCAGTCTTCTTTCACTGAGAGGGACGGGGGAGAGGTGGCGATCAGTGCTGATTGACGCGCATGGAGGCTGAGCTACAGCCCGAAGCTCTGCCTCCTTAGGCCAGCAAAATCCACGACCAAGAAAGTAGTGGATTTTGCTGGGGGAGTTGGGGTGATTTATTGAGTTTTCAGCTGCAGGTATGCGACATTTTAGGACGGGCAATTATGTTAAAGAGGTTTTTAAAGTAAAAACCTCATTTTTAGGAGACTTCAGAATCTCTTTAAGGATGATTATTCTCTATGGTCCACCAAGTGGATCATTGTGGAGCCCGGACTGAAAATATGCTTTTTCCACGGTTCTAGTGTTCATTTAGAAAAGGAAGCAGAGGAGGAAAGTAGCAACTGTTGTCCCAGCTGGTCTGACAGGTTGGCACAGAGCGATGGGAAGCTATGGTGCCAGGAGAGCCTGGCATGTAGTGGGCGGATGTCAGGTAAGTGTCAAGGACCTTTCATGGCTTGGCGGTGGCTAGAAGCAGATGGCAGATGACAGCAACGGATCTCTCAGGATAGCAAGGCAGCAGTTCTGTGGTGCTGAAGGACAGCTCCACAGCACAAAACAGCACTGGGACATAGGGGCATTGCTCAGGTGAATAACTACTATTAACCTGAGTAATCCTCTTTACACACAGTCATTGCACAAGTGAAACTGGCAGTTGCCAGTAATCCTTGTATGTTGGCCTGGTGATAATAAGCTGCAAACTACTTATTACCTTGAATAGGATATGGCCCATTGTGTCTTGTGTTCTGGCTAAGGTTGGAGCACATAGGAATGTTGTGCTTTGAGCTGAAAACGCAACTGACAGTCAATGAAAAAAAAAATGTTAAAGTGAATAATGTGAAATGTTTTATTATTTGAATGTTCTTCTGTTATTGACACTCCCACAGGGAAGAAAATGTACTGCTAAAATCTCAATGAGACTGGCCACAACAAGTCCCACAATGTGATTAAAGTGCTTCGGAGAACACAGAGGCAATGCAGACTCTGCAGTGCATTACCGAGAACCGAGAAGTGTGAACGGTACTGCTTGGCAAGCAAATGCATTGAAGTTAATAGCACAACAACTTATATAATTTGTAACAGTAGCAGTGTGGGGTGCATGCGCCAAATGTTCAAAATTTAATGACATATTTCCTGTCCAGCAAGGGGCACTTCACAGAGTAGGGGGCGAAGCTGCACCAATTACCTTTTATGGGCACTCTGTCGCTGGGTGGTTAAAATAGAAAATTGTGCAGTGCAATTGTCCTGCGGTGGGCTCTTCTGCTGCAGGAGAATTGTACCGCACCAAGTATAAAAATAGCCATAAAGGACTTACGAGGCCAGGCATAAAAAAAAAGATCAGTACCTTTTTTTCTACCATAGAGGATGTCATCTGCGCCCTCCCTTTCATTCCGCAGCCTGCAATTAGCTTGAGCTGCCCCCCGGCGGGTCCTGACCCCATCGCATGGGTCATGTTATCTTCCCCACTCAAGATGGCTGCCGAGCTGAGCCGCGGCTGTGCAGCATGCATTGACGCGAGTGCGCCTGCGCAGCTCTCAGTCCTCCTCCAACTACATCCTCATTCCCGCATCCTCTTCTGCCACCATAGAGAAGCGGCTGGAGGAGGGCTGAGAGTTGCACAGGCGCACTCGCGTCAATGCATACTGCGCAGCCGCGACTCAGCTCGGCAGCCATCTTGAGTGGGGAAGATAACACGACCCATGCAGTGGGGTTGGGACCCGCTGGGGAGGGGGGGGGGGGATTTGCAGCTCAAGCTAATTGCAGGCGGCGAAATAAAAGGGAGGGCGCAGATGGCGTCCTCCATAGTAGAAAAACACGTACAGGTACTGATCTTTTTTTTTATGTCTGGCCTCGTGAGTCCTATAAGCATATGGAAATACACAGGATAAAATGAACCACCGCCACACAGTGGAGTCAACTGGTGCTGTTTTCCATAGTTTTTCCAGGCTTATTTTCTTCCACCCATTGAGCTGCTTTAGCCCCTTTCAATCTATATGTTTGCAATGTGCAGCTCAGCCTTGATATAAGTGTTAATGATGTTTTGGTGATGCTTACAGAATATCAAGTAGATAAGGCAAGTACAACATTGTAACAGTGCATGCTAAAAGTGCTGCTCCTGTACTTGTAAACACACAATGCTTTGTATGTAATATTTAAAGGATATGAGCTGTTCGGCACTTAGTTATTTTGTAGATGGGGATATTGAGTAAATTATCTGAATGCAATGCCACAGTTTTCTCAGGCTCCATTTCTCAGCGATGCGTGGAATGATATTGGCAGCCTCTTTGAAAGAGTTGTATATCTTATTAGATTCACAAGAAACAATATTCAATAGGTTGTGGTCGTACAAAATGAGAAAACAGAGTATTCAATAATAACTCATTTATTTTAAAAGTTTATTACTATGTTCTGAACATATTTTCTTCTGTGTGCATTCGCTTGTGAATGTGAAGAATTGATAGAAAATGGAAGGATAATTCAAAAGTTCTGTAAAAAAAAAAAAATCTTTGCTAGCCTCTAAGAATTATAACACCTGAAAGGAAATGGATAGGAGGTGTGAAATTAAAATATCCTATTATTTATTCAGTTTGAAAATGTAATTAGAATTATTTATGCCATACAGCGAAACGTAATTTCCTTTTACAGACATTGATTCTGGATGGAATTATCATTTTGTTTTGAAGAAGACATTCCTATGACCCTTCATGTTCAGCTGATGTAATTTTAAATAAAAACTGCAGTCAGAAATTTTGATGGAGCTCCCTGCTTGCTGTGGACCTTAAACCTTTTTTTTTTAAATAGCCATGACACTGATCTTAAAGTTAGAGAAAACTCAAAATTAAATGTTTGCTCTAAAACATTAAACACTGAAAAAAAAAATGGAATATGAAAAACTTTAAGACTGGTCTGTTGTCATTTGAAGGCATACTTGCGCTGGCCATACACTTATAGGTTTCCACTCATATACTGATTATCAACCCCTCAAGAAGCTTGTACAGCAACATTCCTGGGATTCAATTTTAAACCCAGGGTATAAGTAAAATAATTCCATGCAAAGATAGCATAAGGATTCTATAAAATGTTCATCCAGCGGTGCCATTTATCAATTTCTGACAGGGGGAATTTAATTACCCAGTACAGTAGATCCATGTTCAAAACCAATGGCCCCTATTCAATCAGTTCACTCTAATTTTAATAGGATTTTCCACAAGAGCCCCCAACATTTGATTCTGTGTCACTTAGCTATCATATCCTACACATACTAAAAATTGAAATAATCTTTTGGATTTATTCTGAGCATGTGAGTTTGTTGTCATATGGAATACAATTAGCATCCGTGTTTTTGGGTAAAGAGGTAAGGAAGGCCTCTGAAAGAATGTCTATATGTTATTTGAACAGAAGTCTGAAAAGCTTCAGCAAGTCAAAACCACCTGCTGATCACCTAGCAGTTGAATAGAAAGTAAATTGAAAGGTATATTTATTGTTGAATTTAATCTAGTCTTATCTAAAATTTGGATTTAATTTGCAATTGACATGCATAAAAAATATCCAAAGGCTTTCTGCTCTGTAAAGTCTGTTATGTTTATTTATTTAAAAAAATACAAAAAATGTTTTTTTCCCTCTTTTGCAAATTATTTTGAAGGCATAACAGCATAAATACACCTCCCAACATTTTGAGATAAGAAAGAGGGACACTTTAGCCACATCCCTTTCACACCCCATTCATGGCCCTGACACACCCTTTGTCACACATAGCATACATATTTCATAAGAAATATATGTTATTTTACAATTTAAACCACACTTGTCCTTTCCTGGTTTATTTTCCTTCATATTAACATTTAAAAATAAGAAAAATGACAATTGGAAGGATGGAAATAAACTTTAGAATCAATTAAACACATTTTTCAGTAGAAAAATACGTACATTTATAAAGATCTGTACATCATTCCTGAAAGAGGGACATATGAGGAAGAAAGAGGGACAGGGTTCCCAAAGAGGGACTGTCCCTCCAAAAGAGGGACACTTGGGAGCCATGCCTGAACTTTATGAGACAAGACACAGAACATGTATTCAGGGCTGCAACCACTTGGGGCTTTCTCCACGGGTAACCAGGATCATTAGGGAGCCTTGCTAAATACTTCTTAATATTTTTCATACTGGTACGTTAATTATCGATTTTTGTATTACTGTGATCTCTGCTTTCCGTTAAAAATAAGGAAATTCTCAGATTTTATTGATCATAGACTTTATTTTAGCACAACCTTCCAATAGGTTTTTGCATTGTGCTCACACATTTTATTGCCAGAGGGTGTATAATTTGTGGTTCTTGTTAACAATTTATGGGGAGGTGTAAGGGGAGATACAAACAAAGCAGTAAAGCATTAAAAGTTTGGATTAAGTGCTTGGAATGGGATATGTAGTGTTAGGTAATATGATAGTGGAGGTTGGCAAAAGTTGTTGCTCTTATAACATTAGGGTTAGGAATCAGGAAATGGTTAATGGTAGGGAGCATGTTAGGATGTTGCACTAGGAAGGCATTAATGAAAAGCAATGACGTACCTAGGGCATTTGGCACCCGGTGCTGTGTATTAAAAGACACCCCCCCATTCCTGGGGTAGCTGATAAAAATGGGCGTGGTCAAGACCAGATGAGGGTGGAGCTAGCTGTAATTTAAAGTGAACCCAGGGTGAGTACAATATGGAGGATGCCATATTTATTTCCTTTTAAATGATACTAGTTGCCTGGCAGCCCTGCTGATCTATTTGGCTGCAGTAGTGAACTGAATTACACCAGAAACAAGCATGCAGCTAATCTTGTCAGTTCTGACAATATTGGCAGAAACCCCTGACCTGTTGCATGCTTGTTCAGGGTCTATGGTTGAAAGAATTAGAGGAAGAGGACCAGCACGGCAGCCAGGCAACTGGTATTGCTTAAAAGGAGATAAATATGGCAGCCTTAATATTATTCTCCCCTCGGGTTCCCTTTAAAAGTGCAACGCAAAGACAGTGGGCCCAAGTTTTGGTGACCCTTTCCCCAGAAAATTCACATAATTGTGCAGGTTTTCTCTAGAAAATACATGTAATGTGAGCAGATTTGCCCAGAAAATACGTTCAATCATGTCGGCAGATTTGACCAAAAAACACGTTCAATCAAATGGCAGATTTGCCCAGAAAATAGTTCAATCATGTCAGCAGATTTGACTAGAAAATACGTGCAATCATGTCGGCAGATTTGCCCAGAAAATACATGCAATCATGTCGGCAGATTTGCACAGAAAATACATGCAATCATGTCGGCAGATTTGCCCACAAAATACATGCAATCATGTCGGCAGATTTGCCCACAAAATACATGCAATCATGTCGGCAGATTGGACCAGAAAATACATGCAATCATGTAGGCAGATTTGCCCGGAAAATACATGCAATCATGTGGAAGATTTGACCAGAAAATACAAGCAATCATGTGGAAATTTGACCAGAAAATACAAGCAATCATGTGGAAGATTGGACCAGAAAATACATGCAATTATGTCGGCAGATTGGACCAGAAAATAATTTGCATTTATGTCGGCAGATTTGCCCAGAAAATACATGCAATCATGTCGGCAGGATTGACCAGAAAATACATGCAATCATGTAGTAGACCTGCCCAGAACATACACGATACACCTGCTAATATAAATAAAAAAAACATTTACTCACCTGCAGCACAGCAGACCTCCTGTCCTGGCCTCCATCTGGCGTGCAGCTCCCATGATCCTCTGCAGTCAGCCGTTTCACACGGGGGGGGGGGTGCCACTGCCCCCAGTATAGCTAGTATAGTTGCCCCAGAATAGTTAGTATAATTGCCCCCAGAATAGCTAGTATAGTTGCCCCCAGTGTAGGTAATATAGTTGCCCCCAGTATAGCTAGTATAATTGCCCCCAGTATAGCTAGTATAGTTGCCCCCAGTATAACTAGTATAGTTGCCCCCAGTGTAGGTAATATAGTTGCACCCAGTATAGTAAAGCTAGTATAGTTGCCCCCAGTATAACTAGTATAGTTGCCCCCAGTGTAGGTAATATAGTTGCCCCCAGTATAGTAAAGCTAGTAAAGTTGCCCCAGTATAGCTAGTATAGTTGCCCCCAGTATAGTAAAGCTAGTAAAGTTGCCCCCAGTATAGCTAGTATAGTTGCCCCCAGTATAGCTAGTATAGTTGCCCCCAGTATAGTAAAGCTAGTATAGTTGCCCCCAGTGTAGGTAATATAGTTGCCCCGAGTACAGTAAAGCTAGTATAATTGCCCCCAGTTTAGCTAGTATAGTTGCCCCCAGTGTAGGTAATATAGTTGCCCCCAGTAAAGCTAGTAGTTGCCTCCAGTGTAGGTAATATAGTTGCCCTCAGTATACATAATATAGTTGGCCCCGGTTTAGGGAAGCTTGGAAGGAGGGGTGGTGGGGAGGGGGGCCAGACCCCCCACCTCCCTCACCTGTGTCCCCTACTTCTGGCGCTTCCCCATCCCAATTAGCAGCAGCTTAGAGAAGCGGGCAGGAGCGGGCACAGAGGACTTACTCACCTGCTTCCTGGCGATGGCACACAGCGTCATCCTCATGTGACACTGGTATCCACCTTCTCTGCTGCTCACTTTTGCTAATCAGAAAGCATAGTGAGCGGTGGAGAAGGCGGAGACCAGCGTCATGTGATGATGACGCTATGCGCCATCGCCTGGAACGCAGGAAGTAGGTGAGTAAGTCCTCTCCACCCGCTCCTGCCTGATTCTCTACGCTGCTGCTAATTAGGAGGGAGGAAGTGCCAGAAGGAGGGGACACAGGTGAGGGAGGTGGGGGGTCTGGCCCCCCTCCCCGCCACTTTCCCCGCTACCCCTCCATTCTGTGTTGCTTTTGCCTCCTGTCCTGCACAGGCCTCTGTGGAAGGCCTTGGTGACACCCCCTGGGACATCTGACACCCGGAGTGCCCCGCCCCTTGCCGCCCTATGGTAGGAACACCACTGATGAAAAGTAGGGAAGGAGAAGGATATGCTTCATGAAAGAGCTAATGACGGGTTAGAGCAGGATGTTAGGGTCAATCATCAAGAGTTTACATGGGAGTGAGATAAATGGTTAGGTTAAGGCATTTGGAAGAAGTTAAGTATAATGGAGAGGTTGACGCTGGGGGATTACAAGTAAGAAGAGATTATACAATGGGTAATAGTTTGAGGTAGACATCAAGGGAAGAGAAAATAAATTAAAGGGTTTGGTTAGGGCTGGGTGATTGAGTGAGATGTGTCGATTGTCGAAGGATAAAAATGTGTTGCAAAACAGACAGCTAAGTACTGGTAATTGTTTTATCAATAGTCTACTCAACAAGAGTTGGCAACCAAGCTCAAAGCACTGAATTGACTACCAAATGAGCACAGGGCAACATTTGTACCCTTTAAACCTGGCACCTCAAAAAAGTCATCTCATTAAAAATTAACACAAACTTAAATTATATTTAAGATTCATTTCAAGCACAATCTTTTTCTTAGATCTGTTTAGGCACTCGGCTGCAAATCCTGATGTTATCTGTTGTGAAATCTTTGATTAGCACTTGTCAAATTAATCCCAGGTAAATACTTGAATAATGACCAGGCACTGTCCACAGCAGATTGCCTATGTTACACTCTGCAATCTTCTTCGATAGACTCAGCCCATGCTTTACCCCTTGCAGTTTAATGCTACAAATCTGATCTTTAAAGGCAGGAGTCTTTCTTTTACTGGGGGAACTGCAGCATTCACAGATTGGCAGACAATAGGTCATTGTGACTGGTGTGGATTAGTGTTGGTCAGGAAATTTCTGTGGCATTCCGATTTCCAAGTTTTAGATCAGAAATTGGCTTCCTGCATTGGTAATTCGAGTGTGGAAATCAAAATTCAATGGAAATACTGCATTACTGAGACTTGGAACTTTTAGGCCAATCCCAAGATTTGGAAGTATTGGACCAAATACAAAATTTTGCAGCAGAAATCAGAATACTGCAGAAATTTTAGACCAATGACAAGACTTGGACATTTCTGAATCTTTTGATTGGCCTAAAATTTTGCGGTATTCCAATTCCCACAGTAAACTTAGCATTTTCTGATTTGTCCAATGCTATTTCCAAGTCTGGCCTAACATTCCTGCAATATTTCTGCAGTATACCTTTGCATTCTCCAACTACCCAACTTTATTAACAAAAATGGCAAAGCAAATCACATTTCTGCAGAATCTGAAATCGACATTTGTGCAAAATAGAATTCCATAAGAATTGGAAATCTGCATTTCTAACCAGCCCTAATGTGGATAACTTCAATGAATGTTTTGATTTATGGATACATTACTGGATTTGAGGATGCTAGTAACAATTAGTTGAATCAGGAGTAGTGATGAGCACAAAATTTGCATAATCATAATTTTGCATCTTAATTCACAATTATAATGAGATAGCATGATGCAAAAGTTTGCTATTATGGGGTTTGCTATTAACTGCACAAAATTATGCAAAAATTACAAATGGATTACACAAAATCAATTGAATTTCCAAATTATAATTATGTGAGGCTACAATTGTGAAAAATTATGCAAAATTTCACGTAATAGTAGCTATCAGATAATGATAATTACTACAAAAGGGAAATTTACAGAAGAAACATACAAGCTGTGTAAGACGACTGGGTGTATAAGACAACCCCCCAACTTTTCCAGTTAAAATATAGTTTGTTATATACTCGCCGTATAAGACTACTCCTCTTCCAATGCACACCAAATAAAAAAAATAATAAAAAAAGCCCTTCATATACTGGTGCTATGTATGAACTACTACTTCTGCTGTAGTGTATGTGGTACCCAGTATATAACAGTAAACAGGCGATTGGCTAGTTGGATTGGTCAACTCTCCCTGTCTACCATTTATCAGAGTGGTATGGAAGAATAAATTGTGCTGTGCCCATAAAACACCGCTCTTTCACCTGTCTGGCCCACCCTTGTATCCTATTCACCCCTCTCAGATCTTGCACATGTGCACCTGCGCTGCTTCACTACAGTCCTCAGCAGCAAGATCTGAGAGTCGGTAACAGGATGCTGTATCACCCGGCACCAATGAAAGCCTATGGGGGATTTTACCACTTTTGCACCCCTGTAACTCTGATTTGCAGAGATGTAGCGAACCCATCTTTGGATTCCAAATATAACAATATGCCTTCTACCTGCATGAGACATGTCGTGAGATTCAGACGTTGCTAACGGCCATGGCTGCGATTTATGTTCGGCAGAATTTCCACCATTGACATTGCCCAAACAAACAGGTTTTTGTGACCCTAAGCTATGACCTCTTTGGCCTATGGGCCCGAAACTCACCAGTCATGATCCCCCTAAGAGTCTCTACAATGCTACAAAATTTGGTACTGCTGAACCATTGCCCTTTGAAAAGATTTGAGATTTTGGAAAGTGAAATAGGGAGCCTAATGGAAACCTATGGCAGAATTCAGCACTTTTGCACCCCTATAATTCTGGTTGGTTATCATCACCCGCCGACTTTAACAGTTAATAGCAAAGGCCCCTTACATCCTAGCAACACCAAATTTGCAGGATATGTTAAAAATAAAGCAGGAAACAATATTTAACGGACTTCCGAGGCCACAAATGTGAAAAAAGTTAAATACCTTTTCATAATCCAGATCCATGGGATCCGTGCCCTCCCGTTCATTCCCCCATGGCTTCCGCAGTAATACCGGCCCTGGTCGGGCCCCGACCCCTCCAAACTGGTCGGGTTCTCATTCCCCCCTCAATATGGCCGCCACAGATTGCTGCTGCTGTGCAGTCTGCATAGGCTCAATTGAGGCTGCGCAGCTCTAGGCCCTCCTCCTGCCGCGTCATCAATATGCGTGCATACATCGGACGCATCGGGAGGAGGCCCTAGAGCTGTGCAGCCGCAATTACAACTATGCGGACTGCGCAGCCGCGGCAATCTGTGGTGGCCATATTAAGGGGGGAATAAGAACCCGACCCGTTTGGAGGGGTTGGGACCTGACCGGGGCCGTTATTACTGCGGGTGCCATGGCGGAATGAACGGGAGGGCGCAGATGGCGTCCTCCATGGATCTGGATTATGAAATGGTGTTTAACTTTTTTCATACTTGTGGCCTCGTAAGTCCGGGCTTGTTTGCGCTGATCTGTGCAGTGTGGGCTCTCCAGCCCACAGATCAGCAGGCAGCCAGGGCGACCAGACTTCCCCCCTTTTTTCCCCACTAGGGGGATGTCCTGCTGGGGGGCTCTGAGCACCGCCGGCTATTTGCAATTAGCGGGGGGGGTTGGCTCCTTAAAGCCCCCCTCCGCAGCGATTTTCCGCCTCCTTCCTCTTCCCTCCCTCTCCTCTTTCCCCTGGGCGGCGCAGGACGGAGATCTGTCCTGCACCGCCTCTAATAGGCTTCAGCTATCAGCTTCTGGCGATCCCCGGCCAATCAGAGGCCGGGGATTGACGATCTCCTTTACAGTGCTGCTGCGCAGCAGCACCATATGATGTACATAGTGGGGATTTCTTCCCCGCGTGTTTACATTTCACCTGCGAGCCGCGATTGGCAGCTCGCAGGTTGTTCACAGAGGCACCCTCCATGAACTGACATAGAAAAGCCGCTCGACCATTTCCATGTAAAACCACTTAATACCTAGGTCCGCCGATCGGCTGACCATGGTCGTTAAGTGGTTAAAAATGTTTATATATATATATATAAGTACAGAGGGGCTGCAGCACACAACAGGAAAACAGTGACAGGGGCTCTTGGTTACGGTTATATATATATATTTTTTTTTTATTTTTTTTTTATGTGCTGAGTGTGAGAAATCTGAAAAAAAAACGACGTGGGGTCCCCCCTCCCGAGCCTCTGTAACCCCTTGTCCCCCATGCAGGCTCGGGATAGCCAGAATGCGGAGCCCCGGCCGACTGGGGCTTCGCACCCTGAGCTATACCAGCCCGCATGGTCCATGGTATGGGGAGCTCCAGGGGGGAGGGGCAGCCAAGCCTCCCCCCCCGAGCCCTTGTCCAATCCATGGACAAGGGGCTCTTCCCCACCTCTGGTGCCCCAGGAGGAGGTGGGGGCGACAAATCCCTGGGGGGCGTTTCATGGTGGCATCTGGGAGTCCCCTTTAAGAAGGGGACCCCAGATGCCCACCACCCTCCCAGGAGAAATGAGTTTAGGGGTACGAAGTACCCCTTACCCATTTCCACAAAGGGTTAAATGAAATAAAAACACAACCACGAGAAAAGTAATTTATTATTCTAAATTAAACATAAATACTTACCTGTACCTTTAAAAAAGTTTTCCCACGCCAATATCCACGGTAAATGTTCCCACGCCAGTATCCTCTTATGTTGCAATCTTCTATTAAGTTTATTGAAGATCTCCGAAGCCCCCCACCCACATAGCAGAGAATGCGTCCTTTTGAACACATAGCTGCTAGCTCTCGCTGTCTCTCCCCACCTGCCTGCCTGCACCTGTCAACCCCCACCTAGGCTGGCACCCAGTGCACCTGGGTGCACTGGGTGCCAGCCTAGGTGGGGGTTGACAGGTGCAGGCAGGTGGGGAGAAACAGCAGCGAGAGCCAGCAGCTTCACGTCCTGCCGAAGACGCATTCTCTGCTATACTAACGGCTCATGAATGAGCCAAAGCTTTTTAATGAATCAGTTCTTTTTTATGAATCGACTCTTTTTTTTTTTTTACTTTAAAATCGATTTTCTCAAAAACTATAAGGTCTTTTTGAAAAAAAAAATGTTTTTCTCTTGTTCCCACTGTTCTTCTTAACATTCCTAGTAATTTTGGTGTTGTTAGCTTTTAAAGGGGCTTTGCTATTAACTGCTAAAGTCAGCGGGTGTTTAATTTTCCCACGGTCAGAAGGAGTTACTTTAAAATGATTTTCTCAAAAAATATAAGGTATTTTTGTAAAAAAATGTTCCCCTCTTGTAGTCACTGAAAGATCTCAGGTGTTAGACACCTTGAAACATCTTTTCCATCACTTTTCTGGCCAGCAGAAATGTTTCTAGTTTTCAAAGTTCGCCTCCCCATTGAAGTCTATTGCGGTTCGCGGAAGTTCTTGCGAACCGAACCTTCCGCGGCAGTTCGCGAACAGGGTTCGAGAACCTAAATTCGGAGGTTTGGCCCATCTCTACGCCAGAATATACAGTACATCAGTATAGTACAGTTTGTCAATATTAAACCCTTAAAACAGGGGGAGACATATCATACAAGTAATGACAGCTAGAATTTGTATAAGAAAAGCTTAGAATTGAGCCTTATGTGTTCTCAATAATTAATTGTCATTATAGTGGGAAGCTAAACAAATAGAACACGGCAAGTATAATAACAGTATGAAGCAAGGGGTGTAACCCTTTTAAAATCTAAAGCACAGGGCAGTAAGAATCTAAGCACTGACTGGCAAGAAAATATATACATGTGAGGGTTAGATCTGAGTGGTCAGAGTGCACAACAATAGCAGTCATCTAAGATTTACAAATAAAAGTTACAGCAGAGGGTAGTGCAAAATGTCAAAACACTTGAGAAAAAAAAAGCAGGAAGGGTTTCCAGGATCTAATAGCTCAGTGTTTTGAGAATGAAATGAATACTGGAGTTTGGAAAAAATAATTTTTTAAAAGTGCCTGTGTTTCTGCATTAAAATTATTTGTCATGCTGTGTGAGTGCATGTGTTTGAAATGTAACGGTTTGTGAATAATAGGTGAGGAGTTATAAATGATTCTTGACCCTTGCACTTATTCTCCTGGGAAAGGGCAGACAACTGTGGGACCCCTTATTTTTAATGGGGGCTTCCTTCCAAATTCCTAATCAAGTCCCTTTTTTATTAATACATGCGGTGGTGCAACAGTGAGAAAGACACCCTTGCCCTGCATTGGGACAAGGTACATGACCATATTGTTTCCTGGCCAACCAAGCTGCATGTCTGAATAGGAGGTTAAGTTGCAACACTGTTTTGTTTTTATTTCTGTATTGTGACGTCAACCAAATTGAACCATAGGAGTGCTAAAGAGCTAAAATTTGCCACAACTACATTCCTTGCACTCACTGCTTACAACTGCAGAAACACGTAACACACAGCAACAAACTGCCAATTAAAATTGAGGATCTTAGTCTGCTGGTCATAGCAGTGCACCGCCTAGATAATAATAATAATAATCCCAATAATTCTTCACCACCACTGCTGGCATCATCTAGTATCCGACCACTACTGCCCACGGCATAGGGACTATATTGTGAAGTGATTGTTGCAGATAGTATATAAACCCATCTGTCACCTGACCTACATGAAGTGACATTCAGTTTCCAAAAAAGGAAATAAAAAAATCTGAGTGAACCTACTGGCATCATCTAGTAGTAGTTATAGTAGTAGTATCCACTACTGCCCCCTATATTGTGAAGTCTATTAGTCTAAATAAAATACATTTTGTATGTAAACCTGTACCATCATGTGCAGAGCCATGGCACCGCATCTCTTGTCACCGCAGCTGCAACAAACTTTTTTTTTTCAAAAAAAGGTAAATGTTTGTATGTAAATGTATATGCTATGACAACATCATTCTGGCCTCTGCTGCAGTCGTTCATACATAGCCAAAGCGCGGTTGTTTGTGGTGCGGTAAATGCAGCGTTTGGTCTGTCAGTGTGAACTGAGCCTAACCCTTACACTACCTAATCAACATGTACGCATGCCGGACATTTTATAGCTGCACTTTATTCCACAAATTTAGAAATGTAATGCGATTTCTGCCCTTTAGTGTTTAAAACACGTTAACTACATATTTTTTTGTGGGACTTTTGCCATGGATCCCCTTTTAGCATGTCCCCATCCAGGTGTTAGGCCCCTGGAAACATTTTTTCCATCACTTGTGGCCAGAAACAGTCCCTATAGGTTTTAGAATTTGCCTGCACATGAAAGTCTATGGCAGTTTGTGGGTTCGCAAAAGTTTGCAGCAAATTTGCATTCGCAAACTGAAATTTTCATGTTTGTGGCATCTCTACTCCCGGTAACCACCTTAGGATGGAACTTTAGACAGAGGCACTTGGCCCTTTGACTGACCTGCACTGTTTTTTTTTTTACTACATTAACTGCCTGATGAAGCAAGATTAAAACCTGCGAAATGCATTGCTTTGTGGAGTCTCATTGTGAAGTCCACACTTCATGGGGGGGTGCTACCCATTGTTTCCAGTCAACAGAGAGCAACTTCTTAACCCTAGTGGGGTCGCGTTCTAATTCTCCACACCTGCCTGAACAGTGGTTGCCTTTGTGGTGACACTTGCTTGTGAGAATAACCATATACGCTTATATGTTCTACAGATTTGCAAAATAACCTACTACACTATATTGGGCTCTCGATGTCCCCTTTTTGATTCAAAATAACACCAACCCACTGCATCATGGTAACCTCCTTAGGATGGACCACTCATACCATCATACAAGAAGACAATTCAGGCCTACAACTTGAAATTTAGACTGGGAGCCATCTGGTCGCATGCATATATGTATGTTCCATTTATTTAATGGTTAAGAATACCAATTTCTCCCAGTCTACATTTTAGGTTGTATGCATGAATTGAATGCTTGCATGCTGGTATGAGTATGGCTTGATTCCTGGAAAGGCCACAAAGGCCCGGGCCTTGGGTGGCTTCAGCCCAGGGGGGGGCACCTGGACATGAAAGACTGGTCACTATAAGAAAGAGGAGGCTGAAAATGAGGAACAAAACATTCTTCATGAAATAAATGGGTTATTGTACATGGATCATACACATGGAAGAGGGAGCTACATGTGGAATGGGAGGGGACCTACTGCACAATAGAGAATACAACATACTTGGCCTAGGGACACAAGTAGTATAAATCCAGCCTTGTGTAAGAGTGGACCAATTCTAAGGAGGGAACTGTGACAACGTGGGGGGGTTGGCTTTATTTTGAAAATGCTGCAGCATTTTTGGAGCATTAAGTTTCTCTTTTTTAATTGGCAGTTTATTGCAGTGTGTTTTTCATTGCTGCAAGTGTAAGCTGTGAGTGAGAGTGATAATATTGATTTGCATCAGATTTGGCCACATTCCGTTGCACTGCCCTTTCTCCTATTTACGGTCTGTGTAGGATGATTGAGCACAGCTATTTTGCACAAACAAATTGAACAATTTAATTCCTAACACATTTAAAAATGTTTTCTGAAACCAGATCTCTATAAAAAAAATACATTTTTCAAAAGTTTTTTTACTATCATTGTGTTCCCTAAGGTGCCCAGATGTCTATAGGAATGTTGACCTCAGTAGCATGTTCTGGTGCTTTTCAATAAACTGCAAAAATACTCTGACTTGGGCTGCTGCTGGGAATCTTTGATTGTGGTGGTGGGGGGTTTATGCTTTTTATTTAGTTGCACTGTTAATTTGCTCCTGACAAAGCCTTTTTAGGGTGAAATATGTAGAGTCTAACACTTGCACAGTACATAATATGCACCCCATCTGTATGATTCCCACCATTGATATTTGTCTTCTGTGAAGGATTATGCTAGAGAGTCCTTGAGCGTTTTCACAATTTAAATGTTTATTACCCACTTGAGGACCATGGGCTTAAACCCCCCTAAAGACCAGACCATTTTTTACAAAATGGGCCACTGCAGCTGTAAGGCTTCGCTGCAGGGCCGCACAACTCAGCACACAAGTGATTCCCCCCCCCTACCTTTTTCCCCACAAACAGAGCTCTCTTGATGGTGGGGTCAGATCGCTCCTACAATGTTTATTTTTTTAACTATAAATATTTAGGTTACTATTTTTCTATTACATTTCCTGGGGCTTGGCAAGCTTGAGTAAAAAGTTATTCATGTTAGACATTGTTGCATGGGTCAGCTTCATCCCATCTCCGGTATGTCTATATTAGGCCCAGCCATACAACTTCGGAAAAGTTCAGATGATTGACAAAAGGCTTGCTGCAAGTATAATTGCAGTCTCTGCAAATGGTAGTCATGTTTCTAGATAAAGCAGCAGTGTTGTATGAGGACACTGATAGAATCCATAACAGGCTGCACAAAAGAAACAATCTTACAAATATCAGCGGCTTTTATATGGCTTGAGAACAAGTTATTATTGTTAGACTTTATTGTATTTTTAAATTACATCCTTGCAACATTTTTTCTAAATATATGAATTGTTTTTTGTTTTAGCATAACACTATAATTATATGTAATTAGCGTATGAACCTTTCTTTATTTTTCACTGAAAGCAATTGGGTTGTTGTTCACCCATTGCTACTTTAGTTAACCAATAGCTGTGAATACTAATACGCATTGAGTGGAAACAATATGGATAAAATAAAACGTCACAACTCTTTTTTACATTTATTGTATTTGGGTTAATAAGAAGCCTACATGTATTCACTGTAAAATGGGATTATAGAGGATGTATTTGTAAATCAACTGTACAAAGGCAAGTACAAAAACTAGCATTGTGAACAAAAGTCCTGGGGTTTCATTTAATATCTCTTGGATCAGTCCCCTACAGTGATCTGCTTGTCTTACCCTTGTAGGATATTTCATTAGCATATAACAAGAAATTATCCTTTCATTAGCACGCTCTCTTTTATCTTAAAATGATTTTAGTAGAAAAGGGCCTGCACAAGTAAATTTCAGATACAAGTATGTCAGTGGGGTGCCTACTTTTTTTTACCTTTTTTCATATTTTTTAATATATTGTAGTAGTATTTTTTACACAAAAGTTTGATTCCTTATCTTATGCTGGGAATTCAGGGTTCGTTTTTGAGCTAGATAGATGGCTCGATAGAACATGTCCGATCTCCCGTTCAATCGTTTCGCCACTCGATTTGTGATAGAAGTGAATGGAAAAAGATAAGAAAAACGAGCGGAAATTAAGAGAAAACAAAATGAGTAAATGGGGCTTTAAAATTAAAATTGATTCCCATGACATGTCCACAAAGTGAGTACCAGGAAGTGAAACTAAATTAACTTTCTGGCATATACCTGACTTGTCCCTTATGTACATGTACACTGTTCCTTATATACTCTGAGTGACCAATCAGGCAAAGTCACTGGGAATCCAAAAGTATCAAGTGTTTTTTGCGCTATCACACAGAGTATACAGGCTGCAGACTCCTCCGTTCTGCTCCTTAGGTTTGGGAAATGCAGGATTCTAGAAAAAAGAGGAGCGCTCCATAGTGTATCACCATCAATATCACTTTATTCGCAAGGATTAAAATGTACTTACAGGATGTACAAAGATATGCGCTTGTAAGTGGGCAGGTGCATCCGCTGTATCCCCTTATGCAGACAGATCATACGCCTCTGTGGCCAGCAGTGTGTGTTCTGGTGGAACGGTTGCTCGTCTCGCTAGGGGGTAGGCGGGGCCTGAACCTGGCGTGCCTGTAGCGTCATTATGCATTTCGGCGCTCTGCGCCATTCTCAGATCTGAGATCTAGCAAGACGAGCAACTGTTCCACCGGAGCACGCACTGCTGGCCACAGAGGCGTATGATCTGTTTGCATAAGGGGATACAGCGGATGCACCTGCCCGCTTACAAGCGCATATCTTTGTACATCCTGTAAGTACATTTTAATCCTTGTGAATAAAGCGATATTGATGGTAATACACTATGGAGCGCTCCTCTTTTTTCTAGAATCCTAAAGTCACTGGGAAATAGGATCAAAAGCTTGCACAGTGACCCCCAGGAATAGTAAACAATACACTGCTGTAATTAAATACATGGACCTAATTGGCACTCCAGTAGGCCACCAGGAGGTTAAGAACCAACCCTCCTAATCCAGTATACCTGCCTCTGTCACCTCCTCTACAAAGATGAGGGACGGAGTAGGGTTGGTCAGAAATGCCCATTTCCAATTCTGCAGAAATTCTGATGTCTGATTTTCTGGTTTTCCAATTTTCCGACTTCTGAGGAATATTTTATTAGTCATTTATGCATCAGAGAATGAAATGAAAAAAACAATGATAAAAAAACTGGAAAAACGGAAATCGAAATGATGGAAAATCAGTCTTGTAATTGGTCTAAGATTAAAATTTTGCAGAACAATTCTGCATTTTCTGATTGGTCTAATGCTTCAGAGTTCTGTGGTTGGGCTACAATTACAGAGTTCTGGTAAATCGGATTTCCGAGGAATTCCGATTTCAGTTTTCCGAATTCTGATCTGAAATGCAGAAATTTTAATTCAGAAAAATCTGAATGAGCATCCCTAGAACAGAGTCAATGGTCTGCACCCTCAACTGGCTTATATCATGATGGTAAGCATTAAAATGCACTGCAACAGCCTGATTATTGGTTCCGAACGAATAGCAGACTTATGTGATAAAATCTTATCTTTTAAATATTAAGTAATTTTAAAGTCACTGCCATTGACTTTAAATTCAATTAGCAAGACTGTTTCTGTAAAAATTTGCAGAACCATCCAAAGTTTCAGAACATTTTTTCAAGACTGCCAAAGGCCTTCTCACTTATCCCTACTGTTAATTTCCACATACAACTTGTTAATGTCTAGATGTTCATTTTAACTGGATATTATTATGGTTATTTCATTTTTTTAGGATTTAAATTTCATTAGTAACTCATCTGTTCTTAATGGAATTGATAGTGAACTGAACAAAACTTCTGAAAAATGTAAGCAATTTGGCAAAAATACCGCTGAAGTTGCTCTGTGAAAGTCTTTAGCATAACAAACGTGGTGCTAGAAGGGTTCCTGCAATGAAAATGTTCAAGATCTCCTCAATGTCTGTACGGTGTAGACAGAGAAAAGAGCTCTTATCAATCCTTGTCTTAGCTTCAGAGCAGCCATATTATTTTGACTATTTACATACCTCAGGCTGGCATCTCAATGCGAAATCATTTTAGAGAGGTATTTAACCACTTCCCGACCGCCTAACGCACAGAGGCGGCCGGGAAGTGGAGCCCTTAAGGACCGGCTCACCCACAGAGGCGGCGGTCCATTTAAGGGCATGGGCGGAGCGATCGCGTCATCCGTGACGCGATCCTCCGCCGGCGCCTGTCACCGCTCGCTCGCCGCAACATCCCGCCGGCTATACGGAAGCGCCGGCGGGATGTTAACCCCGCGATCGCCGCATACAAAGTGTATAATACACTTTGTAATGTTTACAAAGTGTATTATACAGGCTGCCTCCTGCCCTGGTGATCCCAGTGTCCGAGGGACCACCAGGGCAGGCTGCTACCACCCTAGTCTGCACCCAAGCACACTGATTTCTCCCCCCCCTGCCCCAGATCGCCCACAGCACCCATCAGACCCCCCCCCTGCCCACCCCCCAGACCCCTGTTTGCACCCAATCACCCCCCTAATCACCCATCAATCACTCCCTGTCACTATCTGTCAACGCTATTTTTTTTTTATCCCCCCCCCCTGCTCCCTGCCCCCTCCTGATCACCCCCCACCCCTCAGATTCTCCCCAGACCCCCCCCCCCCAGACCACCCCCCCCCCTGTTTACTGTATGCATCTATCCCCCTGATCACCTGTCAATCACCTGTCAATCACCTGTCAATCACCCGTCAATCACCCCCTGTCACTGCCACCCATCAATCAGCCCCTAACCTGCCCCTTGCGGGCAATCTGATCACCCCCCCACACCAATAGATCGCCCACAGATCCGACATCAGATCACCTCCCAAATCCATTGTTTACATCTATTCTCTCCTCTAAACACCCACTAATTACCCATCAATCACCCATCAATCACCCCCTATCACCACCTGTCACTGTTACCTATCAGATCAGACCCTAATCTGCCCCTTGCGGGCACCCAATCACCCGCCTACACGCTCAGATTGCCCTCAGACCCCCCCTTATCAATTCGCCAGTGCATTAATTACATCTGTTTTTCCCTGTAATAACCCACTGATCACCTGTCAATCACCTGCCAATCACCTATCACCCATCAATCACCCCCTGTCACTGCCACCCATCAATCAGCCCCTAACCTGCCCCTTGCGGGCAATCTGATCACCCACACCATTAGATCGCCCGCAAACCCGCCGTCAGATTACCTCCCAAATGTATCGTTTACATCTGTTATCTTCTCTAAACACCCACTAATTACCCATCAATCACCCATCAATCACCCCCTATCACCACCTGTCACTGTTACCCATCAGATCAGACCCTAATCTGCCCCTTGCGGGCACCCAATCGCCCGCCTACACGCTCAGATTGCCCTCAGACCCCCCCTTATCAATTCGCCAGTGCAATATTTACATCTGTTCTCCCCTGTAATAACCCACTGATTACCTGTCAATCACCTATCAATCACCCATCAATCACCCCCTGTCACTGCCACCCATCAATCACCCCCTGTCACTGCCACCCATCAATCACCCGCTGTCACTGCCACCCATCAATCAGCCCCTAACCTGCCCCTTGCGGGCAAACTGATCACCCACCCACACCAATAGATCGCCCGCAGATCCGACATCAGATCACCACCCAAGCGCAGTGTTTCCATCTATTCTCTACCCTAAACACCCACTAATTACCCATCAATCACCCCCTGTCACTGCTACCTATCAGATTAGACCCTTATCTGCCCCTAGGGCACTCAATCACCCGCCCACACCCTCAGAATGCCCTCAGACCCCAGCCCTGATCACCTCGCCAGTGCATTGCTTGCATCTATTCCCCCCTCTAATCACACCTTGAGACACCCATCAATCACCTCCTGTCACCCCCTAGCACACCTACCCATCAGATCAGGCCCCAATTTGCCCCGTGTGGGCTCCTGATCACTCGGCCAAACCCTCAGACCCCCTTCCGATCACCTCCCCAGTGCATTGATTGCATCTATTTTCCCCTCTAACCACCCCCTGAGACACCCATCAATCACCTCCTGTCACCCCCCTAGCACTCCTATCCATCAGATCAGGCCCAATACAACCTGTCATCTAAAAGGCCACCCTGCTTATGACCGGTTCCACAAAATTCGCCCCCTCATAGACCACCTGTCATCAAAATTTGCAGATGCTTATACCCCTGAACAGTCATTTTGAGACATTTGGTTTCCAGACTACTCACGGTTTTGGGCCTGTAAAATGCCAGGGCGGTATAGGAACCCCACAAGTGACCCCATTTTAGAAAAAAAAGACACCCCAAGGTATTCTGTTAGGTGTATGACGAGTTCATAGAAGATTTTTTTTTTTGTCAAAAGTTAGCGGAAATTAATTTTTATTGTTTTTTTTTCACAAAGTGTCATTTTTCACTAACTTGTGACAAAAAATAAAAACTTCTATGAACTCACCATACTCCTAACGGAATACCTTGGGGTGTCTTCTTTCTAAAATGGGGTCACTTGTGGGGTTCCTATACTGCCCTGGCATTTTAGGGGCCCTAAACCGCGAGGAGTAGTCTAGAAAACAAATGCTTCAAAATGACCTGTGAATAGGACGTTGGGCCCCTTAGCGCACCTAGGCTGAAAAAAAGTGTCACACATGTGGTACCGCCGTACTCAGGAAAAGTAGTATAATGTGTTTTGGGGTGTATTTTTACACATACCCATGCTGGGTGGGAGAAATTTCTATGTAAATGGACAATTGTGTGTAAAAAAATCAAACAATTGTCATTTACAGAAATATTTCTCCCACTTAGCATGGGTATGTGTAAAAATACACCCCAAAACGCATTATACTACTTCTCCTGAGTACAGCGGTACCACATGTGTGGCACTTTTTTACACCCTAAGTACGCTAAGGGGCCCAAAGTCCAATGAGTACCTTTAGGATTTCACAGGTCATTTTGCGACATTTGGTTTCAAGACTACTCCTCACGGTTTAGGGCCCCTAAAATGCCAGGGCAGTATAGGAACCCCACAAATGACCCCATTTTAGAAAGAAGACACCCCAAGGTATTCCGTTAGGAGTATGGTGAGTTCATAGAAGTTTTTATTTTTTGTCACAAGTTAGCGGAAAATGACACTTTGTGAAAAAAAACTATTAAAATCAATTTCCGCTAACTTGTGACAAAAAAATAAAAACTTCTATGAACTCACCATACTCCTAACGGAATACCTTGGGGTGTCTTCTTTCTAAAATGGGGTCATTAGTGGGGTTCCTATACTGCCCTGGCATTTTAGGGGCCCTAAACCGTGAGGAGTAGTCTTGAAACAAAAATGACCTGTGAAATCCTAAAGGTACTCATTGGACTTTATGCCCCTTAGTGCAGTTAGGGTGCAAAAAAGTGCCACACATGTGGTATCGCCGTACTCGGGAGAAGTAGTACAATGTGTTTTGGGGTGTATTTTTACACATACCCATGCTGGGTGGGAGAAATACCTCTGTAAATGACAATCTTTTGATTTTTTTACACACAATTGTCCATTTACAGAGGTATTTCTCCCACCCAGCAAGGGTATGTGTAAAAATACACCTCAAAACACATTGTACTACTTCTCCCGAGTATGGCGATACCACATGTGTGGCACTTTTTTGCACCCTAACTGCGCTAAAGGGCCCAAAGTCCAATGAGTACCTTTAGGATTTCACAGGTCATTTTGAGAAATTTCGTTTCAAGACTACTCCTCACGGTTTAGGGCCCCTAAAATGCCAGGGCAGTATAGGAACCCCACAAATGACCCCATTTTAGAAAGAAGACACCCCAAGGTATTCCGTTAGGAGTATGGTGAGTTCATAGAAGATTTTATTTTTTGTCAAAAGTTAGCGGAAATTGATTTTAATTGTGTTTTTTCACAAAGTGTCATTTTCCGCTAACTTGTGACAAAAAATAAAATCTTCTATGAACTCGCCATACTACTAACGGAATACCTTGGGGTGTCTTCTTTCTAAAATGTGGTCATTTGTGGGGTTCCTATACTGCCCTGGCATTTTAGGGGCCCTAAACCGTGAGGAGTAGTCTTGAAACGAAATTTCTCAAAATGACCTGTGAAATCCTAAAGGTACTCATTGGACTTTGGGCCCTTTAGCGCAGTTAGGGTGCAAAAAAGTGCCACGCATGTGGTATCGCCGTACTCAGAAGAAGTAGTATAATGTGTTTTGTGGTGTATTTTTATACATACCCATGCTGAGTGGGAGAAATATCTCTGTAAATGGACAATTGTGTGTAAAAAAAATTAACAAATTGTCATTTACAGAGATATTTCTCCCACCCAGCATGGGTATGTGT
Organism: Hyperolius riggenbachi; assembly: GCF_040937935.1. Classification (NCBI taxonomy): domain Eukaryota; kingdom Metazoa; phylum Chordata; class Amphibia; order Anura; family Hyperoliidae; genus Hyperolius; species Hyperolius riggenbachi. The sequence continues at coordinate 139,624,569 of NC_090653.1, forward strand.
AAAAATACACCCCAAAACACATTATACTACTTCTCCTGAGTACGGCAATACCACATGTGTGGCACTTTTTTGCAGCCTAACTGCGCTAAGGGGTCCAAAGTCCAATGAGCACCTTTAGGCTTTACAGGGGTGCTTACAATTTAGCACCCCCCAAAATGTCAGGACAGTAAACACACCCCACAAATGATCCCATTTTGGAAAGTAGACCCTTCAAGGTATTCAGAGAGGGGCATGGTGAGTCCGTGGCAGATTTCATTTTTTTTGTCGCAAGTTAGAAGAAATGGAAACTTTTTTTTTTTTTCTCACAAAGTGTCATTTTCCGCTTACTTGTGACAAAAAATAATATCTTCTATGAACTCACTATGCCTCTCAGTGAATACTTTGGGATGTCTTCTTTCCAAAATGGGGTCATTTGGGGGGTATTTATACTATCCTGGAATTCTAGCCCCTCATGAAACATGACAGGGGGTCAGAAAAGTCAGAGATGCTTGAAAATGGGAAAATTCACTTTTTGCACCATAGTTTGTAAACGCTATAACTTTTACCCAAACCAATAAATATACACTGAATGGGTTTTTTTTTATCAAAAACATGTTTGTCCACATTTTTCGCGCTGCATGTATACAGAAATTTTACTTTATTTGAAAAATGTCAGCACAGAAAGTTAAAAAAATCATTTTTTTGCCAAAATTCATGTCTTTTTTGATGAATATAATAAAAAGTAAAAATCGCAGGAGCAATCAAATAGCCCCAAAAGAAAGCTGTATTAGTGACAAGAAAAGGAGCCAAAATTCATTTAGGTGGTAGGTTGTATGAGCGAGCAATAAACCGTGAAAGCTGCAGTGGTCTGAATGGAAAAAAAGTGGCCGGTCCTTAAGGGGTAGAAAGCCCTAGGTCCTCAAGTGGTTAAATATTCCTAACATAGCAATCGAACAGACAAACAAGGTCACACATGTCACAAAACTGAATACAGGTCATATATAAAAGATGACAGAATGTGAACAATGAAAGATTTTTAGACTGATATTTATGATGTTTTGCATAACCCCAACCTAGAGTGTATCTGCTTGTATGACATGAATTTGTGATGTAACAATTAATAATCATTTGCTTGAAGCAAGCCTTCAGTCTTCTATGACAATGCAATGTTATGACATCTGACACTCTCCTGCTGAAGATATCCACTGATCTGTAGTAGAGTGCAGGTAAAGTAGAAAATGTGCTAGAAGTAGATAAATAAAGCCGTGACCTACTGGTGGCTGATTTTATAGCCCCAATACACCATTGGTGTCATTGGGCATGAACCATAATTTTAGCTGGTTGTAGTTGGCATATACGTTACCATAATAATTGCAAATTCTTTTATCAAACCACGCATTATTTATTTTTTCTGCCATTTCATTTTTTTTCTCAAAAAAACTTTAAGCAATCTGGAAGTGAGAACAAAAAAAAAAAAAAGGTCCAAAGGCTTCCCAAATCCAATTACATCCCACCATTATAGTGCTGGGTCCCTCTCTATGTGATGATTTGCTCAGCTGCCTGTGCAGGCAGGCAGCTTTCTGACCATTGTGTAGGTTTGCATGCTGCAGGACTCTGGAAAGAAGAGCTTCTGTTAGTTTTGCAGCTTGTGCTTGCAGAGGAATTTGCATACGTTGTCATGCAAATTGCCTGGCCACATTCATTGGAGGCGTGTACTATAAGTACTATGTCTTTCCCACAATGCTGGGCTGATCATAAGGATTTTGTCCTGTGTAACACTCCTGCCGGGAGTGTCAGCCATGCTCTTGGTTTGAAAATCAGCTTAGAGTAATTCCTGGAAACTGTGCTAGGCAGATTCCCTAAGTGCAGTTAGGATTGTTTATCTGTTTTTTTGTTCTGTTGCTGTTGTCCTGTCCCAGCGGTGGTGGACAGGAAATGGTTCTGATCTCTGTTCTTGGAGTATAGCTGGTGCAGCGGTTGCTACCAGCTATCTCTTCTGTTCTGTCTCCTGGGATCGCGCAAGCCACTTTTCGCTAGTGCTGTGGATCCTTCTGTTCTGTCTCCTGGGATCGCGCTAGCCACTTTTTGCTAGCGCTGTGGATCCTTCTGTTCTGTCTCCTGGGATCGCGCTAGCCACTTTTCGCTAGCGCTGTGGATCCTTCTGTTCTGCTACTCTGTACCTGGATCGCACTCGCTTCTCGCTAGTGCTGTGGATCCTATCTCTTGCTTGTCCCTGTTTTCATGTGTCTGTCTTGTCTGCTACGGACGCTTGCTGGAGGCTCGGTGAGGTAACCGTTAAGCAAGCGTTCGCGTCCTCTGTTTCATGTTTGTCTGTCGATGGTTAGTTAGGCGTGCTTGTCTCTATTGTGCTTATCACGTGGAGACCGCGCATAACCGCGTGCACTGTTGCGAATGAGTGCGGTGTTTGCGGTTAGCTAGCGTTTGTTATTTTCCGTATCTCCTCATTGTATGATTTGCTGTGCCTTTGCTACTCTCGTGCTCCGCCTTGCTGTAGCCTTGTGTCATGTCTGGCGATCGCACCTCTTGCGATCGCGTTCCTGCTTCGTATCTGCTGTGGTGTGTGCACAGTCGTGGGTTGGTGACTAGTTTTATGCACAAACACACAATCTGTCTCTGTGCTCACTCTCAATCGCTTCTCTTGCGATTACGGTTCTTCCCTTCGTACAATTCCTGTCTGGCATGTGTGGTAGAGCAGAGGAACTGTTCCTCTGCACTCCACAGCTCCACCTGCCATCAGGAATTTCCCTCTGCAGGTGCATTGCACCTACTGCTGGGTTCCTGCAAATTGATACGCTTGTGGAGGAAATCCGCCGTGTCAGCGCACGTCTGGTGCGCTGACACGGAGACGATTCCACATTCGTTACACTATATTTGTTTAAACCAGCTTTCTTCTCCATTTTCTGAGCTCTGTCCCCATCACTGGGGGGCAAATGACCTCTTTGGGCAAATTTCGAAATAAGCATTCTCACTCTGGCTAATGGGTGTAGGCATATTGAATATTTTATTATTTTGTTTTGTTTGTTAACAGATACATTTGATTATGTTAAGACAAATTCACAGGTAGATATACAGGATGTTACATCAATCATCTAAACCAATCTGTGCAAAATGACATTGAATGCAATATTAGATGGTAAATAGAACATGGTCTCACAGTAGATATATACAAAATCTAATGCTTCACAAATACTGTACATATAGTTGTTACTTACCAAAATTGCAACTTATCAAACATACTTAGCTGTTACTTAAAGCGGATCCGAGATGAACTTTTACTCATTGCATAATTGTGTTCCTTTCCTATTGTTTATACTGCATTCCTCAAGCCAAATACTTTTTTGTTTTTGCTTTAATACTCTAATTCCCTATAAACTAAACTAGCCACACCCACAGGTTTTCAGAGAGCCAAGGCACTTTCAGACAGTAGCAAGGGCTCATGGGAGCTCAGTCTGGGCAGGAGGAGGGGGTGGTATTACTAGCCATTGATTTCAGAGGCAGAGGAGAGGAGGGAGGAGGAGGGGGGATTAGGTTTTTTGCTCAAGATGCAGATAAGCCTGCCTCTGTGTAATGTTTACAAACAACATGGCTGCTGTCATTGTATCACAGGAATAAATAATCATAAACTTTTTGAAGCTGTTTGCAGATAGATATGCTGTGTAAACTATCTAAACTTTAGATAAGATATATAGACAAGTTACTTGTTATAGTTAGTTTTTCATCTCGAATCCGCTTTAAGCTACTTTGGAATTATTATCTCTTCAACAGTTGTTCTTGCAAGTGATCATGAAAGGTAAAAAGTTAGGAAAAGAAAAGAGAAAAAAGTAATGCTGAGAATACACCATTTTTTTGGGCAGTTAGATGGCTCAATAGATAATTTTGGACAGATCCAATCTGATTTTGATCATTTTCTGATCGATTTTTTCATAGAAGTGAATGGAAATTGATCCGAAAAACAATCAAAAATGAAATCCGCACTCCGTTTTGATAAGCAAGGCAGCCATTGTATAAGAAAGTCTTTTAGATCATGTCGGAACAAATACCATGGCTCAACTAATAACTCAATGTGAGTAATACAGATCTCAATATGAGGCAGTGACAGTCAAAAATATTATGTAATACAAAGCCACATCAGGGCAGTATGGTATCCATGCACCTAACAACAAGCCACATATTCCTTGTGATGGTGAGGTTAAGTTCAGTTGATTTAACTCATGTGCCACCCATGATCAAAGGTTGTATAATACTGCTGCGGGATCTGTACTCCATCCAAGGGAGACTGAAAAAAACCACAGTGAAACCTGGAGCCCCTTATGATGTAGTAAGTTAAGTAAATGTCTTTTGTCAGGGTAAGAAATTAGTAATACTCAAAATCAGGAGTTAAAAAAACCGGCAACCACATTATAAAGGCCAGTGAGGAAATCCTGTCCTCATTCCTGTTCTTGTGTCTGTGAGTTGATGCGGTTGTACACCCAAAAAAAAAAATATTAAGAGTCCAAGTAATGCAAACCAAGTGCCTTCATGGCCATGGCAAGCTGTATTATAAAACACTGTTTTTATTGGTCTGAAAGCAGACTGTGTTCCATGGAATGTAATAAAATACATTTTAATTCACATAGGCTTTTTCCTTTTAAGAGGTAAGAATTTTGTTTCTATTTTATTTTGTAAATGGTTTAGCTACTATTGCTATTAGCTACATTTTGGGGCACCTCCTTCCTTCCAGTTTCTGACCCATATAACAATGTCAACATTGTCTTGGTTACCGCTCCATATATATGATGTGGCATTTCTTATTTTTCCCCAAATCAACCCACTAGCTTATACAGCTTTGGGTAACTAATTTAAAAGCAGAAATTTTATTCTATAATGTTTAAAGAGACTCTGTAACATAAAAAGTGCCTCTGAGGGGTACTTACTTCGGGAGAGGGAAGCATATGGATCCTATTGAGGCTTCCCCCATCCTTCTATATCTCAGGGTGGTCTCACTGGGCCCCACTGAGAGCACAACCAACAAACTGTTGTGCTGTGGTGCAGGCACAGTAGCGTCTGCAATATTTACCTTCCCCGGTCCCAATGCAGGCGCAGTAGCGGCTCCCTGATGGGCTAAGGTGGAAATAGCCGATCCCATTTGGGTCCATTCTACTACGCAGGCGCAGTACAGTATGGTAATCTACAAGTATTTTCACTAAACCATCCTCACAGTTAGTACATTCAAAGCTTATTTGGGATTGAACCTGAAGAACTTCTTATGCAGAAGAATAGTTGACATTTCATGAATGTTGGTAATATTTACTAATGTTTTACAACAGTTATTACGAACACACCTATACTTTTTTTTCATCGTTATAAACAATATTTTCAGATTTTATTATATGAAGAAACGATAAATGATATATGAAGAAACAATATATTATTCATAATAATATACAATTATAACAATTAAACGATTAAACATATATTATCTTTTTTTAACAAACGTAATTATAAGTTTCACTTTTAAAACAGGGAAGATTATGGTTTTCACAATTGCAATTTCATACACATTATTAAATGTTTTTTAATTTGTAGAACATTATTTGTAAACAAAATACAACACAATATTTTTATAAACGCTATTTCCGCTTATCGTTTACACCCCGCACCCTTTTTTCCCGATGCCCTTTTTGCATGTACGCCTCCCTGCTGCTTTATTCACTGTACACCAATAACTACATATCCAAGGATCCTTCTGGAAAGGTTCTCAAGTTTGCAGATAACTCTCATACTGCATACCTGTTCACTGCACCTGTGTAACCGTACAGTGTATTAGTCAAGTCAGTGCATACCTTTCACTTCATCCCCCCCAATATGGACAAAACAAAAGGCAGAGCCAGAGGCAGGCCACCAGGCAGGTCTGTTCGAGGTTGCGCTGTCGTGATTTTGTGCGGCCCCTGACCAAAGTACAGTGTTCAGAAGAAGGCACGTGCCATCAACCCCCAATATTGTCAGGACGTAGTTGACTATTTAACACAGAACACCTCATCTTTCTCAGCTTCCGCACGGAAGCGTGACATATCTTCCTCCTCCTGCTCTGATTCTGGCACCCCACTTAACACACAGTCGGCCGCCACCACCAAAGTGCCATCATCACAGGGCTCAGCGGTGTGGACATTTTTTTGTGTGTCTGCCTCAGATGAGAGCAATTCCATCTGTACTCTCTGCCACCGAAAATTGAGCCGTGGAAAGACCAAGACCCGCATAGGGACAACTACCTTATCGAAGGCACATGATTACAAAGCACAAACTGCAATGGGATGACCACCTGAGGAAAAGCAGCACACAAAAGCAAAGCCACACACCGCAGTAGAAGATACCAGGCCGCAATTTTTTCTCAAAAGATACCTAAACTGTACCGTGATGTTGAAAGGCAAGTGGTGACATCTCTAGCACACAGCGTTGGGTCAAGGGTCCATCTGACCATGGATGCCTGATCTGCAAAGCACGCTCAGGCCTGCCCGAAGACTAAGTCAGTCCCCACACAGCATCTCTGCCCTCAGGCCGCTTGACTGCCTTCTCCGCCACCACCAACAGGGTCCACCAGGACTCCAGGCGGATTCCGGAATTTTTAAGACCGCTGCTAGTAGTGGCCGCCATAATAATTTTACTGGTGGGTGTACATGCCTGCCTAAGTTTTCTGGCTGCACTGCGGCTGCAACAACAAAACAAAAGGCATGTACATATGTCAATTCCCCTTTGTGATCGTTACCTTGCCGCGGTGAAGGGGCTTGCGTATCACAATGAAGCAATGACCGCCAGCTATATGAGTGTCTAAGGGGGTGGCACACCAAAGATAATAAGCTCGTTGCTTCATTGTGGACAGACCAAATTAGATCAGCTGGACAATGAGTGTTGTTCTGTCATTGAGCTACCTCAGCCTGGTGACCATATGGGCTTGAAAACCGCTATCACCTGCACTCTTGCCATGGCGCGCACCAGTTCAGCATGGCCGTCACAACACAAACAGCTGTTTGTAGTGCGTTACATAGTGAGTTTGGTGTGTCAGTGTGCGAAGCAGTACTCTAATTACACTCCCTGATTGATGTATACGCATGCAAGATGTTTTAAAGCACTTTAGGCCTCCAATTTAGCATGCAATGTGATTTCTGCCCTTAAAACGCTGCTTTGCTTCAAATCCAGATTTTTCCCCGGGACTTTTGGTGTCTATCCCACTCATCCATGCAAAAACTCAGATGTTAGACCCCTTGAAACATCTTTTCCATCATTTTTGTGGCCAGCATAAATGTTTCTAGTTTTCAAAGTTCGCCTCCCCATTGAAGTCTGTTGCGGTTCGCAAAATTCTGCAAGTTTGCGAACGTTTGAGGAGGTTCGCGAACCTAAAATCTGAGGTTCGGGCCATCTCTAACTGCAGCTCATTATCCGATAAGCAGAAATAATCATCAGCTACAGCTTACCTTCCCTACAAGACATTCACACGGGTGCGGAAAGAGAGCAGCCAAAATTGCCTTTCACCACTCTCATGTTGCCAATTCCATCTTCAAACTTCTGTCTTTAGGAGTGAGATACTGATCAGTTGTAGCTAAAAACTTCCAGGCACAGGAACAGTTTCTTCCCTTAGCTTAATGTCAGAACTGTGCACATCTATTCAGCACAAACAGCCATTCTGAGACGGCTAGAACTTGAGAGCATTACAGCAGAGAATTAGAACTAGAAAACAAATGCTTTTTATCCTGTTTTCCACTATTTTACCTCCTTGTCTGTCCTTTATTTGTATTATCTGTACTGTCTGCCCTTGCATCATATTGGCTTTGTTAATCAACTGCCAAGTCAAATTCCTTACAAACTTTATTGGGTCAAATATAAGGATTCCGATTCTGTAAACACATAAATGTGTCTCATTCCCATTGTTGTGAATTGAATTGGGACAAAGAGAGGAAAAATGACTGGACAGCAGATACAACTGCTTATGTATGGAGAAACAGAATATATCTCATAATATATTCAAGTGAACAGCTGGTTGTTTCCTGTTGCACTCATAAATAGGTTATTTTGTCTCATCTAGGTGAAAATGGACAAACCAGAACCCTGTGATCTCATGTCTATGTGTATATTGTTTTCAGTCAGCATCTTTATGATGTGTGTTAACTTTAATAACCAATTTCATTTTTGCATCCCTAAGATATACTCACTATGATACAACTTTGCTTTTAAAAAGCCTTCTAAAAGGACTCTGAAGTCATACACAGAAACATCAAAGCATAGAAAACACTTTGATGTCTTTCTGCATGCTGCTTGTATTCTTCTTAAAAACTTGAAAGTAGTATTAACACAGCATGGAGATTCTAGAGGATCTTACCGAGTAATGGAACCCATAGACATGACTAGACAGGTGTTCAACCATCTATTGATCTTTCCATAATATGATAAGCAAAGCATTTTTCTAAATGCTAATTAGACCCAACCCTGATAAGAAAGTTGGGGTTAGCAAATTAAAGGTTTTATCCATTTAACTGAACATTTTAATTAGTGATTGGTAGACCCAACATACTCCTCTTATTAGCATGTTAGTGGAAGTGTTTTGGTCATCTGCAGTATACAGGGTCAGTTGAAGAATAACTAGGAATCTGAATGTGAAAAAAATAAGGTCTGTTTTAAGAAAACATAATAAGATTGCATATGCATGGCCATGATTTGCTATCTGGAAGTTCACCAGTACTTGTTAGCCAGTGCTTCACTGCCAGTGAATGTCTGCAGTGCTTGTTTGCCAAATAGCAGGCAATGCTGCAGTGGGAAGATATTTTATCCATGCAGGCATGCTTTTAAAGCATTTCTCCTGTTTTCTTTTCCATTGTTTTTAGTGAATACATTCTTATTATGTTTATTTTATGTTTTAAAAAAGAAACAAATACAGTGCACCTCCAAACGTTATTAACAAAGGCAGATTGGACCTACATGTGTTGGTCTTTGCTATCTTAAATAATAATTGTCCCCAGGCTCCACAAAATTATAGGGTAATGTAAGAAATGGGACTGCATAGTTTTCCATTGCAAAAGACTTGTCTAATGAAGTGAATAGGGGACTTATTGCCACTGCTGAAAAGGAGCTGGGGTAATAGCTTGGGTTTATTCCAAATTATGGAAGCCCTATTTAATAAAGGGATTGCTAGATAGGATACATTCACCCTTGTCAGCAGTTGAGGTATTGTTTCCATTTAGAAAATATACTGTTTGTATTTTTTAACTCCATAAATTACCCCTTTTACCCATTTACCAGTGAATATCTGGGAATCCCCTAATTAAAGTGGTGCTCCAGATTCCACAATGGGTCTCTCCATACTATCACCCCCAAATCCTCCTAAGGTAATAATAAGCTCCTTATATATTTTTTTTTTACCAGGGGAGAAGGTGGAGGGAAGAAAAAATTGCTGCTCATTTGCTGTTCACATTATTAAGAGTACCCCTAACATTGTGGACAATTAAAGCTGGTATTGCTCAGGAGTATATTCTGCATTTCCTGGGGAACATCATCCTCCACAAGGGCAAGGGCCTAGAAAGGCTTGGGGAAATACTGATTTTTTTAATTTAGAAAAAGTACACTTTTTAAGCCTGCATTTTGACACAATGTGAATATACACACTGATCTGTAAATTAACATTGCTCAGTTGCTGCACAAATATGTGTGATTACAAACATTTCAGCTCACAAATTGTGTTTCTATTTGTCCATAATTCAGCTTCAAAGACAACGGGGCTCTGGACAATGGCCTAGTAGCCTCTAAACTGAAAGGGATCCTACTATCTCTTCACCTTTTATATCACATTGTTGTTTTTTTTCACAAAGCATTCTTATTTTTCACCTTAACTCTAAGAAGAGCTTATGCATAACAAACACATAAAGAGTTATAATTAATGAGGAAAAAAAAGATAAGAAGAGATAAATCATGAGTTAAGCCAGAGAGATAATTAATAAGCTAAGTTAGATAAGGAGAGATAAAACACGAGGAAAGTCATTTAAGGAAAGATACATTTTGAGTTAAAAAGTAAAGTGATAAAATGCAACAGAAAAGCTCTATGAGGGCCGGTTCACACTCGGCACTTCCCGGCGATCGCGATTCAGTGGGTGAAATCTCGCGATCTGTGCTTGTGATTCCCGTTTAATATAACGAGAATCACAGCACGATTGCCCCCAAAACGCTGCATGTAGCACGCTTGCGATTGATCGCAATTCGTAAATGCTGCAGTGTGAATGTATTCATAGGGATACATTAGGAGAAGCGCTTTGCTGATCACCGACGATCAGCGAAGCGCTGAAAAGCGGCCAGTGTGAACTAGTCCTTAATCAGCCCCATTGTGACTCTCACCCTACTACTTTCTAAGATGATGAGTACCATAGAGAGAACTCAGGCTGAAGCAGAATTATTATCTGAAAACAAAGATACCACACCACAAATGTAGCATATTAAGAATAAACACAATTAAACACAACCCCCATGTTAAAATATAGTCAAATGTTTTACACCACATTAACATGTGAAATTAGTATGTATATAATCTCTACAGAGTTACAGTCCAAATGCTGAATATACATTTCCTTTTAATGTTACATCCAGCTCTATGGTTTATGTGGTTGGGAAAAAATGCCAGTGAAACCATGCATGGCATACAGATGCAGTAAGGTAAACAAAATGTATGGTTAAGTCTGCTCATTTCTCACTAGGCTCTTGGTATAGTTCCAAAGCCACACAGAAATATCACTGCACTAAAATATTTGAGTATGCTTTTTTATCAAGATGCACTGAGATGATCTAAGGAAAGTCATAAATGACCTGCAGATATGTACTGAGCGGGTGGAAGAGATCTTGCAGGGTCATTGCAATAACAGTCATCTCCAGACACTGCCTAAAGGGTATTTGCATGTAAAACTACAAAAAATTCCTTGGCGTATAGTTTTCTTACAGCCACATTTGAGAATCATTGCACTGCCCAGGAGAGTTTTATCCGAGTTTGCGTGTTGTTAATTTAATCCCCCCACAAAATGACCAAGTGTCAGTTTTATTCTTTGTTACAAATGTTCTTCAGCTTCTATTTCTTTGGCATCTGTTGTGTTGAATGTGCTTTTAAAGTGACTAAACAAACATTGTTTTTTAATTGAATCCTGCTTTTTAGGAAGTGCTATTTAGAAGTAAGGGCTCATATAAAAGGCTTCATGTCTATAGCAGATGCAAAAACCCTGCCTATGGTCATATCATTTTTGTAACACAACAAACAAAAACAACACATGTGATTCTATCCAGTACTTTACACTTTAAAGAGACACTTAAGTCAAACAAAAAAAATGAGTTTTACTCACCTGGGGCTTCCAATAGCCCACTGCAGCTGTCCGGTGCCCCCGCCATCTCCCTCCGATCCTCCTGGCCCCGCCGGCAGCCACTTCCTGTTTCGGTGACAGGAGCTAACAGGCTGGGGACGCGAGTGATTCTTCGTGTTCCTGGCCACAATAGCGCCATCTATGCTGCTATAGCATATATCATATACCATATAGCAGCATAGAGGGTGCTAATGTGTCTGGGAACACGAAGAATCACTCGCGTCCCCAGCCTGTCAGCTCCTGTCACCGAAACAGGAAGTGGCACCGGACAGCTGCAGGGGGCTATTGGAAGCCCCAGGTGAGTAAAACTCATTTTTTTTGTTTGACTTAAGTGTCCCTTTAAGGGAAAACAAATAAAATAATTAAAAGCCAAACTTCAGATCCAAATGCAAATCTAAATATATATTAGTTTATAGCTCATCATTGCTTAGTAAACAGTGTTAAAAAGTTAACATGTTTTTTAAAGGAGACTTCTGCATCCACAAATACTATTTTAAAGGGACTCCGAGCAGTGCAGAAACTATGGAAAGATGCATATCATTTTAAAGCTCTCTTTCTCCTCTTCGATCGCGAAAATATAGTTACATTGTATTACACAGGGCAACTTTTTCTGCTGAATGGAGCTGCTGACTTTGAGAAAAAGTCGCCCTGTGTAATACAATGTAACTATGGAAAGATGGATATCATTTTAAAGCTCTCTTTCTCCTCTTTCTGGCGACCCCTAAATCGTCGCCCTACGCCTTTTAGTTTTCTTTATTTCCGCGATAGAAATCGCGGCCGCGGCAATTTCAATCGCGAAAATAGCAAAAACTAAAAGGCGTAGGGTGGCGGTTTGTATATCATTGGAAAGAGGAGAAAGAGAGCTTTAAAATGATATGCATCTTTCCATACTTTTTGCACTGCTCGGAGTCCCTTTAAAGCTTACCTGAAATTGCATGTGACATGATGAGAAACTCATGAGTATACATAAAGTACCTACCCTACTTATAATATGCTCACTCTGATGGGAATAATCACAAATACATATGGGAATAATCACAAATACATTTTATTTTAAGAAAGCAGACTTGGTTTTCCATAGCATTTTAGTAAGAGGGCTTTTTGGTCTATTGTAGCATCTTACACACTCTTAGAAGTTCTTGTTCACCTTGAGCTTGCTGGGCAATCTGTAACTCTGAGTGCTTCAGTTCCTACCCCATAGAGCCATATTACTCCATGCCATGCACTGATGATGATCAACCAATCTGAAACAGTCTGTATGCATGTTGGATTATTGTGACTCTGTACAATTAACAAGCCGAAACATAATTGCATTCCAGAGGTTCTGGAGGTGTGGTTAGCTTACAGGGACAAAAAAGGATGATTTGCATATTCAGCAGTGATGCATCGTGGGAGACATCACATGCTCATTCCAACCTCAATGGTTGTAAATACCTTCTGTTTTAAGAAGGCAAACTTTTGTTTGGAAAAATAACATGAGACTTTATTACAGTTTTGCATCCTTTTCCTACTACACACATACAATTAACCACCTTAGCGGTATGGACGAGCTCAGCTCGTCCATTACCGCCAGAGGGTGCCGCTCAGGCCCTGCTGGGCCGATTTTGATAAAATAAAAAGCAGCACATGCAGCCGGCACTTTGCCAGCTGCGTGTGCTGCCTGATCGCCGCCGCGAGCAGCGGCGAAAGAGGGTCCCCCAAGCCGCCCGGGCCCTGCGCAGCCGGAACAAATAGTTCCGGCCAGCGCTAAGGGCTGGATCGGAGGTGGCTAACGCCAGGACGTCGGCTGACGTCCATGACGCCACTCCGCTCGTCGCCATGGCAACGAGGAAAGCCAAACAAGGAAGGCTGCTCATTGCAGCCTTCCTTGTTACTTCTGCTTGCCGGAGGCGATCAGAAGAACGCCTCCGGAGCACCCTCTAGTGGGCTTTCATGCAGCCAACTTTCAGTTGGCTGCATGAAATAGTTTTTTTTTAATTAAAAAAAACCCCTCCTGCAGCCGCCCTGGCGATCTCAATAGAACGCCAGGGTGGTTAATTAATGTACGGTTTATATACGGTTTAGGTTTGCTTTAAACAGTTGAACACAGAAACCAAAGTAGCTGAGTTGTAAGGAATGACAACACAATTTGTAGGCAGGTGCTGTTGCAGCTTGGTTTGCATCAAAATGCTTTTGAGACAAGTTGGCATGGCATAGGATCAACTCAGTAAGAAGATTGTAGAATGGTGCAATAAAGATACTGTATGTGCTGGAGGAAGTGCCTTTAAAACTGGATTGGCTAATCAAGTATTTTCCATACAGATAAAAATGTAAAAATGAGATTTGCTCCTGAGGGAAAAAAATAAAATATATAAAATAAAAATCAATAAAAACATTGACTGTAGTGGGGTATTCAATTACATCTCATGTAAAGAAAACTCCATATTCTGCCAAATAATGTAATCTTTTCTTAGTCAGTTACACTAATTGCATGAATACAATGTGGTTCCTTATCTGCTTATTTTATAGATATGGAGATAAAAAAGCCATTATGCTAAAACTGAATGCAAAATGTAAGTACAATCACCTGGTCAGTTTATTGGCTGTAATAAGGATGCCTTGGCATCCCTCCGGATGTATATGTGTGTTAGAAAAAAGTTTTGGCAGGAAAAATGGTAATGTTACTCTCAGCTCTGTTCAGCTTTTTTAAAATACAATAAGTCAAGTTAAAGGATCAGAGGAGAAAATTCAAGGAAATCATGTTTACAAATGTAGTATTATAGTATCATGAAACTGAAATCTGAGCTTCGTGGCAGTTATAGGAAATATTGGAGATGTGCAGACAGAAATTGAAAGGATATTTTAGTAATATGAAACTATAAAATAAAATGCAGAGCAACTTTGTACTTCTTTCAAGCTTCCCTAAAATTTAAGACCAGTGAAAACACAATGGTTGAAAGAAGCCCTACAATGTATCCCTCTTGGTTAAAGGCTTTGGACCATCCTAAGCCTTTGCATCTTTGAGGCTTTGTTCACATCTAAAATCACAATCGCTGACGCCAGTGATTTGCAATTTTGTGGGCAATTTTTTACCCCCTCCCGGCCCTCGGGTGGACCCTGCGGTTTTTTTAAGCACTTTTCTAAGCGCTTTTGCAGAGCGATTCGGCTTTTTTCACTTCCTGACGCAAGTCAGGAAGTGAACTCTTTGACCCAGAAATGAATAAATAAATACAATGTATTTATTCATCAAAGCACTGGGGAAATCGCTATACAAAGCGCTTTTTTAAGCGCTTTGCAATTTCTCTATACCTTCTATTGAGCAAGAAACGCTCAGAAAATGGTACAGGCAGCGCTTTGCTGAGCGGATCGGAAACGAACCGCTAAGATGAGAACACTCTCAAAGGGAATCATTGACAAAGCTTTTTAGGGTGATTTTCAAAATCGCCGGCGCTTGAAAAAAGCCCTAGGTGTGAACAAGCCCTAAGTGCTTGTTCACATTGAGCATTCTGAGCTTTTTTTGTTTAATCGCTAGCTTTTTAAAAGTGCTGTGAAAGCGCTTGTGTAATTAAATCCAATGTGAAACCTGATTGTTATGCCACTGACTCAAATAGACGGTAAAAATTAGCTATATTATTTAAGCAAATAATAAAATACCTTGGCAGACCATCACAAAATATAGCAAGACTGGAAAAAAAGAAAACAAAAGATAAATATTTTCAAGTCACAGAAAGGAATATATAAAAAAATAAAGGTCTGATAAATATATTTCACAATCACTATCATCACTTGCTTAAATGGATGGTAATCACAATCTGCTGCTGTTATACTCACATCTGCCCAGTTGCCCCCTTCAGCAGGCAAGCATTCCTGTGTGCACTGCCATAGCAAGGATTTGAAAGGAATTGCCTATGGTTGAGTTATGAAAGCCTTATCTTGCCGTACTCAGTGCTGAGTTGATGTCAGGTGTACTTTGTGAACCAGTTGTTCTCTGTTTTTCTGTTGGGACCCAGCTTGCCTGACTACTCTTCCTCTGTGTCCATGATGTGCACTGGCTTTTGACTTTGACTCAATCTAGACGTGTAACCTCAATTATGCTTGAAAGTAGCCTGCTCCAACCCAGTCCTGTGACCTTTACTTTGTAAGAATCATTGGATAGTATGGTGATGGTGGTTACTTCTTTAGTCTGTCTCTGAAGACCTGTGTTGCTCCTCTGCCTGCCTGCTCTGTTTCCACATTGCAGCATTACCTGTTCTCTCTGTCAATCGGGAGGTCATTCTGGTGATTGACCAGATAGTCATAATAGCAAAGTATCTATATATAATAGACTAAGTGCCTCAACCTTCAAACAAGAAGAAGAAGTACTTTGCATGAGAAAATGTATGCGTGCTCAAACACCAAGTTTAAGGCCTCTTTTCCACGGACTGTTGAGCTGTGTGCTCAGCAAGCAGTTACCAGGCAGCAGTGAGCAGTTACCAGGCAGCAACAAGCAGTTACCAGGCAGCAGCAAGCAGTTATCAGGCAGCAGTGAGCAGATACCAGGCAGCAACAAGCAGTTACCAGGCAGCAGCAAGCAGTTACCAGGCAGCAGTGAGCAGATACCAGGCAGCAACAAGCAGTTACCAGGCAGCAGTGAGCAGTGAGCAGTTACCAGGCAGCAGTGAGCAGTTGTGAGAGTTTGAGAGCCATTTCACTGCCTATTCACAGTCCATGAAAAAGAGGCCTTACCCTAGCAAGTCTGACATTGCAAATCTGGCCTAATTGGCTATTCATGAGGCAATGCTCATGCAAATGCATGCACAAACCAATACCACAAAGCAGTCACCCTGCTACATGCTACATTAGCACTATCCGGCTTAGTGCACACCAGAGAGGTTCGGCAGCGTTTTGCGATCCACTTGCGGCTGCGGATACGCTTGGGTAATGTATTTCAATGGGCTGGTGCACACCAGAGCGGGAGGCGTTTTGCTGAAACGCATACTCCCGAGGTGAGGCATTTTTTGGATTGCGGAGGCGTTTCTGCCTCCAATGTAAAGTATAGGAAAACCGCAAACCGCTCTGAAAAACGGCAGTTCAGAGCGGTTTTGCAGGCGTTTTTGTTACATAAGCTGTTCAGTAACAGCTTTACTGTAACAATATATAAAATCGACTACACCAAAAACGCTTTACAAAACCGCAAAATGCTAGGTGAAATGCTACAGAAAAATAAGAAAAAGCGTTTCAAAATCTGCTAGCATTTTGCGAATCTGCTAGCAGTTTTTGGTGTGCTCCAGGCCTCCAGGAGCACCACGGGGAGGATTCCCAATGCCCCCTTTTTATACAACTGGGGGGACCGCAGGGTCCCAGGCTCTCTCACTGCCTGGAAAACACAGAGGCACCCCTGAGGGGGAGGCTGGGTGGCGTGGACGACCCCCCCCCCCCAAGTGTGGCCAGCGCCGGGGAGAGCCGTCTGCACCCACCTCCCAATATTAAAAACAGGCACTTACCTTAACGTCCATTGCGTTCTGCTACATGCGCATTAATTTGGGGGCACCACATGAGAAAGGAGAGAAGCATGGGTCACCCTGAGCTTTAGAGCTCAGGGCTGGCTCACATACAGCACTCCAGAGGGGGGGGGGGGGGACAGGCGCACTCACTCCAGGGTTCACACCACCGGAGCAAGCCATCCACCACCTGCCTCCAAATGCTTTCCATGAGAAAATTAATGCGCATGTAGCAGAACCCAATGGACGTTAAGGTAAGTGGCTGTCTTTAATATTAGGAGGTGGGTGCGGATGGCTCTCCCCGGCGCTGACCACACTTGGGGGGGGGGGGGTGCAGCTGCGCCACCCAGCCTCCCCCTCCGGGGTGCCGCTGTGGTTCCCAGGCAGTAAGAGAGCCTGGGACCCCGCAGTCCCCTGGTTGTATGGGGGCATTCGGAATCCTCCCCGTGGCGCTCCTGGATAGTGCTAATGTAGCATGAACTAATACCCACAGGGCGATCGCTTTGCGGTATTAGTTTTTGGACCCTGCATAGTTTGGCATGCGAAAGCAAATGCATATTTGCATGAGCATTGCCTCATGAATAGCCAATTAGGCCGGATTTGCAAAGCCAGACTTGCTAGGGTTAAACTTGGTGTTTGAGCACGCATGCATTTTCTTATGGAAAGCCTACTTCTTCTTGCTTCATGGTTGAGGCACGTACTCTATTAGATAGATAGATGCGGGGTATGCTACGACGCGGGTTGGCTAGTATCATTTAAAATCCTATCTATATAAACTAGTACCTATAGCAGGCACTGAATGAGTGTGTACATTTAAAGGAGTGTGGCCAACTTGAAGTCATAGCCTTATATCATGTCAGGTATGACACAATGGACACGTGTTATCCCTGTGCATCACCAAGCATGTCAGTAATATAAACTGTGGAAAGCAACCCAATGGGAAATATAGAAGCTCCCTTGCTGAAGATTTCTGTGTCTTTAATGCTGGCACTACAGCTGGACTAACATTTTAAGGGGATCCATAAACTTTAGGTGGAGACAGAGAGAGGTTGCTTCTACAGCAGGAATGTAGATGGATCTACCTGCTGAAATCCATGGCCCTTAGCCGGTTGAACAGTGAGATGAGCTTTCCTCCCTTTCTGCGAGTGGTGGAGGCAGGTATAACCATGGTCAAAAGACAGGAGTGAACCTCCCCATGAGACACCAAACAGATGAAAAGCCAAAGAAAAGAAAAAGGAGTGACAGCATCTGCATCGCACACAGAATATATACACTTTACAGTATATAGTTCTCATCTTGGTGTTTCTCATTGGTATTACCATAAGCAGCTTTGAGCAGCTGTGTCCACTATGACTCTGTATATTTTCAGGTGACTGGACTAACAAGTGGAGAGAGTTATAGTGAATTAACTGTATTAGACACCCTGCCTGCATACACCTGCATTTAGAAAGCATAACTGCTATGCACTATTGGTGGCTGATCCAATCAACAGCCCACTTTGACATGGAGGGCAGGTCTGCTGGTTTGTTTTTTTAATAGAAGCTCGGCCACATTCCCTTCTAACTGGGCTTTGCGTAAAATGCTGTTTGGCCTATCCCATGTCACACACCCTGACGAAGCTCGGGGGTTAGCATAATGCTTATGCGGGCGGGGTCATGTCCCACAACTGCAATGAGTGCTCCCCATTGGCTGCAGCCATGAAACACATTCTTGATTCATAAGTGCATGCCACTCCTCAGTGAGGAGCCACCAGCAGCTGAATAGAGAAATGATGCTGTCACAAATCAGCAATATTGCGCTGACATTCAGCAAAAGCAGCTGCCTGAGAGGCCAGAGTTGAAGCACCGGAGTGGTGACCATACCTGTGGAGATTATACATCAAGTGCCTGTGTTCTGTCGCTGACAACAGCTCTTTACAGTGTGTGGTGAATTAGCTCCCGTGGTCATACAGCAGCATGTTTACCAACTTACATACTGTATACTTCACTGACTGTCTCCCTAATCTAAAGATAAAATCGGTGATTTGGGTACCGGTACCTAGTGTGAGAATGAGATTTGCATGTCAGTGAGATGTGTGGGAGCGCTCCACAGTAAATATTTTAATTGTTTGTAAAGGTCAAACAGTCTTTTTTACACTTTTGATACCCAATAAAGCTAAATATATCTGTATGGTAACCCTAGTGTGATGACACTTTGTTTTTCAATTATACATGTGGTATAACAGTCATAACCTAGTTACAACTCCAAGTCCTTTGGTAACTAGGGATAGTGGCCTATAGGGATGAGCTTCTGAATTCCACAGAATTCCGATCATTGAGTTTCCGATCAAAAACCAGCTTTCCATGGTAGAAATCGGAACACGTAATTTGGAAATCCTTGGAAATACCGCATTTTGAAGATTGGGAAATTGTAAGCCAATCAGGAGACTCCGAAGCATTAGACCATTCAGAGAATTCAGAATTTTTCTGGAGATTTCGGATTACTGTGGACATTTTAGGCCAAAAAGAAGACTTAAGGCAGAGAATGCAGAAGTGTACCATAGCTATCGATCGGAAATCTGTTTTCCGCATAATAGCGTACATTTACAAAAAAAAGTGGATTCTGTAATTTTATATTTTCACAACTAACTAAATTTTTTAAACATTCTACAGAAATTATGGAATCAAGATTCTGCGGAAATTAAAAAGACAGTTATCGGAATATAGAAATCCATCGGTATTGAAAATTGTAATTTCCGATAATCCCTAGTGACCTGTTGACCCTTGTGGGATGCTTTGGTGGAGACCATAGCCTAGTTAGACTCCATGTCCTGGGAGAGCCCATCCCAGCAACTAGTGGCAGAGTTAACATTACCATGAGCATAACAAAACTCAAATACACCATCAGCAATTTATGATGTAAGAAGTTGCTGTTGCTTCCTAATATGAAAAAGCAGTGCAAATCAAAAGGCTGCCATCGCCGCTTGTTGCATAACTAAACACCAACAAAATGTACTATATTTAATTATAGAATCCCCTAAACTTTAATTTAAAAAATAAAAATTATATTATTTATATATATATATATGTATATAGATATATATATATATAGATATACTGTATATATATATACCAATATCTAGTGAAGAAAATACAAGGTAATTTTAACACATCACAGACTACACTTTGTCTTTTTTTCTCCAATAGTTATCGATGGGATACCTTCAGATCTGTCCATTGTTGCTGTTGCAGTGGTGGAACAAAGTGTCATCCTGCACGTTTTTTCCAGACACTGCATAGTAAAGAATTGTCATTGGTAATAATCCTGAAATTCCAGGAAAAAGTTACTTACCCACAAAGGGGGAAGCCTCTAGATAGTCCAGCGGCTTTCCCTGTCCTCCTCGACCATCTTCTTGTCCCCGACCTTGCTCCTCTCCATACTTGAGTGCAGCCATTAGGGATGATCGGAAAGAGCAAATATCGTTCCGCCGGAATTCCGCCAGCGCTAAATTCCGTTGCCATTACATTTCCGTGGAATTTTGCAGATTTCAGCGGAATTCCGCATTCCGGCAGAAAAATTAAAGTAATCGCAAATGAAACCTCGTTTTTGCTAAATGGTAGCCCATGGGACCTAGTGGCTGTTCCACCAGGTCATTTTTTAATTTTTTAATTTATTTATTTTATTTCAGCAGGAGGTGTCATTTACGCCATGGGACCTAGCGGTGGTCCAATGGTGGTTGTTTTGGCACCGCAGGAGATGTCGCTTAAGCCATGAGACCTAGCTGTGGTCCCATGGCAGTCATTTTAGCGCCACAGGAGGTGTCGCTTACGCCATGGGACCTTTCGGTGGTCCCATGGCGGTCATTTTGGCACCGCAGGAGGTGCCGCGTAAGCTTTGGGACCTGGCGGTGGTCTCATGGCGGTTGTTTTGGCACCGCAGGAGGTGTCGGGTAAGCTTTGGGACCTGGCGGTGGTCCCATGGCGGTGGTTTTGGTGCCGCAGGAGGTGTCGCATAAGCTTTGGGACCTGGCGGTGGTTCCATGGCAGTGGTTTTTGAGCCACAGGTGGTGTCACATAGGCTATGGGAACTATACAAAATGGTTGGGATAGGTGAGATAGCTAGGGAGCTGGTTGCTAACATAGGATTGATTGGTTTTTGTTAAGACTGTAATTAGTGCTGAAATAATTCCGATTTTCATGTAGAAATCCATTTGGGTGGTATTTGTAAGCCTCTGATTGGTGCAGAAATTCCTATTTTCATGAAGAAATCCTGTCGTTCTCACTTTAAGCTTCCTCTAGGGGCTTCCTTATGATTGGCGTACAAAAATCCGCATTCCGCTGGAATTATGCATCGTTCCGCAGAATTTCCGCTATAGCAATTCCGTTCCGATGCGGCGGAACGGAACCACCAAATTCCGTCCGGAATCACGGAAAAATGACTTCCGCGGAATGTGGTGAGCATCCCTAGCAGCTATATGTGAACATGTTTGAGTACAGCCACACCTGTGCAGTAGTACTGTACAAACTCACTCGTGATCAAGTGGTTTCAGCTTACTGCTCAGGTGTGGCTTTACTCATGCAAGCACAGTATAGCTGTGCTCTAATACATAGGGGAGCATGGCCAAGGGAACACATCCAACAATATCTTGTTGGATATGTTCAGAGGGACACTGCATAGCAGTGATGAACTCCAAGATGGAGCGAAAAGCCTTTTGATAATCCAGAGGCTTCCCTCTATGTGGGTAAGTATGTAACTTTTTTTTTTATTTACAGGTTTCCATGACAACAGAGTACCTAAGCAGTTCAGGGTGACCAAAACCAACTAGGAAAGTATAGGGGACTGAAGAGCGCTCCTACTAAAAAGCAATGCTTAGTGTGGTTTGCCTTCTAAAAACAGAAGGAATTTGCAATAATTCAGCATTAAGTGTGTAACTGTGTTCACCCACAATGCACCTTCATATTGTTTCATGAAGAACAACAATATAATAGCAGCTGAATAGTTGTCCTGAATACCAACATTATATCATATTTACATTATTTCACACATATGTTGTTGTTGTTTATTGTATTTATAAAGCGCCAACATATTACGCAGCGCTGAACATGCACAACATTAACTGAAGACTTTGCTTAAATCTGTTCAATGTTCGTGAATAATGAGAAAAAAAAGTTTAGTGTATCTTCAGTTTTATTAATAATATGAACATTTTCTTACTATAACTAGCTTAATATTTTTTGGGGGCTGTGAACATATTTGGTGCCACAAATACTGAGTTATCACACACAAGTTAGTGAAATGAATGAAATTAACTCAACTCTCATATCAAATGAAAACATAAATTAGAGGGAAATCAAAAACATTATTTTTATTTTCTTTTATAAAAAGTGCCAGTTACCTGGCATGCTCATATTTGCCTTCAGCAGCTAAAGCAAACAAGCAACCTGTGGAGTTATAAATTCTCAACAGCAGACTTGTTTTGGGGAGACTAACTAAAGCATTGGAGGCAGGGGATCATACAAGACAAGACAAATAACATTTATATTGCGCACTCACCTAGTGGACTCAAAGCGCTTGAGCTGCAGCCACTAGGGCACGGTCAATAGGCAGTAGAAGTGTTAGGGATTTCAGCCCAAAGAATCCTTGCTGA
Source organism: Hyperolius riggenbachi (assembly GCF_040937935.1). NCBI lineage: Eukaryota > Metazoa > Chordata > Amphibia > Anura > Hyperoliidae > Hyperolius > Hyperolius riggenbachi. Next base: position 139,647,014 of record NC_090653.1, read on the forward strand.
ATAGGTGCTGGCTTACTTAACAGGATGAGCCAATATTTGAACCCAGGTCTCCTGTGTCACAGCACTACAAATAGCAATTTTGATGGAAGTTAGTCATAGCATCCACTAGCATAGACTTCTCTTTATTTACATTTCATGCAGTGAACAATTACTTTTATATTTAGGTATAGGTGTCTTATTCAGTTTAACACCTTTTTATGATTGGCTTGTTGAAGTGAAAAAAAAAAGTTGTTGCACAAGTAGACATTTAGACAATCATTTATTTACTGTAGCTATGAGGTGCATCAAATGGCGAATATGTGTGACCCTGTATGCCTAGAAAATTGATTTATAAACCTATTTTAATGTTGGAATAGTAGAACCAAAGTGACAAACAGCTGTCTAACCAGAATATTTCAGTTTGTCACTACTGTGAAGCAGTTTATTAATGTCTACAATTAGAGCATAAAGCTGAAATGCTGTTTTAATCCATCTTTTACCGATCACCTATTCATTTTCATTTAGCTAAATTAGGGTAATTAGTTACCTGTCTGCTGAAAATTAGAAAATTACCCTACAGGTACCTCAAGGTCTGATTGTCATTTATGGTGCAGTGTGTATTCATTTCTCTTTGGCTTTGAACAGACCAGAGGACATAAGGTCTGTTTGTCAGAAAACTTCAAATTATAGTGGATGAGCAGCATAATTGTAATTAATTACCAACATTCATTTAGTATCCTAGTTAAACTTTTAGAGTTGGAATGTATGTATGCAGACAACCTTTTTCTGTAGCCTAAACATTATGTATATGTTAATGAAAGCAATGTAGATAAAGGCATACATCCAGGAGAGATGCTAATCAGTTTGGTATGAGTAGCCAATATTAATATTACCTACAGTACGTTATACTATTAGGCTTGGTTTACACATAAAAACGTGTCCAGTCCTGTCTTGTCAGTTTTTGACAATTGGCATCAGTTTTGCATAGGTTTCTATGAATGTGTTCAAATCTGTGCATTTTCAGTCCGGTCCTGTCAGTTTTGTATCAATTTTGTATTTGTTTCTATGGGTGTGTTCATACATAAAAGGCATACATTTCCAGTCCAGTCAAGTAAGAAATAATAGGAAACTGATGCAAAACTGACAGGACAGGACAGTATTAGTTCAGACTGGAAATGTGCAGATTTATGTGGGAACTAGGCCTCGATCCTGTACTGCTCGTGTCAAACTCATCTCTTAATACCTTTTCTCATACTAACCCACCTGGTGCCTTTACAACTAATACTAAGCCACCTACTCCCATTATACCTAATACTTGCCCTTCTTCTGCAACTACATCTAACACTAGACTGTGTACTGGAAGCAGGGTTGCCATGTGGCTGGGGGGGGGTCGCACCACCAAAAACAGGTCTTCGGGGATTACCACGTTAGTATGTGGTAATCCCCTTCTGGCTGGGATCCAAACAGGAAGTGACGCTTGCTTGCAGTCACTTCCTGTTTTGGAGATACGGAAGTTAGCGGAAGCCTATTGTAAAAACATGCTTTTGCGCATGCACGCCGCAACACCCACATTTTGGCAAACCCTGCATTGCCATAGACTTACATGACTACTGGTTCAATGCAGATCACCACAGGTCAACGCAGGAGCTGCGCAGTAACGTAGGTATGGCCGCGAGATAGATTGGATGACTTCCTGACCAGCACACCGCATGCAGTTTGAAAGCATTCATAGGCTTTCATTAGCATAGTGGTGGGGTGCGGTAAAATGACCCACCGCACCACACCAGTGTGAAAGGGCCCTAACCCTTCTACCATCACCGAGTTTAACTTTCTTTACTTTTAACACTAGCCTCACTTTTGCAACTTCTACACTCTACCACAACTTCAAAACAAACCTCACTGCTCCTACATCTAACATGGCCCTTCCTACTCCTACATCTAACACTAACCTTACTTTCCAATGTATTCTGCCCACTTGATCTTCATCATACTGTCATGCCAGGGCTTCCCGATTGTAACACTGTTGTGCTGCCGATTGCTGAATCTAGTGATGATTGTAATCAGCTAATTATGATTACGCAAAACTACACATACATTTTTGCACTTATGCCTATATGTAATTACAAATTGTTCAATTGATTTTGTATCATCATTCGTAAATACCAGGAATTAATGCGTAATTTACATGCAATTCCGTGCTGACTTTGGCGGTGAATAGGAAACCCCCAATATGCTATTGCTACAATTATGTGTTAAGGAGAATAGCGTATACAAATCAAAAAATTTTTTTTTCAAAAAGAGCTTGTAGTTTTTAAGAAAATTGATTTTAAAAATGCAAAGAATAATGATTTTTAAACTCAGAAAAATTACAGTATAAAAACCATTTTCTTTGTATTTTTAATAGAATTTCTTAAAAACTACAAGGTCTTTTTGAACAATTCTTTTTTTTAACTTGTACCCACTATTCTCCTTAACATATGTAGCAATTTTGGTACCAATAGCATGTATGCTTTGCTATTCAGTGCCAAAGTTGGTACAAAATTACACATACATTCATGCCCATACATTCATATATAAATGCCTATAATTAACTACGAAACTAATTACGCTTTTCCACAAAATTTCACATTATGATTACAATGCGCAATTGTGAATTACGGTGCGTAATTACGTATAGGTGTAATTTCTGCTCATCACTAGCTGAATCATGATAAATGTATTGTCGAATGGTGCCAAATCTATGCACCCGGTGCACTGTAGCTGCAATGAACATTGCTCGGCATAGTACTGCCAAGGATGCTGCTTGCCACCTACACCCAAAGTAAGTGCTTCAGAAACATGGGCCCCAGTGCAAATTTTACACTGCCCCCCCCCCCCCCCCCCTTCACAGCACCCCATTGTATCATATGATACAGACAAGGTATCTCACAGTATAGTAGAAGGGATTGTTTGATAGTTATTCCCACTGTAAGCATATACAGAGTAGATTACTATCAATATGGAAAGTAGCTAATGTAGTAGTGGCTAAATGATCTTTAAACCAAAAGCAGATTATATATTTGTGTAAATGATGAAATATCTTTCATCCTGCAGAAGATGAGTGCATGAGATTTTCCCAAAATTCAACTAGCTTTCGCTGGGAATACACAGTGAGTTTTCTGGCATATTTACAGGCCGATCGATTTTCCTAACGATTTCCATTCACTGTTATGAGAAAATTAATCATAAAAATGATTGAAATCAGATCGGACCTGTCAGAAATTATCTATCAAGCCATCGATCTGCCCAAGAAAAAAATCATTGTGTAATCATCAGTGATGCTCATCCAGATTCCAGATACCCGAACTATCCAGATATCTGAACTTTTTTTATGGTATCCGAACTCAGATACAGATTCCAGATGCCTGGATAAATCCGGAATGCACTATCCGAGCTAACTCAGATACCTATTAGGTATCCGGAAATCAGTCCAGATACCTAGTTCGGGTACCTGGATCTGGATAGCGTAACCACGAAGATGATGTCCATGACGTCATTGAGCCAATCAGAGGGCTCCAAGCCAAAGCCCTAGCAACCAATCACAGAGGGGAACCCTGGCCAGCGCCTCCAGTATATAAGGCGGGCGCCATGATGAGAATCCCGTCCTTGCTTGTGACTGCTCACTGAGAGATATCTCCAGTGCTGTTGGCTAAGCAAATGCTGTATTACTTAGTTAAACCTAGTGTTTTTGCTCCTAAACACCTGTGCTACACCAGTATTTTATTGTTTTATAGTTAGCTAGATTGTATTTTGATTTTAGTCAGTGTGACAGTCAGACTCAGTGCTGCAGCTGCTAGGCTAGGGCCTGCTGTGTGCACAGGCTAGGCCTGCTGCCAGCCTTAGCTACAGTATAGCTTGTAGGTTATTAGGGATTAGATTACTGTACTACTACTAGTCTTATATTGTGTGTAGTTAGTTGTTAGAGTACTACTACTGTGTTAACTTAATTTACTACAGATAGTTACTGCAGTGCTGCTGTTAAAGTCAGTCAGTGTGTGATAGATAGACAGTTAGTGTGTGCTATTGTCACTCTGTCAGTTGAAGCTCTACTAGTACTACTACAACTAGTCTACTTCTACCAGTTATATATAGCTAATTTGTATTAAGTTAGCTTACTTTGTATTGCAGTGCTGTTAAAGTGTGACAGATAGACAGACAGTTAGTGTGTCAGTGTGTGCTACTCTGCTGTCACTCCGTTAGTTGAAGTTCTACTACTGCTACTATCTACTAGTACTACTGATTTGAATAAAGTACAAGTACCCCACTTCATTTGGACACATATAAAAGTTGTACTATGTCTGCTGGCACTGGCAGCCGGGGGAGGGGCAGCATGAAAAGCAAGGGCAAGAGGAGAGGGAGCAGCATTGCCGCCACTGTCGGCAGTTATGCTGCGTCAGTGTCCATTCTGCCACTAGCCACTGGCCGTGGACGCACTGGACGCCCAGCTGTTAGGGGGAGTCACACTGCAGAGGTGCAGCAGCGTGTAGCGGCCATTTTCCAGCAGGGTCGTTGGCACACATTGAAGGAGAAAGACGCCAAGCCTGTGATGGAGCTCATGGTGGATGAGCAGGCCACCACCAGCTCTACAACAGAGATCTCTACCCACCACACAGAACAAATCTTCTGCTGCCAGTCTGCCACTGTCACCAGCTATTACGCCACTACAATAGCTGTATTTTGTTGAAAAAGAAAAAAAAATGTTCAATTTTTTCGAGATGTCTGTGCTGAAAACTGTGATGTCCCAGTTGTGGGCTGCAAGACCGCTGTCTGGACTGGAACCTTCTGATGTTAATTTACAGCCATTCGGTTCGAATCCAGATATCTGGATTCATCCAGATTGTTTTTACTACCTGGATCTGGAACAACCCAGATATCAAAAAGAGGTATCCAGATATCTGGATTTATCCAAATTTTTCCTATCTGGATCTGGAACAACCCAGATATCAAAAAGAGGTATCCAAGCACCACTAGTAATCATTGTGGCTGGATAGTGTAATGGTTAAGGGCTCTGCCTCTGACACAGGAGACCTGGGTTCAAATCTTGGCTCTGGCAGTTCAGTAAGCCAGCACCTATTTCAGTAAGGAGTTTCTTGGGCAAGTCTCCTTAACACTGCTACTGCCTACTGAGTGTGCTCTAGTGGCTGCCTCGTAAGCGCTTTGAGGAGAAAGGTGCTATACAAATACTGCCATTATTATTATTCTCAGCTTAAAGGAGTACTGTAAGGGGGTAGGGAAAAAAAAGAGTTGAACTCACCTGGGGCTTCTAATGGTCCCCCGCAGATGTCCTGTGCCCATGCAGCCACTCACCAATGTGCCTGCGCAGTGCGCTCCCGGTGACGTCAGCAGGAGTGAGAATGCAGCCGTGCAGGCGCAGTGGGTTTGCGACTTTAAAGTTGCAAATTCCAGAAGAGAACTGGCGGCAGGGCCCTGAGCGTCTGTGACTGGCTGCGCGGGCACAGGACGTCTGAGGGGGACCATTAAAATCCCCAGGTAAGTTCAAATCCTTTTTACCCCTAGCCCCCTACCTTTAAGTCAAGAAAGGAAGACAGAATAAAACCTGTTTTTTTATTGTAAATTTTAATAAAAACACAAAACTGCACTACATGAATTTGCATACACTGTATAGCTATTTCTGCTAATGTGTATAGAAATCTTAGTCCTAAACCTGTCACTTCTGTCAGATTTCTACTACTTACTGTAAGTGACAGCAATATAGGAGAAAAGTAATTTATGGCTCATGTTACTCTGGAAAAAACATACTTTTTATTTGTCTATGTTTGCACATATTTTAAATGTTACAATTTTTCGCCATAGTGCCCCTTTAATTGTAAATTTTAAAGCGGTATCGTCACCATAAAAATCAAATTTCAACACCAACTGGTCTGAGTGTATTAAGTGATAAAGATGCTAATCCTGCATTCAAAACTTTTTCTGCTGTTTTGATTTGGAGTTAGCACATACTTAAGGAACACTGGCCCTTTAGTAGTCGTGCCATGCTGGGTGTTCTTTTTATCTATAATCTATCCCTCCTCTTCCCTTTATTTCCCTGCCAGCTTCTTATCGGAAACCTAATCCCCTACTCACTTGTGTTTACAAGCAAGGCTGAGGCGACTCAGTCATTGGAGGAGACGAGAAAAAAAATAAAGGGCAGAAATTACATCACGAGTTAGCCTTAACTGTGGGCAAAAGACATGGCCCCCACCAGGAACAGAATTCTCGTAATTTACTATATAACATTCACTGAAATCAAAACGTGGACAGTACAATACATGTGTTATGTAAGTAGATCAAGTATTTATCTACTTATATACAGTATGTGTTTTTTTCCCCTTGCATAGTATTGCTGATCCTACTGCTTTAATAAAAACCCAAAACTGCACTACATGAATTTGCATAAACTGTATAGCTATTGCTGCTAATGTGTATAGAAGTTACATAGTTACATAGTTACATAGTTATTTTGGTTGAAAAAAGACATACGTCCATCGAGTTCAACCAGTATAAAGTACAACACCAGCCTGCTCCCTCACATATCCCTGTTGATCCAGAGGAAGGCGAAAAAACCCTTACAAGGCATGGTCCAATTAGCCCCTAAGGGGAAAAATTCCTTCCCGACTCCAGATGGCAATCAGATAAAATCCCTGGATCAACATCATTAGGCATTACCTAGTAATTGTAGCCATGGATGTCTTTCAACGCAAGCAAAGCATCTAAGCCCCCTTTAAATGCAGGTATAGAGTTTGACATAACGACTTCCTGTGGCAATGCATTCCACATCTTAATCCCTCTTACTGCAAAGAACCCTTTCCTAAATAAATGGCTAAAACGTTTTTCCTCCATGCACAGATCATGTCCTCTAGTCCTTTGAGAAGGCCTAGGGACAAAAAGCTCATCCGCCAAGCTATTATATTGCCCTCTGATGTATTTATACATGTTAATTAGATCCCCTCTAAGGCGTCTTTTCTCTAGACTAAATAAACCCAGTTTATCTAACCTTTCTTGATAAGTGAGACCTTCCATCCCACGTATCAATTTTGTTGCTCGTCTCTGCACCTGCTCTAAAACTGCAATATCTTTTTTGTAATGTGGTGCCCAGAACTGAATTCCATATTCCAGATGTGGCCTTACTAGAGAGTTAAACAGGGGCAATATTATGCTCGCATCTCGAGTTTTTATTTCCCTTTTAATGCATCCCAAAATTTTGTTAGCTTTAGCTGCAGCTGCTTGGCATTGAGTACGATTATTTAACTTGTTGTCAATGAGTACTCCTAAGTCCTTCTCCAAGTTTGATGTCCCCAACTGTATCCCATTTGTTTTGTATGGTGCTAGTCCATTAGTACGTCCAAAATGCATGACTTTACATTTGTCAACGTTGAATTTCATCTGCCATGTATGTGCCCATATAGCCATCCTATCCAGATCCTGTTGCAATATGACACTATCTTCCTGAGAGTTGATGATTCTGCACAATTTTGTATCATCTGCAAAAATAGCAACATTGCTCACTACTGCATCTACTAGGTCATTAATAAATAAATTGAAGAGCACTGGACCCAGAACAGACCCCTGTGGGACCCCACTGCCAACAGTCTCCCATTTTGAGTACGATCCATTGACCACAACTCTTTGTTTTCTGTCCATTAGCCAGTTCCCTATCCATGAACACAGACTCTTCCCCAGTCCTTGCATCCTCACCTTTTGCACCAGACTTTTGTGGGGAACAGTGTTGAAGGCCTTTGCAAAGTCCAAGTATATCACATCTACAGCATTCCCAATATCCATATTAGCATTCCCTACCTCATAAAAGCTGAGCATGTTAGTCAAACAGGACCTGTCTTTAGTAAACCCATGTTGATGCTGAGAAATAAGATTATTTTCTACTATGAAGTCATGTATAGTATCTCTTAGTAACCCCTCAAATAGTTTGCATACAACTGATGTTAAGCTTACAGGTCTATAATTTCCTGGATCAGATTTTTTGCCCTTCTTAAATAATGGGAAAACGTGGGCTGTACGCCAATCCACTGGGACTCTGCCAGTTGCAAGAGAGTCACAAAAGATAAGATAAAGGGGTTTAGCTATAACTGAACTTAATTCCCTTAGGACCCGAGGATGCATGCCATCCGGGCCAGGTGCCTTGTCTATTTTTAATTTATTTAGTCTTGCCTTCACTTCTTCCTGCGTTAAGTATTTAATATTACAGTTAGAAGATTGAGACTCTTCCACCTCTGTAGTTTGCAACAGTGCTGTTTCTTTTGTGAAGACAGAAGCAAAGAAAGCATTTAATAACTCTGCCTTACCTTGGTCATCCACCATTGAGTTCCCCCCCCTCATCCTTTAGGAGTCCTATACATTCAACCTTTTTTTTTTAGAGTTAATTTCCTTGTAAAACTTTTTGGGGTTAGATTTGATATCCTTAGCGATTTGTTTTTCAGCTTCAATCTTTGCCTGCCTAATTTCTTTTTTACAATTTTTATTGCACTCATTATAATTGCTTAGTGCAGCCTCGGTCCCCTCCTGTTTTAAGACCTTTTAGGCATTCTTTTTCCTCTTCATTTTATCTTTAACCTTTCTATTCATCCATAGAGGCCTTTTTTTATTCCTAGACATTTTGTTTCCATATGGGATATACATACTACAATATTGATTGAGTATAAGTTTAAAAGCTTGCCATTTCCCTTCAGTGTCTTCCCCTTGTAGTACATTATCCCAGTTCACCAAACTTAGTGCCTGCCTAATCTGATTGAACTTTGCTTTTCTAAAATTCATAGTTTTAGTGGTCCCGCTGCCCCGTGGCCTATCAGTCACCAGATCAAACTTTATCATGTTGTGATCACTATTTCCCAAATGTTCTTGAACCTGCACATTTGATACATTATCTGGTCTATTAGAAATGATCAGATTCAGTAACGCATTCCCCCTAGTTGGTTCAGTTACCATTTGAGTCAAGTAATTGTCCTGTAGTGCTGCCAGAAATCTGCTGCTTCTACCAGAATGGGTAGCCTTAATACTCCAGTCAATGTCTGGAAAGTTGAAGTCGCCCATAATTATGACCTCATTTTTACTTGCAGCTTTTTCAATCTGCTGTAGTAATCACAGTTCTGCAGCTTCATTAATAAGAGGTGGCCTGTAGCATACCCCAATAAGCAACTGGCAACTTTTATTTCCACCATGAATATTTACCCAAACGGACTCCACATCTTCGCAATCTTCCTCCATCTCATCGTTGAGGACAGCTGTAAGAGAATTCTTAACAAAGAGACAAACCCCTCCACCTTTTTTCCCTGTTCTATCCCTCCAAAACACATTGTATCCTTTTAAATTAGCTATCCAGTCATGGCTTTCATCCATCCATGTCTCGGTTATTCCCACAATGTCATAGCCTTTGTCATTCAGAATGAACTCTAGTTCGTCTATTTTATTTGCAAGGCTCCGAGCATTGGTTACCATGCACTTTATATTTTTACCACCACATTTACTAATTTTGTTTACATGAAATGGGCTACTTGAATTTTTACCAACCTCCTTAATCTTTACACTGTCCCCACCCCCCTCTCCACCCTCCATAATGATAGGTTCCCACTGTCTTTTTACCTCATCTTGTCTACGTATTGAGACTTTATCCTCCCGCCTCCCCCCAGATCCTAGTTTAAAATCTCCTCCAACTGTTTAGCCATCTTCTCCCCCAATGCAGCTGCACCCTCCCCATTAAGGTGCAGCCCATCCCTGCTGTAGAACCTGTAGCCGACTGCAAAGTCTGCCCAGTTCTCCAGGAACCCAAACCCTTCCTTCCTACACCAATTTCTCAGCCACTTATTTAACTCCCTAAGCTCCCTCTGTCTCTCAGCTGTAGCACGTGGCACTGGCAGTATTTCAAAAAACACCACCTTGGAGGTCCTTGCTTTAAGTTTATCTCCAAGTACCTGAAAATCATTTTTGAGGACCTTCCATCTCCCACTAACTTTGTCATTGGTGCCAATGTGTACCATGACAGCCAGGTCTTCCCCAGCCCCACCCAGTAATCTGTCAATTCTTTCCGCTACATGCCGAACCCGAGCACCCGGGAGGCAACAGACTGTACGGCATTCACGGTTTCTTCAACAGATTACCCTATCTGTGCGCCTAATAATTGAATCCCCTACCACCAATACCTGTCTAGCCTTAGCTGCACTCCTATTCCCTTTCTCGTTACAGCAGTCTGCCCCTTGGTTGCTAAGGAGCACATCCTGCTGCAGCATTGCTACTCCTGAATCATCCTCCCCAATATTACGCAAACAAGCATACTTATTAGTGAGGGACAACTCGGGACTAGCCTCCCTGCCACTTTTTCCCCAACCCCTTCTAACTGTGACCCAACTAGCGGCTGCCTCTGCTTCTTGATCCGGCTGTACTCCACCCTTCTCATCTTCAACGGTTCCATCCAGTGTCTGGATCGTGAGATCCAAGCTCTTCTCCATGTTGTGTATGCGTCTCAGTGTTGTGAGATGCTTATTTAGCTCTGCAACTTCCGCCTCTAACTGAGCAACACGCACACACCCTGGGCATCAGTAAACACCCTCAATCCGCTGATCAAGGCATGCATTGCATACATGTTGCAGGATGTACACTGTACAGCATAGTCCAACATGATGACTTTTGTGTGGGGAAAAATTATTTAGAGTAAACTGTGGCGGTAAAAGATGAAACGGGAGAGTGAGTGTAGCTGGGGAGGAGGAAAGGGAGAGTAAGTGAAGTTGGGGAGGGAGGGGAGGAGGGGGAGGAGGGGGAGAAGGGGGTGGGGGGGAGGGGGGAGTAGGGGGTGGGGGGAGGGGAGGAGGAGGGGCAGGAGGGGTGGAGGAGTGGAGGTGGAGTGAGTGAAGTTGGGGTGGAGTCCTCAAAATTTAAAGACTACACCACAACGTGCCTAGCACATTCTAACCAATGCAAAAAACCGCAACATTGGTTGAAGGTTTTTTTTTCTTTTTTTTTAGTCCTTACCTACTTCCTCTCACCACTTTCTTTGTACCTGTGTTGTAACGCCTGTTTTTAATGCCTATGCCACTTGTGTCGCAGCCACTTAGTGAGCAAGCCACAGACTGAGCAAGCTCAGTGCTGAGTCCTGAAGCTGACCAAATACCTCCTGTTGCAGCTAGTCCCTCCCCCTAGCTAATTGCCTGCTGCAAAGCAAACTAGAGGGAAAAGAAAAAAAAATTGTACTTTTAAAAATTAACACTTGCTTGCTTAATATCAGATGAACCACAATAGACAATCCACCAGATATCGCAGCAGCAAAAATCCACCAGATATCGCAGCAGCAAAAGTCTTGCAACATACCAAAACAAAAGTGTGATTTAATTTATATTGTGTTGACTTCATCCTTAGCTCTGTGCGGAGTATATAGTCTTGTCACTTAACTATCCCACAGGGGCTCACAATCTAATCCCTACCATAGTCACATGTTCATCATGGTCTAGGGACAATTTAGCGGGAAGCAATTTATCTTTATCTGTATTTTTAGGAGAAAGTGAGAGGAAACAGGAGTGCCCAGATGAAAATCATGCAGAGACAGGGAAAGCATACAAACCCCATGCAGATAGTGCCCTGGCTGGGATTCAATCCAGGAATGCAGCATGGTAAAGTGAGAGTGCTATCCACTATGTCACCGTGCTGCCCATTCAATTCTAATCTACCAGCCTGGGACAACATGACAATTAATAAACAGTGTATTCAAAAATGGGGACACCGAGAGCCCAATATAGTGTAGTAAGTACTGGTAATTGATGAATCTTAAGGAGTAAGAAAGAGGATACTCACAAACCAGGGTTAGCTCATAGGCAACCACTGTCCATGCAAGTGAGGAGATTAGACCTTTCTCCACTCAGGATTAAGAAGTCGATCTCTGTATATCGGAAATAAAGGGGGTATAACACCCCTACACCAGGGGTGGACACAAGTATTGTATATAGTAAACATCACATGGGATTTTTATACATCATTGAATATGTGAAACGAGAGTTCAGCAGTGTGTGAAATCAATTGTGAAACATGAAGGAGAAAGTGTAATAGTATGGGACTGTTGTTATGGATACAATGTCAGTGACTTTTACAGAGGGAGAGACACCCTGAAAGGTAGCAGTATCATACAGTACCTCTCAGAAAAATAATGGCCTAAATGTTGCTATAACTACCTTATCAGAAAGAAACAAGTTTGAAAGTTTGTAAACCTGGAGTTGCCAACATGGGGATAAATACAGGGGCTCAGCCCGTGCGACCACAGGGGGCCTCAATTGCCACTTCTCTCTCTCCAATAAAGGAGTCCACTCTTTAAATCTTCTTATGAGTGTGACAATTATGATGTCCACACTTGTTTTATAACCCTTGCAAGATGGGCCCCAATCCTGCGAGGGTCACAACATTAGGAAGGCAAGGGCAAGGGTGTGTGAACATTTGCGGGCCCTATCAAAGTTTTGCTGGGGGCTACTAAAAAATGGCTTCTTTGATGAATCAAACGTTTGGAACACATTTTGGCTTAACCGACCCCCCCGCCAAGTTTTTATTTCAGAGTGCAATGGGACATTAAACTGCTTGAATTTCAAATTTTAACCGGTAGGGTCTATATGATGATCCATGTGATGAACTTGGTTGTTCAATAATTCCTCACTCAACTACTTAGGCTTACAGCCATTGCTAGATAAGACCTGGGAACAGCAAAGCAAAGAACTGCTTTGTCTGCTTCTGATGGTCTATTCAAATGTGAGAATCCCTTTCAGACATGAAGCCCACTTAAGATGGCTAGAGCAATTCCTTGACAGAGATAGGCTCTGGGAAAAGTTTTTGCTTCTGGTTTGTACTTTCATCAGATTCTCAGGCCTAGATGTGTTAATGAACTTGAAACACATGCCTCTTTTCTGACAAAAAAAACCCCTTTCCATCCTCTAACTACATTGATTAACTAAACATCAAAATCTAGATTTATAAACAAGTTCAAAGTTTACAGGAACATAGCAGGTACCAGCTGACAACACTACCACATAAAGCCATTTATTACCTTAATGATATAAATCATATATTGACTTCTCTCATCGTATGTTGTTTTTGCCAAAGATATTGGCAAGACAGAGTCTGGGAACACGTTGATTTAGACAGCTATTTGCTAAACAACCAACATCTGTTTTTCCACTCTTGAGATTTAGAAATGGCATTCATTGCTAACAAACAACACACCTGACAAGAAATTGTTTTGGAAATTAACTGCTTTTTGACAACGAAGAACTTTGACCAATCAGCCAATATGAAAATTAAATATTATCAGTTATAGAAGTTAAGAGGTGTACTCATAAATTATTATTATTGTTTTTAATGTTATAATGAAGAGTACCATATTTTGTGATGAAATAAATGAGAAAATGATGTAAAAGAAACTAAGACAGTACATTCCTACGTACAACCAAAACATAGACACACTGTGCTATATCCTATTAGAGGTGATAAGTAGCTTGCATATGCAAGCTACTTATCACCTTGCCATCGCACAAGTATAACTGGCAAATCCGATTGCTGGTTTCACTTGTGCATGGTTGATCGTTAGGGAGCATTACTCAGGTGAAAGCCTGAGCAATGCACCCATGTCCTGGGCAATAGGGAACAAGGTTTTGCACTGGGGTGCTGTCCTCCAGCACCTCGGCACTGCTCCCTTGCTCCCCCAGGAGACATGCACACACCCGCCAAACATCCAATGCCATCTTCTGCTATTACAACTGAGGTCTTTAATAAGGAGACAATTTCGATGCGAAATTTCGCATATGCAAAATTTCGGCCCAACACTGGGTAGGAATAACCTGGAAATTAAGCAGGGGCCTTTAACTTGATTGATAAATATTTTTAGTGATATTAAAAAAAATGGCACTGCCATAGGCGGCAAAGCTAAAAGCCGTGATATGCAGCTATAAATTATTTGGGTGCCCGGAGGTGGCTGATAAAATAGTGTTCCCTGGGGCCACTCACCCCTATTTATCATTTATAGCCACCATTAACAGTTTGTAGCCAATTATAGCCAACCATTGAGTCATTTATGCCGCTATTCACGATTTTATAGCTGCTAATTGTGTTTTTTAACATTGCTTTCTGTGGTGGCAAATATATCAGGGGTTAGGGGTTAGGAGGCAGGGTCTTTAGTGTTAGGAGTGTGAGAGGTACTTAGGGGTTCAGGTTAGGTACCACCAGGGGAGTCTTAGAGTTAGACATCAGTAGAGGGAGGGTTTGGTGTGAGAGTAGTCTCTTTTTACATGTATGTGATAAATGTACCTTACAGAACCTGTGTACTTTTTCAATAAAGAGCATGTGGGTACACTATATAATAAGCATTTGAAAAATAAATAAATAAAGGCTATTTTAACTATGATGGACCTGTCTATAGCCAAAAATGCAATCAACTTTTTTTTAGCAGATACTTAGGCATTCATATACCTGTATCTCATTATAATTGTTTCCAGTGTATTCGATTTTTTCTTTTTTTTTGCGTGTTTAGAATTCGCTTTTAAAGAATATATCACATCAAAGAAATAATTCTGCATTTCATACTTACAGATAAAACTGACTTTCTGTTCTCACTGTGAATTATGTAGCAGATAAGTTAACTTAAAATACAGCTCTGCCTATGTTCAAGTATGAAACACTTTGAATATAAACATCGATGTAATGCTTTTTTACTTTTGAAGATCAAACAGATGGAGGCAGGTTAGATCTTTCATTTGTATAGATGTTATGATTAGGCAGATGGTTATGTTTATTTAAGCTGTTAGCCACATTGAAATATGATACAATCCTATGGATAGAAAGAAACATATTTTTTTCCATGATTTTCACAAAACTCTGCTTGTCATAAATCACTCCTAACAAAAAGATGCCACATCAAGTGAGCCTTGAACTAAAACTTCAACTTTTTCATATATATCCTGCTGAATCAGACACCTAAAGTGTACCTGTAGTGGTTTTTAATCCAGTAAATTAAATATGCTCTGAAGTGCTGCTCATTAAAAGCTCTTATAAACCACTTTAATCTCATTTAAAGGGATGCTCATTCGGATGTTTCGAAATTGAGATTTCTGCATTTTGGATGCAAAATCCCAAACCAAATGTTTTGTTTTCCTCTTGTTCCCACTCGTTTCCTTAACATACCATGAACATTTGGTGGTGTTTCTAGCTCCTATGGGGGCTTTTCTATTAATCTCTAAAGTTGGCGGCATACCGCATATCGGTAATGTGGATTTTCTGCATTTTGCATTACAGTTAATGGCCGCCGACTTTAGCGGTTAATAGCAAAGCCCCCGTAGGTGCTAGAAACACCAGGGTTTGTTAAGCAGAAGAGTGGGAACAAGAGAAAAAAAATCTTTCAAAAAGACCTTTTTGAGAAAATCAATGTTAAAGTCAGCAGAAATTTCCACTAAAATTTCTGTGATTTCCACGAAAATCTGCCTAGTGCACTTCTATTACCAATTTCTGAATTCTAATGCGGAAATGCGATTTCCGATCGGAAATGTGGAAATTGCATTTCCGCAAAATCCAAACGAGTATCCCTAGTGGTGGTGAAGGATTATTGTGTTATTTAGTCGGTGCACAACAAGGACTAGCAGACCGGACTCCAAAAGCTACTGTGTGCACTGGACACAGGGGATTGCAATATAACAATAGCAAAAACAAAACAAAACAATAAAACAGCACTTATGAGGGCAATTATGAAAGGTACTGTACCACTAGCAGCAGTGTGTACTCCTGTGTCCAACAGCTAAAATCATTGCACCGTACAGTCAGTAGACACACAAAACTGCAAAATAACAATAGCAAGAAAACCAATGTACCAGCCCTTATGAGGGCTCTTGGATGTTCAGGGCGCTGTACTAGCAGCAAGAATATCCACTGGGGGCACAAAACAGAGGCCTAACTAAGAAGCCTCAGAGTGTAAAATGGCCGCCGTGCTGTTGTTTTTATGGGGGGGGGGGTCCAGGAGGGAGTGCCTGCTGACTCTGGGGTGACGGGTCATGTTTTGGCTCCATGATGATGTATAGGGGTGGGTTGAACACACCATGTGTTCGTCAGCCAACGTGAATGCTAACACACGTTGTTCACTGGAAACTGTCCTCTGATGAACAGTTCGGGCCATCTCTAGTCTTTTGTGAACTTTTTTACACAGATAATCTGCAGATTTGATCTTTGATCTTTCCATTTTCAAAGATTTATCTTGTGTGTACCCAGATTTACTATATAAAAACTGTTAGCCCTCTGTAATGTTAGGGTCAGCACAGAACAGACTTCTGATTATCTGGTGATCTGCAGAATCACCAATAATGCAAGTATAGTAAACAGACAAGTGTGGTAGCTTTAATGCACAGTGGTGTTTGGTGCAACAGTACGTACTGACAGATTTGGCAATACCTCACCAGAGGAGCTGGTGGGCACTGTCAGTACAGCGAACACCTCACCAGTGACGAGGGCTCACTGGTGAGTAGAATGGTCAGCCTAATCGAGTTGGCAACAGACAGGCAGATACAGTACAGAATCGGAAGACAGAGAGGAAACGGTAACAGGCAGAGTCGGCAGCAATATCAGATGGGCTAAAGTACAGAATCACTGAGCAGAGGGATAGTCAAGAACGAGCCAGAGTCATACACAGATAAATCAAGATACAATCAATAATACTAAATAGAGATAGATGTATATCGCAAACACTGCATATACATCTATCAAAGCAGGAACCTGACTAGGTCTGAGTGCTAACACGAAGTATTCACAACAGCAGACAAGTTGCGAGTGATTCTTCTGGGCTTAAGAGCCCGAAGAGAACCCTGAGGAACGTCCCCCTGCGCCTGGCCAATCAGCAGCGAGAGGCGCATAGTGTGGCGTCAACCGACCCGCAGGTCAGCTGATACGCCTCCTTGCCGCATAAAGGTCGTGACGGTGCGCGCATGCACGCGTCAATGCGACCTCATGTATGGAAGAGAGATCTGTTCTCAGCGTGCTAGACACCCGAGGCATGGGATCTCCGTTAGGTAGGGAGACAGAGGCAGCTGCCGTGATGGCGTGGTTCGCCCTAGCTGCCTCTACTACATTTGTTACACCCTCATACTACACAGAGGTGGTACAATTGGTCTTTGATCTTTCATTTTCCAAAGATTTTTATCTCATGCGTGTACTTCGCTTTAGACAACAAAATTAAAATAAATTCACAGATAGCACCTGCAATCTCAGTTCAGATGCTTTTAGCCACTTCAGTGGATTCAGTGAGGGTCTATTCACACTATTCACATTACTCTACATGTGCATTGTAACGTATTATGTTCATGTATGTGAATTTCTATTACTGTTTATTTCACAATGACAAAAGAAGATTCTTGGATGCATTATGTTTATATTATTATTAAACATTAAAAAAATGCATGATCCCTCCCTAAACCTTTCTAACTCGTCATATGTAGGCTGGTATTATTACCTGGATTGTGTTGTTGGTCACTCCTATTATCATTGTCTGTGATCTTCTGTGTTGTACAATGCTGGGTACAACAATAATAATAATAGTTGTCTCAGACAGCTGGGCTTATCAGCGTGTGATTTCACAACCTGAACAATACCATCCTACATCCTACACAAGGCTATGGTGTGGATAATAGCATGAGAGGAACTTACACTGGACTTTGGAAGCACCTTAATAATAAACAAAGAGATATGGACACCGAGAGCCCGATATTGTGTAGTATGTATCGGATGAGGGGGGGGGGACAAGAAAAGAGGTAAGTATAGATATACTCACAAACCAGGGTCACCTCTTAGGCAACCACTGTAATGGCAGGTGGGGAGAACAAGCTTGTCCCTTAACTCAGGATTAAAAAGTTGCTCTCTTAGATAGGAAGAAAACATGAAGATTTCCGCCCTTCCACCAACGGTGGTCTGGTATCAAATGCAAGAGAACAGAGGCGCCGACAGGATAAAATAATATAAAAGGTTTAAAACAAGGAAGTGGAAGGGGTGTCATACACAGATAAATCGAGATACAATCAATAATACTAACTAGAGATAGATGTATATCGCAAACACTGCATATACATCTATCACAGCAGGAACCTGACTAAGTCTGAGTGCTAACATGAAGTATTCGCAAAAGCAGACAAGTTGTGAGTGATTCTTCCGGGCTTAAGAGCCCGAAGAGAACCCCAAGGCATGCCCCCCTGCGCCTGGCCAATCTGCGGCGAGAGGCGCATAGTGTGGCGTCAGCCAATCCGCAGGTCAGCTGATACGCCTCCTCGCCGCATAAAGGCTGTGATGGTGCGCGCGTGCACGCGTCAATGCGACCTCATGTGCAGAAGAGAGACCCGTCCTCGGTGTGCTAGACGCCCGAGGCACGGGATCTCCGTTAGGTAGGGAGACAGAGGCAGCTGTCGTGACGGCGTGGTTCACCGCAGCTGCCTCTACTACATTTGTTACAGTACCCCCCCCCCCCTTGAGGCGTGGACTCCGGACACGTTCTGCATGGTTTTTCCGGGTGCGAATCATGAAACTCCCTTTTCAACTCCTCAGCGTGCATGCGACGATCCGGCACCCAAGACCTCTCCTCAGGCCCATACCCCTTCCAATGAACTAAATATTGAACCGAGTTGCGCACCCAGCGAGAATCCAAAATTTGCTCAATCTCGTATTCAGGTTCACCATCAATCACCACAGGGGGGGGGGGGAGGAATCCACATGCACAGCTGGCTTTAATAAAGACACGTGAAAAGACTTCACACCTTTCATACAAGATGGCAGCGCAATGACATAGGTGACATCATTAATCTTTTTGGACACAGGGTATGGCCCAATAAACCTGGGGCCCAACTTAGCTGAAGGTTGCTTCAGGGCCAAATGCCGGGTTAAAACCCACACTATGTCTCCTGGCCAGCATTCCCACTCTACAGACCGTCTTTTATCAGCCTGCTTCTTTTGAGTCTGAAAAGCTTTTTTTCAGACTATTTTTGACCATCGACCAAATCTCTTTTAATGATCTCTGCAAATCCTACAGCACCGGGAAAGGAGAAGATACCGCGGGTAACGGGGAGAATTTGGGAGATCTCCCCATGACCACTTGGAAAGGTGAAAAGCCTGAAGAAGTATTCCTCAAATTATTGTGCGCAATTTCGGCAAATGGCAAAAACTTTGCCCACTCTAATTGGGCATCAGCCACATAGCACCTCAAGAATTGCTCCAATGACTAATTGACCCTCTCGGTCTGGCCATTGGTTTGTGGGTGGTAGCCAGACGAAAATGACAGATTCATACCCATATGATCACAAAAGGCTCGCCAAAACCTAGACACGAACTGGACTCCCCTATCTGACACCACATCTTCCGGAATGCCATGTAAATGGAAGATGTGCTGAATGAAGAGATCTGCCAGTTCCTGAGCAGAGGGGAGTCCGTCCAGGGGAATAAAATGAGCCATCTTACTGAACCTGTCGACTACCACCCAAATGACCGTCTTACCTTCGGATCTGGGGAGTTCACCCACAAAATCCATAGATAAGTGGGTCCATGGCTCTTCAGGCACAGGCAAGGGCTGAAGTGTACCTGCTGGGGCCTGTCTGGAAGGTTTGCTCCTGGCACAAACTGAACAGTCCTTAACAAATTCCTTACAGCCCAGGGGTAAAGATGGCCACCAAACACATTTAGTCAGTAACTCCTGTGTCCTAGCCACTCCCGGATGACCTGCATTTTTGTGGGCGTGAAACAGCTGCAAGAGCTGTAACCGTAAATGTAACGGTACAAACAACACTCCCTCAGGTTTCCCCTCGGGAACCTCTAGTTGGTACGGTTTTGACCAGTCTTCCTATGCCTCCGTGACTGCTATGACAACCTTCTCGGGCAGGATGTTTTCAGGAGCTGAAGGTTGAACTGATTCTGGCTCAAAACATCTAGACAAAGCATTCGCTTTGATGTTTTTACTTCCAGGCTTATAGGTTATTATAAATCTGAACCTCGTAAAAAATAGGGACCAGCGAGCCTGCCGGGGATTGAGTCTCTTGGCCCCCTCAATGTATTCCAGGTTTTTATGATCGGTGTAAACTGTAATCACATGCTCTGCTCCTTCGAGCCAATGACGCCACTCTACAAATGCGAGTTTAATTGCTAGTAATTCACGGTTCCCAATGCCGTAATTTCTCTCAGCCGGGGAGAATTTACGTAAGAAGAAGGCACATGGGTGAAATCTACCCTGAAACCCAGAATGTTGCGACAGCACAGCCCCAACCCCTATCTCAGACGCATCCACCTCCACTATAAAAGGACAGGTGACATCCACATGTCGCAGAATAGGGGCGGAGCAAAACATTTTCTTCAGAGTCGAGAAGGCAGAATGTGCTTCCTCTGACCAATTGTAAGTGTCTGCCCCCTTCTTGGTGAGATCAGTAAGGGGTGACACTACTTAGGAGAATCCCTTAATGAATTTCCTGTAATAGCAAAACCTAGGAACCTCTGAAGTGCCTTTAGTCCTGCTGGCTGTGGCCACTCCATGACGGCAGACACTTTACTGGGGTCCATGGAGAGTCCAGAAGTGGAAATGACATATCCCAGAAATGGAACCTCAGGCACCTCAAAGAGGCATTTTTCGAGTTTAGCGTATAGAGAGTTCTGCCTTAGTTTCCCCAACACAAACCTCACGTGTTTCCTGTGTCTGACAAATTTCGCGAGTAGATTAATATGTCATCAAGGTAAACCAGAACAAAGCATCCCAGAACCTCTCTGAATATCTTATTGACATATTCCTGAAAGACGGCAGGAGCCTTGCACAGCCCGATGGGCATGACCAAATACTCGTAGTGCCCGTCGGGCATGTTAAAGGCCGTCTTCCATGCATTACCCTCCCTGATGCGTATCAAGTTGTATGCCCCTCTCAGATCCAACTTAGAGAAAATACCAGCATCAGTGATTTGGGAAAAAAAATCGTCAATCAAAGAAAGTGGATAACGATTCTTTATCGTTATCTTATTCAATTCCCGGTAATCGATACACGGGCGAAGCCAACCATCCTTTTTTTTAACAAAAAAGAAACCTGCTCTGGCTGGAGACTTCGAAGGACGGATAAAGCCCTTAACCAAATTTTCTTTAATATAATCCTGCATGGCCAGCTTCTCTGGGCCAGAAAGATTATAAAGATGACCTCTAGGGGGCATACAACCTGGTCTTAATTCAATGGGGCAGTCAAAACTCCTGTGAGGCGGGAGTTTGTCTGCTGACTTAGGACAGAATACATTAGCAAAATCAGCATACTGTGAGGGTACACCTTCGATCTGTACTTTGGTGGTACATACAGCCACTCTCTCTAAACAATGCTGATGACATAATGGAGACCAACTTAACAATTGGCCGGAGCTCTAATCAATCTGCGGAGAGTGTTTCTTTAACCATGGCATACCCAGGAACACAGTAGAAGTGGCCATCTTAAGTACAAAAAACTGTAACCATTCCTTATGTAATACCCCCACATAACATAAAAGAGCTGGCATCTGAGAGAGGGCCTGCCTGCCCTGTAATGGAGAATCATCTACTGCAGTAACAAAAATTTGCCTGTCTAAAGGAATCAGGGGTATCCCCCATTTCTTAACAAAATCAGCATCAATGAAATTAGCCTCAGATCCCGAGTCTATAAATGCCTGAGTAGACAAAGCTTGGTCTTTCCAGGTAATAGAACAAGGGAGCAATAAACGTTTATCAGGTAGAGGTAGAACTGGCTCGCCTAGGGTAGTACCTCTAGCTACACCTAGGCGGCAGAGGTTTTACGCCTTCTTAGGGCAGTTCTGAGCTAGATCACCATTTTCAGTACAGTAAAGGCAGAGGCCCTCTGTACGTCTCCGGGATTTATCCAGCTCAGATAGTCTGGAATGACCGAACTGCATCGGTTCGTCCGGAGTAGGAGCAGGTGGAGAAAAGGAGAAAGGAACAGTTTTAACAGCGTTCTTTCCCCGGGTTTGCTTCTGATACCGGATGCGGTGATCAATTTTAACTGCCAGTGCTATAGCCTCATCCACTGACTTAGGCTCTGGGTGGCCGAGCATTAAATCAGAAACTGCTTCGGACAAACCGGTTAAAAAGCAATCTAGCAAGGCAAACTGTCCCCACCTAGCAGACACTGCCCACCTTCTGAATTCGGCGGCATAGCTCTCTACAATATTATGCCCCTGCCTGAGGATCTTAAGTTTCCTCTCTGCAGTCACGGCGATATCCGGATCGTCGTAAATAATGGCCATAGCTTTAAAAAAATTCCTGAACGGATGATAAAGCCTCATGACCACTAGGGAGACTGTAAGCCCATGACTGTGAATCCCCTGTTAGTAAAGTTTTAATAAACATAGAATGAAGAGATAGATTCATCCGCCACAACATCTGAAGGTTTAAGCAGTGACTGCTTTTTATTGTATCTATGTTGCTGGTTGTACAAACAAGTCCATAAACATTGCACATGTACGGATAAAAAAACATACCCTATGGATACTTGCTGTGGGGCAATGTGGGAGCAGCGGTCCGCCTGACAGCTGTTCCGCTCAGGTGAGCTTCCTCTGAGGCTCCGTGCGCCTCCAGAATATAATCCCCAAAAAAGACCCAACGACCGCAGTGCCAGTCTCTTTGTTCTTTTTCACTTTAAAAAGTTTTAATAAACGTCACTCTCTGGCTCTCAGAACCTTAAGAGATAGGTCTGATCTCGAAATATGAAAGGCAGCGGTTCCTGAAATTCTGGAAGTCAGACTTATGCCCAGAGAACTTCTCGGGCATGTGCATTCTAGGCTCAATGACTTGAGGAGATTGTACTGGTGCAGCCGCTG
Source organism: Hyperolius riggenbachi (assembly GCF_040937935.1). Classification (NCBI taxonomy): domain Eukaryota; kingdom Metazoa; phylum Chordata; class Amphibia; order Anura; family Hyperoliidae; genus Hyperolius; species Hyperolius riggenbachi. The sequence continues at coordinate 139,669,852 of NC_090653.1, forward strand.
TCCGGAGGGTCTGAACGGCTTCAGACAGCTGGTTGATCTGCGACTGTTGGGTATTGACCGTTTCGGTTAAAGTATTCACCGCTGCGATCAAGGCCTCAACCTGGCTGCACAGTGCATCTATAGACATATTGGTCTGCTGTTATGTAATGTTAGGGTCAGCACAGAACAGACTTCTGATTATCTGGTGATCTGCAGTATCACCAATAATACAGATGCTATACCTGATTATATGGTGATCTGCAGAATCACCAATAATGCAAGTATAGTAAACAGACAAGTGTGGTAGCTTTAATGCACAGTGGTGTTTGGTGCAACAGTACGTACTGACAGATTTGGCAATACCTCACCAGAGGAGCTGGTGGGCACTGTCAGTACAGCGAACACCTCACCAGTGACGAGGGCTCACTGGTGAGTAGAATGGTCAGCCTAATCGAGTTGGCAACAGACAGGCAGATACAGTACAGAATCGGAAGACAGAGAGGAAACGGTAACAGGCAGAGTCGGCAGCAATATCAGATGGGCTAAAGTACAGAATCACTGAGCAGAGGGATAGTCAAGAACGAGCCAGAGTCATACACAGATAAATCAAGATACAATCAATAATACTAAATAGAGATAGATGTATATCGCAAACACTGCATATACATCTATCAAAGCAGGAACCTGACTAGGTCTGAGTGCTAACACGAAGTATTCGCAACAGCAGACAAGTTGCGAGTGATTCTTCCGGGCTTAAGAGCCCGAAGAGAATCCCATGGCACGCCTGCCTGCGCCTGGCCAATCAGCGGCGAGAGGAGCATAGTGTGGCGTCAGCCGACCCGCAGGTCAGCTGATACGCCTCCTCGCCGCATAAAGGTCGTCAGGGTGCACGCGCGCACGCGTCAATGCGACCTCATGTGCGGAAGATAGACCCGTCCTCAGCATGCTAGACACCCGAGGCATGGGATCTCCGTTAGGTAGGGAGACAGAGGCAGCTGCCGTGATGGCGTGGTTCGCCGCAGCTGCCTCTACTACATTTGTTACACCCTCATACTACACAGAGGTGGTAAAATTGGTCTTTGATCTTTTATTTTCCAAAGATTGTTATGTGTTTATATTTGAGAACAGAGGCGCCAAAAGAAAAAAAAACAGTATTTAAAAGTTTTAAAAAATTGCGTGGGAGGCAGTGGTGGACTTACCTCCTGCAAGCAGACACAACATGTGTGTATTCAAACAAAGGGAATATTTATTGGTATACTCCAAAGGTAGATCACTACCTCTCATGCGTGTACTTCGCTTTAGACAACAAATTTAAAATAAATTCACAGATAGCACCTGCAATCTCAATTCAGATACTTTTAGCCACTTCAGTGGATTCAGGGTCTATTCACACTATTCACATTACTCTACATGTGCATTGTAATGTATTATGTTCATGTATGTGAATTGCTATTACTGTTTATTTCACAATGACAAAAGAAGATTCTTGGATGCATTATGTTTATATTATTATTAAACATTAAAAAAATGCATGCCCCCCTCCCTAAACCTTTCTAACTCGTCATATGTAGGCTGGTATTATTACCTGGATTGTGTTGTTGGTCACTCCTATTATCATTGTCTGTGATCTTCTGTGTTGTACAATGCTGGGTACAACAATAATAATAATAGTTGTCTCAGACAGCTGGGCTTATCAGCGTGTGATTTCACAACCTGAACAATACCATCCTACATCCTACACAAGGCAATGGTGTGGATAAAAGCATGAGAGGAACTTACACTGGACTTTGGAAGCACCTTAATAATAAACAAAGAGATATGGACACCGAGAGCCCGATATTGTGCAGTGTGTATCAGATGAGGGGGGGGGGGGGGGGGACAAGAAAAGAGGTAAGTATAGATATACTCACAAACCAGGGTCACCTCTTAGGCAACCACTGTAACGGCAGGTGGGGAGAACAAGCTTGTCCCTTATCTCAGGATTAAGAAGTTGCTCTCTGTAGAAGAAAACATGAAGATTTCCGCCCTTCCACCAACGGTGGTCTGGTATCAAATGCAGGAGAACAGAGACGCCAACAGGATAAAATAATATAAAAGGTTTAAAACAAGGAAGTGGAAGGGGTGGACTCTTATCCACTCCAAAGGACACGACAATAGAACACGTGTTAACGTATAACGTCCGGATCTGTGCTAAGCGCCTCTGGGAAGAGGCGTTTAGCACAGACCCGGACGGCACTTGCATATTCTCCTGTCTGACTACCTGATGAAGCGGGGTCATGCCTGTGAAGCGCGTTGCAAATATTGTGGAGTGTATGAATACATTTTTTTGTTGTACATTAACCCGTGTTCTATTGTTGTGTCCTTTAGAGTGGATCCACCCCTTCCACTGCCATGTTTTAAACCTTTTATATTATTTTACCCTGTTGGCGCCTCTGTTCTCTTGTATTTGATACCTTAATAATAGGGGGCTCACAGATATCCTTCCTCTGCCTGGGGAATTAGCAAAGAGGTACATTATCAATCATACATTAGCCATTAGCACAGCAGGAGAACATAAAACTGCAGGAGCACCTACTTTTCCACAACACCAATCTAAGGGGGAACCTTAAAAAAAACATTTTTGAATTTGCTGCCAGAGCTCATTGGTCCATTGAAGGACACATACTCTCTGGTCATTATCATTGGACCATTTGGGAGCTCTGATGAGAGATTCAAAGAGACTTTTGGGATCAGTATTGCTGGAGTATATGGCATTGAGTGCTCACTGGGCATATGTAAAGAGGAACTGTCAGTGCCATAGCTAAGGAGCTGTGGGCCCCGATACACGTTTTACAATGGGGCCCCCCAAGCACTCTCTATACAGAGCAATTGATACAGCGCACCAAAACCTGCCAATGGCAACTACAGTGTCACAGGTGCAAGAAGGGGATGGGGAACAGTTTGTTAATAATTACCACTCTTCAAAGTATCTATAAAAGTGAGTATTATGAGCATAGGACCAATAGAGAGCTAAAACTCTGGTTGAGGGAGGGCCCCGATACGGTTGCAACCTCTGCAACCCCTATTGCTACACCCCTGGGAACTGTAGTGAAAATAATTGCTTATTTTTGACAATATTCATTCATAGATTATTTAGTCAGTGTTTGCCCATTGTAAAATCTTCCTCTCCCTGATTTACATTCTGAAATGTATCATCTTTAGTTTTGCCTGGTGATCTGTAAGGAATGTTTATTACTGAGAGTTCTATGCACAGAGGGAGGTATTGCTTTCTTGGCAGTTGGAAAAAGGTGTTATTTACACAATGCAATGAGTTTCACAGACAGCAAACTGTCAGGACAATCATCATGACATCACACTGTAGGAGAGATTTCACCACAATATCAATTATACAGATACCTCTGATGCTCTATTTGAGAAAATGTAAAGATTTCTTGTGGAAAAGAGGGTATCAGCTACTGATTGGAATGAAGTCCAAACCTTGGTTAAAAGTTCCTATTTAACCTATTTTAGTTCCTGGACGTGGATCTACGTCCAGGAACCATGCGCGCTCCTGCAGCTGATCGCGCGCGTGCACGCATACTCCCGGCCCGCGGTTCGTTAGCCAGTTAATCAGTGAGTCGGGCTATGGTGCCCGATCACTGATTCCTCTCCCCTGCTGAAAAAGCAACAGCTTCTCTCGGAAGCTTTGCTTTTTCTGTCTGTAGCGTCCCCCATGCGTCTCTCTAAGCGTATGTTACACTTAGAGTGACATCATGTAAACAAACTCATGGCCACCATCTTGTGGCCAAAAAGTAATACTACAACTAAAAGTAAATAAAAAAAAAAAAAAATTAACACACATTTACAGTATAAACCTATTGTTTACATCCCACCCTCCCAAAACTACCCAAATAAAATGTTTAAAGGACCTCTGTTGCGAAAATCTTAAAATTTAAATGTAAACATATACAAATAAGAAGCACCTTTCTTCGAGAATAAAATGAGGCATACATTTATTTTCTCCTATTTTGCTGTCACTTACAGTAAGTATTAGAAATCTGACATTGCTGACAGATTTTGGACTAGCCCATCTTCAAATGGGGGGGGGGGGGGGTTCTCAAGGTTTTCTTTATTTTTAAAAGCACTTAGTGAATGGCAGTTGCTCTGTCCAACTGCCAAAATAGTGTGAAGCAAGCAGGGAGGCTGGCCAGCATCTTTGTATAAATCTTTTTCAGGGAATGTCTTTATAAAGTAAAGAATAAAGGCCATGCTGAGAATTCCCTATGGAGATATGGACAAGACCAAGATCTGTCGGGAATGTCAGATTTCTAATACTTACTGTAAGTGACAGCAACATAGGAGAAAGGCAATGTATGGCTCATTTTACTCTGGAAGAAATTAACTTCTTATGTGTACGGTGAATACATGGGGGGGGGGGGGGGGGAGGCGCTTCTGTGGGGGAGGCAGGTTAGACATCACATAACTAATTTTATCAAAATCCTGTTAGGTCCATTTTTGGACAGAAAACTTTTCTAATTTCCAACAAATTTTAAATAAAACAAATCAGATGCAGTTGAAGTGCAGACTTTCAGCTTTAATTCAGTGGGGTGAATAAAACAATTGCATAAAACTGTGATGTAACTAAGGCATTTTATTAACACAATCCATTTATTTCAGAAGCTCAAAAATAATTGGACAAATTAAATAATTGGAAATAAAACGTTCTTATCCAATACTTGGTTGAAAACCCTTTGCTGACTATGACAACCTGAAGTCTTGAACTCATGGACATCACCAGATACTTGGTTTCCTCCTATTTAATACTCTGCCAGGCCTTGCAGTGGATTTCAGTTGCGGTTTGTTTGTGGCATTTTTGTTCAAAGTTTAGTCTTCAACAAGTGAAATGCTTGCTCCATTGGGTTTAGAGCAAGGGACTGACATTTAATGCCATTCAATAAATTTCCACTTCTTTGCTTTAATAAAGTCCTAGGTTGCTTTGGCTGTATGTTTTGGGTTATTGTCCATCTGTATCATTTTATTTATTTATTTATTTATTGGATTTATAAAGCGCCAACATATTACACAGTGCTGGACATTAATTTAGATTACAGACAATATTTAGGGGTGACATGCAGCAATATGACAATACAGGAATACAAGAAAACCAGATCACACAGCACAGTATGAGTACAAGGTAATGCTTAGTCAGTCACTGGATGGAGCATGGAGATTAGGCAAGTTAGGTTCACTCAAATGCATAGCATGGGTGCACAGTAATGAAGGTGCATGATCAGGTAGGACACAAAAGGTGGAGGACCCTGCTAAAGGCTTACAATCTAGAGGGAGAGGTAGGGACACGAAAGGTAGGGGACCAGAGTTCAGCTGTGGGTTTAGAGCAATTGTGAGGGGTAGTAGGTCAGAGTGAAAAGGTGAGTTTTAAAGGCCTTCTTGAAGGTGTTGAAGTAGGGGGCTGCCCTAATGGGTGGAGGTAGGGAGTTCCATAGTGTTGGAGCAGCTCTTAAGAAGTCCTGGAGGCGTGCATGGGACTGGGTGATGTAGGGGATGGTCAGGTGAAGTTCATTGAAGGAGCGGAGTGAGCGGCTAGGTGTGTATCTCTGAGTAAGATCAGAAATGTAGGTTGGACAGGTTTTGTGGACAGATTTGTAGGTCAGACACAAAATCTTGAATCTAATTCTGGACTGGATAGGAAGCCAGTGGAGGGATTCACAGAGGGGAGCCGCCCTGGTGGAGCGATGGGAGGAGTGGATAATTCTGGCTGCCGCATTCATGATGGACTGCAGTGGGGCTATTCGGATCATAGGGAGACCAGACAGAAGGGCATTGCAGTAGTCGAGGCGGGAAATTATGAGGGCATGGATGAGGAGTTTGGTGGTGGCAGAGGTCAGGAAAGGGCGAATCTTACAGATGTTACGAAGGTGGTAGTTGCAGGACCTTGTGAGGTTTTGGATGTGGGGAGCGAAGGAGAGTGCAGAGTCCAGGGTGACACCCAGACAGCGGACTTGAGAGGTAGGGCGAATGGTAGTGTGGTTAACAGTGACATGCACATCTGTGAGGTTCAGGGATGCCCAGGGTGGGAAGATCATAAATTCCATTTTTTGTTTCAGGAACCTAGCGGACATCCAGGAGGAGATGGCTGATAGGCAGGAGGAGACCTTGTCCATGGTAGTGGTGGATATGTCAGGGGTGTGGAGGTAGATTTGGGTGTCATCTGCATACAGATGATAGTTAAAACCCATGGAGGAGATAACCTTGCCAATGGAGGAAGTGTATAGGGAGAACAGTAGGGGGCCAAGGACTGAGCCTTGGGGGACTCCCACTGAAAGGTGGTTTTGGGTGGACGAGGACTCATTGAAGGAGGTCATGGAGCGGTTGGAGAGGTAGGATGAAAGCCAAGTCAGGAAGCATCACCCAATCAATTTGACTGCATTTAGCTGGATTTGAATAGTATGTCTCTGAACACCTCAGAATTCATTCAGCTGATTCTGTTCTGTGTTACATCATCAATAAATGCTAGTGTCTCAGTGCCACTGGCAGTCATGTATGCCCAAGACATCACACTGCTTCCACTGTGTTTTACAGATGATGTGTTACGCTTTAGATAATGAGCTGTTCCATGCCTTCTCCATACTTTTTTCTTGCCATCATTTTGGTAGAGGTCGATGTTGGGTTTATTTGTCCAAAGAATGTTTTTCCAGAAGCGCACCAGCTTTTTTAGATGTTCTTTAGTAAAATCCAATCTAGCCTTTATATTCATGAGGCTTAGGAGTGGCTTGCACCTTGCAGTGCACCTTATGTATTTACTTTCATGCAGTCTTCTCTTTATTGGAATCAACACCCTCCTCAGCATCTGGAAGTGACACTCACGACGAGGAACACAGAACTGGGATTCTGTCCTCATTTCCAGCACCCTTGCGATTGGAAGGAATTCGTACTCTTTCAGCATATTGGCATATTCACATCTCAGAAACCATTATCTACCACCAGTTTACGATCGTAAGTCTTTACACATTGACTGTTGATACTCACACAGAACGTCACTGCAACTGCGATTGGGTCGGTGATTGTTTTGAAGTGTTGGAGTAAGAAGGTGGTACTTGAAAGTTCGTATATATCAGCACGACTCGTTGTCTAAATGGAGCCAAGTACGGGCCTGTTTGAACCATTTACCTACTCTCAGGAAGAAGTTGACTCTATTTTATTTGCTGACACTGACACAGCTTTTGGCGGTGAGACCACTAATGATCTTCTTAAAGAATTGAGATGATTAAAGAAGAAGAAGGCTGACCTGGAGTTACATGGACAGACCCTGTCCCAGTATTATAAAATAAAGAAAATACCCAAAGGCTTCAGATTACAGATTCAGCCGACTATCAGTAGGCACAAACACGATTTCTGTCTAAGGTGGTGTGCTTTATCCACCCAACACTCGTTGAATTATATGTTGATGATCATTGAAGAGGTAAAAGTGCTCCTAGGAGGTGTTAATAAAGAGATAAATAAGATTAACATACATAATCAGCAAAAAATAAACACAGGCTCGGAAAGCAGTTTACAAAAAGATTTGAACCAACTGGAGTCCGATATCAATAAATATATTTAACAACAAAAGCAATACAAAAGGGATAAGTTTAAGCTTGTCAATCAGGACTATCAAGAAGGCTGTGTGTATCCTTGGCTTAGTGGGATCCGGGAGGGAGGAAATCAGAGATACCCTCCACGTTTCCCGAGGAGACCTATACGACCCAAGAAACCCAGACCACAGAAACCGCACACACCTGCAGGGCAGGGGAGTGATGTGGGAAGTGAAAATCCCACTTCTGATAGTGACAGTGCCGCTGGACCTGCAAAAAAAAAACACGTGTCCTTTTCAGGAGGGCACCGCTGGAGGAGACTCAGGAGGGGCAGGAAGTTCAAGGAAAGGCAATCACTCTCCAGTGCAAACAAGGAGACAGAGACACCAGTGGTGAATCTTTCCAGCAAGGTACTAACAGTGGAAGAAACACAGGTACTGTCCAAGGGTTTATCGTTTTGTCCCTACTCCAGGTTTAACAAGTTTGACTTTGAAGTGGATATGTTTAAATACGAGCAGAATTTAAAACTTAAACAGTTCTTTGCCAAAGAACCGCAGAAGGAGACACCCAAACTTGAGATGCCACTAAAACTCAAAAGCAAGTTTATTCCTCCGGGGCAATTCCCCACGATTGAAACTTTTACCCAGACGGTCAAGTATGAAGTTCTACAAGGAATTGATCAAACACGTCCAAAATTTAATTTGTCCAGAGGAGAACGGGATGCATTATACAACTTAAAGAAAGATGACACCATCATTATTAAGCCAGCGGACAAAGGGGGAGCAATCGTTGTGTTGGATTACAGTGAGTACAGATTTGCAATGTCATCGATGCTTGATGATGAGGACAGTTACAAACGTGTTGTGAGGAATCCGACTACTGAAATCAAGCACAAGATTGACCAATTGGTTGATCTCGGGTATAAGAATGAGTGGATATCTGAAACCACCAAGGAATATCTTCTCTGTGATTTCCCACAAACACCGGTAATCTATGGGTTTCCGAAAATCCACAAAGGATTGTCCCGCTTAAAATATAGACCCATCATCTCTGGGTCCGAATCTGCAACTCAACCTCTGGTACAGAGCTTACCAGCATACTTAAGAGATACAGATGATTTTTTGGGTAAGTTGAAAGCATATTAAGCAAACATTGACACTGTGATATTATGCTCTATGGATATCTCTGCACTGTACATGAGCATACCAACACAAACTGGTTTGACGGCTGTTGGTCACTTTTTGAACAATAGGGCAAATAAACAAGTGCCTAGTGAATTTTTATTACAGTGTTTAGAAACGGTATTGATGAACATTTTTTTTCCGTTTTGAGCATGAGTGGTATGAACAGATAAGGGGGACGGCAATGGGAAGTTCGGCCGCACGCTTATTCGCTAACCTCTTTATGGGGTATCTTGAAGAGACATTTATTTACCCTAATGAACTGTATTGACAGCATGCAAAACTTTGGTATATGTTTATTGATGATGTGGTGATGCTGTGGGATGGGGATGTTCATGAGTTAAAGGAGTTTTTTAATTTCTTGAATGGATAGTCTGAAGGAATAGTGTTTAATCCTGATTTTTCTGTGGACAGCATTACGTTCTTAGATGTCAAAATAAGCAAAGGTGAAGGGAGGTTTAATACCACCCTGTTTCAGAAACCCACGGATAGAAACAGCATTTTAAGAGCAGAAAGTTACCATCCCCCACATCTCATTAAATCACTGCCAGTGTCCCAATTTTTGAGGGTTTTGAGAATCTGTAATACTGATGAGAAGCAGGAGCGGCAAATTCTGTCTATGCATAACAGATTTTTGGAGAGGGGTTACAAGGATACTGATCTTATCCTGGCGCTTGATAAAGCGAAAGAAAGATTATATGGTGGCAGCAAACTTAGGGAAGATAGGATCAAACAGGGCTGTATACCGTTGGTTCAGAAATTTGGGCCAATGGCTACACAGATCCAAAATGCCACACATAAAAATCATAACATCCTAGTAGCTGACAAAAAATTGGCCCCCGTGGTTAAAGAAAAACCGTTCTTTGCGTATAGGAATTGCCAAAATATCAGCAGTACTTTGGTACAGGCGGATGCTTGGCAAAAATATATGCAAAAAGGATTCAAATTTTCGAAGAGAACTGGATGCTTCAAATGCTATAAGTGCAATATTTGTAATTCACTTATAGTTGATGACAAGTTTGCACACCCACAGAGCGGCAAAAAATATGCTATTCGAGATTATGTGAACTGTGACACAGATCATGTTGTTTACATGTTGAAGTGTCCGTGTGGTCTGTCCTATGTTGGCATGACCACAGGCCCCTTCAAGAAAAGATTTCAGCGTCATCGCAGTGATATACGCACTGCGTTTGCGGTGGTAGCCAAAGGGGAAAGCCCAGACACCACAAAACCAGTGGCATTGCATTTTTTGGAGATGAAGCATCAGGTTCACTCCCTCGGAGGGATGATCATAGGCACCAAGGAGAGGGGGGGGGACCATAAACAGTTTCTTTTGCAAAGGGAGGCATTTTGGATATATACGCTTAACACAGTGGCTCCAGGGGGTCTGAATACTAACAACAGCCTGACTTGTTTTCTAAAACAGAGATGATGCGGTAGAGTATCAGTTTATTTGTACAGTGTAGATAGGCATTCAGCACTTTACAGTCCTTTTTCATTCTCTCTGTTCTTATCTAGGTGTCTGTTTGGTTTCCTCACAGTGGTGTTCTCTAGGTGTCTTTTCTTCTTTTTCAACACAGGGTGAGTACAACAGATTCTAATTTTTTACCAGGATGCAAGCTCTTTTTAGGAGTACAGCAAATGCTGGGTTTACATATTTTGCATTAGCCAGATAGGCATAAGCATCTCTGAAAAGAGTGTCAAACATTGTCTTCAGGCCATGTTTGCAGGTGATGCACGTGTTTTGTGAGTAAGGCAGTTCTTATATGTGTGTGGGCTAATGTTGTCTGCACACAGTTCGGGTCTATGCTGGCATGTGCTGTCCCCTCTAATAGGATCGCAGCTACAGAGCGGAATAGCGTTGGCTGTGATCAAGGGTTGCTTGGCAACCCTCCTTTATGCCAACACTGATGTGACTGGCTGCGTAGTCTAAGAGAAGGAGGCACAAGGCGGCGCATGATTGGCCGGCGGCCAGTGACGTCACCGGGATGCCGGCGAACATGCTCTGATTGGTGGCTGGGATCCTCGAGGGGCGGCGACAGCAAGTGGCGAGTGACAGCCCCGGAGATCAGCGAGAATGATCATGCAAGGTCCCGGAGCTTACTATGGAGCTGGAGCTAGGCGGGACTTCTGCCCTAACGGCTATCCTTGCAAGTCAGCGTGCATCACAGAAAGGTAGACAAACATATTGGCCTAGTGGATGTATAATAGATGCATAGACCTCATTGTCACTTACTTGTTGTAAGGTGAGGGTGACAATATGAATGTGGTATGTGCCTGTCATAACATGCTAATAATTGGAATGTTGACATATGTTAATTATGCTAATGATGTTAATTAAGGCGGCACATTTGAAAATTGGAGGTGTGGCTTTGTGAAAAGAGTCTGTTATATATCACCCTTGTAATGTAGCACATTGCTGCCATTCTGTACTATTGCCTTGACAAAGGGGACCCCTCGGAGCCCCGAAACGATTCGTTGTTTTTTTGGAATGGTTGTGTCACGTATCTGAATAAAACTCGATTTGGTACTTAAGAGTGTGCGGACCTGTTGGAAATTTTATTCTATTTATGGTAGACTTGGATTTTGATACGACTACCTACTGGAGAGTGTTCACTTGGTTGGTATTTGTGAAGTATTTTCCATTCACTCTGGAAATGATTCTGTGATCATCCACCACTGTTGGCATCTTCCATGGATGCCCAGGTCTTTTTGCTTTGCTGAGTTCACAAGTGCTTCTTTCTTTCGTAGGACATACCAAACTGTAGATTTTGTCACTTGTAATATTGGATCAATTTCTTAGATTTCTTTCCCTGTTTTTGCTTCTTTCACCTGCATAGAGAGCTCCTTTAATTTAAAAATCTTCCACTCGCAAGAAAATCAACTCCAGGCCGTTTATCGGCTTAATTGACAATGACATAATGGCGGACTTGCCCACACCTGCTCATGAAATAGCCTTGGAGCTGATTGTTCAATTGCTTTGGAGCCCCTGAAATGAAGGGATTGTGTTAAAAAAATGTTTTAGTTGCCTCACATTGTTATATGATCGTTTTGCTCACCCCACTGAATTAAAGCTGAAAGTCTGCACTTCAACTGCATCTGAGTTGTTTTATTTAAAATACACTGTAATAATGTACAGAACCAGTATTACAAAAAAGTTGTCTCTGTCCAAATCTTTATGGGCCTAACTGCATTTTTTTCACGTTGTCAAGTGATTTTTTTTTATCTTTTACCCATTTCTGGGATAGGTAGGGGTTGCAAATGATAGAAGCATTGGTTCTGTTTGGTGGCGGCTGAGGCTTCTGTTCAGAATATCAATTGTCATTAGTAATATTTTACTATCAAATTTATGACAGCAATTTTGTCAATGTTTTGTGCATTTATCTTTATTCATAGGCTGCCCCTTTACTACTCCTTTCTTCACCATAATGTTCTATATTGATAGGCTGTGTATTGACTATTCCTTTTCTCTATTCAAATGCTAAGCATAGCCTTATTTTACATTCCTGAATGACACTTAACCCTAATCCCTACCCCTTAATACTAACCCTTCTAAAATAGCTATTAACCCTAAGCACTAACTTTTATCAATACTCACCTACCAACATCTTTACAGTTAATTAACCTCCCTGGCATTATGATTATTTCCAGATATAGGGTCTAACAGCAGTGACATTTTTTCACAAGCTTTTAGACCTCAAAAACAAGACGAAAAAAAAAACATACCACTAGAGATGGGCCGAACCTCCGATTTTAGGTTCGCGAACCCCGTTCGCGAACCTTCGCGGAAGGTTCGGTTCGCGGAAAAGTTCGCGAACTGCAATAGACTTCAATAGGGATGCGAACTTCTATTTCTATTGAAAAATAGAAAAAATTATGCTGGACACAAAAGTGATGGAAAAGATGTTTCAAGGGTCTAACACCTGAAGGGGGGCATGGCGGAGTGGGATCCATGCCCAAAGTCCCAGGGAAAAATCTGGATGTGACGCAAAGCAGCATTTTAAGGGCAGAAATCACATTGAATGCCATATTGCATGTGTATACATCAATCAGGGAGTGTAATTAGAGTTCTGCTTCACACTGACACACCAAACTCACTGTGTAACGCACCACAAACAGCTGTTTGCGTAGAGACGGCCGTGCTGGACTGATGCGCAACATGGCCAGAGTGCAGGCCGTGGCAGTTTTCCAGCCCATATGGTCACCGGGCTGTGGTAGCTCAATGACAGAACAACAGTGACTGTCCAGCTGATCAAATTTGGTCTGTCCACAATGAAGCAACGACCTTATTATCTTCTTGTATGTAGGTAGGCATAGGTAGGAGTCCCAGTATAGGTAGAAAGGCATAGGTAGGAGTCCCAGTATAGGTAGGTAGGCATAGGTAGGTGCCTCAGTAGTTAGCTAGGCATAGGTAGGAGTCCCAGTATAGGTAGGTAGGCATAGGTAGGAGTCCCAGTATAGGTAGGTAGGCATAGGTAGGTGCCTCAGTAGTTAGTTAGGCATAGGTAGGAGTCCCAGTATAGGTAGGTAGGCATAGGTAGGAGTCCCAGTATAGGTAGGTAGGCATAGGTAGAAGTCCCAGTATAGGTAGGTAGGCATAGGTAGGTGCCTCAGTAGTTAGCTAGACATAGGTAGGAGACCCAGTAGTTAGCTAGGCATAGGTAGGAGACCCAGTATAGGTAGGTAGGCATAGGTAGGTTCACTAGTATAGGTAGGTAGGTAGGTGTCCCCGTATAGGTAAGTAGGTGCCCCAGTAGTTAGGTAGGCATAGGTAGGTGTCCCAGTATAGATAGTTAGGCAGGGCCTGGCTGGCACAGTAATAACAATTACCAAGGTCCAGCTGCAACAGATAGGGCTGTATAATGTCAGTGAGCAACACACACAAAAAAAAACACATCTGGAAAACATTGGCTCTCAAAAGAGCTGTTGAGGGGTGCTATTTTAGCAATAACAATCAGCCAGGAGCAAGCCAAGAGCCTAACTAATCTTACCCTAGGAGAACAAGTCTGCAGCAGCTGTCCCTAGTCTGTCTCTAGCAGGCCCTTGAGTGAGTGTAATGGCCGGCAAGCCTGCCTTATATAAGTGGGGGAGGGGGGGGGGCTCCAGGGCTTAGTGTAGCCTGAATGGCTACAATGTGCCTGCTGACTGTGATGCAGAGGGTCAAAGTTGACCCTCATAGTGCATTATGGGGCGAATCGAACTTCCGCAAAAGTTTGCATGGTCCAGGCGAACGCCAACCACCGAAGTTCTTCTGGAACCGTTCGCCGGCGAACTGTTCGGCCCATCTCTACATACCACAGAGAGATCTGCACCAACTCCTGCATATAACTCACTCAGTGTAATGTTTTAGGGGTATACTTTCTGAGTCAGCATGTATGCTCAAGACTGGAGGGCTCGCTCTTCACCTGCTAACCCTGCCTGGCACACCACTAGCTGACCCTCAACCTGTCCCTGCCTGGCACACCACTAGCTGGCCCTAATAGGACTTAGGCGAGCAAGCATACACGCTGATGCAGAAAGCAGACCTACCACCAAGAGCAACAAGACTATGTAGCTGGATAATGGAAGAGGCTACACAGGTTGCCACAGGAGTAATGAACAAATGAGCAAGATTGCCCAGAGCAACTGCAGCTCTGGGCTTCCGATACCGCCACAAATAACACACAATGGTTGTGCAGTGCGATGCTGCACTGCCTATGATCTGAGTAACTAGACAAACAATGGACAGACAGACTGACTGATTATGCCCAGGATGGCTGCCACCTGAGCCTCTAGCTAAGTAACAAGACAGACAATAGAAAGACAGACAGAATTCTTGCAAGACTAATCGCTGTGCCAGCAAGCATCCACACTGGCATGAACAAGACAAACAAGAAGGAGCGTAACTAATAGCAACCGCAGCCTAGAGTTACGTCCCCAGAAACAAGACTAGCAGGAATACTACCAGTCACCAACGTGGTGATAGCAGAATCCAAGCTATCAGGATAGTGGACTTCCCTGGCCCCCGCGGGTGCTGCCTGCAAACATCTAGCAGACATGAAAATACAGAGCAAGGCATCATACAATTTGACAATAACTTTCACAGCATGGACCTAACGACAACTATAGTAGCTGTACGCTATGTCGGGCGGAGTCTGAAATGGGAGGCAGACTTTTATGTGGACATCAATGGAACAGGAAGGCAAATTCCCACACAGTTGAATGGTAATTACTCAATCCTGAGCTAGCTTGATTACGAGCTGCTAGCTGACAGTGAAAAAGGACTCCCATAACAAATACATGCAATATTATGCAACAATATGCATGTAGGAAATCCAGGGCTATCTGGCTGCAGTTCAACTGCAGCAAGCAATAGGAGGAATCATGACAGCATCCTGAGCTGCTCTGAACAGCAGAGTGATGACAATGAGACTTATTGCCAATGCACAACCGAATGCAAGCAGATATGTCAGAACCGCCCGACAGAACATGCTACAGGAGAGATCCTGACACTAAGGCACTGGATTACTGCTTGAAGCTGCAGATTTCTGTCCCGAGCCTGACTAAGGATTATTAATGACAATTAATGTGTTTTTGCTGTTAAATTTCTATTTAACTTTATGGAAATTGGTAAGGGGTATATTAGTACCACTATAACCATTCTACATGGGGGAGTGGGCATCTTGGGACCTCCAGATTCCACCATGGCCCACCACACCCCGGCCTCCACCGCCTTCTGCACACAGGAGGTGGGGAAAAGCCATTGTCCATAGTATAAACAAGAGTTTTTGGGGAGACAGGGAAGCTTTGCTGCTCCTCTCTTAAAGGACACCTGTAATCAATAAAAAGAAAAAAGTTAGATTTACACCGAAGAGGAGGGAAGGCTCTGGATCACTGAACACCTTCTCATTCCTGACTTAATCCCTTCTTTCCAAGCTCTAGAGTACTTCTGTGGCCTTCTGAGGAGACCAGAGAGCCTCTTTGGCACTTAAGTCAGAGGCTGGAATGGGGGTCCCAGCAGTGGAACAAGAGGATGTAGAGAGGAACAGGAAGCGATCCAGATAATTCCCTCTTCTTAGGTGAGTACATAACTTTTTTATTGGTTGCAATTTTAATTTAAAAAGATGATTTGATTGTTAGGCCATGGCTGCCAAGCTACAGCCACAGCAACACAAGTGGGGGTGGCCATAGAGCTCTGGTAGCCACAGGGCTCTAGACTTCTCGTAAAGGCTTTGAGCAAAAACTACCATGGCAGTTTTGTTGACAGGGGGGCAGGGTTTTAAGGTGGCGATCTAACAATCCAATTTCTAGCGAAAAGTCATTTGATCGATTAGAATTTCTGATCTGATTGGTTGTACATAATCTCCATTGATGGGCACAATCGATTACGAATGATTATAAAAATAGTTATAAGACTGCATTTTTGTCAAACCCAAATTTGGTTTTTCTTGTTGGTTGTGATAAATAGGAAGCAAAGATTGGTTCGTTGATGGTGTAGTGAACGATTTCACTTCCAATCAGAACTATCTGATCGCTCAAACAATTTTTCACTAGAAATTGGATCGTGGGTGGATAGAGTCAATATGGTGAAGGGGTTGGAGAATCAAATTGAATTACAGCAAGATAAGTTAGAGGGTTTTAATATAAAGTGGGGAAAATGGAGTGCGTTTCATGGTACAAGGGAATATGGGGATATGATGGAGATGTAGGAGGAGAAGCTCTCCGGAAAATATAAGAAGGAATTGTAGAAGGGAATTAAATTTATGAAATGTATAAATTTTATGGAGTTTATGAACTTTTGGAATTTATGTTATAATGAGATATTGATATGATGAAGATTCTGTCTGTGGATTTGGGAGGAGGAGGAGGGGGTTGGGTTGTTTTGTATAAATTGAAAAAGAAGGATTGGAGCATTGTATATTGTTGTTGGAATATACGATTGGAATGTTTATTTGTCCTTAATAAATTATATAAAAAGAGAAATTGAATCGTTAGTGGCCACCTTTAGATTAGTGTCTATTTTATGGCAAAGAGTAGAGCTATTTACCTCTTTAATTGTCAGTCAGTCCGCCACGCCTGGCAGTCCGCCACACCTGGCAGTCCGCCACGCCTGGCGGAACCAATTCCCTGGCCGCTGGACCTGGGAATCAGACTGTATAGAAGCACCGCTCTGAGATCTACGCCAGACTGATCCCCCAAACTATCCCTAGATTAGATAAGGCCAGGCTGAAGTGGGAAGCAGATGTGGGCCCCCTATCAGATAATGAATGGGGAGATGCCCTATCCAATATGGAGGAAGTTACAATTTCGGCCACAGATACATTTATGCATCTCAAATTAATTTACAGGACAAACCGTACCCCGGTACAGCTACATGCCATCTTCCTTGACAAGTCAGATATCTGCCCTAAGTGCCAGAGGGAGGAGGGGGGTTCCATCCATATATGATATCCTTTAAACCTTCTGAAACATAAAAGCCAAAGTTTGGGTTGGGTGTTGGGGTTTTATTGTCTGTTTTGTATATTTGTAAAAATTTCAATAAAATGTGTCTATTAAAAAAAATGTCAGTCCTGTTTTAGGGAACTACGAGCAGTATGTAAACTAAAATTAAATTTTACTGAAGGTACTTTTTATTGTATTCAATTATAGCTGTTAATCTATTATTGAGTGATTCTGTCATTTTATTTGCTTAGTATTTTATATCTCCAATTTGAAAAGAATATCATCATATTAATAAGTTTCTTTCACTAGTCCTATTTTGACCATTAACCTTAATTTTAGAACATCATCCTTATTAGTTTTAAATTGCTCAGATGAATAGAACACTAATAGAAGATCGTGTCATGTGTTAATTTGTTTGAAATGTCAAACATTGCTACATAGAAAATTAGAGGACAATGACATTTTCTTTGTAACAGGATAAGAATGTGTCCAGTAAAATACATTCTGTAATGCCTGCATATCAATTATAACTATACTGTATAACAGCAAAAAAAAATGTGTTTTTACTTTAATTGAAATACGAAAAGTTTGCAAAGTTAAAATACTTCTCTGCCAAGCAAATTTATCAACCTGCATCAAGGAATATATACAGTAACTCTTATCTGAATACTGAATTGGTGAAATACATAACAATGATTAGAAACTCAGGCTCCAGCAATGGGTGTGTGTTAGCTTCCTATTAGTTAGGGATAGATATCTGGCACTGGCCAACATATGGCCAAAAGAGTAAAGAATGAGAAAGATATCATGGCATACATGATTTGTTACCTTTTAATCTATCTTTTTCAAAGGTTATTTCACTCTAGCCTGAATGCCAGCGCTGCGTAATATGTTTGTGCTTTATAAATACAATAAATAAATAAATACATTATTTCATGATTACAGTATAATGTTGATGGTGGTGATAATTATTATTATATATTTATATTGCACAAAATAAAAAACACAAAGAGGTTTATGCCACTTAGGCCATGATTCACCTAACAGCGGTAGAGTGGAATTTAACTGTTTAAAATATATTATCAGTGGGTATGCAAAGTCATATTTTATCAAAGTCAACTGCAACTAGCAAAAGGAAAAGTAACATTATTCCTTTCAATACTGCAAGTTTCTGTATAATTGCTTATATTCATTTTTTATACACATCTTTTATTTAGAGCAGAAATGAAGTGAATTGTGTACTTGCTTGTTCTTACCCTTGGATGTAATGTCTGTATATGGTCATCCCTAGCCCATTTTAGCATGTGCAATTACTGGACAGGTCTCATCCAACAACATCACAGGTCCAAGCAGCACTTGCACTCTAAGAAAATGCCAAGTCAATTTTCCAGTTTCCCTTTCAAGTTCTTGTCCAATTGTCTACAGCTTTTACAGTAGTTGGTATTTAGTTTCAAGGCTTTTGTTTTGGAGAAATTAAGGCACACACTGGCAGCTGGTTGTTTACTCCTTACTGTCTGGCAAAGCGTTTACATGTGTATACAGATGTTGCGAACCTCTGATTTTTGGTTCACGGACCACGTTCCCGAACTTCCGCAAAAGGTTCACGAATCTGCGAACTTCGCGAACCGCCATAGACTTCAATGGGAAATTGAACTTTCAAAACTACAAACACTGTTTCTGGCCACAAAAGTGATGGAAAAGATGTTTCAAGGGGTCTAAAACCTGGAGGGGGCATGGCGGAGTGGGATACATGCCAAAAGTCCCCGGGAAAAATCCAGATTTGACGCACAGCAGGGTTATAATCCCTAAAAGGCAGAAATCCCATTGCATTCCTAATTTGGAAGCCTAAAGTGCTTGAAAACATCATGTGTGTGTAGACATGGATCAGCAGGTAGTGTAAGTAGTGTACTGCTTCACACTGACAGACCAAACTCACTGTGTAACGCACCGCAAACAGCAAGATTGCTCTTTCTCAGTGATGTCAGGTAATGTCTGACTGCCTTAACTTTCGATGGTTCTTACTTTTTTGCTGTCTGTTCAGTACCTTCAATGAGAATCTATTATGGAGGGCAAGTCCGCCATTCATTCAACTGTGTGATAAACTTTCCATATTACTTTTTTCAGTACCATGGTGAGCACGGGTAATGGCCAGGGAATCAGGGTTCGATTCCGGTCCAGAGTGTGAGCCTGAGAAATGGCTACCACCACACATCCAAGGGCCAGCTGCGACAGACAGGGCTGTATATGCAGTGTTAGTGGGCCAAAAAAAAAACACCACAAGAACATTAGCTCTCAAAAAAGCTGTTTTGGTGGTGCTTTTCAAGCAAAAAATATCAGCAAGGAGCAGATTAACAGACCTCCTAACTATCGCTTTCCCTATCTCTCCAATGTCTCTCCCTTCTCTCACTAATACTGCAACAACACAGAGTGAGAACATGGCCGACGCTGCTGCCTTATATAAGGGGGGGGGGGGGCTCCAGGAGGGAGTGCAGCCTATTGGCTGCCATGTGTCTGCTGACTGTGATGTAGAGGGTCAAAGTTTAGCCCAATTATGTAGTATAGGGGGTGGGACGATGTTTGCGACCCGATGCACCGTGTTGTTTGCGCAAATAAGTTTGCATGCGAACCATTTGGGACATCTCTACATGTGTGCAGAATAAATTGCACATTTTTCATTTGTGTAATTGAAAGGAAAATATCTACAACAGTAGTTACTAAGACTAAGTACAACCAACAACAAAAGCAAGTTGCTGTAAGTTGTATTATATCAGAGTCTTTTCTTTGTACACAGTACATTTAGTAACTAGTATCAGTCAGTCCTACATTTTGTATGATTGCAGTTTGATAAAATTATTAATAACAGAGGTTGCACATATCTCTGACCAGCACCAATAGCATCAAATGAATTACAAACTTAGCTACTGAAAAAATCCTTCTGAATTATGTTTCAACGACATCATATTGATATCATAAATGCATTACCTCAGGAACAGAACTACCAAATCTATGTGATAAGACTAGTTCTAAATCAACGAATTATACTGAGTACAGAAACATAGCAGTAAATATTGTTTCATGTTTAACAAAAGCAGGAAACAAAGTTAACTATGTACTGCTCTTATGCCACTTAGCAGTAACCCTAACGTGAAAGTGTTTCCAGGTTGTATGTTGTCCAAGATGTATGGATCTAGGACAGTTTTTTTTTTTGTCTTTTTTTTTTTTAATGTAGTGTTAGTTTAGTTAGATAAGTTCACAAAGATAGAAAGTCAATTGAATAATAACACAAAGAGGAGCCTCCCCCCATGTTATATGTAGACTAGTGTCCGTTTTATAGTAATCTTACTGTTTGTGTTCAGGCTTAAGTAAAAGGTGTCCTTAAAGTGAAACCGAAGTGAGAGTGATATGAAGGCTGCCACATTTGTTTCCTTTTAAATAATACCAGTTGCCTGGCAGCTCTGCTGATCTATTTGGCTGCAGTAGTGTCTCGTCAGTTCTGGTCAAAAACACTTGCACTGCATATGCTTGTTCAGGTCTATGGTTGAAAGTATTAGAGGCAGAGGATCAGGAAAGCCAGGTAACAGGTATTGCTTAAAAGGAAATAAATATGGCAGCTTCCATATAACTCTCACCTTAGGTTCACTTTAATGTGAGATATTCAACAATTAGAAATACCGAACTATTTGTCTACAATATTTGTAGTGACAAGTTTGTTTGCAATCCCATGATGCACCAGACCCCACAATAACCAAACAGTAAGCAACACTGTGCAGTGTCATGAAATCCTACAAGGGAACCACATGTATAGCCAGGTAGAGGTGCATCCAGTATAGACAGGTATAGGTACCTCAGTATAGCCAGGCACAGATGCCTCCAGTTTAGACAGGTATAGGTGCCCCCAATATAGACAGGTATAGGTGCCCTCAGTATAGCCAGGCATAGATGCCCTCAATATAGACAGGTATAGGTGCCCTCAGTATAGCTTGGTATAGGTGACCCTAGTATAGATAGCCAGTTGGGAGTCCCAGGAGCGCAGCAAATGGGGGGGGGGGAGCAACGGCCACACAGAGTGGTGGTGAGGGGGACCCACTCCCCCTCACCTCGGGCTCCCCCATCAGCGCTTCCCCATTCAGCATTGACGGCAGCATCAAGCAGTTATGGAACGCGGACATACCTCTTCTGCATTCCATGCGGCAGAGGTTCCTCTCTGTACGGGCCTGACGATACTTTCTGATAAACAGGAAGTAGCATCAAGCAACAGAGCAGAACCACTGCCACATGGAATGCGTTCCATGCCTGCTTGATGCTGCCAACAATGCTGAAGGGGGAAGCACTGACGGGGGAGCCCAAGGTGAGGGAGGGGTTTTTTGGGCCCCCATCCCAACCACTCTGTGTGGCCATTGTTCCCCCCTCATGCAATGTGCCCACTCCCTGCCCACAAAACGGCCCTGATTGGGCTCCAGAGGGGCCCTGCGGCTGCATCTCTTGCAGCCCCAATTTTTGCACCCCTGCTTCTCTTCTTCCAATAAAGGGGTCCTTCTGATGAGGTGTTTTTGTGGCTTCACTTGTTATGGATGTGCAGATTATGATAACCAAATTTGTTTAACCATTTATGCCACTTGGACATGATTGTCACATCCAGGCGGCTTCTGCTGCGCATGCCTGTGCACTCCCGCATGCTCCCATGTTGCCCCTCGTTAGCCTGGAGATCAATGAATGGGAACATAGAAGCCGCCGTCTTTCTGATTAAAAAAAAAAGTTTCCCGTCCTCCTATGCTTCCTGGAAGCTAAATGTTTTGACTGTGGCCATACTGTGGCCAAATAGTAAATCTACATCTACATACATTTTTTTATGAAATTAACACAAATTATTACATTTAAAATTAACTGTTCCCACACCAAAAATTACCGATATAAAAAAATGTTAATGAAAAAAAAATAATTACAATAAAAAAAAAAACGTAAATAGTTACCTAAAGGTCTGAACTTTTTTTTAATATGCATGTGAAGAGGGTATACAGTGGGTTGCAAAAGTATTCAGCCCCCTTGAAGTTTTTCACATTTTGTCACATTACTGCCACAAACATGCATTAATTTTATTGGAATTCCACATGAAAGACCAATACAAAGTGGTGTACATGTGAGAAGTGGATCGGAAATCATACATCATTCCAAACATTTTTTACAAATAAATAACTGCAAAGTGGGATGTGCGTAATTATTCGGCCCCCTGAGTCAATGCTTTGTAGAACCACTTTTTGCTGCAATTACATCTGCCAGTCTTTTAGGGTATGTCTCTACCAGCTTTGCACATCTAGAGACTGAAATCCTTGCCCATTCTTCTTTACAAAACAGCTCCAGCTCAGTCAGATTAGATGGACAGCGTTTGTGAACAGCAGTTTTCAGATCTTGCCACAGATTCTCGATTGGATTTAGATCTGGACTTTGACTGGGCCATTCTAACACATAGATATGTTTTGTTTTAAACCATTCCATTCTTGCCCTGGCTTTATTTTTAGGGTCATTGTCCTGCTGGAAGGTGAACCTCCACCCCAGTCTCAAATCTTTTGCAGTCTCCAAGAGGTTTTCTTCCAAGTTTGCCCTGTATTTGGCTCCATCCATCTTCCCATCAACTCTGACCAGCTTCCCTGTCCCTGCTGAAGAGATGCACCCCCCGAGCATGATGCTGCCACCACCATATTTGACAGTGGGGATGGTGTGTTCAGAGTGATGTGCAGTGTTAGTTTTCTGCCACACATATCGTTTTGCATTTTGGCCAAAAAGTTCCATTTTGGTCTCATCTGACCAGAGCACCTTCTTCCACATGGTTGCTGTGTCTCCCACATGGCTTGTGGCAAATTGCAAACGGGACTTCTTATGCTTTCTGATAACAATGCCTTTCTTCTTGCCACTCTTCCATAAAGGCCAACTTTGTACAGTGCATGACTAATAGTTGTCCTATGGACAGAGTCTCCCATCTGAGCTGTAGACCTCTGCAGCTCGTCCAGAGTCACCATGGGCCTCTTGACTGCATTTCTGATCAGCGCTCTCCTTGTTTGGTCTGTGAGTTTAGGTGGACAGGCTTGTCTTGGTAGGTTTATAGTTGTGCCATACTCCTTCCATTTCTGAATGATCGCTTGAAACAGTGCTCCTTGGGATGTTCAAGGCTTTGGAAATCTTTTTGTAGCATAAGCTTTCAATTTCTCAATAACTTGATCCCTGACCTGTCTTGGACCTGTCTTGTGTGTTTTTTGGACTTCACGGTGTTGTTGCTCCCAATATTCTCTTAGACAACCTCTAAGGCCCTCACAGAGCAGCTGTATTTGTACTGACATTAGATTACACACAGGTGCACTCTATTTAGTCATTAGCACTCATAAGGCAATGTCTATAGGCAACTGACTGCACTCAGATCAAAGGGGGCCAAATAATTATGCACACACAACTTTGCAGTTATTTATTTGTAAAAAATGTTTGGAATCATGTATGATTTTCGTTCCACTTCTCATCTGTACACCACTTTGTGTTGGTCTTTCATGTGGAATTCCAATAAAATTGATTCATGTTTGTGGCAGTAATATGACAAAATGTGGAAAACTTCAAGGGGGCCGAATACTTTTGCAACCCACTGTATTACACACATTTTTAAATTATAAGCTTGTAAATAGTGATGGACGCAAAAGTGAAAAAAGGCACCTTTATTTCCAAATAAAATATTGGCGCCATACATTGTAATAGTGACATAATTTAAATGGTGTAATACTGGGACAAATGCGCAAATAAAATACATAGGTTTAGTTATGGTAGCATGTATTATTTTAAAGCTATAATGGCCGAAAACTGAGAAATAATATTTTTTTTCCATTTTGTTTCTTAATATTCCTGTGAAAATGCATTTAGAAAAAAAATATTCTTAGAAAAATGTACCACTCAAAGAAAGCCTAATTGGTTGTGGAAAAAACAAGATATAGATCAATTCATTGTGATAATTAGTGATAAAGTTATTGGCGAATGAATGGGAGGTGAACATTGCTCAGATGCATAAGGTGAAAAATACCCACGGGCTGAAATGGTTAATGACCCTTGTAAGATGGGCCCCCAGGCTGTGAGGGTCAACACGGGTAGGCAAAGGAAAGGGTGTGAACAATAGGGGGGCACCAAAGTTTTTCTGGGGGGCCTCCATGATTTGTAGTTATACCCATGGTTCAGAGGTCCACTTTTAAAAGATTAAGTCAGGACTCCCCCTCCCACACACACACACACACACACACACTACGCATGCCCACATATTTACTTTGAGCAGAGAGATAAGATTGAGTTTGCTTTAGGTTCCTTTAAACACATTGGAATGCCCAAAGAGGTAGAGTAAAAGAAGAAACCAATATGACTGATTTATAATATGTATTTCCTTTCCATTGATTGTATCAGGACTCTCAACAAAACCATTTAACTCTGTGCATAAAACTTTACATTTTGAGGATTGTCTCTGCTAGAGTTTGCAGCAGTTATTTTCAGAGGATAAAAGTAGGGGAAGTTGTTGGTTTTGAGAATTTCCTTGTTAATGACCATTGTTGAAAAGTCATCATCTAAGGAGGTTATGGGAAGCTGTGTTGTACAGAACAATGAAGTTCACCCAATTTTGAATCATAGCACAAGTAACAATACATGTAAAATACATTCTGTTAAAAAGAGGCAGCGTAATAATGTAAAACATAGTGATGTTGTTCAATAGTTTAAAAGCATAGATTTTTCTTACTAAAAATTGCAACAAAACTTTCAAAATATTCTAATACCTAAGATCTTTTCAGGTTGGTGTACCTGAAGGAATACTCTTTTGTAATTCTTTGCCAGAAGTAATAGCGTCTGCTTAAGACTTTATCCAAAAAAAAAAAAAAAAAAACAGAACATAGCTTGTAGTCATGTGAATATTGTGATGCCTACTTGATTTTTAAATCCCTGTTACAAAGCTTTGTGTCTGATTCCAATAAAAATACAATTTTGACAGCTCTGGGAAAGAAAAATCAATCAGTGTTAGATGTTAGAAATATTGATTCAGTTTTCTTAAGACTACTATACTAATGATGCTAACTGGGCATATTTGCTTCCAGGGACATCTTGGACATATTTTATTCTGAATGTTTTATAAATATAAATGCATGTCTATGTATTTATTAGAACTATCCTAGAAAAGATTTTTACAAAATATGTCTACAATTAGTATTTCATTGTTGCTAAAGTAAAAAAAAGATCAGCTAGCTATTAAACACAATCTTCACATTTTAAGAACTTAGAATGGTTTATCATTGGCCCTAATTTTAATCATCTACACCACAGTCATTGAGTTTTTGGCCACCAGGTAAAATAAACCATCCTGGAACTATATTGACAATTTTGCAAACAGGAAAGTGACCTTTGCACTCAAGTATCATGGGAAGAATTGGTGCTATACAACTACAGGAAATACAGCAGGGGAGCGATTGTGCTTCCACATTACTAGAACATCAATAATCAAGAACATAAGAAACTGATGTGAGCACCAATCATATGAAGCTTTCATTTATTCCCAGTGATAAAGTGAGGTTTACAAGCAAGATGACAGTTCATGAACAATTATGCATCATACATCCGGGTATCGTAGCTGCACGCCGAGACTAGGCAGTCGACAATTGTGGTGGGTAGTAAGATCACCACCATGCTGAAAGCATCCATGGATGATTGCGCTCTAAGCAACAAGTAAGTGACACGACTGCAAGGTGAGGCATGGGCGACTTTCTGGGAATAAGTGGAAACTGACTGGCCGGCCCATTAGGGAAGTGTTGGTGGTATTTAAAGGGAATCTGAAGTAAAAATAAACTTATTATATAATGAATTGTATGTGTAGTACAGCCAAGTGAAAGAACATTAGTAGCACAGAAACCTCATATTGTTTCCAGTACAGAAAAAGCTAAGAAACTTCACTTGTTATCTGTGCAAAAGAGCTAGTACCAAGCGGGTCTATCTAGATAAGAACAGCATATATATGTATCATCCATGGGAAATTGCAAGTGCACCAGTAAGTAATACAATAATTATTAAGTAAATGTAGGAAAACCCAGTAAGAGTAGAGCCATAGTCCTGCAGGAAGACATGGGGAGTTAGTCAATCAGGCAGCACAACATAGGTCACAGTTATTACACAGCTATGGAGAGAGCCTGTATTGGACCAAGTTTGTTGGCTGAGCTAGGTCAACATATACTGCTTCAGTAGAATCTGCCTATGTTAAGGAAAGGGCATTAACAAAAATGGTCTCCAGTGGGGATACAGGTAGTAGTAAACCTAAGAAGAAAGCCAAGCCCTTTTGCATAATAGCCAAAGAGAAATATTATAACCGAAATGGTCTTCAACGTGACTATTTGTTTTCCTTGCCACGATTGTAATTTTAGGGTTTCATTTTTACTAAACACTGGTAAAGCTTCAGAACTTAATTAACATAACCAAACTTAATTGAACCAAATGCCACTGTTACGTACTATTGTAATATCTTTTTGTTCTTGCCAATACATACTTATCCTCAATCTAGTATTGCAATATAACTTGTCCTTCAACTATAAGGAAATTACTAATTTACATGTTACTAAAAGATAAAACCACAGGTGTAACTGTCACATATTTCACAGAATGTTAAACCTTCATTCTATTTTAAAAATCCTATTTTTCTATTAAATGTTGCTATAAGTAATTTAATTCTCTCTTTCCCATATGAAGTATAAATTGCACAGTTCTTGACATTTCAGCTTTATATTGAAAATTACTTTTACTCAGAATTTCACTTTCTATTCCATTGTGTTCCAAAAAAATATTAAAATGTCAAGAGATTATTTCATGCAGAAATTTCTTTTATAGCATTGTTTTCCTTATGTGTTGTTTGAATTCATGTGTGTTTTACGACGCTTTGAAACTAGAACAAAAGAGCGTGATCATGACCCCTAGAATAAGACAGGGCAGACCCTTTTTTGCATTGAAGGCATGATTTTTTTCATAAAAGGGAATCTTCAGATATTTGCACGAAGAATAATGCCTGAAAAACCTTTTTATTGGGTCACAGTCAAGCAACTTTTACCATTTTTCCATCAAACTCAAAGTCGCATTTCTGATGATTTCATACTTTTAATCAAACCTTTGAGAATACATCAGGGCCTCAGAAGCACACACAGTACATTAAACATATTGAAAGTTGTACAAAGCTGTAACATATATTTGTGCATGTATGTGGTTTTTCACAAGTTATTAATGTTCCCGATGATTAGACAAGACAAATAACATCTATATTTGCTTTTTTCCTGTCACACTCAAAGCACAAGAGCTGCAGCCACTAGGGTACAGTACAGCCACAGTAGGCAGTAGCAGTGTTTAGCAACTATATTTTAAAGTAATTATGAATATTAGGGATTCATTAAAAACGTTATCCCCCTTTAAGCAGCTGTACATACTTTTGTAATGTCCATTGTTAGATCTAATTGCGTCTCCTGTACAATTTGCCAAGAGAAGAGAGGCAAAGCATTATTTAAGATTGCAATGATAAAAAAAATTAACCACAATCAAATGCTTTCCAAAAGCCAGAGTGTAGATCAATATAAATAACAACATCCAGTGTCTTAGTAAATAGCAAAAACTTTGTGTGCACCAGTGAGTAAATAGGTTTTATTGCTGAGGATCAAACCTCTCCAAACCATGAAGGTGATTGTACCAAACATCGCCATAGACAGTGGTGAGTATGTGCAGAATCACCAAGGGTCTACTGCACCCATCCCCTCAGTTACCTTGGTTAATACTAATTCTTCAGTGCAGGCCAACTTAGATACACAATCAATATAGTAGTCCAAAATCACTTTAAAGTGCTTAGTTAAATACCCCATCAAAAGCACATAGATATGTTTCAGGGTCTCTCTTGTTCCTCACTCCTTCATTTTACAGAAACTCATGAATCTCCCCCCTGTCTTGAGCCCAATCATGGTGTAACGGTTGGTGTCAGCAAGCACAGATATTCTGATTATTGGTGATCTGCAGTATCACCAATAATACAGATGCTATACCTGATTATATGGTGATCTGCAGAATCGCCAATAATGCAAGTATAGCGGGACACGATACAATCGTATGCAAGAGGGTGCTTGGTACAATATAGTATCTCTATAGGGCACAGAGATACAACCTCCAGCAAGCTGGAACAGCAGACAACAATAATAATATACAGCGTAAATTCAAGTCTGTGGAAATATCCACCACACCGTAATTCCTCAGAGGTGTGGTTACCTCTGAATGGGAACCCTGTGTGTGAGATCCTCCAAAGGACGGAGTGGAGGAGTCTCAGCCTCTAGCAGCAAAGGTTTGCTAGTGGCGGTCATCTCAAAGAGGCAAGCCTCTGATAGAACCCTACAGTGGAAGACGTTCCACTGAAGGGAGAAAGGTCAGACAAAATGAGGTTCGGCAGCAGATCAGGCAGCAGCAGTACAGAAACGTGAGACAAGAGAATAGTCGGAAACCAAGCCAATAGTCGATAACGGTACGGGCTGGCGAAGTACAGAATCAGGAAGCAGAAGAGTACTCAAGACAGGCACAGAATCATACACGATAAATCAAAACAGTATAATATGTGTATATATGGGCGATAAACCAATATATAACACAATACCAGAGACAAGGCTGACTAGGTCTGAGTGCTGACACAGGGTATCGCAAACACAGACGAAGTGTGACTGAAAAGCACTTCCTTATATACTGCCTGGGAGAGAAGTCTCCACCCCAGGCAGCAACCAATCAGAGGAGGCTAAAATGTCAGCTGACCTCCAGGTCAACTGACATGCTTTCTAAGAGTATAAAGGCGTGGTTTGGCGTGCGCGCGCACCCCCTAGAGGCAAGATGGCAGAGCCCTGGTGAGCAGCATGCTGGTGAGTTTGGAGCAGAGTGCTCGCACGGGTTTGCGCAGCGGATGCGGATGAATTTCCGCATCCCGCGTTGGAAGGTCCACTTGCCGGACTGGATGCGACCATATTCCCGCAATCCATCCGGCGATGCAGATTTTTCGTTACAGTACCCCTCCCTCTAGGCGTGGACTCCGGACATGTCCCACCTGGCCTGTCAGGTTGGAGCTCATGGAACCGTCTCCTAAGATTATCAGCATGTAAATCACCTGCTTTGACCCAGGATCTTTCCTCTATCCCTTACCCTCTCCAATGCACCAAATACTGCACTGAACCCTGAACTCGTCTGGAGTCCAAGTACTCCTCAACCTCCCATTCAGGCTCACCATCAACCATGACAGGGTGAGGCAGGAAGGAATCCACCTGAACAGCCGGCTTCAAGAGCGACACATGAAAGGCTTTCCCCACCTTTAGAGAATGCGGTAAACTGACTCTGTAAGTAACATGATTAACCCTTTCAGAAATTGGATATGGACCAATATACCTGGGCCCCAGTTTCGCGTACGGCTGTCTCAGAGCTATATGACAAGTTGATACCCAAACTTTTTCCCCTGGTTTAAACTCCCACTCCGCAGATCGTCCCTTATCTGCCTGCCTCTTCTGTATGCCAAAAGCCTTTTTCAAATTTTCTCCGACATTAGCCCAGATCTTCTTGAAGGATTCCTGCCACTTCTCCAGAACAGGGAATGGAGAGGTTGTCACTGGTAAAGGAGAAAATTTGGGAGACTTCCCATTGACTATCTGAAAAGGCGCATAACCAGAGGACTCATTCCTGAGATTGTTATGTGCAAACTCAGCGAGTGGCAGAAACTCCACCCACTGGTGTTGAGCGTCCGCCACATAACATCTTAAGAACTGTTCCAAGGACTGATTAATTCTCTCCGTCTGACCGTTGGTCTGCGGATGGTAACCTGATGAAAAAGACAACGACATACCCATCCCCTTACAGAGGGCCCGCCAGAATCTCGAGACAAACTGAACCCCTCTGTCCGAGACAACATTTTCCGGAATGCCATGTAACTTAAAGATATTTTTAATAAAAAGATCTGCTAATTTTTGAGCAGAAGGGAAACCACTCAAGGACACAAAGTGAGCCATCTTACTGAATCTGTCAGTGACTACCCAAATGACCGTCTTCCCACTGGAAACTGGCAGTTCTCCCACAAAGTCCATGGAAATGTGCGTCCATGGCTCCTGAGGGGAGGGCAGAGACTGTCTAGTCGGGAGGGTTTGCTCCTGGCACAGATGGTACAGGTTTTGACAAATTCTCTGCAATCTGTTTGTAATGATGGCGACCAGACAGACCTACCCAACAAGTCTTGGGTTCTGGTGATGCCAGGATGTTCAGCATTCTTGTGTCCATGAAACAACTGCAATACTTTGGGGCGCAAGACACAAGCAACGTATAGAACCCCTTCTGGTTTCCCTTCTGGAGCTTCTAATTGGAAAGGACTTAGAAGGCTAGAAAGATCTTCAACTATTTCAGTGGCTGCCAGGATGATCTCTTTTGACAAAATACTTTCTGGAGAAGGGGGTGGAGCAGTTTCAGGTTCAAAGCAACGAGAAAGGGCGTCTGCTTTGACGTTCTTACTCCCTGGTGTAAATGTAGTTATGAAATTAAAACGGGAGAAAAAGAGGGCCCATCTAGCCTGTCTGGGGGTGAGTCTCTTGGCTTTTTCAATGTATTGTAAATTTTTATGATCCGTGTAAACAGTTATTACATGCTCTGCCCCCTCCAACCAGTGGTGCCACTCCTCAAAAGCAAGTTTAATGGCCAATAATTCCCTGTTTCCAACGTCATAGTTTCTGTCACGAGGCTCTGGTGACAGAGACCGTTGTGCTGAGTGTAGCAACCCTTGTAGCTCGACACCCGGTATTCCTGGAGTGGTAACAGGAGGACCAAGGTATACAAGAGGCAGGAGTGCTCGCTGGAACCGGAGATCAGGTAAACAGGCTGGAACCATGGCACTCCTCACTGGCTGAGTCTGGTAGTGCAAGGACTCAGAGACCAGTGTAGTAAACAGCATGGCATATCCTAGGACAAGCAGAAGTCGGCACCAGAGCGGGTAGTCATACAGGCAGGGTTCGGCAACAGAGCGGGTAGTCAGGCAGGCAGAGGTCATCAACAAAGCGGGTAGTTGTACAGGCCGGGTTCAGTAACAGAGTGGGTAATCAGGCAATCCAAGGTCAGGATCCAGGAATCAGGCAAACAGGCAGACACTAGGTCACGACACGGGAACACAACACTAGCTGCAATACTACAGCACTGAGTTGTTGCACTCTCCAGACTTACATAGGGCGTTTTGGTGCGCAACGCACAGCGCACGCATGCGCAAAGACACAAGCACGCCGCACGCAACACGCAGCGTGCGCATGCGTAAACGTGATCGCGCATGCGCGCATGCGCAATCACACGCACACGCGCAGACGCATTGTCAGAACAAACATGCATAACAACCATCCCTGTGCACGCGCGAAACACAACGCCTACGTCAACGCCTTCCGGCGCCAACACCTGCACCGTGCAAAGCAACGCATACTGGAGAGCACCGACAGGCCGCCCCGCCGGGACCCTCCAGGATGACTGCCAGCATCCGTACGTAGTGATGCTCGGATACCCCTTTTTATTATTCGAGTTTGGTCGAATTCGAATAGTAAATTATTCGCGTTCGGTCGAATATTCAAATCGAATTTTTTTTACTATTTGATTCGACCTCGGACTTCGAGCTCACTATTCGAGTCGGTATTCGAGCTCATTATTCGAGCTGACTATTCGAATTGGCCTTAAATAGCTTCCAACACTTGTTTTGAGGGTGAATGATGCAAGAAACATCTTTTTTTCCAAGTAACAACAGCAAGTGAGTATGTGGGGATGTTCCTTTAAAAAAAAAAGGTGGAAAGAGAAGTTGTGTCCAAAATGTTGTTCAGTACTGTATATACTTCTTCTTCTTCTTTATCTTCTATATCTTCTTCTTCTTCTACTATATCTTCTTCTTCTATATCTTCTTCTTCTATATCTTCTTCTATATCTTCTTCTTCTATATCTTCTTCTATATCATCTTCTTCTTCTTCTTCTTCTTCATCTTCTTCATCATCATCTTCTTCTTCATCTTCTTCTTCTTCTTCATCATCTTCATCTTCTTCATCTTCTTCATCTTCTTCATCTTCTTCATCTTCTTCTTCATCTTCTTCTTCTTCATCTTCTTATTCATCTTCTTCTTCATCTTCTTCATCTTCTTCATCTTCTTCTTCTTCATCTTCTTCATCTTCTTCTTCATCTTCTTCATCTTTTTCTTCTTCATCTTCTTCATCTTCTTCTTCATCATCTTCTTCTTCATCTTCTTCTTCTTCATCTTCTTCATCTTCTTCTTCTTCATCTTCTTCATCTTCTTTTTCTTCTTCTTCGTCTTCTTCTTCTTCTTCTCCTTCTTCTTCTTCTCCTTCTTCTTCTTCTTCTTCTTCTCCTTCTTTTTCTATATCGTCTTCTTCTTCTTCACTTATTTCTCTTTTATATTTTTTTTAAAGAAATGCAGCTATTTTTGAGCGTAATAAATAGCTGGTGGCGCACGCATGTTGGAAGCGCCATTGTATGTGCTCCCTGGCAGTGGAAACACACAGACAGCAGGAGGTAAATTCAGCAGCAGGAGGAGGAGGATGAGTGTGTGGCAGCAGGCAGTCAATGAGGCAGGCAGCGTGACATAATAGCCCTGGTACCTAGCGGTGATACCAGGGCTGTAAATAAACACAGCAGGAGGTCCCAGACAGCAGTCGTGCAGCCCACATCGTGTCCAATACACAACTGGGACAACACAGTTTTCAACCCGGGCACCTCAGAAAAATTAAACCTTTTTTTTTTTTTTTTTTTTTAATGGTTTATTTGCTTTGTTTTTACAACAAATTACACAGACAGATATAGCTATTGTTTGACGTAATAGCTGGTGGCAGAGTGGCAGCAGAAGGTAATTCTGTGTACCCTGGCAGTGGGAAACACAGACAGACAGCAGCAGCAGCAGGAGGAATGGAGGATTAATGTGAGCAACTATTGCTTGACGTAATAGCTGGTGGCAGAGTGGAAGCAGAAGGAAATTCTGTGTACCCTGGCAGTGGGAAACACAGACAGAGAGCAGCAGCAGCAGGAGGAATGGAGGAGTAGTGTGAGTGTGGCAGCAGACCAGGCAGGCAGCGTGACATAATAGCCCTGGTACCTAGCAGTGATACCAGGGCTGTAAATAAACACAGCAGGAGGTCCCAGACAGCGGTCGTGCAGCCCACATCGTGTCCAATACACAACTGGGACAACACAGTTTTCAACCCGGGCACCTCAGAAAAATTAAACCTTTTTTTTTTATGGTTTATTTGTTTTGTTTTTACAACAAATTACACAGACAGATATAGCTATTGTTTGACGTAATAGCTGGTGGCAGAGTGGCAGCAGAAGGCAATTCTGTGTACCCTGGCAGTGGGAAACACAGACAGACAGCAGCAGCAGCAGGAGGAATGGAGGAGTAATGTGAGCAACTATTGTTTGACGTAATAGCTGGTGGCAGAGTGGCAGCAGAAGGAAATTCTGTGTACCCTGGCAGTGGGAAACACAGACAGACAGCAGCAGCAGCAGGAGGAATGGAGGAGTAGTGTGAGTGTGGCAGCAGGCCAGGCAGGCAGCGTGACATAATAGCCCTGGTACCTAGCGGTGATACCAGGGCTGTAAATAAACACAGCAGGAGGTCCCAGACAGCGGTCGTGCAGCCCACATCGTGTCCAATACACAACTGGGACAACACAGTTTTCAACCCGGGCACCTCAGAAAAATTAAACCTTTTTTTTTTTTATGGTTTATTTGTTTTGTTTTTACAACAAATTACACAGACAGATATAGCTATTGTTTGACGTAATAGCTGGTGGCAGAGTGGCAGCAGAAGGTAATTCTGTGTACCCTGGCAGTGGGAAACACAGACAGACAGCAGCAGCAGCAGGAGGAATGGAGGAGTAATGTGAGCAACTATTGTTTGACGTAATAGCTGGTGGCAGAGTGGCAGCAGAAGGAAATTCTGTGTACCCTGGCAGTGGGAAACACAGACAGACAGCAGCAGCAGCAGGAGGAATGGAGGAGTAGTGTGAGTGTGGCAGCAGGCCAGGCAGGCAGCATGACATAATAGCCCTGGTACCTAGCGGTGACACCAGGGCTGTAAATAAACACAGCAGGAGGTCCCAGACAGCGGTCGTGCAGCCCACATCGTGTCCAATACACAACTGGGACAACACAGTTTTCAACCCGGGCACCTCAGAAAAATTAAACCTTTTTTTTTTATGGTTTATTTGTTTTGTTTTTACAACAAATTACACAGACAGATATAGCTATTGTTTGACGTAATAGCTGGTGGCAGAGTGGCAGCAGAAGGTAATTCTGTGTACCCTGGCAGTGGGAAACACAGACAGACAGCAGCAGCAGCAGGAGGAATGGAGGAGTAATGTGAGCAACTATTGTTTGACGTAATAGCTGGTGGCAGAGTGGCAGCAGAAGGAAATTCTGTGTACCCTGGCAGTGGGAAACACAGACAGACAGCAGCAGCAGCAGGAGGAATGGAGGAGTAGTGTGAGTGTGGCAGCAGGCCAGGCAGGCAGCGTGACATAATAGCCCTGGTACCTAGCGGTGATACCAGGGCTGTAAATAAACACAGCAGGAGGTCTCAGTCAGCGGTCGTGCAGCCCACATCGTGTCCAATACACAACTGGGACAACACAGTTTTCAACCCGGGCACCTCAGAAAAATTAAACCTTTTTTTTTATGGTTTATTTGTTTTGTTTTTACAACAAATTACACAGACAGATATAGCTATTGTTTGACGTAATAGCTGGTGGCAGAGTGGCAGCAGAAGGTAATTCTGTGTACCCTGGCAGTGGGAAACACAGACAGACAGCAGCAGCAGCAGGAGGAATGGAGGAGTAATGTGAGCAACTATTGTTTGACGTAATAGCTGGTGGCAGAGTGGCAGCAGAAGGAAATTCTGTGTACCCTGGCAGTGGGAAACACAGACAGACAGCAGCAGCAGCAGGAGGAATGGAGGAATAGTGTGAGTGTGGCAGCAGGCCAGGCAGGCAGCGTGACATAATAGCCCTGGTACCTAGCGGTGATACCAGGGCTGTAAATAAACACAGCAGGAGGTCCCAGACAGCGGTCGTGCAGCCCACATCGTGTCCAATACATAACTGGCGTCATGGAGGAGTCCGCACACAGACTTATCGGAGCAATCACCACAATTTTATTGTCCCATCACATGTATAAAGATACACAGTCAGACCTGCATAGGCCGACGATCGTTTCGGGGCCACTCAGGGTCCCCTTTATCAAGGCAAGTAGCAGAAAAGACTTTTCTGCTACTTGCCTTGATAAAGGGGACCCTGAGTGGCCCCGAAACGATCGTCGGCCTATGCAGGTCTGACTGTGTATCTTTATACATGTGATGGGACAATAAAATTGTGGTGATTGCTCCGATAAGTCTGTGTGCGGACTCCTCCATGACGACAGTGTTTGATAGAAGCCTTGGGGCCCGGCACCAGCCTACCCACTGACGTGAGTGCGGTCTTTGTTTCATTTCATTCAATACATAACTGGGACAACACAGTTTTCAACCCAGGCACCTCAGAAAAATTAAACCTTTTTTTTTTTATGGTTTATTTGTTTTGTTTTTACAACAAATTACACAGACAGATATAGCTATTGTTTGACGTAATAGCTGGTGGCAGAGTGGCAGCAGAAGTTAAATCTGTGTACCCTGGCAGTGGGAAACACAGACAGACAGCAGAAGGGCAGTACACAGCAGCCCACTGTAGGTGTAAAATGTGTGGCTGCAGGCGACGTAATAGTCAAAGTGAACCAGGCTGGCTTAGTGAGCAGGAGCCAGGAGGTGGTAAAGGGTGGTAAGGCACATTAACGATGGTTCTTCCGGTAGCCAGTTCATGTCCCCCTCTCGCCGACAACAGGGGCCAGGAACTCGCCTTCCACCCACGCCTGGTTCATCTTGAGAAACGTCAGTCTGTCCACAGACTTGTGAGACAGACGTGAGCCTTTCTCGGTGACCACGCCACCAGCTTCACTGAAGCAGCGCTCGGACAGCACGCTGGAAGGGGGACAGGACAGCACTTCCAGGGCGTACTGCGCCAGCTCACTCCAGATCTCCAGGCGCTTGACCCAATACTCCATGGGATTAACAGGGGCATCGCTGTCAAGCCCGCTGTAGGACCCCATGTAGTCAGCCACCATTTGGGTCAGGCGCTGGCTGTGACCGGAGGAGGATGCTGCTGCATGCACCTCCTCTCTAGTCACTGCTGCCGGAGCCTCTACAGTCCTGTAGAGCTCGTTGCTGAGAGACAGCAGGTCTGTGGGGCGCTTGCTGCTGGATGCAGGCACCTGCTGCTGCCTCTGTGCTGGCTGGACAGTGGGGGTGGAAGGCTGGGGGAAGGCTTCCTCCAAGCGCTCAACAAGGGCCTGCTGCAAGCTCCTTATTTGTTGCGCTGGGTCTCCTCCTGCAGGCGGCAGGAACTGCCTCAACTTCCCCTTGAGGCGTGGGTCCAACATCATGCTGATCTAGATGTCCTCCCTCTGCTTCATCTGGATCACCCTGGGGTCCTTGCGCAGGCACGTCAGCATGTGCGCTGCCATTGGGAAGAGGCGGGCCACGTGTGCTGGCACATCGAAGGTAGTGCTGTCCTCATCCTCCTCCTCTGCCTCCTCAGCCTCATCCTCTCTCCACCCCCGCACCAACTCAGCTGCGCTGTGCTGATCCCCCTCATCAGCAGCAAGGTCAGGGACCTCCACCAAGTCCTCCTCCTCCTCCCCCTCAGAGGTGGACTGTGCAGCTGCATGACACTCCTGCTGGTCCAAGGCTGCCGCTCCCTGTTCCAGCAAAGCATTGAGGGCCCTGTTCAGCAGACAAACCAGGGGCACCCACTCGCAGACCATAGCATGGTCCCTGCTCACCCTGTTAGTGGCCTGCAGAAAGGGACCCAGCACTAAGCACACCTGCTGCATGTGCCTCCAGTCATCATCGGGGACGATGGACGGGATGTTGCTGGTCCTGTCCCTTCTCTGAGCGGCGGACACAGTGGCCAGGGCAAGGTACTGGTTGACAGCGTGCTTCTGTTCAACCAGACGCTCCAACATCGCCAGGGTGGAGTTCCAGCGAGTCGGAACGTCAAGGATCAGCCGATGGCGTGGCAGCTCCAGCTCCTTTTGCACATCTTCCAGGCTCGCACAGGCTGCAGCCGAGCGCCGGAAGTGACGCACAACGTTCCTTGCCGTTTCCAGCAGTTCGCCCATCCCCTGGTAGGTGCGCAAGAACTTCTGCACCACCAGGTTCAGCACGTGGGCAAGACAGGGGATGTGGGTCAGGTTTCCCCTGTCTATTGCGGCAACCAGATTGGCCCCATTGTCGGCCACCACCTCTCCGACTCTGAGGCCTCTGGGGGTCAGCCAAATCCTCTCCTGCTCCTGGAGTTTGGCCAACACATGGGTTGCCGTCAGTTTGGTCTTCCCAAGGCTGACCAAGTGCAGCAGCGCTTGGCAGTGGCGGGCCTTCATGCTGCTGCTGAGGCGGGGGGTTTGGCCAGGTGTGCCGGAGGATGGCAGAGGATCGGAGGAACCTGCTGCAGTTCCCCTGACCCTGCGGGGTGGCACCACCCACTGTGTTGCTGCTGCTGCTGTGCCCGCTGCTGCTCTCCCATCCTCACCCCCTTCCACCAAGCTGACCCAGTGGACAGTGAAGGACAGGTAGCGGCCTGTCCCGAAGCGGCTGCTCCAGGAGTCCATGGTGACGTGGACCCTTTCACCAACGGCGTGCTCCAGCCCTCCCTCCACATTGGCCATCACAAAGCGGTGCAGTGCAGGATTGGCCTTGCGGGCGAAGAAGTGTCTGCTGGGGAGCTCCCAGTCTGGGGCTGCACAAGCAAGCAGCGCACGCATGTCACTCCCCTCCTGCACGAGCGTGTACGCCAGGAGTTGGGAGCACATGGCCCGTGCCAGCAAGCCGTTCAGCTGCCGCACGCGACGGCTGCTGGGAGGCAGAGCCCTAACCACCCCCTGGAAGGACTCGCTCAAAAGGCTCTGGCGTGGCCTTTTGCTTGCACTGGAATCAGCAGACACAGCAGAGGAGGCCACTGAGGACTGGCTGCTAGAACAGGCCTCAGTGTCGGCGGCAGGAGTTGCAGAGGGGGGAGGAGCAGTGCGTTTCCGCACTCCTGCTGGTGCTGCTGGAGGAGCAGGAGGGCGGGTGGCTGCTGTTGCTGCTGCTGCTGAAGGCTGTGCAGTGATGGGTGTGGTGCCACTGCCAGCACCAGATGCCTTCAGCCTCTGGAACTCCTCATGCTGGTGGAAATGTTTTGCAGCAAGGTGGTTGATGAGCGAGCTGGTGCTGAACTTTAAGGGGTCTGCACCTCTGCTCAACTTCCGCTGACAGTGGTTGCAAGTGGCGTACTTGCTGTACACTGTGGGCATGGTGAAAA
This sequence comes from Hyperolius riggenbachi, assembly GCF_040937935.1. Taxonomy (NCBI): domain Eukaryota; kingdom Metazoa; phylum Chordata; class Amphibia; order Anura; family Hyperoliidae; genus Hyperolius; species Hyperolius riggenbachi. The sequence continues at coordinate 139,708,459 of NC_090653.1, forward strand.
ACCGCCAGATTGGTGACAAAAACAACCCCCTACGGCCTGGAGCCGCTGCTGCCTGTCTCCCTGTGGTGGTTGGGGCGGGGGCTTGGGTGCAGCTGGTGGTGGTACTGGCAGATGCTGCTGCTGCTGCTGCTGAGCCTGAGACACCAGCAGGCTGTGGGACCTGCCTACTGCTGCCAATGCTTGCAATGATGCGCCTCCTTGCAAGGCACACAAGCGCATCCTCCTCCTCCTGCTGCTGATGACGACATCCCCTGGAGCTGGTGGCACCCAGTCTTTGTCTGTCACCGTGTCATCATCATCCTCCCCCTCCTGAAACATGTCCTGCTGGGATGATGACCCCCCAAACTCCTCTCCTGATGCATGGATGGGCTGCTTGACTGTCGCCACAGTCTTGCTGTCCAATCCCTCCTCCCCCAAAGTGCCCATCAGCATCTCCTCCTCAAAATCGCCAACAACAGCAGACAATACCCTGATGGTGCCTGGGGTCAAAAAACTGCTGAGTGACAGGTCGGCGACTGACGGTGAACTGGCCTCCTCCCCAGGCCCTGCTGGGCGGCTGCTGCGAACAGGGGTGGTGGTGGTGGTGGTGGTGAGGGTGGAGGCCTCGGATGCAGAGCTGATGGCGGTCTGCTCATCCTCTGTCATCAGTTGCACCACAGTGGCTGCATCCTTTTCCTCAATGGGACGTTTCCGACCCGGCTGGAGGAAAATCGGAGCAGGTGCTACACGCTGCTGCTGCTGTGTCTCTGCAGTGTGAGTTGCAGATGCTCCTGCTTGGCGGCGCCCACGGCCAGTGGCTATAGGAGGAATGTTAGCCACTGACGCTGCTGCTGCGGAACTGTGCATGGTGGCGCGGCCGCGGCTTGCCACAATGCTGCTCCCTCTCCTCCTGATTCCCTTGCTGCCCTTCCCCTTGCCCAAACCGCACTGGCTGCCACTTCCAGACATCTTAGATGTTTTGGGCGTAAACACAAACGTTTTTAAAAAGGGCGGGTGAAAAGTGGGGTACTTTAATGGAGTGGGTTGGTGGGTGAGGTGACACTAATCACTAAGTGATTAGATCGCTAACTGATTAGTACAGTACAAATACAAAATACAATAATCGGTAATCAGTAAGTGTGAACAGTGAACAGTGAGTGTGTCCCCTAGTACACTAACTAGAAAATACAATAATCAGTAGTAATCACTCAGATTCAGTAGAAGGAAATAGAGTGTGTGTACACTACAGACAGTGAGTGCATGCACGCGCACACACGTGCAGGAGCTAGCCTATGAACAGTGACTGAGTGAGTGTCCCTACCCTAGTACAGTAAGTAAGTAGTAACAGTCAGGAAGTACAACTAGAAATTACAATAATCAGATTCAGTAGTAATCACAAGGAAATAGAGTGTGTGTACACTACAGACAGTGCACGCGCACACACACGCAGGAGCTAGCCTATGAACAGTGACTGAGTGAGTGTCCCTAGTACAGTAAGTAAGTAGTAACAGTCAGGAAGTACAACTAGAAATTACAATAATCAGTAGTAATCACAAGGAAATAGAGTGTGTGTACACTACAGACAGTGAGTGCATGCACGCGCACACACGCGCAGGAGCTAGCCTATGAACAGTGACTGAGTGAGTGTCCCTAGTACAGTAAGTAAGTAGTAACATTCAGGAAGTACAACTAGAAATTACAATAATCAGTAGTAATCACAAGGAAATAGAGTGTGTGTACACTACAGACAGTGAGTGCACGCACGCGCACACACGCGCAGGAGCTAGCCTATGAACAGTGACTGAGTGAGTGTCCCTACCCTAGTACAGTAAGTAAGTAGTAACAGTCAGGAAGTACAACTAGAAATTACAATAATCAGATTCAGTAGTAATCACAAGGAAATAGAGTGTGTGTACACTACAGACAGTGCACGCGCACACACACGCAGGAGCTAGCCTATGAACAGTGACTGAGTGAGTGTCCCTAGTACAGTAAGTAAGTAGTAACAGTCAAGAAGTACAACTAGAAATTACAATAATCAGTAGTAATCACAAGGAAATAGAGTGTGTGTACACTACAGACAGTGAGTGCACGCACGCGCACACACGCGCAGGAGCTAGCCTATGAACAGTGACTGAGTGAGTGTCCCTAGTACAGTAAGTAAGTAGTAACAGTCAGGAAGTACAACTAGAAATTACAATAATCAGATTCAGTAATCAGTAGTAATCACAAGGAAATAGAGTGTGTGTACACTACAGACAGTGCACGCGCACACACACGCAGGAGCTAGCCTATGAACAGTGACTGAGTGAGTGTCCCTAGTACAGTAAGTAAGTAGTAACAGTCAGGAAGTACAACTAGAAATTACAATATTCAGTAATCAGAAGGAAATAGAGTGTGTGTATACTACAGACAGTGCACGCACACACACACGGTCACACGCAGGAGCTATGAACAAACAGTGACAGTGAGTGTCCTAGTACAGTTATATAACTACAATACAAAATACAATCACTCAGTACTAGTAAAGGACAGCAGAAATACTGGTATAGATGAGAAATAAACTAACAGAGGACAGGAGAGAACAGCTGAGCTGCCCACACAGGCAGGCCCTGAGGCCTAAAGTTGTGTAAGCTTGCCTGCAGCAGCTGGCTCTCTAGTAACACACAAGATACTAACTAAAATACAATGTCTATCTAACTAACAACAATATAGGTGTATATAGGAGGTGTATGTGAGCAAAAACGCTAGGTGAATGACCACAATAAAGCTCTTGCTAAGCCAAAGCACAAAGGAGCAGATCTCTCTCTGTACAAAGTCAGGCAAGGACGGAAAAACCGAACATGGCGGCCGCTATTTATAGGGTAGGGGCTGGCCAGGGTCCCCCTCAGTGATTGGCTGCCATCAGAGGGCCTGGGAGCCCTCTGATTGGCTCTGAGGACATTGATCTGGGCTATGACGCTATTCGAGCTCGGTATTCGAGCTCGAATAGCGCTGTTAGCTCGAATAGCGCGAATAGTGAATGTGCTATTCGAGTTTACTCGAATAGCCCATTCGAATATCTCCAGCTATTCGGAGCTCGAATACCGAGCTCGAATAGCTGAAAAAAGAGCTCGAATATTCGAGCTACTCGAATATTCGAGCTCTGTTGAGCACCACTGTCTGTACGTACCGACCGCCTCGCCTGGACAGGTAACTGACCATGACAGTTTCTCTGGGCAGGGGAGAACTTTCGGGGAAAAAAGCACAGGGATGAAGCTTGCCTTGAAGTCCTGAACGTTGAGACAATACTGCTCCCACTCCAACCTCCGAGGCATCCACCTCTACTATAAATGGATAAGCAACATCGACATGACGTAATATAGGAGCTGAACAGAATGCTTCTTTTAGAGAGGAAAATGCCGTACATGCTTCCTCTGACCAATGAGTGGCATCAGCCCCTTTTTTTGTCAAATTAGTAAGTGGGGTCACCACTGAAGAGAAACCCCTGATAAACTTCCTATAATAGTTTGCAAATCCCAAGAACCTCTGCAGTGCTTTAAGCCCAGATGGTTGTGGCCAATCCTTCACTGCAGAGACCTTCTTGGGATCCATGGACAATACTGACGTGGAGATAATGTATCCAAGAAAGGCAATCTCTTTTACCTCGAAAACACATTTCTCCAACTTTGCAAACAATTGATTGTCCCTGAGTATTTGTAACACATATTTCACATGTTGGTGATGTTCAGTGATATTTTTAGAAAATATCAAGATGTCGTCTAAGTAGACGATTACAAAGTGACCCAGTACCTCTCTGAAAATCTCGTTAACAAACTCCTGAAAAGCTGCAGGAGCGTTACACAACCCAAAAGGCATCACCAAATACTCGTAATGCCCCTTGGGAGTGTTGAACGCCGTCTTCAACTCGTCTTCCTCCCTAATACAGATTAAATTGTAAGCCCGCCTCAGATCTAGCTTTGTGAATACAGTAGCCTCGGAAACTTGTGTGAACAGATCATCAATCAACGGTAGTGGGTAACAATTCTTAATCGTGATCTTATTTAGACCCCTGTAGTCAATACAGGGGCGCAAGCCTCCATCTTTTTTCTGAACGAAAAAGAATCCAACCCCCTCAGGAGATCTTGAAGGGCGGATAAAACCCTTCTGTAAATTTTCCTGAATGTACTCATCCATGGCCAATTTTTTGGGGGGAGAAAGATTATATAAGTGGCCCCTAGGAGACATGGTTCCTGGTTTCAAATCTATCCGACAGTCAAAGGCTCTATGAGGGGGTAACTGATCAGCTGCCCAGGGACAAAACACATCCAAATATTCTTGATATTGTGGAGGAACTCCTTCCACACGAACCTTAGTAGAACATAAAGTTATATTCTGTAGATGATACTGTGAACAGTAAGGAGACCAAGTAATCAACTGCCCATCCCTCCAATCAAACTGAGGAGAATGTAAACATAACCAAGGTAATCCTAATATCACCGTAGAGGTAGACATTTTTAGCACATAGAACTGTATGACCTCCTTGTGCAGAGCTCCTACTTGAAGTGAGAGAGGAGGTGTCTGGCACAGTGGGGACTTTCCTTGCAGAGGAGAATCATCTATTGCTGTAACATATAAATGTCTTTCTACAGGAAGTATGGGAATATTTAGACTTAAAGCAAAATTCAGATCTAAAAAGTTGGCAGTTGACCCAGAATCCACAAATGCTGTGGTAGAAAAGTTTTGCCCTTCCCAATTAATGGAGCAGGGCAATAAAATTTTCTCTTGTTTGGGGGGGTGAAACTAGTCCGCTTAGGGTGGTACCCCCAACCACACCTAAGCCGAAGAGTTTCCCGACTTCCTACCACAGTTTTGTGCAATGTGACCCTTTTCTCCGCAATACATGCAGAGACCCTCTCTGCGTCTTCTGATTCTCTCAGCTTCAGTGAGGCACCCGTGGCCTAGCTGCATAGGCTCCTCAGTCTCAACTGCTGCCAAGCTACTAGTACCTGAAACCCTAGGATACAAAGGATACCTGCCCTTCTTATTGTACCTAAGGCATCTATCTATTCTGATAGATAGTGTTATGGCTTCATCAAGATCTTTAGGCTCTGGATGGCTAACCATCACGTCGGTTACTGCTTCCGACAACCCATCTAGGTATCGATCAAGAAGTGCATATCGCTCCCATCTAGATGATACAGCCCATTTTCTAAACTCTGACGCATAGTCCTCCGCTGTACTGCGTCCCTGTCTAAGGTTTTTAAGTTTACGTTCAGCCGTGGCGGCACTATCCGGATCATCGTAGATGACCGCCATGGCTTTAAAAAACTCTGAAAGGGCAGGATGATCGCCCGGTAAACCGTAAGCCCAAGTTTGGGAATATGCGTGCAACAGAGTTTTGACAAGAGTAACCTTCTGGGCCTGAGGACACAGGTTTCATGTCAAAATAAGACTGAACTCTGTGGTGGAAGTTCTGAAAATCTTACCTAGAGCCTGAAAACTTCTCGGGAATGTTCATTTTAGGCTCTCTAGGAGCCGGGGGAGGTAGGATGTTAAGTGGTGGTTGCAACATCCAGACAGTCTCAGTCAGCTGAGTAATCTGAGCCTGCTGTGCAGTCACAGTAATCTTTAGCTGTTCTAGCTCTGCCCTTACGGTCTGAAGCTGATTGACCACCCCCTCCATTTTACTTCTTTATAGTCTGTGTTTATGTAACGATTGGTGTCAGAAAGCACAGATATTCTGATTATTGGTGATCTGCAGTATCACCAATAATACAGATGCTCTACCTGATTATATGGTGATCTGCAGAATCGCCAATAATGCAAGCATAGCATGACACGATACAATCGTATGCAAGAGGGTGCTTGGTACAATAGAGTATCTCTATAGGGCACAGAGATACAACCTCCAGCAAGCTGGAACAGCAGACAACAATAATAATATACAGCGTAAATTCAAGTCTGTGGAAATATCCACCACACCGTAAATCCTCAGAGGTGTGGTTACCTCTGAATGGGAACCCCGTGTGTGAGATCCTCCAAAGGACGGAGTGGAGGAGTCTTGGCCTCTAGCAGCAAGGGTTTGCTAGTGGCGGTCGTCTCAAAGAGGCAAGCCTCTGATAGAACCCTACAGTGGGAGATGTTCCACTGAAGGGAGAAAGGACAGACAAAATGAGGTTCGGCAACAGATCAGGCGGCAGCAGTACAGAAACGTGAGACAAGAATATAGTCGGAAACCAAGCCAATACTCGATAACGGTATAGGCTGGCGAAGTACAGAATCAGAAAGCAGAAGAGTAGTCAAGACAGGCACAGAATCATACACGATAAATCAAACAGTATAATATGTGTATATATGGGCGATAAACCAATATATAACACAATACCAGAGACAAGGCTGACTAGGTCTGAGTGCTGACACAGGTTATCGCAAACACAGACGAAGTGTGACTGAAAAGCACTTCCTTATATACTGCCTGGGAGAGAAGTCTTCCCCCCAGGCAGCAACCAATCAGAGGAGGCTAAAATGTCAGCTGACCTCCAGGTCAACTGACATGCTTTCTAAGAGTATAAAGGCGTGGTTTGGCGTGCGCGCGCACCCCCTAGAGGCAAGATGGCAGAGCCCTGGTGAGCAGCATGCTGGTGAGTTTGGAGCAGAGTGCTCGCACGGGTTTGCGCAGCGGATGCGGACGAATTTCTGCATCCCGCGTTGGAAGGTCCGCTTGCCGGACTGGATGCGACCATATTCCCGCAATCCATCCGGCGATGCGGATTTTTCATTACACATGGAGTATGAACTGTATCCCACTAGTGATGACCTAGCCCACCTTGCATCCTGTACATATCTTATCATACCTTCAAAATGTATGCAGAGCTAAACAAGAGAAGGGCTGCTGCTAATTATTTCAGTTGCCATCCAAATTGAGAAATACATTGTCTAACTTTTTAAAGTATAGTAGGCATACAGAATGAAGCTTATGTTTCTGCATAGAGCAGGGCCGGTTCAAGTAACAATTGGGCCCTAAAGCAAGATTAGCCTGGGGCCCCCCAACAAAAAGTGTAATTAGAGGCCCATTGTTGCAGCCAAATCTCTCTCCTGGGCCCAATGGCTACCTCGCAAGGACAGGAAAGAATAGTCAGGAAATAGCAGAATCAAAAGACAGGCAAATGTTATACATAGACAAATATACAGTAGATATGATTTCCTAGCGTATTACAATTTACAGCTATCAATAAAACTACAAATGACTGACTAACATACAGTATGTATGCATCGGCGATGAACCAATATATAACATAAGCAAGGAACATTGGCTAGGATCAGGAGCAATACTGCAAACAAGGCTAGGCAGTACAGAATCTCTATACAAGAAGTACGTATATATGTCCCCGTGGGAAATATATGACGTAGCTCCACAGGATAACTGAACTAAGACAAGGAATATATTTTACAATATCAAGAGACCCAGTAACAGCTTAGACAGAGCTGAAACTATGACGGTCGGAGCACGCTTGCAGGAAGCAAACCTTTATACTGAGGTCATTCAATGAAAGCAGAGATGCAAATCTCCGCACAAGTGAATGGCAATCAGTCACAAGCTGACAGCCAGAAAAGGCAGACAAAACTATGCAACCTGCATAAAAGTAACTGCAACTCAGCAGCAACAGACAATGCTTGAATTCATAAGAGCATCCCAAGCTGCCCAGAACTGCAGAGCAATTGCAAATGTGATTCACTGCAAATGCACAACCGAATGCAGACTGACAAGCCGGAACTGTCCATTTACGGCTCCACCTGCAATTGACAGAACATGCCACAGGCGGAATACTAACATCTAGTTACTTAAAGAGAATCAAGTCACTGTGATCTCCTGGATCCCTCTTTGCCGTTTCCGCCACAATCCTAGCTTTTAATCGCCAGTTTTAGGCAGGGTTTACAAAAAAAAACATGGCCGCTAACCAGGAAGTGGTGTGTGTGTGTGTGTGTCTATATATATATATATATATATATATATATATATATAGATAGATAGATAGATAGATAGATAGATATACTGTATATGTATACATATACCTATATATATATATATATATATATATATATATATATATATATATATATATATATATATATATATATATATATATATATATATATATATATGTATATCTATATGGATATCTATCTATCTATCTATCTATATATATATATATATATATATATATATATATATGTTACAGTATACTACAAGTTTTTATTACATAGTGAATTATCTGCACTCCAGTCTGGGATACTCACAGTTTCTCAGCATGCGACAGGCAGAAGCTCCCTCCCCCCTTCAGCCTCATAAACTGAGCAGAAACGAGCTGTAACAGAGATGAGACAAAGTCTTTGAGTGAGAAATAAACAAAGCTCACAGAGCCTGAAGGGGGTGTGGAGGGGGCCTGTATAACTTCTCCCTACAGCAGAGGCAGTGCATTCCTCCCAGGGTCGACAAAGCTTGACAAAGAACAGAAGATTCAATATATTACAGACACAGTGAAACTAGAAAAGACTGCAGTAATCCAGACCACATTAGAATAGGTATAGGAACCTATAGGATAGAAGAAATGAGGCTGAAATATGTGTTACAGAGTCTCTGTAAGTTTGGACAATGTTTACTTTAAATTCTCACTTTTCAGTTAAAGACTTAAAAAAATCTTCTCCATTAAAATTGTTTTGTGTGTGCATGTGAAGATAATGAAGCAGGTGCAACTAGTAAGCATCTAGCTTTCTCACATATCGGAGTTGGTAAAAACAACTTGATATTTGCATTACATGACCTCATTTGATATTTGCATATCTTAAAAGCTAAATCTATGTAAATATCAAGAAAACGCCCAGCTCTTTTATGTTAAGGAGTGAAAAAAATAAATAAACCTAGAACTTTAGAAAGTGTTTTTACAGTTGAATGATCATAGGATATTATGATATCTCTATAAGTAACAGGAAAATGAGCTGTATTCAAAATTCTGAATAACTTTCAAGTGATCCTTCCATTTGGTTTCCTTTGTAAAGGAAACATATGATTCAGATACATATTTATTTATTATTTATTTATTGTATTTATAAAGCGCCAACATACTACGCAGAGCTGAATATTAGTTTAGGTTACAGACAATATTTAGGGGTGACATACAGCAATATGACAATACAGGAAATTCCAGAAAAACCAGATCATGCAGCACAGTATAAGTACCAGGTAATGCTTAGTCAGTCACTGGATCGGAGCATGGAGATTAGGCAAGTTAGGTTCACTCAAATGCATAGCATGGGTGCACAGTAAAGGAGGTGCATGATCAGGTAGGACACAAAAGGAGGAGGACCCTGCCCAAAGGCTTACAATCTAAAGCAGGGGTGTGAAACCGGTCCTTCGAGGGCCGAGGTCCTCACGCATTTTTGACACAGCTCAAATTAATTGATGGGCCGGAATCAGGAAAGGTGTGGTCCATCAGGTAGAACACATTCCTCTCTTTTTCAGTCCATCCTAAACACTGGCATGGATCTGGCCCTCCAGGCCTGGAGTTCGACACCTGTGATCTAGAGGGAGAGGTAGGGACTCGAAAGGTAGGGGACCAGAGTTCAGCTGCGGGTTTAGAGCACTTGTGAGGGGTGGTAGGCCAGAGTAAAAAAGGTGACTTTTGAGGGCCTTCTTGAAGATGTTGAAGGAGGGGGCTGCCCTAATGGGTGGAGGTAGGGAGTTCCATAGTGTTGGAGCAGCTCTTGAGAAGTCCTGGAGGCGTGCATGGCTCTTGAGAAGTCCTGGAGGCGTGCATGGGACTGGGTGATGCGGGGGGCAGTCAGGCGAAGTTCATTGGAGGAGCAGAGTTAGTGACTAGGTGTGTACCTCTGAGTGACACATGAAAGAATATACTTAGGTTTGCTGCATTTCTTGTGCTAAACAACTCTACCCTAATCCAGGTAGAAGGGGTTACATTTTAGCACTTGTGATAATAGCTAGGTCTGACACAGTTGAATGAAATTACCAGTGAGTCATGATTTTAGATTTGAGAAGGTGTTGTTTAATCACTTCAGCCTTCAGTCATTTTCACTTTATGCAGCCGAGCAATTATCACCTCCCATTCATTAGCCTATAACTTTATCACTACTTATCACAATGAACTGATCTATATCTTGTTTTTTTCCGCCACCAATTAGGCTTTCTTTGGGTGGTACATTTTGCTAAGAGCCACTTTACTGTAAATGCATTTTAACATGAAGAATACGAAAAAAACTGAAAAAAAATAATTTCTCAGTTTTCGGCTATTATAGTTTTAAAATAATACATGCCTCCATAATTAAAACCCACGTATTGTATTTGCCTAATAGTCCCGGGTATTTCACCGTTTAAATTATGTCTCTATCACAATCTATTACAAAGTCAAATGTTTTTAAGCTTAAACAGCACAATTTTTTATATGGGAAACTATCTCGGTAGATATAATTGATAGTCTGCTAGTATGTCACGGTTGATTATGCAATTGATTTGTCATTTATTGTCATGTACATCTCAGGCTGCATGACAGTCAGAGACTGTGATTAAAGTACTTTACAACTATTTGATTCATTACTTGTATTATATCATTATATATCAATATTTTATAGTCTATAACTTTTACGTAGTATATTGTGCTTGTGATTATATTTTATATTATATATTATATGTCGTATCTTGTATTTTATAATGTCATTTTGGTATATATATGGAGCACTGAGCGCCTCTCTTTGCTATCTGTATGCACTTTATTTGGCCTGAGGAAGTGGGCATATTCCCACGAAACGCATTGCCTGTGCTGAACATTCTATTAAACTCCCTTACTTAAAGGGATTCCGAGCTCAGAGTAAAAATAAAATTTGAACTTACCCGGGGCTTTCTCCATCCCAGCCCTGGTCGGGACGTCTCACGCCAGCCTCCTGGCTCTTCTCCCGGCGGCTGTCACGCCGTGCTGTCACGCCGGCCGCCGTCATGACGCGCGGCGGCCGGCGTGTGACGTCATTCGTGACGTATACGGAAGGAGAAGGCCCGACACTTGCCAGTGTCACCCGGGGGACCGGCCTGTCCGCGCTATGCAGACAGCCACCGGGAGAAGAGCCAGGAGGCCGGCGTGGTTTGTCCCGACCAGGGCTGGGATGGAGAAAGCCCCGGGTAAGTTCAAATTTTATTTTTACTCTGAGCTCGGGGTCACTTTAAAGTGAGTTTGTTGTCTATGAGGTAAGCCACCTCAATCCTTTTCATTTTATTGATTTTAAAGTGTTTTATATACGTTGGCCGCCGCTTTACCCTCTACTGTACCTTACTCCCCCCGTCCTCCTTGGAGGGGGGCCTTGCGCAACAACACAAGGAGCGCAGGTTTTTTGCTAAGAGAGCGACCGAGTCCAGGATTCCTGGGAAACATGCGTGGAATCAGGTTTTAAAATACTCCACATGCCTGAAGTGGTCGGTTGCCCCTTGGTGCAACCCACCTTTGTGAGTACCTTTCTATAGAAATATCTTTCAATACCCAATACTTGTGACATACTGCACCATTTGGGCTCCCGTTTGTCTTTGTTTTTCCTTTCCAGAATTGTACATCCCAATCACAATGTATGGCGACAATATTTTATTTGGAAATAAAAGTGCATTTTTTCCGTTTTACATCCATCACTATTTACAAGCTTATAATAAAAACATATATAAATATTTCATCTTTACATTGATATTTAAAAAGTTTAGACCCTTAGGTAAATATTTGTGTGTTTTTTTTTTATTGTAATGTTTTTTTTTTTTTTTATTAAACATTTTATTTGGGTATTTTTGGGAGTGGGATGTAAATAGTAATTTTTTATGTAAATATGTGATTATTTTTTATTTTTTTACATGTAGATGTAGTTTTACTTTTTGTTTACATGACGTCACTCTAAGCGTAACATGTACGCTTAGAGGTATCTGGGGGGACATAAGAGGCAGAAAAAGCGAGGCTTTCGAAAGAAGCATTTGCTTTTTCTGCCGGGGAGAGGAATCAATCATCGGGCAGCGTGATCGGCTGCGGGAGCACACATGGCCTTCTGGATGTAGCTTCTACATCCAGAAGGCTTAAATGCTTAATGTAATAAATAGATTTTAGCTGGTAAAACAAGAAAAAAACACAAGGACACCGGGAGCCCGCTACTGTGTGATATCGCCTGATGTGATTGCAAATTCTTAAAACAAGAATATACTCACAAAGATTACAGGTGCCTTAGACTTCTCTGCTACTTGGGCCGGCACATATTTGACCTGAGGAAGCTGCTTGCGCCGAGAAACGCATTGTCACTGTGCCTTTTGCATATATGTTTTTTGTTCAGAATAAACTAATTTTTTTTTCATTTTTTTTATCTACCTGAACACCTTGTGAGTCATTATTTGGAATTTTTGAATTCCGTTATCTACTTTTTGGGATCCTCCTACACCTGTTTTGTGTACAATGTAAAACATAGAGCAGATGAGCATTACTCATCTTGGGATGGTCCTTTTTGCTTCTTTATTTCAATTTTATTTTTGTTTATATTTGTTTTTTAAATTAGAAAACAGAAAGGTTTTTTAATTGTAGTAATAGTGTAAATAAAACATAATGAAGCACTAACATGATAAGTGTATTATACTGAAGTCATTTCAGCAAAGATACTTAAAACCAACCAACACTTTAAGTCACCTTTCAGATGTTTAAGTCAATTAGTTTAATGTACCAGGCAATATAAAATCTGCATAGCCAATGGGAGCTTTCATTTTAAAGTTGGAACAAGCAGTGACATACCTGCATTGCAGAGGTGATAGGAGACTCATGAGGAGGAAGGTATTTTTTTTTTCTTTTTTATCTCCTGGAATTAAATCAGGCACGTTTCAAAACATGTATTACTCTTCTTATTACAAAAACACACATTTCAAACATTTTATCAGTAAGTTTACTTTTTTAGTGCAATGACACATTGCTGTGATATGAAGAATGCATCTGTGAGACCTGGCCTTCAGCCTCTATACCCCAATCTAATACCACGCTCTTCACCTAGACACCAAGCCCCCGCATGAACAAGAGATCAGTACACCTCTACCGAACTATGGTTACCCCGCAGGACTTCAGTGTGCAAAGTATAGAGGCTAAAGCTAGGAAGAAAAGAGTACTAACAGAGCCCACACAAGATCAACAATACTGGACGATATCAGGAAATAGTGCAGGATGCACTTGTAGAGGAGACAACGCAGATCACAGCAGGAGTTGGAGACAAGAGACAGGGAGTAAGGTTGCTCAGAGCGCCCGCATCTCTGAGATTCCTATAACCGACACAATAAACAAGACCACAATGGTTGCTCAGAGCGACCGCAGCTGTGAATTTCTGTTGTCTGCCATACGGAATAAGACAAGGATAAACAAACAGAGAGAAAGGAATGTTTGCCAATCTTATCGCTACCTTAGCGATAGCTTCCATTGAAGTAGATTTATTCTGCGAGCGTGAAAGGAAGACGATCCCCAGCCCATTCAGCTCTCAGCACTTTATTTACAGCTCAGCACCTAATTTATTTCTTGCATTCATTGATGCCCGTATATTACACAGCTCTTTATGCACTTTCACCAATGGGCAATTGTTAGCCCAGATTTGTCTGTGCACATTTTTTTTGTATTGTGATTTTTGTAATTACACTGTGTGTTTTTTATTCTAAATGGCACATAGACTGTAAAAGTAAGAGATTTTTTTGAACAAGCACCTTGAACTTTTGTAAATGCTTCCATGGATTTGAGTCTGCATATATCAACATAGACTTTTTGTCCTAAGATAACCATATCAATTTGTATACATGGGCATTAGGGATTCTGATTAGAATCAGTTTGTGAAGATCTTTTAAAAGTTTTTAATGTTTTTTGTTGTGGTACTGCCTAAATAAATTGATACTAACAGGAAGGAGTAACTTATAGCATCCACTGCTATAGTCACGTCCACAAGATCAAGACTAGCAGCAGCGCTAGCCAATCAATAACGCTGTGATGGCTGCATTCAGACTAGCTGGACTGGAAGGACTTTGCTGTTTGCCCACGCAGGAACAGCAGCCGTCCATGAGGAAGCAAGACAAGGTAAATCACAATCAAAATGTGGGACCCTGCCAACAGCTATGGCAAAGCTGAAAGCTATGACAGGCAAAGTGTCAAGTGAGAAAAAAGCTTTTATATGGACAATACTCAATAAGAGCAGACATGAAAATTCCTACACAGGTGAATGGTAATCACTCAATCCTGTGTTTCTCTGATTGAAGACTGCAGACTGATTGCAGATGGAAAGGACACTCATTACAAATGAATGCAACATTTTGCAGCAACATATGTGCAGGGAATTAAGCACTTAGTGAAGTAGCAAACATCAAATTTTTAGTTCGCGAATGCAAATTTTCTGCAAAAGTTCGCAAGCAGGCGAACCAGGAAAACCGCCATAGACTTCAATGGGCAGGCAAATCTTAAAACCTATAGGGTCTGTTTCTGGCCACAAAAATGAAGGAAAGTTGTTTCAAGGGTTCTAACACCTGAACCATGGCATGCCGGAGGGGAATCCATGGCAGAAGTCCCACCAAATGTACGTAGTTGTACACGTTTAGAGTCGTGTTTTACTCTCTAAAGGGCAGAAATCCCAGTACATTACTAAATTTATGGAATTAATTGCTTTAAAATGTCCGGCATGTACGGCAATAAGGTAGTGTAAGGGTTAGGCTGGTTCACACTGAAAGACAAAACGCCACATTTAACGTCCCGCAAAGAACCACAAAGAGCTTTAGTGACAACCTTAGTAGAGTTGGGCCGAACGGTTCGCCTGCGAACGGTTCCATGCAAACTTCAGTGGTTCGCGTTCGCGTCCCGCAGGCGAACCTTTGCGGAAGTTCGGTTCGCCCCATAATGCACATGGAGGGTCAACTTTGACCCTCTACATCACAGTCAGCAGGCCCAGTGTAGCCAATTAGGCTACACTAGCCCCTGGAGCCCCACCCCCCCTTATATAAGGCAGGCAGCGGCGGCCATTACGGTCACTCGTGTGCTGCCTGCGTTAGTGAGAGTAGGGCGAGCTGCTGCAGACTGTCTCTCAGGGAAAGATTAGTTAGGCTTAACTTGTTCCTGTCTGGCTGCATACCTGTTCTGTGAACCCACCACTGCATACCTGTGCTGTGAACCCACCACTGCATACCTGTTCTGTGAACCCACCACTGCATACCTGTGCTGTGAACCCACCACTGCATACCTGTGCTGTGAACCCACCACTGCATACCTGTTCTGTGAACCCACCACTGCATACCTGTGCTGTGAACCCACCACTGCATACCTGTGCTGTGAACCCACCACTGCATACCTGTTCAGTGAACCCACCACTGCATACCTGTGCTGTGAACCCACCACTGCATACCTGTGCTGTGAACCCACCACTGCATACCTGTTCTGTGAACCCACCACTGCATACCTGTGCTGTGAACCCACCACTGCATACCTGTGCTGTGAACCCACCACTGCAGACCTGTTCAGTGAACCCACCACTGCATACCTGTGCTGTGAACCCACCACTGCATACCTGTTCAGTGAACCCGCCACTGCATACCTGTTCTGTTCAGTGGACCCGCCACTGTATACCTGTTCAGTGAACCCACCACTGCATACCTGTGCTGTGAACCCACCACTGCATACCTGTTCTGTGAACCCACCACTGCATACCTGTTCAGTGAACCCACCACTGCATACCTGTTCTGTTCAGTGGACCCACCACTGTATACCTGTTTAGTGACCCCGCCACTGCATACCTGTTCTGTTCAGTGGACCCGCCACTGTATACCTGTTTAGTGACCCCGCCACTGCATACCTGTTGTGTTCAGTGAACCTGCCACTGTATACCTGTACTGTTCAGTGAACCCGCCACTGCATACCTGTTCTGTGAACCCACCACTGCATACCTGTTCAGTGAACCCACCACTGCATACCTGTTCTGTTCAGTGAACCCGCCACTGTATACCAAATTTGATCAGCTGGACAGTCACTGTTCTGTCATTCAGCTACATCAGCCAGGCGACCATATGGGCTGTAAAGCCACCAAAACCTGCACTCTCGCCATGGTGCGCACCAGTCCAGCTTGGCCGTCACTACACAAACAGCTGTTTGCGGTGCGTTACACGGTGAGTTTGGTGTGTCAGTGTGAAGCAGTACCTTAATTACACTACCTGATTGATGTATACACATGCAAGATGTTTTAAAGCACTTTAGGCCTGTCATTTAACATTCAATGTGATTTCTGCCCTTAAAACGCTGCTTTGCGTCAAATCCAGATTTTTCCCGGGGACTTTTGGCATGTATCCCACTCCGCCATGCCCCCCTCCAGGTGTTAGACCCCTTGAAACATCTTTTCCATCAGTTTTGTGGCCAGCATAATTATTTTTTTTTTTCAAAGTTCGCATCCCCATTGAAGTCTATTGCGGTTTGCGAACTTTAACGCGAACCGAACCTTCCGCGGAAGTTCGCGAACCAGGTTCGCGAACCTAAAATCGGAGGTTCGGCCCAACTCTAAACCTTAGGTGAGGTAATCATTGTTTTTGCTAGTTGACACCTCCAGTCCATACATTTTAGTCCTTTTGGTGGCAATCTTTGTGTAGTGGTGAGTTGTGCACACATTTGCGGAAGTGCAGGTGATCACGGTTTTCCAGCCCCGATGGTGAGGCTGAGGTAGTTCAATGACAGTTAAGTGACCAATAAAGGAACTGAGGCCTTATACAGGGGGCAGTAGTGGATACTAGATACCAGTAGAGGTGGTGAAGGATTATTGGGTTATGATCATGCACTACTAGGACCAACAGACCTGTCTCTAACTGCTAATGTGTGCACTGGATAGAGAGAATTGCAATATAACAATAGCAAGAAAAGGAAAAACAGCCCTTAGCAAGGTTAATTACTGTAGTATTAAGCACTGACTGCACCTGTCTGCAACACCTAAAGTGCACTGTGTAGACATACTGAACAGCAATATCACTAGATTAAAACACAGCCATTAGAAGGCTACATTATGTAGATGGTGAATTGGTACTGTAGCAGCAAGAAACTCCACTGGCACAGGTCTAACTAATGCTTTCCCTAATAGCAGTACAGCTCTGTCCCTAGTCTCCTTTACAGCAGCCTTAGTCAGAGTGTAAAATGGCTGCTGTGCTGGCTTTCTGATAGGTGGGCGGGCCTTCCAGGTGGCAGAGACAGTGGATTGGCTGCCTTGTGTCTGCTGACTCTGGGGTGAGGGGTCAATTTTTGGTTCCATTACAATGTATAGTGGGCGAATCAAACACGCCATATGCTCGTGAATAGACACGAACACACGTTTTTTTTTGCCACAAACTATTGGCCTGGAGAATAGTTCAGGCCATCTCTGTCAACATTGTCTGGCTGCAGCTCAGCTGTAACAAACCATAGGTGGATTCATGGCAGCATCCTGAGCTGCTCTGAATCACAGTGTGATTGCAGATGGCAATGACACTTTTTGCGAATGCAAGCATAACTATGCAACTGAATGCATGCATGCAGAGTTCAACTGCAACCAACAGGACATGCTACAGGAAAAATCATGACAACAACCACACTGAGGGCTCTTTCACACTTGGAGCTCATCCATCCATTTTGACAGATTGCTTCTAGGATGCAGTAAGTGGGGTAACATGAAAGTCTATGGACAAAGCATTCTAGAGCATTACGTTGTAGTGCATCTGGGAGGTTTTAATCGTCCGGAGCCAGTGTTTTCCCATCGGGTGAATTATAACTAATGTGCATTGAAACGTAACTTCCAGACATGTCACAATTCATAACGTGTGCATGAAATCGGGTTTGTGCATGTGTTAGCTAATGTGAAAGACCCCTGTCTGTATATACCTTACAGTAATGAAATAAATATTCTAGATCTAAAAAAGTCCATTTAATTTTCGCTATAACTTCTAAAATTTCAGGGGATACGTTTTTCCAGTTGGAGGCTATTGAAAGTCTAGTGGCGGTGAGAATTCATATGATGAGGATTTTATTAAATGTATGAGCTTGGGGAACAGATTTTTCTAATAACATAAAGATGAGGTCCATGGGTATAGTGATTTCTAGATCCTAAAAATTAAGGTTTTGAACCTTAGACAAAAGGGAGGCCAAGACAGGGCATGGCCAGAAAATATGATCTATCATCCCTCTACATCCACACCCCCCTCCAGCAGAGTTCAGAAAACCCAGGGTATATACGAGAGAGAAGGGCTGAGGTGAGATACCATCTAAAAAGTATCTTGTAGATAGTTTCCTTAATTTGGACACACATTGAGGAGTCTTTAGCGTTTTGCCAGATAGATTCCCGATCTTCCAAGGAAATACTGTAGGTTGGGAGAGAGCGGATTCCCATTTGGCCATGTAGTCATGTGCTGGAGTTAAAGAATGGGAGTGCGTAGAGAGCATAACATATATCTGAGATATTAGACCTTTCTGATGACCTTGTTGAGTATATAGATCCTCGAAGGCCATAGAATGACTGATCTCCGAAGATCTAGGTACTGAGGACCTCAAAAAGTGTGAGATTTTGTTGAATTCAAAGAATAGTTTAGGTGTAGAGGAGGGGACACGTTCATATAGTTGTTCGTAAGTTATAAAAGCTATGGATGATGGTTGGAGCCAGTCTTGTATAGATATGGCCCGAACGGTTCCTGGCGAACTTCCGGGGTTCGCGATCGCGGAGTACCATGAACTTTACCGGAAGTTCGATTCGCCCCCATAGTGCATCATGAGAGACAACTTTGACCATCTACATCACAGTCAGCAGGCACATTGTAGCCAATCAGGCTACATTCCCTCCTGGAGCCCCCCCCCCCTTATAAAAGGCAGGCAGCATCAGGCTTTTCACTCACTCGTGTGCCTGCAGTAATTAGAGAAGGGAAAGCAGCTGCAGACTCTCTTAGCTTGCTCCTTGCTGATTCTTATTGCTAAAAAAGCACCCCTCAACAGCTCCTTTGAAAGCTAATCTTGTTCTTGTGATCTATTTTTTTATTTTGTGTGTGTGTGTGTGTCCCACTGACACTTGTGTTGCATAGACAGCCTTGGTAATTCCTACTGTGTGTGCCACTGCCAGGCCCAGCACATTCAGTGGCTACCTGTGTGTGCGCCAGGTGCACATTTTAATACCCATCACTGCATATACCTACCTACCTGTTGTTCACAGTGCACCCACCCACCTACGTGATCTGAGCGCACGCAGTGTCCCTGTGCATGTCCGGTACCTGTCTGTGTGTGACAGATGCACATTGTAACCCACTGCATATACCTACCTGTTGTTCACTGTGCACCCACCCACCTACGTGAGTGCACGCAGTGTGATGTACCCCTTCGTGCATACCTGTTAACTGCACCTGTGTGACTGCACATTGTATTAGTCAAGTCAGTGCATACCTTTCACTTCATCCCCCCGATATGGACAAAACGCACAAAACAGGCAGAGGCAGAGGTAGAGGCAGACCCAAAGGAAGGCCACCCGGCAGGTCTGTGCGAGGTCGTGTTGATGTGATTTTGTGCTGCCCTCGACCAAAGTACAGTGCTCAGAAGAAGGCACGTCCCATCAACTCCCAAGATTGTCAGGACGTGGCTGACTATTTAACACAGAACACCTCATCTTCCGCAGCCACCAGCGCTACTACAAGCACCACAGCCGCTGCATTTGACACTTCGCAGGAGTTAATTGGTGGGGAATTAACTGATTCACAGCCATTATTGTTACAACCAGATGAAGGCACTAAGCAAGTTACACCACCTCATATGTCTGAGTTAGGCGGCGGTACTATGGACGTAACATGTGAGGATTAAAATGATGAAGTACCTGCTGTTGGTGAAGTTTTGGAGGTGTCTAAGGCAAGCGAAGCTGGGCGGGATGATTATGATGATGACAATGATACGCATACCATGTGGGATCCTAAGAGACGAGATGACCAATGGGACAGTTCAGAGGGGAAGCCAGAGAGGAGTAGGAGGAGACAAGTTGCTCAAAGAAGCAGGGGGAGCTCATCGTCAGAAACAGCTGGTGGCAGTGTCTGGCGCCAGCCAACATGCCCTTCAACGTCAGCTGTTGATGCCACCTTAGTGCCATCACCACAGGGGGGCTCAGCGGTTTGGAAATGTTTTAGTGTGTTGTCCGTAGATCAGAGCAATGCCATCTGTTCTCTCTGCCTCCAAAAATTGAGACATGGAAAGGCCAACACCCACGTAGGGACAACTGCCTTACGAAGGCACCTGCAGAAAAGGCACAAATAGCAATGGGAAGAGCACCTGAGTAAAAGCAACACACAAAATCAAAGCCATCCTCCTTCTCCTCTTCCTCCTTTAGGTGCAGCATCTTCAGCCTCTTTCTCCCTTTCACCTTCACAGCCACCCTCCTCCACTCCGCCTCTGCCCTTGAGCGGTTCCTGCTCCTCTACCCACAGCAGCCAGGTGTCCGTGAAGGAAATCTTTGAGCGGAATAAGCCAATTTCTGCCAGTCACCCCCTTGCCCGGCGTCTGACAGCTGGCTTGGCAGAACTGTTAGCTTGCCAGCTGTTTCCATACCAGCCGGTGGACTCTGAGGCCTTTCATAAATTTGTGGCCATTGGAACACCACAGTGGAAAAAAACAGGCAGCAATTATTTCTCTAAAAAGGCGATGCCCAAACTGTACCATGAAGTTGAGAGGCAAGTGGTGTCATCTCTGGCACACAGCGTTGGGTTAAGGGTCCATCTGACAATGGATGCTTGGTCTGCCAAGCATGGTCAGGGCAGGTACATTACTTACACAGCCCATTGGGTCAACCTGGTGACCGATGGCAAGCAGGGAGTATGTGGCTGTGCAGCGGACCAACTTGTGACACCTCCACGGCTTGCAAGCAGGCCTCCTGCCACCTCCTCTCCTTCTCCTCCTACTCATCCTGCTACATGCTCTTCGCTATCTTCCTCCTCCTTGGCTGAGTGACATTCAGCAGAGAAACGACTTGCCGGTGAGACGCTTGATATGTGATAGCCCGACTTGCTGGAATTCGACTCTGGTCATGTTCTCTCGCCTGCTAGAACAGGGGAAAGCAGTCACCAAGTACCTGTACAATTACAGTAGAAGGACACAATCTGGGGAGATGAGGATGTTCTGGCCCAACAACTGGACACTGATGTGAAATGCATGCAGGCTCATGCGGCCGTTTGAGGAGGTGGCCAACCTGGTGAGTCGCAGTGAAGACACCATCAGCGGCTTGATCCCATTCGCTTACTTCCTGGAGCGTGCCGTGCGTAGATTGGTGTATCAAGCTGTGGAGGAGCGTAAACAGGAACAGTTATGGGAGGAACAGTTGTTGGAGCAATTTTCATCAGAACTAGATGTTTCCTCAACACCTGCGGCAGCACAGGGGGAGGAGGAGGAAGAGTCATGTGGGGAAGAGGAATCAGACTCAGATGATGAGGACGGTGTTTCTTTGGAGGAGGAAGAGGCGGTGGCAGAAGAACAACCACAGCAGGCGTCGCAGGGGGCTTGTGCTGCTTGAAGTTCCTGTGGTATTGTTCGTGGCTGGGGGAGGAGGAGGACTTACCTGACATCACTGAGGAAGAGTAAGAGGAGATAAATAGTACGTCTGGATCCAACTTTGTGCAGATGGCGTCTTTCATGCTGTCAGCCTGTTGAGGGACCCCCGTATAAAAAACTCAAGGGGAATGAGCTGTACTGGGTGGCCACGCTACTAGACCCTCGGAATAGGCACAAAGTGGCTGACATGTTACCAACTCACTAGAAGGCAGAAAGGATGCAGCACATGCAGAACAAGCTGGCAACTATGCTTTACAATGCATTTAAGGGTGATGTCACAGCACAATGGAATAAAGGTACCACTGCCAGTAATCCTTCTCCCATGTACACACAGGCAAGGACAGGACGCTCCAGCAATCTCATTGTGATGTCGGACATGCGGACATTCTTTAGTCCCAAGCCTCGCCTTAGCCTGTCCGGATCCACCCTCCACTAATGCCTCGACCGGCAGGTAGCCAACTACCTGGCCTTAAGTGTGGATGTAGACACTGTAAGCAGCGATGAACCCTTGGACTACTGGGTGCACAGGCTTGATCTGTGGCCAGAGCTGTGCCAATTTGCCATCCCACTTCTGTCTTGCCCTGCCTCAAGCGTCCTGTCAGAAAGGCCCTTCAGTGCAGCCGGTGGCATTGTCACTGAGAAGAGAAGTCGCCTAAGTCACAAAAGTGTTCAGTACCTCACCTTTATCAAAATGAGTGAGGCATGGATCCTGCCCGAAGACTAAGTCAGCCCCCACACACAGCATCTCTGCCTGCACACCGTGTGACTGCCTGCTCCAAGACTAAGTCACTCCTCACACAGCACCCCTGCCCGCAAGCTGCTTGAATGCCTTCTCCCAACATATGGGCTTGAAAACCACCACGGCCTGCACTCTGGCTATGGTGTGCACCAGTCCAGCATTTCCATCACTACACAAACAGCTTTTTTTGGTGCGTTACACAGTGAGTTTGGTGTGTCAGTGTGAAGCATTAAAACTCTGCTTTGCGTCAAATACAGATTTTTCCCCGAGACTTTTGGTGTTTATCCCACTCTGCCATGCCCCCCTCCAGGTGTTAGACCCCTTGAAACATCTTTTTCACCACTTTTGTGGCCAGCATAAATGTTTCTAGTTTTCAAAGTTCGCCTCCCCATTGAAGTCTATTGCGGTTCAAAGTTTGCGCGAATCGAACGTTTGGCGAAGGTTCGCGAAACCTAAAATCGGAGGTTCAGGCCATCTCTAGTCTTGTAGCCTAAAAAAACCTTTAGAGTACCATCTGGACATAAAGTGTTGGTTTAAATCTGGTTTGAATCTAGGATTGCCGAGAGATAAAAACAGGGAACACCAAGAGCCCCAATAGTGTAATTCGTACTGGACAAGGTGGCAATAAGTTTGTATTGCTAAATACTCACAAGTCAGGGTCACCAGCAGGCAACCACTGTAAAGGCAGGTGGGGAGATTGTCCTGACCCCACTCAGGATTAAGAAGTCTCTCTCTGTAGACAGGAAGAAAGGGTAGCAACCCTCCACCAAGGGTGGACTCAAAATTGTATACAATGAACAGAGGCGCCAAAAGTATAAGATTAGATTAAATGAGCTTAAAAACCAACTTAAATGGCAAAATTGAAGGAAGAAGTGGTGGTCTTACCTCCCTCAAGCAGACACGACAACGACTGCGATTCAGACAGTCAAACACATTTATTAGGAACTCCAAAAAGAAATTCAACGCGTTTCGCAGGTTCAACCCCGCTTCATCAGGCAATATAGGGAGGAGTATCAAACAATCTGCACAAGGATTCAAATTAAGCGCCTCTGGCACTTTGTAATTGTTTTTGATTGTCCCGTGATTGTTTGATTGCCTCTGAGACCCCACTCGCAACCACCTCAAAACCCCCACCACCCCTAAACCCCCCCACCCCAGATCATCCCCCTGTTACTATAATAGTGATCTAAAAACAGTGATCAGTGAAAACTGACACTTTTTTTAGTATCACTAGTGTTAGCAGTTAGGCCAGTTAGCTAGGCCCCTTTGTTAGGGTCAGTTAGTGCCCACCCCACTGCACCGCATTCACCGATTAGTCGCCGATTAGCGCCATCACTGTCGCTAATCAGCATTGGTACTATATAGCATCTAGTGATCATTCCTGATCGCAGACAGATCTATAGCAGTACATTAGACTTAGTACCAGTACTTCCGTAGACCCTGGTAAAGTGGTGAGCGCCAGTATGAAAGTTGAAACTGGTACGGTGGCACGTGCAGTAGTACCCCCATCGCAGCCACCAAGAAGAAGACGGGCCCGTAGTACCCATAGACTCCCAAAGGTGCAGGCAAATCCAGATTGGCAATCGCCTGATTCCGCCGCACCCGTAGTGCCCCCTTTCACCGCCCAGTCTGGAGTCCAGGTGGCGACAGCTCATCTAGGAACAGCCCTAGACTTTTTGCAGCTGTTCATCACCCAGGTTCTCTTGGACTTAATTGTGGTTGAGACCAACCGTAAAGCCACACAATTCATCACCGAGAACCCGGATAGCAGCTATGCCCAGCCTTTCCGGTGGAAACCAGTCCAAGTTTCCGAACTTACAATCTTTTTGGCCCTTATCCTTCACTTGGGACTAATGAAACAGAATGTATTGCGGTCATATTGCTCTACGAACCCAGTACATCATGTTCCCTTGTACCCTGCTGCCATGTCCAGGACACGATTTGAGTCGATCCTGCGCTTTCTGCACTTCAATGATGACAAAACCAGTCATAAAAAGGACCACCCTGCTTATGACCGGCTCCACAAAATTTGGCCCCTCATAGACCACCTGTCATCAACATTTGCAGATGCTTATACCCCTGAATAGAACATCTGCGTAGACGAGTCCCTCTTACGCTTTCAAACAGTACATCCCAAGCAACGGTTTAGGGCCCCTAAAATGCCAGGGCAGTATAGGAACCCCACAAATGACCCCATTTTAGAACGAAGACACCCCAAGGTATTCTGTTAGGACTATGGTGAGTTCATACAAGATTTAATTTTTTTGTCACAAGTTAGCGGAAAGTGACATTTTGTGAAAAAAAAACAATAAAAATCAATTTCAGCTAACTTGTGACAAAAAATAAAATCTTCTATGAACTCACCGTACTCCTAACAGAATACCTTGGGGTGTCTTCTTTCTAAAATGGGGTCATTTGTGGGGTTCCTATACTGCCATGGCATTTTAGGGGCCCTAAACCGTGAGGAGTAGTCTGGAAACCAAATGCCGCAAAATGACCCTTGAAATCCTAAAGGTACTCATTGGACTTTGGGCCCCTTAGGGCAGTTAGGGTGCAAAAAAGTGCCACACATGTGGTATTGCCGTACTCGAGAGAAGTAGTATAATGTATTTTGGGGTGTATTTTTACACATACCCATCCTGGGTGGGAGAAATATCTCTGTAAATGGACAATTGTGTGTAAACAAAAATCAAAAGATTGTCATTTACAGAGATATTTCTCCCACCCAGCATGGATATGTGTACAAATATACCCCAAAACACATTATACTACTTCTCCTGAGTACGGCAATACCACATGTGTGGCACTTTTTTGCAGCCTAACTGCGCTAAGGGGCCCAAAGTCCAATGAGCACCTTTAGTGCTTACAAATTAGCACCCCCCAAAATGCGAGGACAGTAAACACACCCCACAAATGACCCCATTTTGGAAAGTAGACACTTAAAGGTATTCAGAGAGGAGCATGGTGAGTCCGTGGCAGATTTCATTTTTTTTGTCACAAGTTAGCAGAAATGGAAACTTTTTTTTTTCTTCTCACAGAGTGTCATTTTCCGCTAACTTGTGACAAAAAATAAAATCTTCTATGAACTTACCATGCCTCTCAGTGAATACTTTGGGATGTCTAATTTCCAAAATAGGGTCATTTGGGAGGTATTTATACTATCCTGGAATTCTGGCCCCTCATGAAACATGACAAAAGTCAGAGATGCTTCAAAATGGGAAAATTCACTTTTTGCATCATAGTTTGTAAACACTATAACTTTTACCTAAACCAATAAATATAGGCTGAATGTTTTTGTTTTTTTTTAAACATGTTTGTCCACATTTTTCGTGCTGCATGTATACAGACATTTTACTTTATTTGAAAAATGTCAGCACAGAAAGTTAAAAAAATCATTTTTTGACAAAATTCAAGTCTTTTTTGATGATTATAATAAAAAGTAAAAATCGCAGCAGCAATAAAATAGCACCAAAAGAAAGCTTTATTAGTGACAAGAAAAGGAGCCAAAATTCATTTAGGTGGTAGGTTGTATGAGCGAGCAATAAACCGTGAAAGCTGCAGTGGTCTGAATGGAAAAAAAAGAATCTGGTCCTTAAGGGGGGTAAAGCCTGCGGTCCTCAAGTGGTTAAATATGGTAGTAGAATGGGTTTAAAGACCTTATAATATTTATAAGATAGATTCCACCAACAATTTCAGGTACGTCATTCAGCGCGCTTGGCAAACAAAGGCGATTCTGATTCTCTTCTGTTCAGGAACTGGAGCCAAACATCACAATGCCAAATATTTAAAAATAATAAGTATATTAAGGATGATTTGTAAAGTGTAAACATTTTTCCGTGGGAAATATATCAGCAAATATATTGAAAATACATTCCAATCAATTTTAATTTATAAGTGCAGCAGCTTTTACTGTTATTCAGCAAGTGAATGCCGTGCCAGTGCAGATGATTGGGATTCAGCGTAGTTAATTCTTACAGCTCCATGGTGGATAACTAGTGGGTACCAAAAAATAATCATGACAGTCCTGTTGGTCAAGGCCCCTCAGTGGCTGTAGGGACTGCTGCATTTATAGTTATGACCATGGGCGTCCGCAGAAAATTTTCAAGGGGGGGGGGGGGCAAAAAGGGGGGAGGAATAAGCGGGGCGGCACACGCAGCGCGCCGTGGGGAACAGTTGGGGGGCAGGGTATGGCATGCGGCGCGCGCAAAATGGGTGTGGTCATGAACCAGAATGTGGGTGTGGTCGTGGGTGGAGACAAGTTTACATGAACTTAGCAATGGTGGTACATTAGATTAGGACAGTGGTGGCGAACCTTTTGGAGGTCGAGTGCCCAAACTGCAAAGTCACTTTACTATCACAAAGTGCCAACAGCAATTTAAACTAAATACAAACGTTTTAACTCATACATGAACATTATGGAAAATTCAAGTTGAAAATAAACTGTGAAGATAAACAATTTCATCTATCCGACTCCTGAAAAATTTATTCATTTTTTTTAGAACCTACCAGTTTCATTTTCTGTTTTAAAAAGCTGAAAAAGTAGGCTTAATGCTATTGTCTCATATGATCATGATTCATCTTTTTCCATAGTCTCGCAGTTACCAATCATGTGACCCCCAACAAGACAAATTCAGCAATCATGAGGCCCTCCCAACAAGACAAATTCAGCAATCATGAGGCCCCCAACAAGACAAATTCAGCAATCATGATGCCTCCAACAAGACAAATTCAGCAATCTTGAGGCCCCCAACAAATCATGAGGCCCCCAACAAGACAAATTCAGTAACCATGAGGCCCCCAACAAGACAAATTCAGCAGTCATGAGGCACATAAATAGACAGCATTTCATATAAATAGACAGAATGCCCCCTTAACATGGTAGACACCTCTCACCTGGCAGCAGTTCCCCAAAATACACTTAATCTGACAAAAATAGGTAGCCCCAGGTCTATAGGTGTGCTCAGTATATGGAGGCAGGGGTATATGTGCCCAGTATATGTAGGCAGGGGTAAATGTGCCCAGTATATGTAGGCAGGTGTATATGTCCCCAGTATATGTAGGCAGGTGTATATGTCCCCAGTATATGTAGGCAGGTGTATATGTCCCCAGTATATGTAGGCAGGTGTATATGTCCCAGTATATGTAGGCAGGGGTATATGTGCCCAGTATATGTAGTCAGGGGTATATGTGCCCAGTGTATGTAGCCAGGGGTATATGTGCCAAGTATATGTAGCCAGGGGTATATGTGCCCAATATATGTAGTCAGGGGTATATGTGCCCAGTATATGTAGCCAGGGGTATATGTCCCCAGTATATGTAGCCATGGGTATATGTCCAAGTATATGTAGGCAGGGGTATATGTCCCAGTATATGTAGGCAGGGGTATATGTCCCAGTATATGTAGGCAGGTGTATATGTCCCCAGTATATGTAGGCAGGTGTATATGTCCCCAGTATATGTAGGCAGGTGTATATGTCCCCAGTATATGTAGGCAGGTGTATATGTCCCCAGTATATGTAGGCAGGTGTATATGTCCCAGTATATGTAGGCAGGTGTATATGTGCCCAGTATATGTAGGCAGGTGTATATGTGCCCAGTATATGTAGGCAGGTGTATATGTCCCCAGAATAGGTAGCCAGGTGTGCCCCAGCAGGAGGGAAGCCGCGCAGAGAAGAGGGAGAGCTATGGGCATAGTGGAGAAGGGCGGACATCTCCCCCCCTTCCCTCACCTTAGGGGGCTCTACCTCCCTTGCTCGCTCTCCCCTCCGGAGTCCGGAATGAAATGTGCAGTGGCTGGGCAGCGGGCGGAACTTACCTCGTCTCGTCGCTGGCGCTGAATGGATTAGCCGCTACTCTGGTCTGGTCCAGATCAGAGTGCGGCACCAGAACTTCCGGCACAGGAGCGAGACGAGGTAAGTTCCGCCCGCTGCCCAGCCGCTGCACACTTCGTTCCGGACTCCGGAGGGGAGAGCGAGCGAGGGAGGTAGAGCCCCCTAAGTTGAGGGAAGGGGGGGGGAGACGTCCGCCCTTCCCCACTATGCCCATAGCTCTCCCTCTTCTCTGCGCTGCTCCTCTCCTGCTGGCCGCATGGGCACGCTGCCAGGGGGGGGGGGGGGGGGGCAGCGGGCAGCCAGAGTCGGGCAGATGCCCCAATTTGCCATACGTGCGGACGCCCATGGTTATGACACTAAACTGCAAGATTTGATTGCATTACTCTCTCCACAAACCACTGATGCAGAAAAGGAGTCGCATGGAATCCATGGTCACTTAAGAATATGAGACCATGACAGAGCAGCTACACAAAGACTGCTGTCATCCATTCAGCAAAGCTCCTAAAGGCCAAAACACATACTGAAGTATTCTCAGCTGAGGCAGCTGGTTGGGTCTATCACTGTCAAGATGTGTACAGCTGATCTGATGTGCCACTAAAAGTAGCAAAGTACTGCATCATCTCAGCCAAGCATGTTGCTTCCCTCATTCAGCCCCCAGAAGCCATTCTGTTGTGAGCCATCCTACTGTCCCTCCTCTCACCACCGCAAAACTCGTTCCTAAACTGTCTCCCAAGAGATCTGATCTCCTTGAGTCCTGATCCCAGTGTGCAACAATCTTTGTGTGTGTTTGTTTGTGTATGCACTTTAAACAATTGTACAGTAAGATATCTTATGGCTGTCCTAGGAACATCAGCAGAAGACTAAAGTAAAAAACAAAAAAACAAAAAACATTGATATACTATAGTTAAATGGACAACATAAGCTCTTTTGTACTAGAGTTGTGCAGAAAGTAACATATATTTGATTTTTAACTGACATGCAATGTATGCTTTCAATGTAATTTAACTTGCATCTGTCAGGTTAAACTCTTCTCTTTCTACACCTTTTATTACATCCATACAGCGGTGGGATTGAACACATGGTGAAAAAAATATGATACACATGCAAATGAAGAAAGTGATTATGACAAGAAATAATCTGAAGATAGAGTGTGTCTAAAACCAAATACCGGTAAATCAAATATTTCCTCATCTGATTAATTGAAAGAAGTTGTTATATTCCAGATGACTCTTGCATATAAGAAATACCAGGGCATGTCTTCAACTAAGGGAATGAAAAAAACCCTCCAGCCCTGCACACCAGTAGTAAAACATGATTCCTCCCATGCTGCATAAGGCATTTTTTCTACATGACGCTCACAGGGTAAAATGATTTGTTTTCCTCGTTGGTTATCTCTTGTTATGTTTTAAAGTAGTACATTTGCCATTTAATTTACAATTATGCTTTTAAATTAGTATGACTCATTATCCTAAAAGATAAAGAGGGGAAGTCTGTTTGTAATGACACACAACCACACACACCCTTACAAAGTACACCGCATATACACACACAAACACTAATGTTAAAGATACATATATGCAGATGGTCACATAGAAATACTTACCTAAACCATTCTTCTTTATTTTCATTCAGTTAGAACTTTCGGAAAGTCAAACCATTTGAAGCAAGCTATTTCAACTATAACATTTCTCTAACGCTTTCCTCCCATATGATTTTGTATGCAAAATGTTATTTACAGTATTTTACTGCTATTTGCTTATATCATTTTCTAGTAGCCAATTTTGACAAACAGGAACTGTTTTGATGCATTTTATAAGAGCTGTTAATTTGTTCTCATCAGAAGGTAACATTATCCTTCAAGGTTGAGTGCTTATAATTGCACATCATATAAATCTCCTGACAAATTGTATCCGCAGGCAGAATGTGGCAGTGATAATTGTTAAATTACATAGATTTTACTGCATTGACCAGGCTCATCATTTTTATTCACTGTCTGCAAGTCCTATTTTACTCATTGTGTTTTAACTTATTAATATGTCCTAACAGGTTCTGCAGAGTTCTAAAATCACTCTGCAATTTTGAGTATTTCAGTCAGACAAATCACATGCTTGTTTATCAATCAATGCAATGCTCATTTTTTCTTCCAACTTTTTTCTCTTTCTTACTTTCCTCCTCTCCTCATTCCTTCCCTTACACCAGTGATCTGCAAACTTGGCTCTCCAGCTGTTAAGAAACTACAAGTCCCACAATGCATTTGCCTTTATGAATCTTGACTGTGGCTGTCAGACTCCTGCAATGCATTTTGGGACTTGTAGTTCCTTAAAGAGAATCTGTATTGTTAAAATCACACAAAAGTAAACATACCAGTGTGTTAGGGGACATCTCCTATTACCCTCTGTCACAATTTCGCCGCTCCCCGCCGCATTAAAAGTAGTCAAAAACAGTTTTAAAAAGTTTGTTTGTAAACAAACAAAATGGCCACCAAAACAGGAAGTAGGTTGATGTACAGTATGTCCACACATAGAAAATACATCCATACACAATCAGGCTGTATACAGCCTTCCTTTTGAATCTCAAGAGATCATTTGTGTGTTTCTTTCCCCCTGCAGCTCACTGAAGAGTTACAAGCTGATTGTTTGTTTCTTCTTGCAGACAGCTCTGCCTGGTTGTCTGTAATTCTGCAGTATGTGACTCATCAGTATGTGAACAGAGGATTTATCCAGCTTGTAAAAGATAAGAGAGCAGAGAAAAGCTGGCTAATGTAAATAACACACACACACACAGGGGAGTGTGCATAGAGGGGGCATGCATAGCAGATCACACTGAAGAGTTGGCAGCCTTCCAGACACAGGACGACAAGTCCGACAGGGGAAAGATAAGCTGATTTATTACAGAGATGGTGATAGTATAAAGTGCTGCAGTAAGCCAGAGCACATTATAATAGGTTTAGGAACCTGTAGGATGGTAGAAAACACAATGACATTTTTGTTACAAAGTCCCTTTAACAGCTGGAGAGCCAAGTTTGCAGATCACTGCCTTACACAATCTTTATATCTCTATTCCTCACAGTCATGCTCCCATCTTCATTTTAGCCTTCTTTATAAGTCCCCTCCTAAACAGACTCTGTCCTATTACCAATGCACCGCTGCTACAGCCAAACAGAGCTTTGCTATATTCTGGTCAAGCACTCATTACCTATCAAAGTTCCCCACCTACATCGCCAAAATTACAAACTTGGCACTGTGTTAGCCGCATATTGCATAGCAGCCTATGTCGGCATACAGATTACCAGGTGCACACAACCATTTTACCTGTTCCGGTTGGGTGACAAAAGCATATTTAACTAGAGGCAGTAAAACACATTCTCACCTTTATCTTTGTAATTATTTTGGTGTATGCGAAATAAAAGCAAGAGGAAATTTGGGTGAAAGAAATAGTCGATAGTAGAATATCAATAACATTTACCAATATTCTACTATTTTACAATAATTTTGATACTAAAATGTCTGCAAATTTTGCAACTGCTAAACCTACGTAAACCAAACCCTACCCTCACTCAGCCACAAGAGGTTAACATGTATTACATTTATTTACTTTCGCTTCTTTTGATGTGCTGTAATTCAAATGTAAATTTTTACACTACATATTTGTAAACCAACCTGCACATATTGCACAATTGATCAATTAAGGGTTTCAAAAGTTTAGTAGGATTTTGTACATTATAGCTTTTATGTTCTACTCGGGACACATGATGCAATTTCCCATCAGATTGATGGTTGAATCGATAATTTCTGACAGGTTTGATCTGATTTTTCGATTCATTTTCTGTTCAATTTTCCTATCACTTACTGTATATACTGTACAATATCCTATCACTTATATACAATATCTATAAGAAAAAGGATGGGAAATCATTTTGGACCTGTCAGAAATGATTGATTTGACTGAATCTGAATGGAAATTGCATTGTGTTTCAGGCATTACACACAAGACTTAACTAACAGTGCTAAGTATAGTTCAATGAAATCCTGTTTGACTATTGCATGTCGCCTTCTTGTAATTATGTTCAGGTTTTTTTCCCCAATTAGTTTTGCTTAAAAGCCTACAGCCATGATAATTATCTTATCTTTGTATAGTATACAGCAAATATCATAATGAATGTAATTTTCAATTTACCTCATTATTTCATTATGCTGAAACAATTTTTCACATTATGTTCACTGATAGAAAAGGACACAAGTGATTAAACTGGATTTATTTTGCAGATGTTAGTAATCTTTGAATGTTTCAAGAAAAGTTGTATAAATGCCACCATGGATGGAAAGATGGTAATGCTGTCGCTAAGGGTGGGTAATGATAATAGGGGTGTTAATAATAATAATCATAATAGGTGGCGGCACAGCAACAACAGCAGCAAAAGCAGCTGTAGTAATAGTTGTAGTATTAGCAGTATTTTCCAATATATTTTTAATTAAAAATTCGTGTACACCTGCACATGTAACCATGCATAGGTATAAATAAAAACTTTTACATGTGTGGAATGCAACAAAAAGCTAAAAGTAAGTATATGCTTAAAATATGTAATGTCTGTGGTTTCCAATAAAACATTTTCCTCACACCTATATTTGGTTTCAAAATCACTTTATTTCCTTGCTTTAATACACTATACAGTATAGAGATATGCGTTATTGCACAGTTCTTTGCCTACTATTGCACTGATCCTGTTTTGATGCCCATGCTCAAAGCTTCAGTGGTGGTGCAGTTTGAGGATTAAAATTTAGCATGTGACTTACACCTGCTGCTGTCCCTCTTCCCAGTTCTCAGGTCCGGCTGGTTCTCCATGAGGTGCTGTTTGGGCTGGCGCAGTGTACACACCACTTCTGGCTTACTTCAACCACTTCTGGGTCATGGTCTGCAGCGTCTGATGGTGCCACCTATACTACCACCAGAGTGATCCATGGATTATCGCTTGCGCAGTTAGATTTCAAGTAGCAAGTTCTTGCAGTCAGTACACTCTGCTTCAGAGGTACCTAGCTAGCTGGCTTACGTGTTTTGGCAGTCTCAGCTGCCTTTGGCAGAGCATTGTCCAAAGCAACAGTCTTATCAAACTTCTAGGCCAGCTGGGGCTCAGAAGAACTCTTTTGGGGGATGGAGTGCACAGACCGCCCAGAACAGCAGCCAATAAAGTAGCCATATCACCTGGCTTATTTACAGTTATCCATTACCAGATTATATTAAAAGGCTCTTTAAACTCTACTCATCCTAAAGTAGTAGATGTTTTGATCACATACCTTTGAGTATTTATCTGAAAAAATGTGTAAATAATTGTAAATAATTTAAGTAAACAGAATCCTAATTTTTGTGCCCAAAAGACTTTAAAAAAATGTTATTACCTATGTTTTTCTATATATACATTTTCAATTTTTTATGTACCAGGTAGCTCTCCATAAGTGAGTGTATGTGAATGACAACAATATTGTGTATATGAAAATTATTTCAATGTATCAAAGCTCTTGTTATTTGGTACCTGGGCACCTCCACTAGAGACGAACACAAGCTGCAGAGAGTGATCAAAGCAACTAAGAAGAAGATCATCGGGACCCCCCTCCAATATCTAGTCCTCCAGTATTCCTGACTGAAATCCAAGGAAATCAGAATGGCAAAAGATCCATTATACCCCGGCAACCGCTACCTCAACTTCGGTTCACGAACGTGAACTTACACAAAAGTTCCAGTTTGCGCGAACTGGGCAAACCGCCATAGACTTCAATGGGCAGTTAAGTTTTAAAACGGACAGGGACTATT
Source organism: Hyperolius riggenbachi (assembly GCF_040937935.1). NCBI lineage: Eukaryota > Metazoa > Chordata > Amphibia > Anura > Hyperoliidae > Hyperolius > Hyperolius riggenbachi. The sequence continues at coordinate 139,742,400 of NC_090653.1, forward strand.
TCTGCCCACAAAAGTGATGGAAAAGTTGTGTCAAGGGGTCTAACACCTAGCGGGGGGCATGCCGGAGTGAGATACATGCCAAAAGTCCCTCGGAAAATTACGTATTTGACGCAGAGTAGGGTTATAATCCCTAATTGGCAGAAATCACATTACATTCCTAAATTGGAGGCATAAAGTGCTTTAAAGCATCTTGCGTGTGTATACATGTATCAAGTAGTGTAAGATGTGTACTGCTTCACACTGACAAACCAAACTCCCTGTTTAACGCAACGCCACAAAGGGTTGTCATTAGTTGACAGTCTAAGGACATAAAATGTCAGTCCTCTTGGCGGCAATGTTTGTGTAGTGATGGTCGTGCTTGTGCGCACGTTGGCGAGAGAGCAGGCGATGGCAGTTTTCCAGCCCATATGGTTGGGCTAAGGTAGTTCAATGACAGAACAACAGTGACTGTCCAGCTGATCGAATTTGGTCTGTCCACAATGAAGCAACAACCTTATTATCTTGGGTGTGCCCCCAACACTCATATAAGTCATTGCTTCATTGTGAAGCGAAAAGCCCCTTCACCCCGACAAGGTAGCAATCATGAACGGGAATTGACACATGTACATGCCTTTTGTTTTCTTGTTGTTGCAGCCAGTGATGCTCATCTGGGTAACCCGGATATAGGACCATTTTTCCACTATCCGGCCAGATCCGCAATCCGGATAGTTATGGAAGAAATCCGGATAGCTATCTGCAGATAGTTTCCCGGCCGACCCGGATATCCGTGGATTTCTCCCAGATATCCGAATCCAGATTACAAGTCGGTGGCAAAAAGACCACCACCACCTCTCCCTGGTCTTCCAGGGATTTGTAGGAAGTCAAAAGCAAGCTCACATACTTTGGCCAGGAATCAAACCCAGGTCAACTGCGTAGAGGCCAGCTATGCTCACCACTATACCACCAACCATACACACAGCAAAGGACAGCACTTTGAAGTCTGGAAGATTCCAGGGCAAGGGTGGGGAGGATGAAAAACTAGGTGGCAATGCAACCATTCCTGCTAACCTAAAGCTTACTTATAGACATCTAGGTAAGTGTACCGTTGTGTGATTGGATGTGCGGAGTGTGGCCGGCCACCGATTGATGAAAGTTGTATTAAAGCTTGTAGAGTGCTCCCATTCATCGCCCATGATAAGCATAGCTGTGGCTAGTTGTTGGGTGCACACTCACATTTTCTGAATAACTGGAATTCAACCTTGGTTTTTATTTAACCATTCTTGTCTGCTGCAACTGACCCTTGCTTTGATACCTGGATACTCTTGCCTGCTACCTGGACCGACATCTGCCTGCTACCTGGATACTCTTGCCTGCTGCCTGGACTGACCTCTGCTTGTTACCTGGATACTCTTGCCTGCTGCCTGGACCGACCTTTGCTTGTTTACTGGACACTCTAGTTTATACCTGGACTGACCCTTGCTTGTTGCTTGGATAATCTTACACAGCACTGCATCTTGCTCACCCACTGCTTGGATTTCCCTCCAATGTTCAGGCAATCTGTTTACTTGTCTGTGTATGGCTAATATTGCACAAACATGGGCAGTGAGTCTCAGAAATAGGATTGGGGCATTGGTCTTAAGCTTTGTAGATGGTTCTCGACTTAGGTGGCAAATTACGGCCATCTCTGCTCAAACTATAGTGTGTGGAGGGCGGCTCAGACAACCTTAAAAGCTGAGGGCATTGTTCTCTCCCTAACCCAATTTGTTCCATTGCACACCGCTCCATCTGCCCCTGACTATTCGCATGGCAACAGAACATTTTGCAAGCCTGCAGGCTAGTGGTGCGTCTGTACGACCTCAGTCACAAACTGTTGCTGGAGGGATCAAGTTCCAATTGCTCTCTGGTGGCATGCCTTGTACATGTGTAAGAAGTTTGGATCTAATCTATCTAATAAGAATTTAAGGGGTGAACCAATTAACTTAGTAGGTTTCTGAGATGTGGAAAAAAACTCACATAAACATGGGATTAATTAAACCTAAGTTTCAAGTGCTGCAATTGGAGAGTTTTAACCGCTGTGCTTAAAATATCAGATCTATTGTTCACAAAATGTGAGTTTTGATCCTGTTACACATCTTTTGGCACTAGACATTAGAATGCAAGTGTTTTAAAGTACATATAAACCCCTAGCAAACATATCCTTACAGAACAGAACATTAAAATAAATGCATAGGATTTTGCAGCAATCCCTTTTAAAGCCACACATTTTATTGATATGGATAGCTTCTACATATTCCACAGGCTTTTCAGCATCTGGTGTCAAAAACAGTTTATACCATAAATGATGATGTGCACTTGAATAGATATTAACCAGTGAAAGCTGACATCGCTCTTAAAACATTAGAAGAAACATTCTAGTGTAACGAATAAATCAGGCTGATGTTCATGGCAAGTGATTTAAGCAAATACTGATGTATGACATTTAGGTTACAAACTATAATTCTGATGGATGAAATGATTATAGAGATCAATGATATAAACAGAAATTTGAGTTCACAAAGAAGTAAATAAAGCTGTCTGATAGAAATAGCCGAAAAAATTCTCCAAAACTTAGTGTTCTATTTAGAACTAGGTCTTTAGTAAAGGCCAGTACAGTCTGCTAAACTAAATTATTAACACAAATTTAATATTGATGGTATATAAATCAGGAAATAATCGAATGGGCTTAATAAGTGTCTTTCTGGGATTGCTAACTTTAGTTGCTCGAGAGGTCTCTCCTGCAATAAGACTCTTGCTTGTAAACAAGCACAAGAGGATTACAATAGACAGTCACCCTTAACTGCTGCTAATGCAGGTGTTTAATTATGTAGAATAAGGTGATGGGTAACATATTTACTCAGGAAGGGATACATAATAAGAGAATTATTCAGCATCATACACTTTAAAAGTAATAATTAAACAGAAACTGAGATGAGTAAAGAAAATGTTTTCTACATACTGGTGGCTTCCTCTCGCCCCCTTCATGGTGACCGGTTCCTCACCATCATCCTCCACTGCCTGGATCCTCTGCTAGGTGGCCTGGAAACTTCGCAAGTCAGAGCCTACTGCGCTTGCGCTGCAGGGATGGGTGAGTGCATGGGGCTGGACTGCACTGACTGGCAAAATTACCAGGCTGCCTAGCGGAGGAGGGATCCAGGCAGTGTAGGGATGGGTGAGTGCATGGGGCTTGACTGCGCTGACTGGCAAAATTACCGGGCTGCCTAGAGGAGGATCCAGGTAGAGTTGAGCCGAAATTTTCGTAATTTCGCATTACTATAATTACGCATGCGAAATTTGCGATTACGATGCGAAATTACGGTAGCGTAATTGCCATTAAAATCGTAATTGAAAATACCGTAAGCGTAATTTTCAAAGCGTAGTTTCGCGTTTCGTTCATGCCGTAATTTCGCATTAAACGCTACCGTAATTTCGCGTTAAACCGTAACGCTCCGTATAATATAAAAAAGCCGCCGACTTTAAGGGTTAATAGCAAAGCCCCCTTAAATGCTAAGAGCCTCAAATTTGGAGAATATATTAAGGAGATCAGGAGGAATAAGAGGAAAACATTTTTTCAAAAAGACCTTATAGTTTTTGAGAAAATCGATGTTAAAGTTTCAAAGTAAAAATGTAAACATTTAAAAACCCGCCGACTTTAACGGTTAATAGCAAAGCCTGCTTAAAGTTTAGGAACACCAAATTCCTAGGGTATATTAAGGGGATCAGTGGGAATAAGAGGAAATTTTTTTTTTTCAAAAAGACCTTATAGTTTTTGAGAAAATCGATTTTTAGGTTTCAAGGGCAAAAATGTCTTTTAAATGCGGAAAATGTCAGTTTTTTTTTGCACAGGTAACAATAGTGTATTATTTTCATAGATTCCCCCAAGTGGGAAGAGTTTTACTTACTTCGTTCTGAGTGTGGGAAATATAAAAAAAAACGACGTGGGGTCCCCCCTCCCAGACCTCTTTAACCCCTTGTCCCCCATGCAGGCTGGGATAGCCAGAATGCGGAGCACCGGCCGCGTGGGGCTCCGCACCCTGACTATACCAGCCCGCATGGTCCATGGATTGGGGGGTCTCAGGAGGGGAGGGGCAGCCAAGCTTTCCCCTCCCCCTCCGAGCCCTTGTCCAATCCAAGGACAAGGGGCTCTTCTCCACCTCCGATGGGCAGTGGAGGTGGAGGCCGCGATTTCCTGGGGGGGGGGGGGTTCATGGTGGAATCTGGGAGTCCCCTTTAAAAAGGGGTCCCCCAGATGCCCACCCCCCCTCCCAGGAGAAATGAGTATAGAGGTACTTGTACCCCTTACCCATTTCCTTTAAGAGTTAAAAGTAAATAAACACACAAACACTTAGAAAAAGTATTTTAACTGAACAAAAAACATAACCACGAAAAAAGTCCTTTAATATTCTTAATTAACCATTAATACTTACCTGTCCCTTTAAATAAATGATCCCACGCAATATCCTCGGAAATGTTCTATCAGTTACAATGTAACAAAGTTATTACAATGTAACAACTTTGTTACATTGTAACTACACCGCACCCGGCGCCACTCGCCGCTCAGCCGCCTAAACTTTAAGCAGGCTTTGCTATTAACCGTTAAAGTCGGCGGGTTTTTAAATGTATACATTTTTACTTTGAAACTTTAACATCGAATTTCTCAAAAACTATAAGGTCTTTTTGAAAAAAAAAATTTCCTCTTTTTCCTCCTGATCTCCTTAATATATTCTCCAAATTTGAGGCTCTTAGCATTTAAGGGGGCTTTGCTATTAACCCTTAAAGTTGGCGGCTACCTAACATTGATCCATGCGTCAACTTTTCCGCTTGGGAGCATGGCCATACGCATTAATTTCGTAATACCCACTGTAATGCGAAAATTACGTGAAAAATTACGCTTACGCGAAATTTCGCGAAATCCTTCTTCATTACGATTATGTACTTACGGCCATAATCGTAATTACACTAATTACGCGAAATTTCGCGAAATCGTAATTACGTCATTACGCTCATCTCTAGATCCAGGCAGTGTGGAATGATGGCAAGGGACCGATCAGCCTGAAGGGAGCTGGGGGAAGCATCAGGTATGTATAAAACACGTTTTTGTTTTTGTTTTTACTCGTCTCAGGTTCTTTTTAACCACTTAAGGTCCGTAGGCTTACACCCCTCTAGTGACTAGGCTATTTTTTACAATTCAGGCCACTGCAGCATTAAGGGCTCACTGCAGGGCTGTGCAACTCAGCACAAAAGTGACCCCCCCTCCTTTTCTGCCCACCAACAGAGCTTTCTGTTGGTGGGCTCTGATCACTGCTTCTGTGTTTGTTTGTTTGTTTATTTTATTTGTTTGTTGTTGTTGTTTTTTTATACATTTTGCTTTTTTTTTTAAATTAATTTAATTCCCCCCTCCTCCCCTCGGCAGCCAATCCCAGTGATCAGCTCTCATAGACATCAGCCTATGAGAGCCGATTGCTCTCTGAGCCCCCCATGGGGACAGCCGAATGTCATGGCTGTCCCCAGTACAGTGCTGCCTTAGATCGCAGCAATGTACATTGTAAATAGACAGCAGTTTCACCATCTAATAGTCTCCTAACAGCGATCGCCACTGGGAGACTGATGTCAAGCAGAGATGCACGCGCATCGGCACACGCAATCTCCTGCAAATCACGCCCCCAGGACTTAATGCCAATTGGCGTGACGTGGTCCTGAGGAGCCATTGCGTTCACGCCAATTAGCGTGATGTGGTCGTTAGGTTGTTAAGGAGAAACCGAGGCATAAATGACTACAAAAGTCACATACTTACCTAAGGACATTGAAGTCTCTGTATCCTAATAAGGTTTCCATTTTCTGGCCCCCTATTGCCGTTGCAGACTCTCCAGCCGATCGGGGCTGCGCTCCTCTGGCACAAGCATGGACGCACCTGCACAGTAGCACTGAGCTACTTGTGCATGAGCGACTTTGGCTTACTGCACAGATGTGGCCATACTTGTGCAGGTGCAGTATGACCACACATGATGCCAGGAGAGCAGCGCAACCCCCGATTAGATTACTGAAAAGCCTTTGTCGGTAATCTTTGGAGGGTCTAGGAGGGGCAACAGGGAACAAGAGGACAGTGAGCAAAGCCTCATTAGGATCCAGAGGCTTTGATCTCTTTAGGTAAGTGTGTGATTTTTGAAGTTATACACGCCTTGGGTACACTTTAAGAATAAAAATAACACTGTTTTCAGTATAGTTAATTATCAAGTGAATTAGAGGTTCTAACTGCTATTGCAAGCTGTATTTATTTTAGATATTTTTTTTTTTACTAGTGTGCATGAGCGCACACATCCTTGTGGCTCAGTTGAGCCCATTCAAAACATGTTTTTACTCTCCAAGACCTTAAAGAAAGTTTTACTTCTTTATGCAGCTACATTCTAACCACAACCTCCTTTCCACCCACAGGCTGCAAAACATTTATCAAGGTAATTCCCAAAGAGGGCAGAGATAATTTAAATCCAGAATAGAAGAAAAGATGTGCGGCATTTCCTCCATATTCTTAAGTGAACATTTTATCAGCAAGAAACCACATGTAGGCAAACCTTAATATTCACCATTACGCTGCATCTATAAACGTGTTGCTGGATGTGTGCTCCACATAGTGGTATCAGAAGAAAGACATCAATGACACTATAGTCAATAAAGAAAAGATCTGTGCACCTTCCGTTCTTTGGCAATCCAATTTAATGCAACAAGTGGTTACAGTTCATTTCAAGATGTACTCACAGCTTCCACTGGAACACCACGCGACCAAGCGGCCAGAAGGACGCAAAACGGTCCACCTCAGTCTCTCACCTCCCACCTCTTCACCAGCAGCTTGTTCACAACACATCCAACAATCCAGGACCATTTAAGCCTTGTACACATGCTTGATAAAAGTTGTTTGAGAAACAACAATGAGCAAACGCTACTGGGTATTCTGCTGTGGTTTTAGAACTACACGATTGCTTGAAATATCTGCATGTGTGGACAACATAATTTAAACTACAGGTCATTTCTTTTTGCCGGGAAATGTAAATTGAGCGAGGTCAGTCGTTTGTGTGCATCAACTTTTTTTTAGAATGTGTGCAGACCTTTAGGCTTATATAATTGTTCAACCAAGACATAAAATTCTTATGTCCAAGTTCATAGCTCTGAGACAGGTTTGTATGTTGAAGGTTTACTGCCCGAAAAAACAATTGAATTCCCACATGATGCAAATTCCTGCCAAACTACCGTAATTGCATATACATGTCGAAAATGCTCATAATAGATAACAGGATTGATTTTTATATGATACATTTGTAAAATTATTCCAGTTATTGAATGGTAGCAGATTGGACCTGACAGAAATAATCACCTGATTCCCAGATGGGAAATAGCATCAATGTGTACCTAACATTATACTGCCATAGTGTAATGAACAACGGGGCAGCTGCGGCAAACAGCACCGCCGCCACAGCTGCCTCCATGCCTCTGCCCATCCTCCCGGCATCTAGGACGCCGAGGACGGAACGTTCATTGTATCAAAGGGTCACCGTCTCGCACGGGCGCGCACACAGACAGGACCTTTATGCTGGGAGGAGGCTGACGTCAGAGGAGTCTCACAGCGACCAGGATTGGCTGATTGCTGGGGGCGTGCCAGTGAGGTCTCCTCTGCTTCTTAAGCCTCCGGGCTTCATTTGGAAACTGTCTGCTGTCGTGAATACTTTAGTGTTAGCGCTCAGACCTTAGACTAGATCCCAGGTGTTGAAACCAAGGACTTCACACCTAGACTAGGATTGCTATATTGTTATTGATTATCTGTGTATGATTCTGGCTATACTCTGACCTTGCATCTGCTCATTGATTCTGTACTTCTGCCTTCCTGACTTGTTGCTGAACCTCTGCCTGTTTACCCATTATCCTATTGCCCCACGATTCTGTACCGATACTCACCTCTCTGTTGCCGAACTTAGCCTGTCTGACCACTCTGTCCTCACCAGTGGGCCTAGCCTCTGGTGAGGGATTTCTAGTATAGAATCACCTGCTCCTCAGGTGATCATTAGTTGCAGTACTGTTGGTTACTCCTGCTCCTCAGGTGTTCACTAGCCTGCAGTACAGCCTTAATCACCTGCTCCTTAGGTGATCATTAGTTGCAGTACTGTTGGTAACTCCTGCTCCTCAGGTGTTCACTAGCCTGCAGTACAGTCTTAATCACCTGCTCCTCAGGTAATCATTAGTTGCAGTACTGTTTGTAACTCCTGCTTCTCAGGTGTTCACTAGCCAGCAGTACAGTCTTAATCACCTGCTCCTCAGGTAATCATTAGTTGCAGTACTGTTGGTAACTCCTGCTCCTCAGGTGTTTACTAGCCAGCAGTACAGTCTTAATCACCTGCTCCTCAGGTGATCATTAGTTACAGTATTGTTTGTATCACCTGCTCCTCAGGTGATCACTAGACTGCAGTACAGTCTGAATCACCCGCTCCTCGGGAGATTCTATCTCTTCAGTATCAGTATCTCCAGCTTGCTTGGGGCTTGTACGCTATTATACAGTCAGTGTACTGATTGTACCTCACCAGCCCCTCTGGTGAGGTCTCGCCAAACTATTATATTACAGTTGCACCAAGCACTACACTCTTAGCGCCCTTTTGGCTATACTAGTATTATTGGTGATTCTGCAGATCACCACATAATCAGGTATAGCGTCTGCATTATTGGTGATTCTGCAGATCACCATATAATCAGACATCTGAGTTGCTACACCCAACCGTTACACATAGTCATCCAGTCACACAGCTACTGAATATTAGCAATGGACACAGTGATGGCCTTTCACAGTATCAGTTGGTCTTGGCTATTCAAAGTGTTAAAGCAGATGGGCTTTTCATCACGTATATCTATTTCACTTACATATGCTAAACCTCAAGATCAGATCACTAGATCAGGCTTATAATCTCAACCACAATTTCTGCAAAGAGGTACAGACAGGAGTGCCGGATGTTCACCCTTATTTATTTTTAAATAAGCCATTTTAGGTTCTTTTCCCCGTGGAAACATAATTAAGTACACTGAAACTGTTAAATCAGAATTCCACCCAGCATTGTTTATAAACAATGTTCTTCTGTCAACATTATTCAACGTCTAATTTTGCTATTCACCGCCAAAGTCGGCATGAAATTACGTGTAAATGATGCGTAAATTCATGCATAATTACAAATTAATATAAAAAAGTCAATTGAATTACAAATCTTTAATTACGTGTATGCATACTTACAAATATATTGGGGAGTCACGGGACAGTGGTGAGAGGTACACCACACCTCCAATAGCAATCACATGCAGGTCAAAAGAATCCACTCCAGGCTTAACCCTTGATCTGAGACTTTATATCTCCAAGCGGTTTTTATTTCTCATAGATGTGGTCAATGTCATACAGCATAGATGATACAGCTCAATGTTTCGGGCAACAAGCCCTTTGTCAAGTACTTGTAACATCACGTTTCAAGCAACAAGCCCTTTGTCAAGTACTTGGCAAAGGACTTGTTGCCTGAAACGTTGTGCTGTAACATCTATACTGTATGACCACATCTATGAGAAATAGAAACCGCTTGGAGATATAAAGTCCCAGATCAAGGGTTGAGCCCAGAGTGGATTATTTTGACCTGCATGAGCCACCATATACCTCTTACTTCTTGAACAGTGCAGTGATGCAGACTAGATATCCAGGAAGTTAAGGAATAGGAGTCAAACACAGGACAATCAGAATCACAGATTTGCATAATTTATACAACTGGATTTGCAAGACTTACATAATTCATACACCAGGATATGCAGGGCTCAGAAAACTCAGATTCAAGAGGATGTAGGCAAGAAAAGAGAGAAAGAGATCGAGAATGCTTGCAATCAAGATATAAAACAGAAAACCGAGAGCCCAATATAGTGTAGTATGTACTGTAATAAGGGGGAATAGTGAATCGTAAGTATTATACTTACAAACCTGGGTTACCCCTGAGGCAACCACTGTATAGGCAGGTGGGGAGATTAGGCCTGTCCCCACTCAGGGCTAAGATGTTGCTCTCTATAGATAGAAGAAAAGAGGGTGTACCACCCTTCCACCAGGGGTGGAAAACTTGATATAGGGATGTACAGAGGTGCCAAAAGGATAAATATGCTAAAAAGTTTAAAACGTTCAGGTGGCGGTGATGGGCCAGCCACACCAAAACAGACACAATGCTGTCCCTTGAGATAGTAATAATGTATTCACATACTCCTCGATAAAACTGCAACGTGTTTCACGGGCACAATCCCGCTTCATCAGGCAATAAACAACCGGAGTATCACACTGTAACATGACAGAGATGAAAAGCATATCAGAGCGCTGTGTGTGGTACAATTATATCATATGTGTATATGTGGTTATAAAATAATGGTATGGTATTGGGGCATATGGTGAAGGTAAAGCGGCTTATACAATGGTGCTTAGCATGGAGAGTGCGTTGGCTACAACAATTTTTGTATAATGATAGGGGTGGTGCAGGATTATGTGATGAAAATGTGCTCATTATAAACAAAAGACATATGTATCATGGTAGAGAAAATAACAACATACCATTTAGCAACAAAGTAATGAGAAAGAAAATATTCAAATATCCAGTAAGACAAGTCCTTGCTGGGTTCGTATAATGCGGTGGAAGGGGAAGGGGGGTGGGGGGGGTATAATAGATGTATAACACAGGGAAGAGTAGTGGAGATGGGGGAAATAGGGGGGGCGTGCGGCTGGGGGCACCCGAATAAACAAATTAAGAAGGGTATGGAACAGCTCAGGAGTGTAGGGTAGTAAGGGAAGTACGGAGAAGGCAGGTATAGAAGAGAGTGGTATATGGAGGAATAGAAATGGTTACAATGACAATTACCAGCCCCACGCTGGTTATTGCCTGATGAAGCGGGGTTGTGCCAGTGAAACGCATTGCAGTTTTATCTAGGAGTATGTGAATAAATTATTACGATCTCAAGCGACAGCATCGTGTCTGTTTTGGTGTGGCTGGCCCACCACCGCCACCTGAAGGTTTTAAACTTTTTAGCATATTTTATCCTTTTGGCGCCTCTGTACATATGCAATTAACATATGCAGGGACTAATTACTACATGTAACGATCGGTGTCAGCACGCAGAGAGAATCTGATTATTGGCAATCTGCAGTATCACCAAGAATACAGATATATACCCGATTATTGATGATCTGAAGAATCACTGATAATACAGATATATTACTAACCTCTGGATACCTATATAGTGTGAGTGTTTGGTGCAACAGTAATAACTTTGAGTGAGGACCACCCGAGGAGCAGGTGGTCCTTGGCAGTATGAGAAATACCTCCCTTTGGAAGTGCAGAAGCCTGAGATATCCAAGGGGCGGAGTCTCAGGCTGAATAGCGAGATGACCCGGTGACTAGTGACCCCTGGAAGATGGGCGTCACAAGCAGGACTGGAGAATAACACAAATGATAATACAGTTCCCTAGTCTTGGGTGCGAGGTCTGTGGTCTCAGCACCCTGGAACTAGTCTGGAAAATAACACAAATGATAATACAGTTCCCCAGTCTTGGGTGCGAGGTCTGTGGTCTCAGCACCCTGGAACTAGTCTGGAGTATAACACAAATGATAATACAGTTCCCTAGTCTTGGGTGCGAGGTCCGTGGTCTCAGCACCCTGGAACTAGTCTGGAGTATAACACAAATGATAATACAGTTCCCTAGTCTTGGGTGTGAGGTCCTTGGTCTCTACACCCTGGAACTAGTCTGAACAATAATACAATGATAAACAAAAGTAATCTGGCTCAGTGTGATTTCCCAGGTTCTCCTGGTCCAAACACACTGTAGATCTGACTAAGGTCTGTATGCTTCCACGTAAGTGTTCGCAATGGCAGACAACCAGCAACTGGCAAGCAAGCTGTATATATATAGTTGCAGGACTCTGCCGCCCTGCCCGAGCCACTCAGCCAACCAGGAGTCCAGCAGGAATCAGCTGATCGCCCTGATCAGCTGATCCATCTCCAGCTGGCATAAAGGTCCTGACTTCTGGCGGCCGCGTGCGTAGCTCTCCATCCAGGTGCACTAACAGAGCCAGCCACACCAGACACACAGTGCTGCGTGCAAACCGCCGTGTTGGACGCAGAAACAGTCGCCTTGCTGCCAGTACATGCAGCGGCTTTTCCGCGATCTATCATAGTTTCAGACGCATGCTGCTGCATACAAACCGCTGCGCTGGACGCCGAGCCAGTCGCCTTGCTGTCAGTACACGTGGCGGCTTTTCTGCGTTTTCTCATACTACACAATCAGATATGATATAGAGCACATGGTTATTTCCCCTTAAACATTTTCATGTTTCATGCTTCTCCCATTCATTCATCAATAACTTTATCCCTACTTAACACACAGAAATGATCTATATGTTTTTGGTTTTTTTTTTGCCTTTTAGCTTTCTTTGGGTGGTACTTCTTGCTAAGAATTATTTTATTTCCTTTGAATTTTAAAGGGTGTTAGCTCGATTTCATCGGAGGCAGCTACAAGATGACTTAGCAGAATAATCTGCAACCCAGGTTAAAGTTCTCCCCCAATCCAAGTGAATACCCTCTCCTCCAGCTGGGAGATACAGAACCACAAACACTTAAATTGGTGGAACAGCATCTGAAATCTTTATTTACAGGTCAATCTTATATACACCCTGATGTTAGGGAAAAACCAGATTAGACCGGAGTGCACATAGAAAATATTTGAAACAATAGCATAGACATGGTACAGACAGCAGAGACAATAGGATTTGTTATTCTGTAAACAACTGGCAGAGGTAGACTTTGTTACATGTGTTAATTTCTCAATAGACCAGGTTTTTTAACAACAATGCATGAATAGGTCTGAGTCTTCAGATCTCTGTCACAGTGGCTTGTATGGTAATATACCAACTGGGTATTGAAATACAGGTTTTGTATTCAGGTGCCTGGAACTTCTAGAGTGTTAATTATTAATGTATCTGTAAAGCACTGTCTGGAGGAATGTGCTGCTGACTAGTTGAAGCAATGATGTCATTTTTAAGAAATTGTGATGTGCTGTATATATTTTAATATCGGGGTGATTTAAGCAGCACATTATTACAACCTTTCAACCCAACCTTTGATCCCAACCTTTTCTAAAGGAAAGGGCGGGATCACTTAGATACTATGCACAGCTCTATGTATGTTAGAGATCAATGAGTTAGTGTTGTCATTGGTACACAAATACAATATACAGTTTAAAGGGTTACACAACTACAAGATGAATTAACAGTAGTTAGCTTTGCTAGTATATCATCCTAATCTAGCCCTGCATAACTTAATGGAAAACTGAATGTGGTAAACTGTAACAGGTTGCCTAAAGCCACACCTCACCCATAAGGTTAGAACTCCTTAATGCATTTTGGAAAAAAAAAATGATCCTCGAGTGGGTCCAGGAAATGTCAGTTCATTATTGCAGAGTAGAATATTGTTCATTTGAAGGGTGAAGGAGGATGGTCAATTCATCACCACAAGCCCTCATGATGAATGCAGATGTTTTTCTGCCAAGCTCTCACTGTCTCGGGGCAAACAGACAGTGGCGGTTGAGAGCTGGCCGTGTAATCACCGTGGATACACCCAGTGCCTTTTTGTTAGCAGTTTCATTGTATGGCATTGGGCACCCACAAAAGAAATGGAAACAGATTTATAACAAGGATGTAGCAATTGCAGCCAGGTTGTAGAAGGCAGGGAAGGGCAGACTCAACTTCTCATCCCAGTTGAGAAACCTCACAGTTGCAACAGCAGAGGCGGAGTTCTTCCCAAAGGATGACACAAAAGAAAGGCTTGAAGCAGCCATCACCAACACAGGAGGAGGGCAGGTGCAGGAAGGGCTCATCCTTACAGCAGAGGGTCATCCTTCTAGGGCTGCATCAGTGCAGGAGAATCAGATCAGATGATCTCCAAAGTATTCCATAATCAGGTGATATCACAGGTAGGTCTCCAAGCGAACAGGTAATAAAGAACACTTGTGCAAGCAAAGTAGTAAAGATGAGTCAGACAAGAGTTCAAGGTTTGTCAAACTGCATGAGCCAAGTAAATGATAGCTCAGTCTCGATCAAAGCAGTTATGTAGAGGTCCTCAATGGTAATAAGAAGTTAAACAGCTTAGTGGGTGTGTGCAACCTATTTACCACATGCGTAGCTATGTAACAATATTTTGGACAAAGGTTACTCTCTCTATTCTCGTCTCTATTCAAATTTCTTTTACTAACATCATACTTTCTGTAAATCCTAGTAATATAGAGTTCTGACACTTAAACACATTTCTCTGACCTTGCTTTATACAGCACAGTGTCAATACAAACAGACATATGGAGACAATTACAATCAAATCAACCAATAAGTATTTTACATGACATATGTGTCTCCACCCTCTCCAGGCATGTTAGAACACTGATGTGGGCCGGGTTATGAGGCTGTGTGATTCAGCCACTTGCAGGTTTAGTTGGCCCCCCATCTCACCCTGTGCACAGTGGGTGGTACAGGGAGTCAACGTCTGTTGTTCAAAACCCTCCCCAAATGCACCAACACCAGGGTTCGTTTCCCACACCCCTCAGATTGTAACCAGATACAGACCAGAAACCAACAAAGAAATTGCTGTAAAAGCATGTTAGAATTTTACCCAATTACAAGTGAAAAAAAAATATAAGTATGTCACTTTGCTTAAGGGACTCATCACCACTAATTTCATACAAGTATTCAAACATTCACACAATTGTTTGCATTATTCTTGGCAATATGAATGGAAAACCTAGAATGAGCATCAGTTCTAGTAATTTGAGCAAGATGATTTTGGACACAATCTCTCTACATTACATTCATATCGGCATGAGTGCAAACTCAAGCTAAAAGTATTACATTTCATTCAAAGCAATTCCTACTTGAATATTTACAAACCCAATTAACCCATTGACAGCAAAACTGTTGTGTGCTTTGAATTCTCAGGTATATGCAAAAATACCTGACAAAAAAAAAAAAAAAACCCACATGAAAAACAAAAAACTTCAGATGGAACATGCCTTTTCGTATGTTAATTTTTTATAACCAACTTTAAATTACAAATTTTAAGACATGTTACATCTGGTTCACCCGAAATAAATTGTTTCCTTTGCAAAACACTAAATTCAAAACATCACAATGGCCAGCAACTTTGTGCATGGGTCATTCATTATATGAGGTGAAAACCAATTACACATTCAATCTCACCTGCCTTGCTTCAAGACAATTTACAAACCCTCTCCTATAGTAGACAAAGAAAGACAACACATGCACATTTACATAACCACAGTCCGCATACCTTTTAGACTCCAACAATAATTTAGCTTTTGACTTTTCTGACTGTAGAAAAAAACGATCAATTTTAGACTCCAACAATAATTTAGCTTTTGACTTTTCTGACTGTAGAAAAAAACGATCAATTAAATTAAGAGGTTTATTCCTAACTCTAAAAAAAATATTTGGATACTCTCTGTGCACAGACACATACACAAACAGACAAACAACAAATAGCTGGGATCTCCTCTCGTTTCTGCTTCCTGCCACTCTCCTCATTGCCCCCAGTCTTTTCAGGGAAGAGGAAAGAGAAAAAACAAAAGCATTAACACAAGTATCTCCCAATACATGGAGGGAGGGGGTGGAAACCTGCAACAACTCTGAGCAGATGTCCAGAGATGCATATGTAAAGTACAACCTAGCTGAAAAAGTGCAACCAGTCATACACAAGCAATTTAAATCACAGTTCCACAGAAACTACAGTGAGAGGAGATAGACAAACACATTTATAGTAATTAGAAGAAAAGGCTCAGAAACATCTAGTAGCTAGGCCAGAACATTTTGGAGGGACTGATAAAAAAAAGTTATCCTGCGGCCGCAATGCCCATTCAAAATGTCCTGGTCCAGAGAGACACCTGCAACTGCTGAGTGTCTCCGAGAAAAAAAAAATGAAACTCCTAAATAGAGTTAGTCAGAAATAAGATTCAAAGCAAATTGTGGAACATGATTCTTTCTAAAACTTACAAATCTATATATCCGCATTAAACAGCATCACAGAATATGATACATCATAAATCAAAAATAACCCTTGGGAGTCCCCTTACCTTTGAGACTTTTCCATTATGCTAAGCTAACAAATCTATACAGTAACATGCAATCTTATATAACTAAAATTCACTTAAGCGACTATACAACAATATACAAGGTTTAGAGAGAATATTCACTTAGACACACAGTACTGCTTTCTTAATTGGGGCATCAGACCCGCTATTTACTTTAGGAATATCAGATTCCTGGGAGAGGCGCTACAGAAGCACTTTCCCTCCGGGTTCTATTAATCCGCTCTGACAGTATAGGGTGGTAATCAAAAAATAGAATTATTCACCCGATACTGTATATGGCGGATCCAACTTCTCGACACCAAACTGTTAGCTCGATTTCATCGGAGGCAGCTACAAGATGACTTAGCAGAATAATCTACAACCCAGGTTAAAGTTCTCCCCCAATCCAAGTGAATACCCTCTCCTCCAGCTGGGAGATACAGAACCACAAACACTTAAATTGGTGGAACAGCATCTGAAATCTTTATTTACAGGTCAATCTTATATACACCCTGATGTTAGGGAAAAACCAGATTAGACCGGAGTGCACATAGAAAATATTTGAAACAATAGCATAGACATGGTACAGACAGCAGAGACAATAGGATTTGTTATTCTGTAAACAACTGGCAGAGGTAGACTTTGTTACATGTGTTAATTTCTCAATAGACCAGGTTTTTTAACAACAATGCATGAATAGGTCTGAGTCTTCAGATCTCTGTCACAGTGGCTTGTATGGTAATATACCAACTGGGTATTGAAATACAGGTTTTGTATTCAGGTGCCTGGAACTTCTAGAGTGTTAATTATTAATGTATCTGTAAAGCACTGTCTGGAGGAATGTGCTGCTGACTAGTTGAAGCAATGATGTCATTTTTAAGAAATTGTGATGTGCTGTATATATTTTAATATCGGGGTGATTTAAGCAGCACATTATTACAACCTTTCAAAGGGAATAAGAAGAAAAATTTTAATTATTTCTCATTTGTAGCCATCATAGTTTGAAAATAAAAAGAACTACGGTGGATAAAACCCATTCATTTTATATGCCCATTTGTTCTGGTTATTATAATGTTTAAATTACAGTATGTTCCTAATACAATGTATGGCGACAATATCTTATTTAGAAATAAAGATGCATTTTTTCTGTTTTGTGTTCTTGTTTTCTCATTGTACGCTATCAGTAATTAAAAGCCATTATTTGCAGAAATAACAATAATACACTCTCATGGCATATATATTTAAAAAGCAGAGTCCCTGAGGTAACTATTTCTGCATTCTCATTTCAATTCTGTCAATTCTGTTTACTTTTTACAAGTGTTTTATTTTGGTACAAAGTATATGAAAATAACAATTGTATTGCTTTTGATTCAGTTTGCCACTTAAAAATTTCACATGACGTAGGACTCAACACTAAAACACCCCAAATTATATTTTCTTGCTTGTCACAGTTAAAATGATACACCATGTACATAATCACATTTTTTAGGCACACAGCAGATTGTTAACTGCAGTGCTGCTCGGATACCCCCTTTCAAAATCCGGATCAGATTCAGATCCGGATACCCCGCTATCCGACCCTAGTATCGGGCGGATTCGGATATCCGGATAGAAAACCAGAAGTGGCCTTTAAATTGCTTTAAAACTTTTTTTGGGGTATATGAGGCACGTAGCATCAATATTTTGTGAAGGGGAACACTAATTGATGATGTGGGGACTTAAAATCCCCCCCCCCCAAAAAAAAAATGGCTGTCAATTAACATTAGGCCTAGGTTCCAGACAGCAGTCGTGCAGCCCACATTGTGCCCAAAGTCCAACCGCACAACTGGGACATGACAGTTTTCAGCCAAGACACCTCCAAAAAATTTCTCAGCAATTGTGTTTTGGGTTAAATATAGCTGGTATCAGTGGCCTGTGGCACCCTGGCCTGGCGGTGGGAGCTGCACAGGCAGCAGGAGCAGGGCAATGCAGCAGCAGGTGTAATGGGTGCCAGGACGTGGCACGTTGCAATTGGCAAGTGCCACGTGACAAGTGCCGAGTGACAGTCAGACAGCAGAGGAGAAGACACTAGTGCACACTAACTGTCACACTGCCACTGATCACAGCACAGCAGTTCTGTAGAAAGCTAACACAGTAGTACTACTACTCTAACAACTACTAGCACACTGACTGCAGTACTGCAGTACGAACTACACAATAACACAGTAATCCTATCCCCCAATCCCTAACCTATACCTAAGACTAATAGCTGGCCAGCAGGCAGCAGCTGGCCTGGTCTGTGCAGAACACACACACAGACACATAGCAGCTGCCTGCAGCACACACTCTGTCACACAAATGACATCAAGCTAATTAATGATTTCACAATAGTGTAGTGATAGTGAAGGGGTTAATCACTGAACCGCTTTCAGTTTATCACTGCTAGGCCAGCAGCACTGGAGCACACACTCTGACTGTCATACAATGACATCAATCAAGCTAATTAACGATTTAACAATAGTGTAGTGATAGTAGTGAAGGGGTTAATCACTGAACAGCTTTAGGTTTATAACTGTGTACAGCCCCCTTGCTTGGCCACCAGCACTGGAGCATGTCTCTCAGTGAGCATTCAGCAAGCTAAGATCATATGTCTCATCATGGCAGCCCTCCTTATTTTACAGGGGGGCTGGCCAGTGTTCCTTTCTGTGATTGGGTGCCAGGGTTTAGGCTGGGAGCCCTCTGATTGGCTCAATGAGGTCAGGTGGGGCTGGCCAGGGTTCCCCTCTGTGATTGGTTGTTAGGGCTTCTGCTGGGAGCCCTCTAATTGGCTCCAGGAAGTCATCACCTTAGTTACAGTATTTCGGATTCAGATATCCGCAATATCCGTGGATATCCGGGTTATGCGGCCATATATCTGCAGATAGCTAGCCGGATTTGGGCCCAGGTATCCGGAATCCGAATCAGGTCGGATAGCGTAAAAGAGTTTGGATATCCGGGTTACCCGGATATCTGGAATCCTGATGAGCAGCCCTGACTGCGAGTATCACCAATGGCTTTTTCAAGGCCATTTTTTACCAAATATCATTGTGTCATACTTTCCTGGAGCGTGTACATGGCATATTGGCGCTGTGTTCTTTTTGCCGAATGACGACTCACCCTGCTGGGGCACATTCGGGGGGGAGGGGGGTTTGGAGTTAAATACTATTCCCACTCTGAGTCGTCACAAGTAATTCAGGGTCTGGCAATTACCAAATCCCTAAATTACCCATGCGTGGGGCGCGGACTATAGCATTACTGCTATAGCCGTGCCAAGCTTCGCTGGAAAAGCCATGATTCGCCTGGAGCATCTGAACAATCAAGAAAAGCCATAAATGTCACCATTCTGAAAAATATAGACCCAGGCCTACTCAGATACTGCTATTTTGTAAGATACGGATGCAGGCAGTTTTGATAAATTTTGACCATAACTTTGAAACATTTTTTTTTCTACAGTTTATTCACTTTCTTACAAAAAATAATTCACATGACATAGAGCCTCAGCCCTCAAACACACCAAATGTGTGTATTCTCTTGCTTGCAACGGTTAAAATGATACACCATATACACAATCACAGCTTTCTGGGCACACAGTAGACTGTTAACAGCAAGTAGCACCAATTGATTTTTTTAAGGCCATTTCTTCACCAAATATTATAGGGCAAATCCCATGGAGCATGTGAACAATCAAGAAAAGCCACAAATGCACAAATGCTATTTTGTAATATGTGAACGTATGCAGTTATGCTGAATTTTGACCATAACTTTGAAAATGTTTTTTTTTTTTTTTTACAGTTTTTATCACTTGGTCACAAAAAAAAATCACATGACATAGGTCTCAGCTATTAACCACTCCAAATTCTATACTTTTGCTTGTCATGGTTAAAATTATACCCTATATACATCATCAGATAGCTTTTTGGGCACACGGCAGACTGTTCACCACCAGTAGTTTCTCAAATTTTTTTTCTTTTTAAGGCCAGTTTTCTCACCAAAGTGTAATTCTATCTTAGCAAAGCATAAGGAGGACTTATACCATTTTGTGTAGGAAACAGATTTTAAACTAAAGTCTTACACATATTCAATTTTGATTGCCCAATTTTGCCACATCCATATAGAATGAGAGCCAACAGATTGTGAATACTATGAACAGATTGTGTGGGTAAAACTCTCATGCTACATGGAGGTACAGCAAGGTCTCTTAACATAAACACAAAAAAATGTGGTACTCACCCATGGAGCAGAAGCTGGTAGTCACCAGCCAGGCCAGGGTGGTCATCATCTATGCCAGAGGTCAGAAGCCAGTTGTCATCTGCGCCATAAGTCAGATCAGAGGGCAGTCATAATCCATGCCAAAGGTCATGCAGGGGTGATGGGGCCTCCAAATTAGAGGGTGATCACTGTGGGTGGCAAAGCTCATAGGGTACCTCCTGCCTTGGTCTGGTTGCTCTGCCTTGGCATGGCAGCACTCTGAATTCTCTGACTGGCATTGCTGGTAGTAGCTGTCCTCTCATCTGGGTGAAGCGATTCCCCTCAGTAGCAGAATCAGTGTCACTGTTCATAGGATCATCATCAGTGCCCCTTGCCTGTACCTCTGTTTTAGCTGGTTGAGTTGGTGGTGGCCCAGCGGAGTCAGTATCTTAGTTGCTATCTGTCAGCAACCCTGAATTTTATACGGGAAGCCACTCCGCATCTGACTCCACATCTGACTCTTCTAGCTCTTCCCCACTGCTGCTGCTATCTTACAGAATGGTGCAGGCCACTTCTGCCGTATATAGCCCCTTTGCTATCATACCGACTAAGTTAAGCAGTCAGGTAGGTGAGTAAATAAAAATGATTTTTTTTGTTAGGCCTAAAAAAATTAGGAGAGGTTAAGTGGTGGGGCAAAGGGAGGCAATGGATGTAAAATCAGCTAATTAGCTAATAAAAGGCTGATAAAAGCTGGTAATCTTCAATAAAACTAAAACTAAACGAACTAACCCCACAGCACAGTGACACAAGTAATATATACCTTAGATCACAGATCTGATATTTTTTGTTACTTTTTATAATATGGTGTTTATTTGTAAACTTTAGAATGAAAGAAGACTGCCACTGACTGGAGCAGCCATCAATCATTTATCAGGCACTCTGATTGGATTTGGAAACACATGCTGCCAATCTTCAATTCGTGATCAGTAATTTAGATTTTTTTTTACCTAACTTTTATTATAAATTATAGTTTACAATACTCGAATTAATGAAGACTTCCACAGGCTGTAGCAGCCATCATAAATAACAATTGTAAATAAAGTGCATGTACACTTGAATGAAGACTATCATTCATCAATCAATCATTCTGAATGGATTTGGGAGCACATGCTCTTTATTGAACCCTGATAGCAATGGCTGAATCCTCATCGATCCTGAAGCCTGTATGCTCTGCAGTGACTATTGTGATCTAGAAAGTATTAATATGAGCTTATCCTTGTGTTGCTATAAATTGATGGAGGTGCCTGTTCTCCGTGTATCCAGCCTCTAGATAAAGAATCTAGGGGACTTTATCAAGGTTTCTAATGTACAACTCTCTGCCCCGTGAATACATGCAGGTCGCCAGAATCTATGTGAGCGATGGCCAGAATTTAGCATATTCTGAGTTTGCTTCCTTAACAACCAGGTGGTGAGGGGAAGATCTTAATGAGGAAGTTCTATGCGACATGAGCTGAACTACGAAGTTCATGAACCTCGCCCCTTGGAGCTAAAGCTAGAAATGGCTTTCTCCAAACTTGTGCTCAGACCCTCAGAAGAACTGCACTGTGTACAAAACAGCTGAAAAGGCGAACTTGTGCCCAGAACTCACTGCCATCACATCCACCCAAATGGTATATCTCTACTTTGTAAGAAGTGTGGTATTATTCATGCTGAACTTGCCCTTTTAACATCCAAAAAATACCTTCTGCAGTGCCAGATATACTTCCATCCTCTTTGTGAGTAAAATAATGGTCAACCACCTATCATATGTACAAATAACCAGCCCTTTGCCTCTCTGTTTTAAAATAAAAAATAATAAAATGTTAGAAAATAATTGAACATTTAATGATGAACCATTTGATGTCAGATTTTCCCTTTATTTATATCTTTTACCAGTCTTTACAATTTTAAATAAAAAGGCAGTTTTTGAAATACCTTTGGAAGACACTGGGAACATAAGACGGCTGTCAGCATTACTCTGAAACTGCTGTCTAGGAAGATTGCATTGTCCTTCAGTGTGACAAAGAATATTGGACAGTGATTGAATGCTACTTGTTACTAGTTCATATGCATGCTATCATTTATCATCTGTCAGAGCTGTCATTTCATCATTTCAAGTACTGTAAGCACAGTATCATCTTACAATATCACTCTTCTCTGTCTTGTCTATCACAACTCTGCATCAAGTCAAAGGACAATTGTGAGTGAAAAAAACCCCTCTCTCTATGGACTGAGTCACAAGACTAAGATAAAATATTAAAGACGGTTTAATCAGGCTTCATGTTTTACATAACTAATGTTAAATTCTGGCACTTACCGCACAGTCACAATATTCATCTATAATGTGTTAGGAGTTTCAACAGTTTAAAAATGTGCTTCTAAATTCTTTACAGCCAAATGTGGCATTCCCCTAAAGGAAAACAGTTTTTCACTTTAAAGCAAACCAAAAGTGAAAAAAAAAATTATGAGATAATGAATTGTATGTGCAGTATAGCTAAGCAATAGAACATTAGTATCAAAGAAAAGAGTCTTATGTTTTTCAATACAGGAAGAATTAAAAACCTTCAGGTATCTATGCAAAAGAGCTTCTCTGAGCTATTCAGCCCACTAGGTTGAATACAGTCCTGTTTTCTTAAAGAGGAACTCCAGCCTAAACAAACATACTGTCATTAAGTTACATTAGTTATGTTAATTAAAATAGATAGGTAATATAATATCTTACCCACACTGTTTTAAAAGAACAGGCAAATGTTTGATTTCATGATGGCAGCCATCTTTTTGGTTGAAAGGAGGTGACAGGGGGCATGAGACACAGTTCCAACTGTCCTGTGTCCTGAACACCTCTCCCAGTTGCTAGGCAATGTGAATAACAACGCAAGAAATCCAATCATGCTCTGCACAGCATCAGGGAAATAGGTGGAGCTTTGATAAAAATGCAGCTAAAAATGATTCTTTGGGAAGAAAAACAAAGTTCTGATGCTGTGAAACTGTTAAAGAAACACCAAGCCTTTTCAGTTCTGCTGAGTAGATTTTTAGTCCGGAGGTTCACTTTAAGCACTTAAACAGCCAAGAAACAGTAAGAGACAGCTTGAGATAAGGTTTTACTGCAGGAAAGTTCAAAGATTCATTATTTCTGCTTTGTTTTATAGCTTTAAAGAGAGTGTGGTTTTTAAACTGCAAATATGACAGAATGATGTGATGCTATAAAGAAAAAGCTCTATAACTGAAAATGAAAATACGAGACTCGTTTCTTTGCTACTAATGTTCTATTAATTATCCCTACTAAGGTGAGAGATGACGTGGGCAGTGTGGCAAGGGAGAACCTGCTGGTGGAGACACCAAGGAATGCCAAATCATACCATTTGTGCAGACCTACTGCAAGCAATCGGGCCTCATAAGACAGGTGGTCAGTAAATATTGGCCTGTGCTGCAGCAGGATCCCACATATGGTGATGTGTTTAAAGATCCACAAAACACAATAATGTGGGGCAGTCTATGCAGTATTGATAAGCACAAAAATACATCCATTACAGTATACAGGAAAGTTATATAATGTGAAATAAACTCAGCGATGTCTACTGTAGCCATAAATATGGAGACCAAAAACAAAAGAACATCACTTGTACCTAATAAATTATTTTTATTTGGATGCCAGACACAGAAGGATATTTGCATATTATTCCAGAAAGAATCTCATTGATACAAAGTAAATGAAATATCAAAAAAGTCAATATCAAGATCAACTGTGTTAATGTCTTTAGAAATAATCATCCAAAAACTATATTAAATATTATTGTGTTTGGAAGCAGAGAATACATTTTTGAAGCAAGTGAGAGGCTGGCACACCATCATCACTCTTACATTAGCTATGGCTTCACACACATGCCTCATCACATGAGCACGCTTCCAGGATCAAGTGTCAACATTTCTTAGCATCCCATGCTGCCATCTCCACTCCTTACTTAAATATTGGGCTATGCCGTGATCGCAAACAGCAGAAGGTAGTATTTTCATGTTGTGATGCTGTCATATTTCCCTATAGCAATCATAACCTCTCAAACAAATGTCAAATGACATTCCTGCAATGTGCCAGAATTATCGTTCCCCAGCATATCTGTCCTGTGAAATTCATCCTCTTCTCTAAACTGGCTATGCTGCAAGATGCCCATACGTAACACACTCTCTCAATTTGAGCCAGGTTGTGTAAAGGGAACTTCACATGACTAAATGCTTAAAAAAAAGCACAGCCTCATTTTACTACTTTTCATACGCCAGCAGTGGTGTTCATCCGGATTCCGGATATCTGGGTAACCCGGATATCCGAACTTTTTTACGCTATCCGGATCGGATTCAATAATCCGGATTTCTACAGAAAATCTGCGGAAATTTGGCCGCATTACCCAGATATTTACGGATATCCGGGATATTCAGATCCGAAATACTGTAACTAAGGTGATGACTTCCTGGAGCCAATTAGAGGGCTCCCAGCAGAAGCCCTAACAACCAATCACAGAGGGGAACCCTGGCCAGTACCACCTGACCTCATTGAGCCAATCAGAGGGCCCCCAACCTAAACCCTAGCACCCAATCACAGAAAGAAACACTGGCCAGCCCCCCTGTATAATAAGGAGGGCTGCCATGATGAGACAGATTGTCCTAGCTTGCTGAATGCTCACTGAAAGACATGCTCCAGTGCTGGTGGTGGCCTAGCAAGGGGGCTGTACATAGTTATAAACTAGCTGCTCATTGATTAACCCCATTCACTACTCTATAGTTAAATAGTTAATTAGCTTGATTGATGTCTCAAAGTGTGACAGTTAGAGTGTGTGCTTGTAACGAAAATTCCACGCCCCCGGACGGTTTGCGGAAAAATGGTCGCATCCGTTCCGGCAGGCGGACTTTCCAATGTGGAATGCGGAAATTTGTCCGCATCCGCCGCGCAAGATTCTCCAGGTGCACTGTGCCAAACTCACCGGCGTGCTGCTTATCAGGGCTCTGCCATCTTGCCTCTAGGGGATGCACGTGCACGCCAGGCACGCCTTTATACCTCTAGAAAGCGTGTCAGCTGACCTGGAGGTCAGCTGACGTTTTTAGCCTGCCCTGATTGGTTGCTGCTTGGGGTGGAGTCTTCTCTTCAAGGCAGTATATAAGGAAGTGCTTTTCAGTCACACTTCGTCTGTGTTTGCGATACCCTGTGTCAGCACTCAGACCTAGTCAGTTCCCGTGTGATAATCCGGCAGGACCCCGGCTCTTATCACACGTAGCCAGTCTTGTATTTGATATTGCGTCATATACTGGTTTATCGCCAGTATATAGGCATATTGAACCATATTGATTTTCTGTGTATGACTCTGTGCCTGTCTTGACCATCCTTCTGTTTTCTGATTCTGTACTTTGCCAGCCCGTATCGTCATCGACTATTGGCTTGGTTTCTGACTATTCTCTCGTCTCACGTTTCTGTACTGTTGCCGCCTGATCAGTTGCCAAACCTCTATTTGTCTGACCTTTCTCCCTTCAGTGGAATGTCTCCCACTGTAGGGTTACTATCTGAGGCATGCCTCTCTGAGACGCCCGCCCTAGCAGACCGTTACTGCCAGAGGCTGAGACTCCTCCACTGCTTCCCTTGGAGGATCTCACACACGGGGTTCCCATTCAGAGGTAACCACACCTCTGAGGAATTACCGTGTGGTGGACATTTCCACAAACTTGTGAATTTATACTGCATTGTATCTTGTTGCATTTGTTCGTGTGTCTACTACCTTTTTGATCAGCCTGCATTATTAGCAATTCCGCAGATTGCTATATAATCGAGTCAATCCTTGTATTATTGGTGATTCTGCGGATCACCAATAATCAAGGCTCTGGGTGTGACACTGATCTTGACAGATCGTTACAGTGCTGCAGTGCTGCTGCTGTGCCAAGGGTTGTACACAGTGATAACTAAGCTGTTCAGTGATTAACCCCTTCACTATCACTACACTATTGTTAAATCATTAATGTTTTAGTGTGCACTAGTGTCTTCTCCTCTGCTGTCTGACTGTCACTCGGCTCTTGCCACGTGTCACGTAGCACTTGGCAAGTGTCACGTGGCACTTGTCACATGGCACTTGCCAAGTGTCATGTGGCACTTGGCACTTGTCACTTAATACGTGTCACTTGGCACATGTCACGTGGCACTTGGCACAAGACACATGTCACGTGGCACTTGCCAAGTGTCAAGTGGCACTTGGCATGTGGCACATGTCACATGGCACTTGGCACGCGTCACATGGCACTTGGCATGTGTCACGTGGCACATGGCAAATTTGTGTAACAACTCTGAAGTTAATGTGGATTTTTAATCATTTTGGAAAAATGTCCTGACAGCAAGACTTAAGCTGAGCAAAAAGTACTGTATTTACTCTACTGCTGCCCTGTTTGACAACTCCTAGGCTCCATCTTACCCCTTGTGTCATGCACACTTTATAGCTGATAACAAATCCAATATGGTATGTAAGGGATCAGCTCAGAACTTAATGTGGAGTTCCTCTACCCTGCCATCAACATAGAATAATGTGGTTGAGGGGTGTGCTGTGAGCACAGTCAAATTGAAAATAATGGATGGAGTTGCCAGAGATTGTACAGCAGAGCCTAATCTTACCTCTCCGGTTGGCATGATTTCATGAATTCCTTTCTTGGTGCTTTTGAGCCTCACCCTACTATTGGCACCTTTCCTCCATTTCCCAAGGCCATGTTCATACTTCTGTAACATGTTAGCAACCCCATGGGGACACAGAAGAATGACCTGAGGAAGGAAGGAGGAAGAGTAGGCTAGCTGGACAGAGAAATAGTAAAAAAAATAAGGTTCCCGTACTTCAGCTGAAGGGTTCCTTAGCTTAAGATCCCCGCCCCCCATATTTAAAATAACTAAAATATACTGTTCCCAGTTGTGGGGAAAAAAATTATGTTGGGGCAGGCTTTCAGAGGACATCAAACCCAGACTGGCCTATTCATTCACTTGCATCATTAAAAACATTAAAATTGAAGTTTTATACCAGAGAAATAGACCTGCAAAGTTCCACGACGCAGATTCTGCTGCTCCTAGGGAGGCAGAGCTTTGAGCTGTAGCTCTGCCTCCTATCCAGTCAATCTCAGCCCATGTCGGCCTCTCCCAGTGAAAGAAAACTGTCTACATCTGTCCCAAATTATTTATTTAATATATTTTTATTGAGTTTTTCATGAAAATCAACAGTCAAAACCAGAAAATGACAGGTTGAACATAAGACATTGTGAAAATGTATCTAAAGTACATTAAATTGCTCATCATTAATTACCATAAACCTGATACAGTTCAGATGTTAGTTTGTGGCTTACTAATAATTCTGTATCTCGGAAGCAATGCACATGTTTTTATTTTTAAGTGACGCTATTATTATGGCTCAAGTCCCAGAATGAAGGCATTTTTAACTTCTTTTGTTTGCCTTATTTCTGTTGGAACAAAGTCATAGAATTATCTCCTCGAAAAACATCCAGCCTACGGCAAAATGAAATGCATCACGAAAGTAAATGTTTTATTCATCTGCCACTTGCAGTACATTTCATTATGGCAATTCATAAGTGCGGGAAAATTACTTTTGCCTGAAAACGACACTGCAAATGCGAGGTTAGAAGTTTACGGCTATAGTTTATTTCAGCCAAATACTGTAAAAATATCTGAAATGCCTTCTCTTTGCATTTGAAAAAATATTATATTTACATGCAAATAGCTGGCATCAGCATTCAGGACAGCAGCAGTGTCCTGTGTGACCACATCCTTCCTCTATCTAATGTAGCGTTTTAAGCAAAGATCTGTGTAATGCTTTTTGAAACTAGGCGAAGAGAGTGCACTGCAACACACTTACTATTGTTTCCATTTTCAACATTTATTATTATCCAATGTTATCCTGTCGTATCTTATTATAGCATTGTCATTTGCATTCCATTTTGTACACAAGAAAAAAAAACTTGTCAGTTTTGGGTACAAGATAAAGAAATCATAACTGCTAACAAAAAAGGAAAAAAGTCCCAGAGCTTGCCCTCACCACCTGCTGTTTTGTAAATCAGCAGTTAAAGGAAATCTCAACTTCTGCAAAAAGATACCTCCAGGACAACTATATACTGTATCTATAGTTTCAGGGAACACAACAGAACTGACTTTCCATGTATGTAGTGGAAATAGAGTTGCCAGACAACTGTTGTATAATATAGCTTACCTCGCTGAGTATCTTAATACAAAAGTTATAATTGAGGTGTTAGTGGATGAACTGTTTAGACTCTATGCAAAGAGTTTTGTAGGTGTGCTGTTCACCAGTGTTCTACTGTCATGATACAAAAGCAAGTATATTTTCAATAATAAGCTTACTCTGGAAATTCTAAAATATAAAATCTACAAGAACTTACAGAATGGCTTGGTTGCTTGTTTTTTTTTGACTTAAACAGTATCTTACACCAACTTTTCAACTTTAGCCCTTCTTTCAAGGGAATATACAAACTTTTAGTGTGATTGATTCATTTTTGGCAGAAACAATACATTTTATTTTTGTTGCGGTTTGTTTTTCCGTAGGAATTTCTGAAGTTGTATGAAGTAAAGTTTCAGTTTTAAGCTCCATCTGATAGTTTGAGTGCTAAAGTTTTATGTGTGGGAAACAGCCTCAGTTTTACATTATATTAAAGCAACCACTAACATTAGGAAGAGAAAGTCTCCAGACTTGAATGCTGATAACTGGTGTTGGTGAAATAGCTCCCTGTTCGATTCGCTAGCCATTTGATGGAATAGGTCAAAATTGTTCAGGTTGGCATATCCAAACTAAATTTTTTCTTGAACTGTATTTAAGTCAATGGGCCTGATTCACAAAGCGGTGATAACCAAGTTATCACGCCTAAAAGACTTTAGGCGTGATAACCTTTGCACCACTGAGTTAGCACCGCTTTGTGCTGGTGATCGCGCGTAAAGTCTCGCGCGCAAAGTTTTGCGTGGAATCGCACAATTCCACGCGCAGCACCCATAGGGTTTAATGGGCGCATCGCGTGCACCGCGCGCATTGCGCTGTGTGCTGCACGACTGCGCGCGCGGGAATTTCGCGTGAGTTTCTTCTTATCACGGGCTTTTCACCGGCGTGCAAACAGTTTGCACCGCTTTGTGAATCAGTCCCAATGTCACCAAATTCAACATTAAAAGTATGTTAAGGAGAACAAGGCCTAAGGTGTATTATTGGGCTTGTCTCTTGATTTAGTGATTTCTACTGATATACCTGTAGACAGGCTCTGGTCTACCAAATATTGCAAGGTACAGACTCAGAGAGCCTATCACCGGTGGATGTTGGGCAGAAAAATTCACCATATTGTTAATTCCCTCCCTCCCCCAACTGTTTTCCATTGCACTCACAGGTGGGACTAAACCAACCAATCTGTAAGAGGATAGACATTGCATGGCATCATAGTCATGGCAACATAACTATGTACTGCTATATCTATTTGACTTTCACTAGTTGAATAGGATTCTTCTGGTCATAAGCCCACCATGGACAAGTGCATCTGAAATGGGCATGTGTGAATGAGGTTTGTTTACATGCCCAGTAAAACAATGGTAGAAAAAAAAGGCTTGCACGTCTGTATTTGTTCTACTGGGCATATATGGCATGTTCTCTTGCATGCCCAGTTTGGATGCACTCATCTATGGCTGGGAGCATGAACAGAAGATAAAGAGGGATCCTGTGCTGGAACAGTGGGCTCTACACAAATCTGGAAATCCTCTGGACCATCCAAAGGCTTCCAACTACTGAGGTAGTTGTACTGAGTAAGTATTTAACTTTTGTTTTTAAAACACTTCCGGTGAGCTTTAAATAATACTTTAAATAATACTTACTGGATGTTATGTTCTCCAGTGTACTCATCTGCCCTCAAAACGTAATAATTCAATCCATGCAATGTAAAAAGAACTGTAGCTAAATGCTTTGAACTTTTACTCTGAATGGAAAAAATAAAAAAACTCTGTCCTCACACTTTTTCTGAGATAATAGAAAGATTTAATTTTAGGGGAAAAAAAAGAATAATCAAAGAGCTTTGGGGTAAGAAGTATCTGGGAAGGGATAGATCAAAAATAAGGTTTTACTGGAGGGCTCCTTTAGCTGGTTAAGACTCTTGGACTGAAGTAAATTTTATTATTTATAGAGAGCCAACATGTTCAGTGGCAGTGTAAAGCATGCAAAGCATAGAACAATTAGGGAGCAGTGCTACTCGAATACCCCTTTTCAAAATCCGGATCAGATTGGGGCATGACAGTTTTCAGCCAAGACACCTCCAAAAAATTACACAGCAATTGTGTTTTGGGTTAAATATAGGTGCTATCAGTGGCCTGTTGCACCCTGGCAGTGGGAGCTGCACAGGCAGCAGGAGCAGGGCAATGCAGCAGCAGCAGGTGTAACGTGTACCTGGAGCATGCTGGACGTGGCACGTGGCAAGCGGCACTTGGCACAAGTCATATGTCAGGTGGCACTTGCCACCTGTCACGTGGCACTTGGCACGTGTCACGTGGAACTTGGCATGTGTCAAGTGCCACGTGACACGTGCCAAGTGCCACGTGCCAAGTGCCACGTGACACATGCTAAATGCTGAGTGACAGTCAGACAGCAGAGGAGAAGACACTAGTGCACACTAACTGTCACACTGGCACTGCTCACAGCACAGCAGTTCTGTAGAAAGCTAACACAGTAGTACTAGTACTCTATCAATTACTAGCACTGACTGCAGTACTACAGTACTAACTACACAATAACACAGTAATACTATCCCCTAATCCCTAACCTAACTAACCTATACTGTAGCTAGCTAAGGCTAATAGCTGGCCAGCAGGCAGCAGCTGGCCTGGTCTGTGCACAGCACACACACAGACACATAGCAGCTGCTTGCAGTACACACTCTGACTGTCACACAATGGCATCAAGATAATTAACGATTTAACAATAGTGTAATGATAGTGAAGGGGTTAATCACTGAACAGCTTTTGGTTTATCACCGTGTACAGCACTTGGTAGGCCAGCAGGCCTGCAGCACACACTCTGACTGTCACACAATGACATCAAGCTAATTAATGATTTAACAATAGTGTAGTGATAGTGAAGGGATTAATAACTGAACAGCTTTAGGTTTATTATATATATGTACAGCCCTTATATAGGCCAGCAGCACTGGAGCATGTCTCTCAGTGAGCATTCCCAAGCTAGGACGACATGACTCATCATGGCAGCCCTCCTTATTATACAGGGGGCTGGCCAGTGTTCCTTTCTGTGATTGGGTGCTGCTGGGAGCCCTCTGATTGGCTCCAGGAGGTCATCTCCTTAGTTACAGTATTTCGGATCCGGATATCCGCTAATATCCGCGTTATGCGCCCACATACCCACAGATAGCTATCCAGACTTGGGCCCAGGTATCCGGAATCCGAATCCGGTCGGATAGCTGAAAAAAGGTTGGATATCCACGTTACCCGGATATCCAGAATCGGATATCTGGCTTACCTGGATATCTGGAATCCGGATGAGCAGCACTGTTAGGGAGCATAGACACATACGCAGTTAAAACATACTGTACACTCAGGACACCAGTGACACAAGTACCGATACATAGATGTGAAGTATGAATGACATCACCAATACTGATAAATGTTCATTTGACAAATTGCACAGAAACAGGAAACATGATGGGAAGGGTAGTGGTGTTGAGACACTGGAGAATAGATAAAGGGGTTAAGCGATGAGGCACTGAGCTTTAAACATTCAAGTTATAACAAATTATAAGCTTGTCTGAAAGGTG
Source organism: Hyperolius riggenbachi (assembly GCF_040937935.1). Taxonomy (NCBI): domain Eukaryota; kingdom Metazoa; phylum Chordata; class Amphibia; order Anura; family Hyperoliidae; genus Hyperolius; species Hyperolius riggenbachi. The sequence continues at coordinate 139,774,654 of NC_090653.1, forward strand.
TTTCTTGAGGCTAAGTTTGAAAATTTCCAGGTTTGGAGCATGACATACAGGCTGTGTTAGAAAGTTCCTGATGAGAGGTGACACTCATGAGATGTCCTAAACGCAAGAATGAGAAGAGGTGACCAACCTGAACAACAAGATGGTCTCCTGGGAGGAGTGAAGGTTATGGGATGGATGATATCTGTAATAATATATGGAGGGTATAGCCTAAGCAGAGCTTCATATGGTAGTGTTAGGACAAACAGGATCCGTTGGGTGATTGGTAGTCAATGGAGGGATTGGCAGAGAGGGACAGCATAAGAGGAGTGGGAAGATAGATGAATGAGATGAGCAGCAGAGTTTAGTAGGCACTAGAAAGGTGCCAGTTTGTTTTTTGTGAAGGAGAAACTGAGAGCCCAATATAGTGTAGTAGTATTAAAATTGGTTATATTGAAAGAGTACAATTTTATACTCACAAACCAGGGTTACCTCCAGGCAACCACTGTATAGGCAGGTGAGGAGATTGTCCTGTCCTCACTCAGGATTAAGAAGTCGCTCTCTGTAGATAGTAGAAAGAAAGGGATATCCACCTCCACCAGGGGTGGATATATTATATTAATTGTCCTAGGCCATGAGTATAGATGGAGAAGGGAAGACTTGTTAAATGGAGCCTTGTGGTACACCAACAGATAGTGGGCATGGAGAGGACTTAGTTTTGAAATAGGAGACTTTAAGGCTACTTACACACCAAGACGTTGCGTTTTTGTAACAATTGTGGAATTCTCTCCGTGGTCAGCGCACAGGATGTGCGCTGACACTGCGGAAAGCATATAATTTGAGAGAACCCTGCAAAAGGTGCAACGCACCTGTAGAGGGAAATTCCTGTCGGCAAATGGAGCTCTGGAGTGCTGAAGAACAGATCCTCTGCCCTGCCACAGACGCCAGACAGGAATTGTACGAAGGGAAGAAACGCAGGGCAAGATAGCCCTGAAAGAGAGAGAGCAAAGCGACAGAGGGTATGTGTGTCCACCAATCTAGTCGCCACCCTGCGACGATGAACACACAACCATGAAGATGAGGTGAGAAGGCAATCGCGAGAGATGGCGATTGCTAACAGCAACACAAGACCGAATAAGCACAGATGAGGAATTTATGTATGTCCACCAATCTAGTCGCCAACCTGCGACGGTGGACACACAACAGAGGAAACCAAGTGAAAACGCAAACGCAAGAGAAGCGATTGCGAATGAGAATGAGCACAGAGACAGAATGTATGTATGTGCACCAATCTAGTCGCCAACCCGGGACGGTGCACACACAACAGCAGAAACAAAGTAGGAACGCAATCGCGAGAGAGGCGATTGCCAGAGGTGACACCAGGCTTAAGCAAGACAGGGCACCAGAGTAGCAAAGGCACAGCAAATCATACAATGAGAAGATAAGGAAAAAAACAAACGCTAACTAAACATGAACACTGCACTCATACACAACAGCGAACACGTTTACAGCGTGGTCTTCGCATGTTAAGCACAACAGAGACAAGCACGCCTAACTGACCCCCGCCACACAAACACGAAACAGAGAACACGAGCGCTTGCTTAACGGTTACCTCACCGAGCCTACAGCAAGCGTTCGCATCAGACAAGACAGATAGACGGACGGGAAGTAGGATAGGAAAGATCCACTGCTCTTTCCGCCAGAGCGAGTGCGATCCAGGTAAAGTAACAGAGCTAGCAGGATCCACTGCTCTTACCGCCAGAGCGAGTGCGATCCAAGTATAGAAGCAGAGTTAGCAGGATCCACTGCTCTTTCCGCCAGAGCGAGTGCGATCCAAGCAAGACAGACAGATGAGATAGCCGGTGGCAACCGCTGCTCCAGCTATACTCCAAGAAAGCGATCAGAAGGATCCACAGCCGCTACCGCTAGAGGCTAGTGCAATCCAAGTAAGACAGATAAAACAGAAGGGGCTACCAGTAACAACCGCTGCCCTGGTTAGCACCCACAGACAGACAAAACGATTTCCTGATGACCACCGTTGGCGACAGGACAATCGCAACAGAGAGACAATACAGACAAAACAGATAAGCAGGCTAACTGCACTAGAGAGGCTGCTTAGTGCAGTCCCCAGAATTACTCTAAGCTAGCTACAACAATCCAACAGGAAAGGCTGACACTCCAGGAGTGATTTAACAAACCGTTATGACCAGCGAAGCCTTCTAGTCAGCAGCAGGCTTTTATACTGCCAGCCCTCAAACGAGACAGCTGAGCAATTTGCATGTATGCAAATCTCTCAGCAAAGCAACTCTGAAAGTTGCACGATGAAGCCAGGGCTCTTTTCCAGAGACCTGCATCTCTCAGACATAAGGAATGGTCCAACAGCTAGCTGCCTGTGCAGCCAGCTGAGCGGATCATTACAGTACCCCCCCTTCCTCTAGGGACGGATTCAAGAAGTCCCTGAAAACTGGAATTTCCACAAAACTCTAACTGAAGACTCATGAAGGTCGGGACAGCCCGACAAGGCCCAATTCCAGAGTCAGTCCACCCGAAACCGACCTCATCGGAAGCAGAAGCCACCAAAACATGCCCATCAGTACTACAAGTCTCAGTGTAACACCCATCAGGACTGTGAATACCAGAGAAGAAGTCATCGACACCCTCCAGACAATACCCACCACCTTCCAGGGAGTGTCCGAAAATACCAAACCTGCCACAATACCTGTTCGAAGTGTCCCTTTCCAGACTAAAGCCACTGTTGATCCTATCCAGGGTACCAAGCAAAATTTCTCCCGGAATCTCCCAGAACCCTTTGAAGCTCCGCAGAGATTCCAAGAGGCCAGAACGCTCACCAGGCTCACATGGAGAACTACCAAGAACCCCTATGGAGCCTATGATTATTCTGGATTTAGAATTACAAGGACACCCATCAAGATCAGGACTTTCGGGGACCACTTCTGGGCATGCAAGCAGGCAGGCAATATCAGAGCATGTCTCCACTGAGGAAGCATCTGAGCATGCTGGTAACCGAGGCACACTTGGGCCTTCTGGGTCACAGAGCACTTCGAGGTACACCAGCACAGGAGAACCCTCAGGACATGTCGGGGAACTGCCAACCTCAGAGTCCGATACGACAAGACCAACACCAGGACCGGGCAGAAAATCATCACGAGTGGAGGTTACAGGTACTGGTCTTTTAAAAGAAGACTCGGACTCAAATTCAGAAATTTCTGTGACTGTAATATCATGATTGACTACACATGAGTGGAGCTCCACCAGAGCTGCAAAGGTAGTCAGTACAACAGCAATGCCCACTGAGACAGAATGCAAAATTTGCGAATCCAAGATCGCTTTAGGTTGTGAAACTGCCTCTTCCATAGCGCAAACCTCCGCAATCTGCAGCCCAGACTGTAAAGTGTTCAGGACAGACACACTGGAGCAACTGTCCGGGCAACACTACAGTCCTACCAGGAGTCTCTGCAGTGCAGTGAATATTAATTAGCCATGTGTCTGGCTGCAGGGGAGGAGGAGGGGAGACCTCCTCCTCCAACATTACTAGGCATGTGCAAGCAGTCTAACGCTGCTTATCCCAGTATAACGTACAGCATGCAGCACTTTGTTTAAACGTGCCGTGTTACTATGTAGTGCAACGTGGGCACTGTGAACAGCACAATTGATTTTACAGTGCTGTGAGTTAGGCTGCGTTACTGGCTGCTGTAACGTGGGACTTTAACATCCCACTGTGAAACCAGCCTAAAAGAACATCTAGAAAGGTAGGAGGTAATCCAAGAATGTGCTGAGCCCTTGACACCCAGTGACAAGAGTGTCTGGAGAAGCAGAGTGACCAAAAGTGTCAAAGGCAGAGGAAAGGCCATGGAGTATTAGTACAGTAAATTGGCCTTTGCACTTTGCAACAATGATGTAATTTGCAACTTTGATGAGAACTGTTTCAGTGAAATATTCGACTGGAAGCCAAACTGGAGGGGTCTTACAAGCTAGTAGACAGTAAGTCAGTTAGTTCTGAATAGATGTTTCATTCCAGCAGTTTGGAAGCAAAGGGAAGAAGTCAGACTGGATGATAAAACTAGAGAGGGCTGTAGTGTCCAAAGAAGTTTTTTTTTCTTTTCTTTTTTTGATTAGTGGTCTTATGATTGCTTGAAAAAATTAGGAAGGGAAAATTGAATTGAAATTGAAGAGGAAATTTAATTGAAAATGAAACTGAAATAATTTTATGACTTTAAAAATACTTCAATGAACTAAAAAGAGGAGTGCTTGTGTTTGAAATTGGATTATTGAAATTCTGAAACCCTAATTTGCCAGTCACCCCATTTCAGCACCCAGAAATATGGAAAGAGTCAAGTGGAGTTCACTTGCCCCAAATTCAAACAACAACACTACTAAAGAGTTTTTAATGTAAATGCATAAAGTTATTTTATAACAATTACCGTATTTTTCGCCGTATAAGACGCACTTTTTCTTCCCCAAAATTGTTGGGGAAAAGTGGGTGCGTCTTATGCGGCGAAGGTACAGATTTTGTTATGCAGAGGTGCGCAGGGAAGTGGTATATACGTTACCTGCTCCTGCCGCCGCGCTCCTGGCTCCAGTCCTGCTTCGCGATACTCTTCTGCCATCCACCGATGCCTGCTGCTACAGCCGCCGCGCTCCTGGCTCCAGTCCTGCTTCGGGATCCTCTTCTCCCATCTACCGCTGTTGCAGCCGCCGAACATCGCTGGCCGGTGAGTCCTAATTAGCCGTGCGGTGATTACGCAATCAGCACACGTGCGCCGGGGTCACGCATGCGTGACCCCGCATGCGTGACCCCGGCGCACGTGTGCTGATTGCGTAATCACCGCGCGGCTAATTAGGACTCACCGGCCAGCGATGTTCGGCGGCTGCAACAGCGGTAGATGGGAGAAGAGGATCCCGAAGCAGGACTGGAGCCAGGAACGCGGCGGCTGTAGCAGCAGGCATCGGTGGATGGCAGAAGAGGATCGCGAAGCAGGACTGGAGCCAGGAGCGCGACGGCAGGAGCAGGTAACGTATATACTGTAATTACGCTGCTAGCACAGGGGGATATGGACAGGGGGACATGGCCGGCACAGCGGGACACGGACGGCACAGGGGGACACTGACAGGGGGAAATGGCTGGCAGGAGGACACTAACAGGGGGACATGGCTGGCACCGGGACACAGACAGGGGGGCATGGCTGGCACAGGGACACTGACAGGGGGGCATGGCTGGCACAGGGACACTGACAGGGGGGCATGGCTGCCACAGGGACACTGACAGGGGGACATGGCTGGCACAGGGACACTGACAGGGGGGCATGGCTGCCACAGGGATACTGACAGGGGGACATGGCTGGCACAGGGACACTGACAGGGGGACATGGCTGCCACAGGGACACAGACAGGGGGACATGGCTGGCACAGGGACACTGACAGGGGAACATGGCTGGCACAGGGGGACATGCCTGGCACAGGGACACTGACAGGGACATGGCTTGCACAGGGGGAGACTGACAGGGGGACATGGCTGCCACAGGGGGACATGGTTGGCACAGAAGTGCATGGTTGGCACAGAAGGGCATGGTTGGCACAGGGGGAAACAGCAGGCACAGGGGAACACAGGAACAGCCAATCCCTACACTGACCACATAGGGGAACACAGGCAGGCAACATGGGAATAGGCAATCATTACACTGTCCCCTTATGTGGTCAGTGTAATAGTATGTAGAGTAACTGGGGGGTGAAAAGTCCATAAGACGCCCCTGCATCATAGACGCACCAAGGTTTAGTTTTTTCTTTTTTTCCTGATTTTTGCCTTCTAAATCTGGGTGCGTCTTATATGTCGGAGCGTCTTATACGGCGAAAAATACGGTACCAATAAATGATGTCATGACTTACTGAATCTTCCAAAATCCCTGTGTATATCGTTACACAATGTACATGTTTTCCAAAATGAATGTCATCGTTGTAAACATAAATTAGTAGGAAAAAACAAACCCATCCTTTCTGATTTTGTACCCACATGATTTAAAAATCAAGTGACATTTCCATTCAGACTGATGAGACACAAAACATTGTACAATTTCCATCATCCTGAAACCACTGTACCATTCAGGCTAGATAGTGACCAAATGACCCAGTTCATATTGATGGAAAAGAAAAATGGTAATTACTACTTCACAGCATATTATTGATTACATTGTGAGCAACAAGGTGTCCCATATGTGTGTGTGTAGCTTGGAGATCCTTTTTTGATCATTAAAAAAAGACCTGGAAGGCTTTTTTGTCATTAAGATAATTAAATATGGTTTATTGTTAACGCCATAATTAGCAGAGACACCAATGGAGCACATTTCTGGTGTGCGTCATTTCTATTTCTTGACAGAGTTCAGTCCGAATAATTATTTGACTGCTTTAGCCCAGTGCTATTGAACGTTCATTTTCTACACTTGCTAAAAGTTAATAAAAGAAAACACAGAAACAATTGATGGCTGATTAAAAGTATCCAGGAAGTAAGATGGGAAAATGTGCAATAAAATAATCAATAAAAGAATAATGAAATTACATTTAGTAATATAAAGCTCATATTGATAAATGGATGTTATTAAGGCTTTTGTCCAGCGATATGGAAGATAACACAATTAATGCAGCAAGAGTGCATAAAAACAGCTTCCAGTGCTCCTTGCCAAGAATGCAAGTGCTTTAATTTTAACTCGAAATATATCTCTGAATGGAATCACAAAAGCTGCAAGAGGTTTAACCTCCCTGGCGGTAACGCCGACCTGAGCTCGGGGTAGGAAATATGAGCTGCGAGCGGTAAACCCAAGCTCAGGTCGGGGCAGCGAATTACCTGATTTCCTAGATGTTTAGGAGTCCTGCGCGTGATCTGTGCTGTGCAGCGGAACTCCAGCCTCTGTCTCTGGCTGTTTGCAGCATTTCAGGCGTCCGGGATCCCCACATCCCCGCTCTTGTTCCGCCAATCAGTGCAGTGGTTACGTCGGCGGGACTAAGTTTAAAATGGCCATGAACTTTTTTTTATGCAGATGTATACATATACAGTATATATATATATATATATATATATATATATATATATATATATATATACCATATATATATATATACATATACCATATATATATATACATATATACCATATATATATATATATATATATATATATAAAAATACCAAGGAGTAAGCAGCACAAACCAATTTTTTATGCAATTCTATGCAAAGCATGCACGCAGCGCTGGAGGTCCCCAGACTCCATAAGAAATATATAAGTACAGAGGGGCTGCAGCACACAACAGGAAAACAGTGACAGGGGCTCTTGGTTACGCTTTAACGTGCTTAAGCTCACCAACTGCGCCAAAGTGTCCCCGATCTGGTGAGTCCTACTCTACCATGCAAAATGCCAGTTTTTATAAGCAGTCTAGTGGGAACTAAACCAAAAACCCAAGAGTCAACTAAATGGGAAGAAAAGGAAATTAAAAACACCTTACCTTTCACTAGCTACCAAATGAACTCTCTGAACATGTGCAATGCACTCATTTATATGCTTAACTGTGCTAGAGGTGGGTGTGGTTATGCAGGCTTACAGGGGAAAATTAGAAATAAATACTAAGGGGTAAGCAGCACAAACCAAATTTTTATGCAATTCTATGCAAAGCATGCACGCAGCACAGGAGGTCCCCAACCTCCATAAGAAATATATAATTACAGAGGGGCTGCAGCACACAACAGGAAAACAGTGACAGGGGCTCTTGGTTACGCTTTAACGCGCTTAAGCTCACCAACTGCGCTGTAAGCCTGCATAACCACACCCACCTCTAGCACAGTTAAGCATATAAATGAGTGCATTGCACATGTTCAGAGAGTTCATTTGGTAGCTAGTGAAAGGTAAGGTGTTTTTAATTTCCTTTTTTTTCCCATTTAGTTGACTCTTGGGTTTTTGGTTTAGTTCCCACTAGACTGCTTATAAAAACTGGCATTTTGCATGGTAGAGTAGGACTCACCAGATCGGGTACACTTTGGCGCAGTTGGTGAGCTTAAGCGCGTTAAAGCGTAACCAAGAGCCCCCCCACACCCTCTAAAACAATTAGAAGATTTTTCTGGAAACATAGCATGGAGTCTAACTGGAGTGAGGTGAGACCTATGTAGCACTTTAAGGGATGTTTCAACAAAAGAATAATAAATAGAGTTTTTATGAATAGATTCATTTATCTCACACCATGTCTCTCTTTCTAAAGAAATGTGTAAGTCATTCTCCCAGTCTATCATATACTTATGTTTGTTTATGTTAGAACTATTATTCAAAACAAAATATAATATGGATATCATACCCTTTCTAAACAGATTATTTAAACAAATAAATTCAAATTGAGTATGGAAATCTATAGATTTAGCTTTAAATTTGGATGCAAAAAACTTGTAAAATGGATCTAGATAGTTTAAAGATAAAGTAGGTAATTTTTTAGATCTAATAATTTGGTATAAAGACGGAAGTTTTTGTTTATGGCATAAATGAATACGTTTACTAATGTTACAATTATTGTTACTATTCCATGTTGAGAATTTTGAATGTAACCGCTTAGGAAGATCTGGGGAACCTGATATCTCAGCCATGCCAGAATTTTTTGTTTGTAAATTATATTTAAATCTATTTTTTCTCCATACTCTCAAAGAATGTAATGTTGATGGTAAACAATATTTTGGTAAATTTCGTGTGTAACTCCATAATACTCCAGGCCATGAAAATGGGGCAATAACAGATTCTTCTAATTGTACCCATAAAGGAGATAAGTTACCATTTTCCACAGATATTAATTGTGCAATCTGGGCTGCTGTATAATATTTTTTGATATCTGGGACTGATAAACCTCCATCTTTTTTTGATAACAACATAAGTTTAGATGAAATTTTGGGTTTTTTACCACACCAAATAAATTTACAGCCCCTCTCTGCCAGTCCCTCCATTGGTTACCAGTTGCCCAAAGGATCCAGTTTAAACTTTTCACGCTTGCATACAAAGCTCTACACAAGCTATCACCTCCATACATTTCCTCTTTAATCTCCAGGTACCTCCCCACCCGGACCCTCCATTCCTCACAGGAGACCCTTTTGTCCTCCAGCCTAGTCACCTCCTCTCACTCTCGCATCCAAGACTTCTCACGGGCTGTCCCTTTCCTTTGGAACGCTCTCCCTCAGCCAGTTCGTCATGCCACGAGTCTGGAAACCTTCAAACGTACTCTGAAAACACACCTGTTCCGACAAGCCTATAAATTGCTATAGGCAGCACTGAAGGCACACTGGCTCACCCACTAACCCCTGTGTTTCCGTCCCTGTTGTTTCCTCCCCACTACCTTCTAGATTGTAAGCTAGCAAGGGCAGGGACCTCCTCCTAGTGTTTCTCATACCGCTGTAATTTTAACATATGCACATGTACCCACTACACATCAACTATGTATGCATCTGCATTTTTTCTATTCAATGTCATGACTGTATAGTGTCTTTTACTTCTCATGTATATTTGTTCCCCATTATTTGTTTGTAATCAGGGCCGGCCCTAGACTTTTTGCCGCCTGAGGCAAATTTTGAAAAAATTGCCGCCGCTGAGCTGAAGGGGTAGCTGGCAGGATGGGGGTATTGTGCCTAGCGGTGGGGAGGGGGGTCGGACCCCCCCTCCCTCGCCTGGGTCCCCCGATCTGCGCTCCCCTCCAGCTTTAAATGTAGCGTAAGCAGCCGACAGACAGTAAGTGGCACGGGCGGGGGATCACTCACCTTCCTACACCTTCCTCGTTCCAACGTGCGCTCCACTGACGTCACTTCCTGCAACGCCGGCCACGTACAATACAGTGGGCGGCGTTGCAGGAAGTGACATCAGTGGAGCGCACGCTGGAACGAGGAAGGTGTAGGAAGGTGAGTGATCCCCCGCCCGTGCCACTTACTGTCTGTCGGCTGCTTATGCTACATTTAAAGCTGGAGGGGAGCGCAGATCGGGGGACCCAGGCGAGGGAGGCCCAATATCCCCGTCCTGCCAGCTACCCCTCCAGCTCGGCAGCCGGCCCTCCTGCACCCACGGACGGGCGGATGCCGCCCCTAGAACTTTGCTGCCTGAGGCAAAAGTTTCACCCCGCCTCATGAGCGGGCCGGCCCTGTTTGTACTAAGTACAGTGCTACTGAAGATGTTGGCGCTTTATAAATAAATAATAATAATATATATGCATTAGAGATGGGCCGAACTGTTCCAGGCGAACTTTGGGGGTTCGCGTTCGCCTGCATCAGGCGAACTTTTGCGGAAGTTCGATTCGCCCCATAATGCTGTATTGAGCAAAATTTGTAGCCTCCATTTCACTGTCAGCAGACATGTTATTGTCAAACACACTGCTTTCAGTGCTAGAGAACCCGCCCACCCTCCCTTCAAGCTAGGTCCTTTATACCATTTGACTCAGTTGTCTGGCTACACTAATTAGTTATGGGACAGCTGCTACACACTCTGCTAGGGAGATTTTAATTGGCCTCCCTCCACCCTCCTCCCTCCACCCTCCTCCACCCTCCTCCTCCCTCCTTCCACCCTCCTCCTCCCTCCTTCCACCCTTCCACCCTTCCACCCTTCCACCCTTCCACCCTTCCACCCTTCCACCCTTCCACCCTTCTACCCTTCTACCCTTCTACCCTTCTACCCTTCTACCCTTCTACCCTTCTACCCTTCTACCCTTCTACCCTTCTACCCTTCTACCCTTCTACCCTTCTACCCTTCTACCCTTCTACCCTTCTACCCTTCTACCCTTCTACCCTTCTACCCTTCTACCCTTCTACCCTTCTACCCTTCCACCCTTCTACCCTTCCACCCTTCTACCCTTCCACCCTTCTACCCTTCTACCCTTCCACCCTTCTACCCTTCCACCCTTCCACCCTTCTACCCTTCCACCCTTCTACCCTTCCACCCTTCCACCTTTCTACCCTTCCACCCTTCCACCCTTCCACCCTTCTACCCTTCTACCCTTCTACCCTTCTACCCTTCTACCCTTCTACCCTTCTACCCTTCTACCCTTCTACCCTTCCACCCTTCCACCCTTCTACCTATTCCCTCCTCCCTCCTCCCTCCTACCAGAGGGTCTCTTCTGCCAGGGAATTATACTATTTTAAAAACCAGTATACATCATACCATAGCTGGGAATACATACATGAGTATACATCATACCATAGCTGGGGATACATACATGAGTATACATCATACCATAGCTGGGAATCAAACCCAGATCTCACTGTGTGGTGGGCACATCACCCTAAGCACTGTACCACTACAGAAGTAAGTGAAGCTAGCCTAAAATTTAACATTTATGCTCAATGCAATAGAACCATTAGGTTGCTTAAAGGAGAACTGTAGTGAGAGGTATATGGAGGCTGCCATATTGATTTCCTTTTAAGCTATACCAGTTGCCTGGCAGCCCTGCTGATCTATTTGGCTGCAGTAATAATAATAATCCAAACATTTGTATAGTGCTTTTCTCCTGTCGGACTCAAAGCGCTCAAGAGCTGCAAGCCACAGGGACGCGCTCAAGAGGCCACCCTGCAGTGTTAGGGAGTCTTGCCTTGAACTCCTTACTGAATAGGTACTTGACCTAGCCAGGATTCAAACCCTGGTCTCCCATGTCAAAGGCAGAGCCCTTAACCAGTACACTATCCAGCCACTGTAGTGTGAATCACACCAGAAACAAGCATGCAGCTAATCTTGTCAGATCTTACAAAAATGTCAAACACCAGATCTGCTGCATGCTTGTTCATGGTCTAGGGCTAAAAGTATTGGAGGCAGAGGATCTGTAGGATAGCCAGGTAACTGGTATTGCTTAAAAGGAAATCAATATGGTAGCCTCCATATACCTTTCACTACAGTTCTCCTTTAAGCAACCTAATGGTTCTATTGCATTGAGCATAAATGTTAAATTTTAGGCTAGCTTCACTTACTTCTGTAGTGGTACAGTGCTTAGGGTGACGTGCCCACCACACAGTGAGATCTGGGTTCGATTCCCAGCTATGGTATGATCTGGTGTTTGACATTTTTGTAAGATCTGACAAGATTAGCTGCATGCTTGTTTCTGGTGTGATTCACACTACTGCAGCCAAATAGATCAGCAGGGCTGCCAGGCAACTGGTATAGCTTAAAAGGAAATCAATATGGCAGCCTCCATATACCTCTCACTACAGTTCTCCTTTAAGCAACCTAATGGTTCTATTGCATTGAGCATAAATGTTAAATTTTAGGCTAGCTTCACTTACTTCTGTAGTGGTACAGTGCTTAGGGTGACGTGCACTGCCCACCACACAGTGAGATCTGGGTTCGATTCCCAGCTATGGTATGATCTGGTGTTTGACATTTTTGTAAGATCTGACAAGATTAGCTGCATGCTTGTTTCTGGTGTGATTCACACTACTGCAGCCAAATAGATCAGCAGGGCTGCCAGGCAACTGGTATAGCTTAAAAGGAAATCAATATGGCAGCCTCCATATACCTCTCACTACAGTTCTCCTTTAAGCAACCTAATGGTTCTATTGCATTAAGCATAAATGTTAAATTTTAGGCTAGCTTCACTTACTTCTGTAGTGGTACAGTGCTTAGGGTGACATGCCCACCACACAGTGAGATCTGGGTTCGATTCCCAGCTATGGTATGATGTATACTCATGTATGTATCCCCAGCTATGGTATGATGTATACTCATGTATGTATTCCCAGCTATGGTATGATGTATACTGGTTTTTAAAATAGTATAATTCCCTGGCAGAAGAGACCCTCCTCCCTCCGGTAGGAGAGAGGAGGGAATAGGTAGAAGGGTGGAGGGTGGAGGCCAATTAAAATCTCCCTAGCAGAGTGTGTAGCAGCTGTCCCATAACTAATTAGTGTAGGCAGGCAAATGGTATAAAGGACCTTGCTTGGAGGAGGGAGGGTGGGCGGGTCCTCCAGCAGTGATGTGTATTTCACTCAATTAGGTGTGGCTCCAGGTATTAGAGCTTTTGAAACATGTTTTCTATCATTTTTCCAGTTGATAGAATTTTTTTAAACTTTCAAAGTTCGCCTCCCCATTGAAGTCTATTGCGGTTCGCGAACTTTTTCGCGAACCGAACCTTTCGCGGAAGTTCGCGAACAGGGTTTGTGAACCTAAAATTGGAGGTTCGGCCCAACTCTGATATGCATGTGTGTGTATGTATATATACGCCGCCTGCACCGACCTACGCCTGGATTTTGACTACTATCTGCCTGCCTTATTTGTACAGTTTCACAATTTTTTAAGTTTATTTATAAATTGAATTAATTCAAAAAAATGTGTGTTCTAGTATTTTTATTTATACGCAGAATGTCTACCAGGCTTTTATTCTGGCATATTTTCCTGAGTTATGACTTAAGAATTAGAGGCCTACAATTCTTGAAAAACAATGTACCACTTTTGACTCATAATTCCAGACAGAAATGCACCGCCAGGGAGGTTAATAATGTAAGGATCCTTGGGTGATCACTGGCTTACTTTGAAATCTTATACCCTGATGTCCACCACGAGCTTCAATAACAGACAAACCCCTGCTTGTAGGAGAGACTAAAACACCGAGCTAACTTTGCTTGCCCCCGGGACATAACTATGCAAGGTATATGATCTGGGACTGCTGAAAATGATGTAACATCTCATAGCCAAACACAGAGTCCAGGGACAAAACCAAAAGGTCAAATACTGAAGTTCAGAAGACTGCACTCCAAGGGACAGGCAAACTAAAGGTCAGGAATTAGCCAGGGGTCATACACAGTAGATCAGCTAGGAGGATCAACCAGGGATGAGACAAGAGAGAGTGGTCAGAACAGGCAGAGGTCAATGCAGGCAGTAATCCAATGATGTGGTCCAAAGTTCAAGCAGGATCATCACACAAGATCAGTCTGAAATTACACCATAGCAGCTTAGGCACACAACAGCTAAACACAATCATGGAAAGGCACAATGGCATGGGAAGAGCTTTATTGGGGCTGGGACTAATCAGGTAGAACAGCAAGTGCCAACAGCCCATAGGCTGCCAACAGGGCCGTGCAGAGGATTCTCAAGGGGGGGTGCTCACATTTGAAAAAGGGGCCCTAATCGATAAATCGTTCTAAATTGTGTATGTAATACCCCTTCTCCAGAAAGCACTAGGCAGTCTTAACCCCCCCCCACCACCACCACCACACATACACACACACACACACACACACACACACACACACACACACACACACACACACACACACACACACACACACACACCTTTATAGAAGTATCAGGCAGACTTTGTGTCTTCTTCCAACCAACTTCTTTGGTGCCACCACCCTCAAATCAGCAGTCATAGGTGCGCACTATTAGAGTGGGCACAGTGGAGCCTGATGTAGGCATGGACTCACCTTTCATTACTGGGACCTTTGTCCCTCTAGATCAGCACCCAAGCTTCTTTTCAGGCAAAGAAGCAGTGGTTGCCAATATACAGTGGTTGCTAAGCATTAGTAGATGCAAAACTGCAGTAAGTGCCAAGGTGCAGTGGGTGCCCAGATGCACTGGGTGGTAAGACGCAAAGGTCCAGTTTGTGCTAAGTTGCAGTGGGTGCCGATGAGCCAAAGTACAGTCCGTGTCAAGCTGCTGTGGGTACCAAGGTCCAGTGTTTGGGTGTTTATTTGCAGTGGGTGCTATGCAGTAATGAGTGCTGAATGAGTAGCAGATGGTGATAAACAATAGTGGGTGCCATGTGAGTGCTAATTGGTACAGGGAGCCATGTGAGTGTTGGACATGAGTGAGTAGGGAGTGCCATGTGTGGTCTGGATGTGTGCCATGGGAGAGTACTGAGTCTCATATGGGTTCGGACCAAGGATGGGTACTGGGTGCTATATGGGTGCTGGCTATGGATGGGTACTAGGTGCATATAATGGCTTTGGAACTTTGTGCTGTGTGAGTACTATGCCATGTGGGTGTTGATTATGGGGGTTATAGGGTGTCATGTGGGTCTTAGGTGCTAATACTGAGTGCCAAGTGGGTACTGGGAGCGAGTACATGGTAACATATGGGTGATGGGTGCTGGCTAGTGGGGTATTTGTCATGTGAGTGCTAAAGGCAGATGCTGGGTGCCATGTGGGTTCTGGGTGCTGGCACAGGGTGTCATGTGCATTCTGGCTGTATGGGTTGGTGTCAAGCATCATGTAGGTGTTGATTGCAGGTACTCAAGCCCTTGTGAGTTCTGGGTGCAAGTACTGGATGCCATATGTGAGTGTTTGGTGTTTGTGCTGGGCACCAAGTGGAGGCTTAGTGCAACTGGAAGTACTGCAGATGAAACATGTGGGTTTTGGGTGCAGGTACATTGGTGCGCATACTTGGTGCATTGCCTGCACTAGGTGCTAGCTGTGGGTGGGCATTGTGTGCCATGTGGAT
This sequence comes from Hyperolius riggenbachi, assembly GCF_040937935.1. Taxonomy (NCBI): domain Eukaryota; kingdom Metazoa; phylum Chordata; class Amphibia; order Anura; family Hyperoliidae; genus Hyperolius; species Hyperolius riggenbachi. Next base: position 139,790,072 of record NC_090653.1, read on the forward strand.
TCTGAGTGCAGGTACTTTTGGTGCTAGTACTGGTTTATGTGAGTTCAGATAATGTGCAAGAACTGTGCCAAGTGGGTGTGAGTACTGGGTGCCAGCTATAGGGTGAATGATGCAAGTACTAAGTGCCATATGGAGGTTGGATATAAGTATTGGGTGCAGGGTGCTTGGTGCAAGTACTGGGTGCTTGCTATAGTGGGGGTTACTGGTTGAGTGTAATGTGGGTGCTGAATATTGGTGGGATTGCGGTGGGTGCAGGGAGTGGGAGGTCACTGTGGGTACTGCTATGAATGGCATAATTGCTGCTAGGGGAGGTAGAGGTCAGTGTGGGTGCTGGTGGAAGGGTAGGTCACTGTGGGTGCTGGGAGAGGTCATTGTAGTTATTGGAGGAGGGAGTAGTTGTGGATGCTGTGTGTTGGGAGAGATCAGTGTGGGCGCTGCTTTTGGGATGGGAGGTCCCTGTAAGTGCTGCAGGGGACAGGAGGGTAGCCGCTGGGGGAGAGAAAGATCACTGTGGGTGCTGGGGGAAGGATAGGTCAGTGTGGGTGCTGGGGTAGGCAGGATCACTGCTAGATTTGGGGAAGGAGAGGTGATTGTGGGTGGTAGGTGAAGGGAGAGGTCACTGTGGGAGGGAGAGGTCACTGTGGGTGCTGGGGAAGGAGATGTCACTGTGGGTGCTGGTGGAGGGAGAGGTCACTGTGGGTGCTGGGGAAGGAGATGTCACTGTGGGTGCTAGGTGGAGGGAGAGGTCACCCTGGGTGCTGGTGGAGGGAGAGGTCACTGTGGGTGGTAGGTGGAGGGAGAGGTCACTGTGGGAGGGAGAGGTCACTGTGGGTGCTGGGGGAGGGAGAGGTCACTGTGGGTGCTAGGTGGAGGGAGAGGTCACTGTGGGTGCTAGGGGAGGGAGAGGTCACTGTGGGTGCTAGGTGGAGGGAGAGGTCACTGTGGGTGCTAGGTGGAGGGAGAGGTCACTGTGGGTGCTGGTGGAGGGAGAGGTCACTGTGGGTGCTAGGTGGAGGGAGAGGTCACTGTGGGAGGGAGAGGTCACTGTGGGTGCTGGGGGAGGGAGAGGTCACTGTGGGTGCTAGGTGGAGGGAGAGGTCACTGTGGGTGCTAGGTGGAGGGAGAGGTCACTGTGGGTGCTGGTGGAGGGAGAGGTCACTGTGGGTGCTAGGTGGAGGGAGAGGTCACTGTGGGAGGGAGAGGTCACTGTGGGTGCTGGGGGAGGGAGAGGTCACTGTGGGTGCTAGGTGGAGGGAGAGGTCACTGTGGGTGCTAGGTGGAGGGAGAGGTCACTGTGGGTGCTGGGTAAGGGAGAGGTCACTGTGGGTGCAAGGTGGAGGGAGAGGTCACTGTGGGTGCTAGGTGGAGGGAGAGGTCATTGTGGGTGCTAGGTGGAGGGAGAGGTCACTGTGGGTGCTGGGTGGAGGGAGAGGTCACTGTGGGTGCTGGGGGAGGGAGAGGTCACTGTGGGTGCTGGGGAAGGAGATGTCACTGTGGGTGCTAGGTGGAGGGAGAGGTCACTGTGGGTGCTGGGGAAGGAGATGTCACTGTGGGTGCTAGGTGGAGGGAGAGGTCACCCTGGGTGCTGGTGGAGGGAGAGGTCACTGTGGGTGGTAGGTGGAGGTAGAGGTCACTGTGGGAGGGAGAGGTCACTGTGGGTGCTGGGGGAGGGAGAGGTCACTGTGGGTGCTAGGTGGAGGGAGAGGTCACTGTGGGTGCTAGGGGAGGGAGTAGTCACTGTGGGTGCTAGGTGGAGGGAGAGGTCACTGTGGGTGCTAGGTGGAGGGAGAGGTCACTGTGGGTGCTGGTGGAGGGAGAGGTCACTGTGGGTGCTAGGTGGAGGGAGAGGTCACTGTGGGTGCTGGGGGAGGGAGAGGTCACTGTGGGTGCTAGGTGGAGGGAGAGGTCACTGTGGGTGCTAGGTGGAGGGAGAGGTCACTGTGGGTGCTGGTGGAGGGAGAGGTCACTGTGGGTGCTAGGTGGAGGGAGAGGTCACTGTGGGAGGGAGAGGTCACTGTGGGTGCTGGGGGAGGGAGAGGTCACTGTGGGTGCTAGGTGGAGGTAGAGGTCACTGTGGGTGCTAGGTGGAGGGAGAGGTCACTGTGGGTGCTAGGTGGAGGGAGAGGTCACTGTGGGTGCTAGGTGGAGGGAGAGGTCATTGTGGGTGCTAGGTGGAGGGAGAGGTCACTGTGGGTGCTGGGGGAGGGAGAGGTCACTGTGGGTGCTAGGTGGAGGGAGAGGACACTGTGGGTGCTGGGTGGAGGGAGAGGTCACTGTGGGTGCTGGGGGAGGGAGAGGTCATTGTGGGTGCTGGGGGAGGGAGAGGTCACTGTGGGTGCTAGGTGGAGGAAGAGGTCACTGTGGGTGCTAGGTGGAGGGAGAGGTCACTGTGGGTGCTAGGTGGAGGGAGAGGTCACTGTGGGAGGGAGAGGTCACTGTGGGTGCTGGTGGAGGAAGAGGTCACTGTGGGTGCTAGGTGGAGGGAGAGGTCACTGGGGGTGCTAGGTGGAGAGAGGTCACTGTGGGAGGGAGAGGTCAGTATGGGTCCTAGGTGGAGGGTGAGGTCAGTATGCCACACTAGGATTCCTATCCAGGCCTCTTCACCTGAAAGTGTCCCAGGCGGAGGCGGAGCTTCTCGCGGGTGGGCGAGGCTTACCGCGGTAGGGGGCGGGGCTTATTTTGCGCGATCAGAGGGGCCTTTTTTGCTGTTTTTAAAAAGGGGGGGTGCCTGGGCACCCAGAGCACCCCCCTCTGCACGTGCCTGGCTGCCAAAGTAACAGAATGGTCGATTGGTCACTCAACTCTTCAATCAATTACCCTTCAGCTGCTTATACTGCCTCTGAAGGCAATAAGTAGAGATGGCCCGAACCTCTGATTTTAGGTTCACAAACCGCGTTCGTGAACCTCCACAAACGTTCACGAACTTGCGAACTTTCTCGAACCACAATAGACTTCAATGGGGAGGCGAACTTTGAAAACTAGAAACATTTATGCTGGCCACAAAAGTGATGGAAAAGATGTTTCAAGGGGTCTAGCATCTGAGTTTTTGCATGGGGGAGTGGGATACATGCCAAAAGTCCCAGGGAAAAATCTGCATTTGACGCAAAACAGCGTTTTAAGGGCAGAAATCACATTGCATGCTAAATTGGAGGCCTAAAGTGCTTTAAAACATCTTGCATGTGTATACATCAATCAATCAATCAATCAGGGAGTGTAATTAGTGAACTACTTCACACTGACAGACCAAAATCACTGTGTAACACACCGCAAAAAGCTGTTTGTGTAGTGATGGCCGTGCTGGACTGGTGCGCACCATGGCCAGAGTGCAAACCATGGCAGTTTTCAAGCCCATATGGTCGCCGGGCTGAGGTAGCTCAATGACAGAACAGTGACTGTCCAGCTGATCGAATTTGGTCTGTCCACAATGAAGCAACGACCTTATTATCTTGGGTGTGCCCCCCCCCCCCGTGACACTCATATAGCCGTCGGTCATTGCTTCATTGTGATACGCAAGCCCTTTCACCGTGGCAACGTAACGATCATGAAGGGGAATTCACACATGTACATGCCTTTTGTTTTGTTGTTGCAGCTGCAGTGCAGCCAGAAAAATTAGGCAGGCATGTACACGCACCAGAAAAATTAATATAGTGGCCACTGCTAGCAGCGGCCTTAAAAATTCAGGAATCTGCCTGGAGTCCTGGTGGACTTGGGGCAGGCAGTCACACAGCATGCAGGCAGAGATGCTGTGTGTGGGGACTGACTTAGTCTTCGGGCTGGCCTGACCGTGCTTTGCAGACCAGGCATCCGTGGTCAAATGGACCCTTGACCCACCGCTGTGTGCCAGAGATGTCACCACTTGCCTTTCAACATCACGGTACAGTTTAGGTATCGCCTTTTTTGAGAAAAAATTGCGGCCTGGTATCTTCCACTGTGGTGTGTGGCTTTGCTTTTGTGTGCTGCTTTTCCTAAGGTGGTCATGCCATTGCAGTTTGTGCTTTGTAATCATGTGCCTTCGTAAGGTAGTTGTCCCTACGCGAATCTTGGTCTTTCCACGGCTCAATTTTCGGTGCCAGAGAGCACAGATGGCATTGCTCTCATCTGAGGCAGACACACAAAAAAAATGTCCACACCGCTGAGCAATGGGGTGATGGCACTTTGGTGGTGGCGGCAGACTGTGTGTTAAGTGTGTTATAATTTAAGTAGGCCTCAGTTATTTGGCCTGAGTTTTATGTAAAAGGCTTGTCCGCAGAGTATGCCTTTAAAATAAATAGAGTTTCTTGTGATGCAGGCATCCATCTCAGTGTCTGCGTGAAGCAGATGATACACACAGATACTGAGAACATGTTTCTGAAAGAAGGCCACAGGCCTACACTGACCTCAACATGTACACCACAAGAACAATCAACATAGGCCATGTTTACCAAAATACCACATTCCAGTAAGTAAGGGAAAAGTGACATTAAATATTAATCGAGTAGGTGGGTATTATGACACCACGAGGGGGCTAAGCCAATAGTCGGGTCTGGGGGATGGCGAAGATGAGGTCACATTTAACTCTTTCCTAGTCGGTATTAAAGACCCGGGACGGGCGGACAGAGGGCACTCTGATTCCTGCTCTGCTTCCTACTTTCATGCTAACTAGATGCTGACTGGGACCTCTAAGTATTTCCATTCTATATGTAATCTGATCTAATGTATGGTGTACATAGGTAGTCTAGAGTAACGTAGTCTAGAAAGAAGGTAACTGACTAACATTCAGGAGGAAGGTTAGTCAAGAGCTGTAACGCCAAGAGCTTAAACATGAGATCTGCTTTGCTAGGATATGATGAACTATATCTGTATATTTGTGTAGTGAATAAACTCCTTAAATACTGAAGACGCCTAAGAAAAGTCTATCTCCTGCTTGCTGTGTTGAGAGTCAAGTTATCTCACAGTCTGTGATACGCAACTATAAGAAGTTGCTGGTGCCAGATCTAAAGGTGATTTATAACAAAGTGGGGTGCCAGAATCAGAGCAGGAGGAGGAAGATATGCCACGCTTCCGTGTGAACGCTGAGAAAGATGAGGTGTTCTGTGTTAAATAGTAAACTACGTCCTGACAATATTGGGGGTTGATGGCACGTGCCTTCTTCTGAACACTGTACTTTAGTCGAGGGCTGCACGAAATCACGACAGCGGGACCTCAAACAGACTTGCCAGGTGGCCTGCCTCTGGCTCTGCCTTTTGTTTTGTCCATATTGGGGGGGATGAAGTGAAAGGTATGCACTGACTTGAATAATACAATGTACGGTTACACAGGTGCAGTGAACAGGTATGCAGTGACTGCTGGTACAACAATGTGCGGTTACACAGGTGCAGTGAACAGGTTGCAGTGACTGGTGGTATTAACAATGCCTGCACTCACATAGGTATAGGTAGGTAGGTGCACTGAACAGTGAACAGGTGCAGTGATTGGGATTACAAATGTGCAAGAATCAGCAAGGAGCAAGCTAACAAGCCTACAAGAGCCTAACTAAGCTTTCCCTATAGCTCTCTCTGCAGCAGCTTTCCCTTCTCGAATTACTGCAGGCACACGAGTGAGTCCAATTTCTGATGCTGCCTGCCTTTTATAAGAGGGGGGCTCCAGGAGGCAGTGTAGCCTGATTGGCTACAATGTGCTTGTTGACTGTGATGTAGAGGGTCAAAGTTGACCCTAATGATGCACTACGGGGGCTAATCGAACTTCTGCAAAAGTTTGCAGTTCTCCGCGATCGCGAACCATGGAAGTTCGCCCGCGAACAGTTCGGGCCATCTCTAGCAATAAGACAGACACGTGGCTGTGCATGCCTATCTAAGGAATTTGTTACAGCCCATCCAGGGATGCTGAAGAGGTCATATGACCGGAAAGGCACACAATTTTTTCCTCTTCAAGAGGAAACTGGCTGCTCTCAGAAGAGTCGGCTGCATCACTAGAACCTGTAAGTTTCTTTTGACTATACTGAATCACTACCCTGGCTGGCAATCTGAATGCAATCAAGTCTCTCAATATCCCTGTCCAATGCTGCTGAAACATGCTGGTGTCAATTCACTAGGGTATGAGAACAGCCAGCATACAGAGTGTCACAATTACAGGTACTTGTTCCTGCTTTTGATACATTAAAAAAAAATCCACCTTTAGTTAAAATAAATAAATAAAAACACTAGAAACCAGCCTTTCCCTTAATAAACATGCCATATAACATAATATTTAGAACCTCCCCCACTGCCCACCAGCAGTAGATGGTGAATGGCCAACTTTGAGGCTCGGCAAGCTTCACAGCATAATGTCATCAGACCATGCCCCAATGTGATTACATAATTGTGTTACTAGTCTTATTTGGATTAGCTACAGTATAATAACCTTTAACCACTTTAAGACTGTGCCACGTCAATGGGCGTGAACGCGGTGGCTCCCCCAGGACTGCCTAACGCCAATTGGCGTAAAGTCCTGGGGGACAGGGATGCTTATCTGGATTCTGGATATCCGGGTAAACCGAATATACAAAAAATGTTTAACTATCCAAATCGGATTCCGGATTTCTATGCAAATCCAGACAGCAATCTGCGGATATTTGGTCGCATACCCGGATATCCGCGGATATCCGGATCCGAATACTGTAGCTAAGGAGATGACGTCATTGAGCCAATCAGAGGGCTCCCAGCAGAAGCCCTAGCAACCAATCACAGAGGGGAACTCTGGCCGGCCCTCCTGAATATAAAGAGGCGGCCATGTTGAGGGAACTCGTCCTTGCTTTGTGACTGCACACTGAGAGACACTCCAGTGCTGTTTGGCTAAAGCAAGTGCTGTCTACTGTGTTAAACCCAGCGTTTTTGCACATTAACACCTGTACTATACCACTCTTTTATAGTTGTTAAGCTAGTTTGTTGTATTGTGATTATAGTTAGTGTGTGTGTCTGTGGCAGTCTCTGCTGCAGCCTGCAGCAGCTCTGCTAGTTAGGTGTCTGTTTATGTGTGTGTGCTGTTTGTGCACACAGGCCAGGCCTGTGCTATATTGCCTTAGTTACAGTATAGTTTAGGGCATAGGAATTACTGTGTTATTGTGTAGTTATTACTGTAGTGCTAGTTGTTAGAGACTAGTACTGTGTCTGTGTTAGGTACAGATCACTGCATTTCTGCTGCGCTGCTGATTGTCAGTGTGTGTGACAGATAGACCGTCCGTTAGTGTGCACACTGTTTTCTTCTTCTACTCAGTCGTCTGTCACCCCCCCCATGCGGATTCATCAAAGTCCAACACTGATTTCAATAAAGTGCAAGTACCCCACATCCATCTGGTGACATCATAATCACACAAACTTGCACTATGTCTGCTGGCATTGGCACCCGGGGGAAGGGCAAGAAGAGACCACCAGTCCTCCTCAGTGTTACGATCTGCATCTGCTGGTAAATTCCTGCATGAACTAACTTTGCTTCACCAGCAGATGTCACCAGCCTCCTCCATGAATTTACAACCTGAACTTTCCTCTGCCCACCAGCAGAGGGCGGACTGTCTAGAGATCTCTCCACAGACAGGGAGGAGGCCTGGACTGTCACATGGTCTCTCAGCATGCCATTTAAGCCACACCTGTAAACTAACTAGTGGCTAGCTCTTTGTTCCCGGTTCTAGCCCTCCTGTCCTGAGTTCCCTGTTCCTGGTTATATTGTTCCTTGTTTCCCTGCTCTAGTTATCTCCCGGTTTGACCTTGTGCTTTGTATTCCGACTATTCTTTGCCTAGCGATTACTGTACTGTTGATCTCCTGTGTATGACCTATGCTTGCTGACTATCCGTGTGTCTCCTCCTCGATTGTAAATCTGTATTTTGTATATATATTTCTAGGTTTATGTTGTGTTACTATTCTGGATCCAGGGTCAGTGTGCACACAGTTCTATACACTGGATCTACTCTGCATAACTCACTTTATGCAGAGAGGTCCTTGTATAAACCCTGATTTCATACCTTGTATGCTTATTGAGTATATCTGCCTGTATTATTTGATGCAGTGTATTGTATGTGTGTTGCCTGCAAGTTGATACTGATTGTTTCCGTGCATGAGTTAATGCACAGTATTACTTTATTTTCATTTAATAATAAATGCTTATTATTCATTTACTCCTGGCTTGTCAGTCTTTTCCTAAACAGTGACATCTCTGCCTGGTTGTGGGTTTGTGCGTTGGTTTCTGTTTGCGCCAGGTACAGCGCACAAACTCCATGCAAATTGTAACACTCAGTGTTTTCCTCTGCTCCCTCCTCCTCTTCCCGTGCAAGAAAAAACCGCCAACAGACCCTTTTGAGCGAGTCCTTTGTGGTCAGGGTTCAGCCTCCCAGCAGCCGTCACATCCGCCAAGTGAACGGCCTGCTTGCATGGGCCATGTCCTCCCAGCTCCTCCCATACTCCTTTGTGCAGGAGGGGAGCGACATGTGTGGGCTCCTGCAGAGCGCAGCGCCGGATTGGCCAATACCCAGCCAGCACTACTTCTCAGACACAGCCATCCCAGCACTGCACTGATTCGTGATGGCCGTGCATGGAGCATGGGCTGGATTATGTGGTGGGTGAGTGGATCCATGTGACCATGGACTGATGGTCAAGCCGGTTCGGGAAAGGCCGGTACCTTTCATTCACCGTGCACTGGGTCAGTTTGGTGGAAGGGGGTGAGGAGGGGACAGCAGCATTGCAGGTTCCTCTGGTCCAGTTCCACCCTCTGGCAAACCCGCCACTGCCAAACGCCCCTGCCTCAGCAGCAGTGTGAAGGCCCGCCACTGCCAAGCGCTACTGGTGATGGTCAGCCTGGGGAAACATAGACTGATGGCAGACCACATCCTGGACAAACTCCAAGAGCAGGAGAGGAGTTGGCTGACTCCCAGAGGCCTCAGAGTCGGAGAGGTGGTGTCCGGCAATGGGGCCAACCTGGTTGCTGCCATCCACCGGGGATACCTCACCCACATCCCTTGTCTGGCCCACGTCCTGAACCTGGTGGTGCAGAAATTTTTTTGAGCACCTACCAGGGGATGGACCCACTTTTGAAAGGCTTGGAAAACGGTGGGTTATTTCAGCCGCTCGGGCAGTGCCTCAGCGGCCCTTGAAGCCGTGCAGCTCATTATTGAAGTTGCAACATGATGGAACTCCACCCTGGCCATGTTAGAGCGTCTGGTTGAACAGAGGCAGGCAACCAATACCTGGCCAGAGCCACTGCGGACGCCACCGTGTTCGGGACCGGCACCACCCACCTCCCGGACATCATCCTGACTGCAGAGTGAGAAAAAATGCAGCTGGTGTGCTTGGTGCTGGCACCCTTCCTGGAGGCCACCAACATGGTCATCCGGGACTGTGCATCGCTGTGTGAGTGCCTGTGAAATTCTGCCGGTATCCGTTGATGCTTTTAAGCTGAAAATTCAGTTCAATGGCATCAAGTCCTAGAGAGAGAGAGAGAGAGAGAGAGAGAGAGAGAGAGATCTCTTTTTTTCTCTTGGGTATATCACAATGGTACATGCTAGGCTGGCTTCAGCATGTAGCATTGTTGTGTGCTGTGTTGGTGGTATAATGGTTAGGATAGCAGCCTACCAAGCGGTAGGCCTGGGTTCGATTCCTGGCCAATGTATGTGGGTTGGCTTTTGACATCCTACAAATCCCTAAGCAAGCTCATTTTTCTCTTGGATATATCACAATGGTACATGCTAGGCTGGCTTCAGCATGTAGTGTTGGTGGTGGTATAGTGGTGAGGAGAGCTGCCTACCAAGCACTAGACCTGGGTTCGATTCCCAGCCAATGTATGTAAGCTGGCTTTTGAAATCCTACAATTCCCTGGAAGACAAGACCCTCCTCCGGAGGAGGAGGAGGGAAGGAAGAAGGAGAAAAAGGACTAAGGGAACAATCAATAGGTTGTATGGGCTACCATTTAGCATAAACAAGGTTCCATTTGCGATTACTTTAATTTTTCCGTCAGAATCCGGAATTACGCGGAATTTTGCAAAAATCCAATGGATTTTCATAGCGACGGGAATTAAGTGCTGGCGGAATCTGCGAATTCCGGCAGAACGGAATTTACTCTTTACCATCATCCCTATGCAAGAGTTCAGGTCCACTTTAACAAGGACATTGTCTAATATAATTACTAGGTAATTCCTAGCAAGATGATCCGAGGATTTTATCTGACTGCCACCAGGAGCCACAAAATATTTTTCTTTTGTCCCTTAAAGGTTCATTGGTTCAGTAAGGGTCTTTAACCTTCCCATCAACTGGGATTTGTGAGGTTGCAGGACAGAAATATGCCTAATGTTTACTTATTTATGAATTTAATTTTATTATTCTTGTTGGATTTGCTAGATGAATGTCTCTTTTTAACTACCTGATGACCGCATCACACCAATGGGCATGAACGCGGCGGCAGCCCCAGGACCGCCTAACGCCAATTGGCGTCAGGTTCTGGGGCCGGCTACTGCAGGAGATCAGGCGCAGGGTGTGCACGCATCTTCTGCTTGAGGGGCGGAGATCCGCCCCACCTTCAGTCTCCGATTGGCAATCGCCGCTCGGGAGACTATTAGATGGCGTAATCGCCGTCTAATTAGCATGTACAGCGCTGCGATCAGCAGCAGCGCTGTACTGGGGACAGCCGTGTGACACGGCTGTCCCCCTGGGGCACAAAAGAGCAATCGGCAGTGATAGGCTGAAGCCTATCACAGCCGATCGCTGAGATAGGCTTGCTGGGGAGGGAGAAAAAATACATATTTATAAAAAAAAAGTGACTGTAACTATTTGTAAAAAAAAATAAACAACTGGGGGCGATCAGACCCAACCAACAGAGAGCTCTGTTGGTGGGGGGAAAATGAGGGGGGGATCACTTGTGTGCTGTGTTGTGCGACCCTGCAGCTTGGCCTTAAAGCTGCAGTGGCCATTTTCACAATAAAAGGCCTGGTCTTTGGGCGGGTTAATCACTGTGGTCCTCAAGAGGTTAACCAAACTGTTACTCAAGGTAGTTACGGAAATGTTTGGGAGCAAAATCTCTCATTAAACCCAATGCAATGTTGGATTGAAGCAGCTTCAGTCTCATTCATTTCACCATGCTTTAATCCAGAGGTGCCCACACGTTTTCAGCTTGTGAGCTACTTTAAAAAATTAGCAAGTCAAAATGATCTACTTATGTACAATTTTAGGAGCACAATTGTATATACAGAATGTAAAATGTAGTATGGTCAGGATCTACCATGAAGTTTGTTGGATCGCGATCTACTCAGTGGGCACCCCTGCTTTAATCCATAAAAGATTTTTTCCTAAGTCAATTAGTGAAACTTTTAAATTTGAATGTGACAGTATACATTTCATTTAACAAATGCTTGGAAAGGCGGACCCTATCCTGCCTTTTTCTTTTTATCAATAGTTAGACTTGGAGTTTGAGATCATTCCTGAGATAAGTTTCAGTATCAACTTCAATATCTTTACAATAAAACACAATTATATGTCTTTATTAGGTGTCACATGGAGATAGAGTATGAGCTATTTAACTGAACTATCAAAGAGTTCAAAGACCAGGGTCTCTTTCAGAGGAGAGGCTTAACTGCGCACTTGCCGAGCAGTTCAACTTCCTGTCTGCTGCCCGCCAGTGCAATTTCGGTGCAATTTAATTGCAGCAGTTGTAACTAGAGATGAGCGTAATGACGTAATTACGATTTCGTGAAATTTCGCGTAATTAGTGTAATTACGATTATGGCCGTAAGTACATAATCGTAATGAAGAAGGATTTCGCGAAATTTCGCGTAAGCGTAATTTTCGCATTACAATGGGTATTTGTTCATACCGTAATTTCGCATTAAACGCTACCGTAATTTCGCGTTAAACCTTAACGCTCCGTATAATGTAAAAAAGCCGCCGACTTTAAGGGTTAATAGCAAAGCCCCCTTAAATGCTAAGAGCCTCAAATTTGGAGAATATATTAAGGAGATCAGAAGGAATAAGAGGAAATATTTTTTTTTCAAAAAGACCTTATAGTTTTTGAGAAAATCGATGTTAAATTTTCAAAGTAAAAATGTATACATTTAAAAACCCGCCGACTTTAACGGTTAATAGCAAAGCCTGCTTAAAGTTTAGGAACACCAAATTCCCAGGGTATATTAAGGGGATCAGTGGGAATAAGAGGAAAAATTTTTTTTCAAAAAGACCTTATAGTTTTTGAGAAAATCGATTTTTAAGTTTCAAGGGCAAAAATGTCTTTTAAATGCGGAAAATGTCAGGTTTTTTTGCACAGGTAACAATAGTGTATTATTTTCATAGATTCCCCCAAGTAGGAAGAGTTTTACTTACTTCGTTCTGAGTGTGGGAAATATAAAAAAAACGACGTGGGGTCCCCCCTCCCAGACCTCTTTAACCCCTTGTCCCCCATGCAGGCTGGGATAGCCAGAATGCGGATTGGACAAGGGCTCGGAGGGGGAGGGGAAAGCTTGGCTGCCCCTCCCCTTCCGAGACCCCCCAATCCATGGACCATGCGGGCTGGTATAGTCAGGGTGCGGAGCCCCACGCGGCCGGTGCTCCGCATTCTGGCTATCCCAGTCTGCATGGGGGACAAGGGGTTAAAGAGGTCTGGGAGGGGGGACCCCACGTCGTTTTTTTTAAATATTTCCCACACTCAGAACGAAGTAAGTAAAACTCTTCCCACTTGGGGGAATCTATGAAAATAATACACTATTGTTACCTGTGCAAAAAAAACTGATATTTTCCGCATTTAAAAGACATTTTTGCCCTTGAAACTTAAAAATCGATTTTGTCAAAAACGATAAGGTCTTTTTGAAAAAAAATGTTTCCTCTTATTCCCACTGATCCCCTTAATATACCCTGGGAATTTGGTGTTCCTAAACTTTAAGCAGGCTTTGCTATTAACCGTTAAAGTCGGCGGGTTTTTAAATGTATACATTTTTACTTTGAAACTTTAACATCGATTTTCTCAAAAACTATAAGGTCTTTTTGAAAAAAAAAATTTCCTCTTAATCTTCCTCATCTCAATATATTCTCCAAATTTGAGGCTCTTGGCATTTAAGGGGGCTTTGCTATTAACCCTTAAAGTCGGCTGCTTTTTTACATTATACGGAGCGTTACGGTTTAACACGAAATTACGGTAGCGTTTAATGCGAAATTACGGCATGAACGAAACACGAAATTACGCGTTGAAAATTACGCTTACGGTATTTTCAATTACGATTTTAATGGCAATTACGCTACCGTAATTTCGCATCGTAATCGCAAATTTCGCATGCGTAATTATAGTAATGCGAAATTACGAAAATTTCGGCTCAACTCTAGTTGTAACACCACACATGTCAAGTGCCTGCACATGGTGGTGTTACCCAGCATCAGAGGACCTAGACATGTTGAGACTGAGCATGGCTGCGTCTTACTCTGGTCTGACTCTATAGGGTGCCAAATGTCTAGCACTGGTACAGAGTGCTAACAAGCACCCGACTGGTGCAGGAGAAATGCAATGCAAATTTCAAATATGTGTCTGGTAAAAGGAATTTAAGCTTACCGTATATCCTAAAAAAAACTGTAGAAAGTTTTATTGCATTCGTTATTATCCTTCATTGTATTTATTTACATTGCATTCTGTAGTAGTTATGGTTTATTATATAGGCAAAATAAGCTACAAGAATTACATTTTTCTTCATAGGGTTAGTAAGGACACTATAGGGCTTTAGAAGCAGCACCTATGGCGTTTATTCCCTGATTGCTTTATTTGTATAACTTACACACTTAGAACATGAGTGTAAAAGCGCATTGTCTGTGACTGTGCCCACAAAAAAAATGTCTTCACATTATGGCTTTAAATAAAACACCACTAGTGATGCAATCCACATCTAATTACCTTAATTCAGCAGTGTCTACCAGCAGAGATCAGTGCACAGGTCAAAATTAATTGAGATGTCATTTAATGGACTGCTAGCACAACTGTAAATTGCAGGTCAAATCTTTGCAGAGTATAGGGATGGACCGTAAACTTGACTTTAGCTGTTTTTCATGCTCTGCAGGGAGCAAAATTACCATGGGCAACTCTGGAACTATGCACAGCGCTAACCAGATTCAGAAATTATTCATTAAATAAGTGACAAACAATTGATTAATGAATCAGGCTGACAAGTATCAGTCTCTATCCATCCAAATATGATTTGTTCTGTCCAAAGTTCCTGCATAGCCAACTCAGAATGAAAGAGAAACTTTCTGGTCAAATTTCATCACATCACTGGTAGAGATCAAACCTCAGTGGATACAAAGCTCTCATCTGTCTGTCTGGACACAATTGTCTGCATGTACTGTATATAGAAGCTAAGTGACTCCGAAGGTAATGGTCAATGTAATGGTCATGTAGAACTTTTATGCTCAACTAAACAACCCAATTTTCATCTGATTTTGGTATTTTGGATAACAAATCAGGTGTGTGCACACGTATTATATGATTAGACAAGTGACTAATAACAGGCGGTCTGCCTGATCTTTCCGGTGGATCAACTCACATGACAGTGGAGCTAATATCATGCAGTTGGCCACGTGTGCACATCATTTGAATGATGTGCACACAGGATCTACAGGAAGGTTATAAGATGGCTCTGTAAGTATTTAATTCTACACGTGGGGAGGGGGTGGAGCAGAGAATAGGGTCTTGGTTTGAGCAAGATAAATACTGTAGCACAGTTTTCGTATACATTTTGTAGATATACAATATTCCACATTTGGCTGGATTTTCTTTTCTCTAGGAATTTGATATGAATAAAATGTTTAATATTTGATGTAAGCATCACTGTGCACTCTGTGATTTTCAGTTTGCCACTAATCTGCCTAAAAAGTGCTGCCTAAAAGTATTGAATTGAGTGCAAAGGGCCTTATGAAACAATATTACGGAAAACATGCATTAAGTGAATTTCACTTTGTGTAATGGTCAATGTCGACTGCATTAAATAAGAACACAATCTACTGCTGTCATTGAATTTAAGGTTAATATTTCACAAAGAAAATGTATAACAGTGAACAAAATACATTGGTCTGTTATCATTCCCATGGAAGAAGACTTTACAGAGGTCCACTGTTATACTGGAAGCAGGGACCTGCATTTCAGGATAAATAAAAATATCTAGCTTTGCCAAGTGAAAGAGAGTTTCACATCAATACGTGAGCCTTCATGAAAGCATCGGTAGATATGAAATAACCATCAGGTCCTCAGTAAAATAATACAATACAATACCATCTGTAAAGTTTTTTTTTTCCCCTTACAGTACCCTGCACCCACCCTTCAAGATGTAACCATGTATGTTGTGCAATAAAGGAGTGTGTGTATTGAGGAAAACATGACACAGCAGTCACCAACTTTCGTCAGAGTCAATAGCTACAGACCTCCAAACTGTGTATGGTATTCAGATTATCACAAGAACGGAGCATAAAGAGCTTCATAGAATAGGCTTCCAGGCCGGAGTAGCCTTATGTGTGGTGGTGTTAAGTACACTGCTACTGAGCTCTACAGAAGAGGAGATGTGTTCTCTGGAGTAAGTAATCACACTTCTCTTCACTGAGTAGCACGCATGCTCAGTGTGAAGTTAATTATGCTGCTCATGGTAAAATAATAAATATCTCCGCTTCCACACATCATACACCCCTCAAATTTTCAGGGTAGGGAGAGGATCCCCCGAACGACCTCTATGCCAAATTGCAGCCCCCGAGCCCCGCTGGTTCAGGAGATAGATTAGTGAAACCTATCTCAGGAACCAGTGGGGCTCGGGGGCTGCAATTTGGCATAGAGGTAGTTCGGGGGGGTCCCCTCCCTACCCTGAAAATTTGGGGAGTGTAGGATGTGAGGAAGCGGATATATTTAGTATTTTACCACCAGCAGCATAATTAAATAGGAACTGTGACCGCACAGTCTCCTACTGCGCATGCGGGGCAGTGCAAATTAACAGGCAGCGTAATCAGACACAACACCGGAATGGAACTTTCCTGAATGCATCGTGCCAACTGCCAAGTGTCAAATTTGGTGGAGGGAGTGTTATAGTATAGGGTTGGTTTTTAGGGGCTCGGCTTGGCTCTTTAGATACAGATAGATAAACCTTGAATGCAAGTGTCAAACCTTCCTAAAAGAGTTGAAGCTGTTATAGCTGCAAACGGTGGACCAGACTCCATATTACAGCCTATGGATTTTGGCAACGTTGTGTATATTTGTAACACAAATTATCCTATAAAGTAAATACAAACCACACAAATGTGTCTTCCCTACTGAATGCAAACCATTTTTTAAATAGCAGGTTTTTTTGTAAGACCTAAGAAAATTCAGAAACTGTTTCGATAAAGGAAACTCAATCAATTTGCCCATTTCTTATTAGATAGACTTAACCACCTGTTGTCTTAGGCCTCTTGCACACTGCATGCATTTACGATTCAGATTCCGCTTTTTAATCGGTTTTTGCATCCGATTCCGATTCAGATTTTTAATCTTTACTGCATGCTGCGTTTTTTGATCCGTTTTTCTGTTGAATGTATTCAGTGAAAATCGGAATTGAAAATCGGAATCTGAAACGGAATCGGAAAACGGATTTGCAGTGTGCAGGGAGCCTTTTTGATTGCATCTGGATGATTTTTTAAAACATTTCCATGAGTTGAACTTATTTCGACTGATTTTCTCACAAAAAGAGAAAAGTTTCACTTTAGATTGCTGTCTGTTCAATTATTTTAGCCATAAGATTATTTTCAATTACTAGCTTGCTTGCAAAAATCCATCCTAAGTACAACAAATGTTACCATGGTCACACATATCTTCATCCGCATGCAGAATTAAGGTAGCCATACATCAGGTGACTTGGCAGCCGATCGACCATTCGATTTGATTATTATAATCATATGAAAATCAGTGTCAATGATGTGAAAAATTTCAGACCAATTGGTTGCATGTATTTATCAGACATGCTGCAAAATGTCGGGCTGACATGCTCAATCAGGGGCATAGCAGTAATGGCAAGTGATATCAGAACAAACTCGATAGAACCCCCGGCACAGTCTACCCTAGTGTAAAATGTGCCGCCACCCCCCCTGCCCCGGTGCATGAAGACTTTACCTGTCAGTGTCTGCCACCAGCTGTGTCCACATACACGCACCCCACATGGCTGGCGTACACATGGACACGTGTGTGATGTTATGTGTCACCGGAAACCACATGGGGCATGTGTATGTGGACAGAGGACAGAGCACAGAGCCAGTGGTGGACACCAACAGGTAAGGTATTCATGCACAGGGTACATTTTACATTTGGGGGACCTTCCTGGAGTGGCAAGGCGGCAGATGCGGCATTACAAAGCTGATTCCCAAGATATTTTAATCAATCAGGAATCCGCTGTGGTGTATGAGCAGCCAACAGATCCACCTCCGATCAGATTTGATCAGAGATCGATCTGTCTGTAGGTCGATCTGCCCATACACTGTCTCTGAGCTAATTAAATCCAGAACTGTAAAGAGCACAAGTTTTAATCACACTGATAGTTTCTGCTAGAGAACAACGTTCTTACCTCCTACATCACATCACAATAGTCCCAGCAAATACTTGCTTATTAGAGGATGACTGTTCTCTGCAAAGGTCTCTGAAAAATGACAGAAATATTTACTTCAGACTTCTAATAATTTTGTTAGTTCACTTTTTAAGACAGGGTTAAGATTCACTTCAGACGTTCTATAATCAGCAGACATTCAGAGCACTCAATGCAGTTTCTTTCTTTTGGAAGGGTGGGGAGTTGTGGCACGCTGACAGTAATGTGTTGTTGTTTTTCCACGCATCTTGACAGTTTCTTTTGATGTTTTCTAGAGACAGAAGCTTTTATTGATTGCTTCTCATTTTCTGCACTGATAGCCCCCATCAGACAGACAGGCTCCAAGCTAATTAGCAGAGCTTTGTTCCTGCGTGGCACTTTCCTCCCAAAAAAACCTCTCCAGGAAGGAAGCTCAGCAAGCTTACTTCAAATGAAATTGCAAAAGTGATTATGACAATGAAAAAAATCAGTGTATATTTCTGATATGTACTGCATGTCCCACAAATACACATCCCGGAACATTCAGAGGAGGCTGGGCAGCATTGCTTTTTACCCATGGTTGGATGCAGCAAGAATCAACACTCTAGCAAATGAATGATAGTAATTTAGGCCAGGTTGATTTCTCAATTATTTTAAAAGTCAAGCAGGCTTCATGTGCTGGTTATTAGTTATACATTTTTGTTGCCATTGGAGATTTTAGTTCTGAGAATTAGACAACTTGACAGAGAGTGTAATAACATGTTGTACTTTATTATTGATTTTTCTCATTTATTTACTTCGTTTTTCTGTAAGAGAGCATATATTTAATAATCTCTTGATAGTACTTTGCAAATGTAAGCATTTGCCTAGCAAAGTAAAACAGAAACATATATCATTGCCACTTCTACATTTTATTTTCATTATTGTAGTCATGAAAGTAGTTTGCCATTCATATTTGTCTTAAAGTGCACCCGAGGTGAAAATAAACAAGTCTATCTGCTCGGAGTGTATATGTTCTCCCTCGTGTCTGTCTGTATGGGTTTCCTTCGGGCACTCAGATTTCCTCCCACATCCCAAAAATATACAGATCAGTTAATTAACTTCCCCCTAAATTGGCCCTAGACTATGAAGACTGTGATACACATACTACACGATACCTGCATAGACATGACTATGGTAGGTATTAGATTGTAAGCCCCTCTGAGGGACAGCTAAGTGACAACACAATATACTCTGTACAGCGCTGCAGAAGATGTCAGCACTATATAAATACTAAATAATAATAAATAAATGTATCCTGCTCCTAAAAATGAGTATCCCATGGTTTTATTTTATATTTAAATATTTACAAAGTAGGTTGAATGTTTTACTGTCTGTAATCAGTGGCAGCCTATTAAGTGTCTCAGAGTAAGAAAAAGGTCAATAGTTCATTTTATCTCTCCCTGCCCTTAAGGCTCATACACATGGGGCACAACTGTCACCACAAACACGTGGCATGCGCATGTCTGGACGACAATTGCCCCGTGTGTATGAGGCGCGCACCCCGAAGTGTCGCCAGAGACAGCAGTTGCCGTGCGATTGAAAAGTTCAATTGCTGGCAACTTCTGTCTCCGCAACTGTCGCTAGTCCACCACACGTACTGCGTGTGTATGTGCGGACTAGTGACAGCTACCCACAGCCAGAAGGGAGCTACCGGCGGGGGGAAAAAACTTTCGGCGACAGCTTCCGCCGCGTCTCTGCTTATTGGGCAGAGATGTGCAGACAGCTGTCGCTCAGGCGGAGCTGTCGCCGAGCTGTTGCGCACACGTCTCCTCTGTGCTAGCAACTGCAACAACGCTTCCCATGTGTATGAAGCTTTTGAAGCTGTATTCTGTCAAGAAAACGTTTATGGCTGTAATTTGCTTATCAGCGATATACTGACAGGGAACCCACAAGACAGAAGCTGTCACTTCCTTGCCTAGAAATTCACTCTTTCAGGAAGCAACATAAAACAATTAAAACACCCTGGTTATTAATGTTTTGTACTGTACACACGTTTATCTTATATCACGTATTGCCTCTGGTACACTTTAAGCCATGTCTCCACTTGAGCTGATGTGCTACCTTTTCCACATCCAAATTTGGAAGCAGAATTACAGCTTATTTATTGAAGGGCCCCTTTCCACTAAGTGTGAATTCTCAGCATGAATATTTGCATTGAAACTGTAACCAATGCATGTTAATGGAGTCATTTCCATTGAATGTGAATTTGCCATTGCTGTGCAGAAAAAAAAAATATGGATTGCATGCTGCACATTTCTGCAGCACGCATGTGTTTTCCCAACAATGAGTGATACCCAGATGCAGATCTCCACGTAATAACTGCTTCTTTTCATATGTGAGGGGGGAAAAAATTAGCGCCTGCAAATTTTTTTAGGATATCACATCTGAATCCCCATTGTTGTGCATTGGAACAGCAGGGGGAATGGATGCAATTTCACATCAGCACAAGTGCTTTGTCCATCTGAGAGACGGAAGCCAGGATACAGTGGATACCTTCGACTCGGAACGCTCCTTCATTCCCACATCCAAAACGTCACCAAAGCCTGCAGTTTCCACCTCCGTGATATCTTCAAGATATCTCCCTTCTTAATTCTGGACATGACCAAGCTGCTCATCCATGCCCTATCATCTCCCACCTTGATTTCTGCTCCCCTTGAAATGCAGTGCCTCCCTTCAATCAGTTATTAACCTCCCTGGCGGTCTATTAAAACCGCCAGGGGGCAGCGCAGCACTTTAATTTTTTTTAATCATGTAGCTAGCCTAGCGCCAGCTACATGATAGCCGCTGTGCAGCGGCATCCCCCCACCCCCTCCGATCGCCTCTGGCGATCAGCGCAAACAGGAAATCCCGTTCAGAACGGGATATTCTGTTTGGCTTCCCCATCACCATGGCAACGATCGTCATAGACATCATCGATGTCGTGACGTCATCAGGAGTCCTGATCCACCCCTCAGCGCTGCCTGGCGCTGATAGGCCAGGCTGCACAAGGGGTCGGGGGGGGGGCGGCGTGGCGGGGAGCGGCGAATCGGCGCGGAGCAGCAGCGATCGGGAAGTACACGCAGCTAGCAAAGAGCTAGCTGCGTGTACCAAAAAAAATGTGTGCAAATCGGCCCAGCAGGGCCTGAGAAATCCTCCCGCACGGCAAAGACTGACCTGAGGTCGGGCTTACTGCCAGGGAGGTTAATGTGGTGCAAATGCTCTTCTCCATCTGTCCCTAGAAATGGGTGAGATTACAGCTGATCACAGGTGGAAGCCACTTATGTTAGTTTGGTGTGCAATGTAGAATGTGATTAGCTACTTCCAACAAAGTTTACAAGTATTTTTTTAAGCGAGAGATAATTCTTTATCCATCTCACTGATGAGGTTCTTTTTCATAGTTCTTCTTAAAGTGAACCTTAAGTGTCCAAAAAAAATTGAGTTTTACTCACCTGGGGCTTACCTCAGCCCCCTGCAGCTGATCGGTGCAAACGACGAGTCGCTCTGATGCTCCGGGTCCCGCTGGCGGCCACTTCCGGTTTCGCCGTCAGGACCCGTCAGGCTGGGGAACGCGGCTGATACTACGCGTTCCCAGCCAAAATAGCACCCCTATGCGGCCATATGTCCGCATAGGCACCCGTATGCGGACATATGGCCGCATAGGGGTGCTATTTTGGCTGGGAACGCGTAGTATCAGCCGCGTTCCCCAGCCTGACGGGTCCTGACGGCGAAACCGGAAGTGGCCGCCAGCGGGACCCGGAGCATCAGAGCGACTCGTCGTGGGCACCGATCAGCTGCAGGGGGCTGAGGTAAGCCCCAGGTGAGTAAAACTCAATTTTTTTGGGACACTTAAGGTTCACTTTAAAGCGGATCCCGGATGAAAAACTAACCATCACAAGTAACTTGTCTATATATCTTATCTAAAGTTTAGATACTGTAGTTTACACATCAAATCTAGCTTATTTATTCCTGTGATACAATGAGAGCGCCATGCTTTGTTTGTCACATTACACACAGGCAAGCTGCAACTGCATCTCCAGCCCTTAGCTCACTCCCCTCTCCTCCTCCCTCCTACCCTCTGTCTCTGAAATCTCTGGCTAGTAAGCTCCTCCTCCACCTGCCCAGACTGAGCTCCCATAAGCCCTTGCTACATGGAGTGCCAAGGCACTTTGAGCTGTTGTTGAGGCTTGTTTAGTTTATAGGGAAATAGAGTATTAAAACAAAAAAAAGTATTTTGCTTGAGGAATGCCCTATAAATTATATGTGAGGAACACAATTATGCAATGAGTAAACGTTTATCTCAGATCCCCTTTAAACTATTGCTATTATGTCTTTTTCTTGGCTGTTATAACTTGTACTGAGTAAACACAACTGGAAGTGTGTTTGTCTGTATTTGAGACAGCAATTCAACAAGATGTGTTTTGTTATTCTTTTTTTATATCCAATGCAATGCCTAACTGCACTAATGCTAGAAGCAAGAATAACAGTCTAGAGCTCAAACAACCCACTTGAGGCCTGCTTCACGCTGCTAAAGATTTTTTTTTTATTTCTAGGGATTTGAAAAGCTCTTTCTAATGCACTACTACTTTTTATAAAATCACACTAACTGCACAAGTGAGAACAAACTCATAGTATTACATTAAAAGAAAGACAAACACGTATATCGCGCTTCTCTCCTGGCAAACTCAAAGCACCAGATCTGCAGCCACTAGGATGCGCTCTATAGGCAGTAGCAGCGTTAGGGAGACTTGCACAAGGTCTCCTGCTGAATAGGTGCTGGCTTACTGAACAGGCAGAGCCCAAATTTAAACCCTGGTCGCCCACGTCAGAGGCAGAGCCCTTAACCATTACACTTTCCAGCCACATTAGCAAGAGCTTTTAAAATCACAAGATTAGAAAATGCTCTCACAGTGTGAACTAACCCTAAGTCCAGTCTCTGCAACCTGTTTTTAATTTTAGCATCATCTTGGTCAATATTCTTGCTAAATTAATTTTACAGTGCAATTTCAAATATAGAGAAAGATAAAAAAAATGGTGAAAATCCTTTCATACTGTGTGGTCTTTCCACCAGCAAGAAGGGAAAGGTCCATTATTTTGATTTAAACAATCATATAAAAAATAGGAATGCAAGAAAAAAAATACATGAGATCTATATATGATATTGCTACTGTACAAATCATGTATCAGGCCACACCTTGGATACAGAGTACTGGACACTGTTCTTTAAAAAAATACATAGTAGATTTTAAAAGAGTTCAAAGGCAGGCAGTAATTAAAAGGATGGGAGATATGACTTTTAATAAAAGGTTAAAGTAGCTGGGCTTATTAATTCTTAATTAAAATGTATATACACATTCAAGGTCAACATAAAACTGTTATTATAACCTTTTTATCGCAAGGGCAATATATAAAATCAAAGCAACTGGAGCTGAATGATTAGGTTGAGCTTAATGAGCATATATCATCTTAATAACTATGCAAGTGTATTGTAAGGATAAACAGTGAATTTCAGCAGCCCTGAATAAACATGTATAATGTTGCACTAATCAAACCATACTCTTTGGCTATAGTGTGACAAGAAACATCAACATTGATGAACCACCAATTAGGTAAAAATGCAAATAATATTCTTTAATGTAAACTTTTATGTAGAATAATGCTGGCTGTAATGTATTCCTACACCACCAACAATAATCTCTAAAACTTATAACAAGTAAGGCCTGTTTGATTTATTTTAGGATGGATTTGATAAAGGTTAAAACCTATGAGGATACCTTCCTTCACTTCATGTGAATTGGATACAATTTACAGCTGTCCAAGTATGTCTACCATGGTACATCTAGAAAGGCTATTTCAAATGCAGGACCAGCTCCGTTGTTGAATGGCTGCTAGTCCTTCTAAGGTGCCTCTGGCTAGTTTTGGAGTTTATATGGAAGTCACACTCAAAAATCTGCACAAATGATCATGTTTATTTGTGTTGTCAAAGGTTTGTTTATGTTTATATTGTCAAAGGTGACAAAGAACATCATACAAAAGGAGGTTAACTGGGTACAATGTGGCTGTGGCTGATTAGTCTGATGTGGACTTAAAAAGAACAGCACTGCCACATGTAGGGCACAAGTGGTTTGCTGGGATGGTTGGCAGAGCATTGGCTCTGGATTTGGGCAGCTCAAGCTACCCCATCTCTGCAATCCTGCTCTACTCTGCTTTGGCCTTCGGCTTTGTCAGGCAAAACAATCTTGTGCTAGGCTCTCCCAGGAGTCTGTGTCAATGTCAAGGCTCTTCATAGAGATTTTGATCATGCCCTTAAAGCATTTTCTTTGCCCAACACATGTGCATTTTCCTCCAGCCAGTTCAACTTAGAATAGTCTCTTGGGGAGATGTGGGCCTAGCATATGAAGAAAGTAGTCTGGCCATTTGGCTTGGGCTCTCCTTAGGAGGGTGTAGATACTTGATAATTTAATTTTAAGAGAGGACATTTATATCTGGAACCTTGTCCTGCCAGGTAATTTTCAAGCAGTTTATGTGGAAATGATTTTTTAGCATGGCACTCATATACAGTCCATGTCTCACAATCATACAAAAGTGTGGGCAGTAAAACTGCCTTGTATATACTTTCAGCTTAGTAGACAGTCTAACAACCCTCTTCTCCCACACTGACTTCCACAGCTGTACAAATGCAGAACTTGCTTTGGTGATACAGGTGTCTAACCTTGATTTACCGTCAATATTTATGGATCTAGAGTGTGCTGCAAATGTATGTAAACTTGTCAATGGACTTTGAGATTTCTCCCTTAGAGGTGACAGTTGGTTCTGAGCACTTCTTCCCTGGAGTGGGTTGACACAACACCTCTTGTCATATATGTTGTTGTGGCTTCTCTCCCTTTTATGCATGAGCACTGGCGTAATGCACAAGTGCAAGTATGGCTGCCCCTGTGCAGTAAGGTGAGGCTGCTCATTCAGGAGCAAGTTTGTGCTTCTGTATAGGTGCAGTCATGAACTAGAAAAGGTCTCAGGGCAGCAGCAGTGAGGTTGAAAAGCACTTGGGAGACCTGTGGAGCTACTGTCTACTTTGTTTTTTTTTTTTTTTTGGAATACAGGTTTTCTTTAACCTAATAATATGGAAATTCAGGGTGCTTAGCAAACTATCCCACAGTGCCTTGGCCCACTGATCAATAAACATGGATGAGCAAAAGACTCATGTAGCACCGCATTGCTAACGCCAATTTACTGTGTGAAACCGGCCTCACTCTACTCTTGACCAATGAAAGTTAAAATTACAAAGTTGAGGCTTTTTTACATTTCAAGAGATCACCAGGAAAGCTTAGGTGTCTAAGTAAGTGGAAAACATATAGACTAATGGATATTTCCTGAGATCTTGCTGTTAATGCTCATGCTTAAAATTTGATCAGAGATCATTTCACCTGAGCCATCCAGAGGAACCGAGGCTGCATCTAGGGAAGGGGCAATGTTACCATAACTCCCTTGGCCACTAGTGATGGACGAACACAAAATTTTTGCATTCGAGAAATTACCTCAAAAAATTGCGAACCAACTATTCTCGGCGAACTCCATAAACTTTAACGGTGGACACACTTCTAAAGCTTTCAGGGCATCTCTGCAGCCACAGTTTCTTTAAAAAATGTGTAAAAGGTGTATCAAAACCCGGACAGTGTCATTGCGGAGGAGGATCAATTGTGAAATAGTTGCCCAAAAAGCCAATGTTAGTTACCTGGTAACATTCTTTTTAGTAACCTCCAGGACAGGTCCACCATGAGACGACATAGGCTCCTCCCAGGAACAGGAAATGTCCAGCTAGAGTACTCTATAAATGTTCACCTAACCCCTCACACATCAGTCAACTACAATAACTGTTAACTCCATTAAGAAAAGGGGTGTCATGCATATCTATATAACTAATACAGTCTATATACACCCATATTCGGGTGGGTTACGGACCTGTCCTGGAGGTTACTAAAAAGAATGTTACCAGGTAACTAACATTGGCTTTTTTCCACTAACCTCCAGGACAGGTCCACCATGAGAAGATGAGCAAGAATCTTACCAATTTAGGGTGGGGTCACTGCCTGCAGAACTTTTCTCCCAAATGATTGTTGTCTTGCAGACATCAGATTTACCCTGTAGTGCCTTGAGAAGGTGCTTAGACTTGTCCACGTAGCTGCTCTGCAGATCTTTTCTGGCGTCGCACCCGCTCTGTAGGCCCATGAAGTGGCAGTTGCCCTAGTTGAATGAGCCCTAACTGTATCTGCCAGAGTAGTCCCTGTAAGCTTATAAGATTCCTCTATGCACAGCTTTATCCACTTGGCTATTGTTCTTTTTGACATCTTCATGCCTTTTGTAGCACCAGAGGTGTTAATAAATAGAGCTCTAGATTTCCTAAACTCCGCCACTCTGTCTAGATAGGATATAAGACATCTCCTGACATCCAAATTTGGTTCTTCATTAAAGGATGGTAAGACGATCTCTTGTGATCTGTGGAAATGTGTGGCTACCTTTGGAAGAAACTCTTCACACGTCTTCAATATCACCTTATCCTTAAATATTATACAAAAAGGTTCATCACAGCATAAAGCCTCCAACTCGCTGACTCGTCTTGCTGAGGTAATTGCGATTAGAAAAATGATCTTCATTGTGAGTAATCTTAAAGAAATCTCTGATATAGGTTCAAAATGGTCCCCTTTTAAAACCTTCAGAACTAAAGATAAATCCCAACTCGGAACTTTCTTATTTACTATAGGTTTTCTTCTTTCTATAGACTTAAAGAACTGGATGATAAGGGGGTCCCTTGCTAACCTCACATCCAAAAAGGTAGATATTGCTGCTACCTGTACTTTTAGGGTACTAAGAGCAATCCCTTTATCTACCCCTTCCTGCAGAAACTCTAAAACTGTCGGTGTTAGTTCACCCGAAAATTTTGATTGTTCCTGCCATAAGTTAAACGTCTTCCAATATTTCAGATATATTTTCCTTGTTACTATCTTCCTACAGTCCAGGAATGTATTGATTACTTTTTCTGAAATTCCCTTTCTTTTTAGAGGAGACCTCTCAGAAGCCAGGCAGACAGGTTTAGATTTGGTATGGAGTTTCCACTTCTTCCTGATACCTGTGACAACACTTCCTTGTGTGGCAACCGTACTGGACCCTCCAATCTCATCTTTAGTAGTATCGGATACCAGCTTCTTCCTGGCCAGTCTGGCACTATCATTATCACGGTTGTTCTGGTTTGCAATAACTTCTGTAATACTCGAGGAATCAACTGTATTGGTGGAAATGCATACCCTCTGTCGAACGTCCAACTCTGACTGAGTGCATCCACTGCCTCTGCTCCTTCGTTTGGATTCAAGGAGTAAAACCTCCTGCACTTTGTGTTCTGTTTGTTTGCAAACATATCTAATTGAGGGCGACCCCACTGTTTGGATAGCCTTTTGAACACACTGTTTGATATTTCCATTTCTGAATTTGACAGTCTGTTCCTGCTCAGAAAATCCGCCATACTGTTCAGAGACCCCTTCAAGTGGATTGCTGATAGTGATAGGAAGTTTTCTTCTGCTATCCCTAATATTTCCATTGCCAGGTCCATCAGTCTTCTTGACCTTGTTCCCCCCTGCCGATTTATATAGGCCACTGCTGTGGTGTTGTCTGTTCTGACCTGAACATGGTGACCCTTTAATATCTGTAGGCCCTGCATCAGTGCTTCTTTTATAGCTCTTAACTCTCTGTAATTTGATGATTGTCTTCTTAGCATCTTTGTCCAAAGACCCTGGAACATTTTTCCGTGAAGATGAGCTCCCCATCCTATAAGACTTGCATCCGTCGTAATGAGCTTCTGTGTTGGGATTGTCCATAGTCTGCCCTCGGTGAGTACTTTCTCTGATAGCCACCACTCTAGGGAGTCCAACACTGTCACCGGACATATCACCTGTCTTTCTAAATCGTCCTGCCTCTTGTTCCAAACTTCCATCATTCAGCTCTGGAACTGTCTTGTATGCATCATTGCCCACTGTATGGCTGGTGCTGTTGAAGTTAGGAAACCTAGCACCTTCATGATTTGTCTTATCGTTAATCTTGGATCTCTTTTGCAATCTTGTATCATAGCTTTCAACTTTGCTATCTTTTCGCTTGTTAAATACATTCTTTTTGTCTTGGAATCTATCAGAATTCCCAAGAACTGTATTCTTGACGTCGGTTGTAGGGTTGATTTGTCCCAATTTATTATCCATCCGAGGACCTGTAACCGATCTAATACCTTCTTTGTGTGATCCTGTGCCTGTAGATATGAATCTGCGACCACTAATAGATCGTCCAGATATGGAATGATCAGAATTCCCCTTGTGTGGAAGTACTTTATCACCTCCCCCATTACTTTCGAGAAGATGCGTGGTGCTGAGGATATTCCGAACGGAAGGGCACTGAATTGAAAGTGTTGCAGTGTCCTGCCTGTTCTTACCGCAAATCTGAGGAATTTCTGAGAGGATTCTCTTATTGGGATATGCCAATAAGCATCCCTCAAGTCTATATTTGTCATCATGCAGTTGGGGGTCAACAAGTTTCTCACAGAGAATATTGATTCCATCCTGAATCTTTGATAAGACACGAAGGGGTTTAATGGTTTTAAATTTAGGATCAACCTGAATTTTCCCGTCGGTTTTCTGACCATAAAAATCGTCGAATAGAAACCTCTGCGTAACTGGTCGACGGGAACCGGTACCACTACATTCTCCTCTACCATGGATTTTATGATGTTCTGCAAGGCTAGCCTCTTTACCTTGTCTCTTGGTAGAGGAGTGGAAATAAATCTTTTCCCTGGAAGGGACTGAAATTGAATCCTGTATCCCTGTCTTACAAGATTTAGGATGAAATCGTTCTTGCTTATTTCTTGCCACTGGGTATAAAAGCTTGTTAAACGACCCCCAACTTTTACTTTGGCGTCACTTTTTTTCTTGATTGTCTTAGTTCCGAAAAAGAAAATTCTTTTTCGTTCCCTCTCTATTAATGGCCCAAGGTTTTCTCCTCTGCTGAGGCTTATCCCTGTTCTCCTGTCGATTCTTTCGAAAGAATCTCTTATTTTGTATAAACTTCTTTTTCTTTGGGAATCCCTTCTTTCTGTCAGAAGTTCTTTCTAATATTTGATCTAATTGTGTTCCAAACAGTAGTTCCCCATCAAAGGGTATATTACAAATTCTAGCTTTTGAGGCCTGGCTGCCATCCCAGTTCTTTATCCACAGATTACGTCTTGCTGTATTAATTAATGCCGAAGTTCTTGCATTAACCCTAATATTTTCTGCTGCGGCGTCAGTTATATAATCTGTAGCCTTGGATACTACTTCTAGTGACTCAAGAATCTCCTCCTTAGAAGCTCCTTTTTCCACTTTTTCCTCAACTTTCTTTACCCACAGGGCTAATACCCTTGACACACATGTTGTTGCGGCCGCCGGTCGGAAATTTGCACCTGCCGATGTCCAAGCTTTCTTAAGAGCGAACTCTACCTTCTTATCCTGTGGATCTTTTAAGTATCCCAGATCCTCAAAGGCTAATTCATTATCTTTATTGACTTGAGAAAATGCTGCGTCCAACCTAAGACATCTATCCCAAGTCTTAACCTCTGATTCATTAAAGGGAAATCTTTTCATAAATCCTTTTGACATAAACAGCTTTCTGTCAGGATACTTCCACTGACTCAATATAGTATTCTTTGTGGATCTATGTATAGGAAATGTTAATGATTCCACTGGCTCCATTCCCTGATACAGCTTATCATGCAGAGATATTTCTTCTGACTTTTTAGACTCAATATTTAGGGTTTTGTTAATTGCCAGGATAAGTTGCTCAGTCTCATCGGCTGGGAATCTAAACCTGGAAATCTTCTTGGTATCAGGTTGGCTTTCTACACTCTTAACCGAAGAAGCATCAGATTCATCATCCTGATTATCCTCCTCTTCATCTTCTTCCATCTCCTCCTCAGAGGAAGATATAACCGGTCTCTTATTAGCAGATCTACTCTTATTTTTATGCTTAATCGGCTGTTCCGGCTGAGGCTCTTCTGTATTAGGTACAGAAGCTGTAGACATAGCCGCACTAGTGTTAGCATTAACCGTATCCCCTACCGGTGTCATGGCGGCCGCAAATACATCTTTTAATGATTTAATTGTCTCGGCCATTTCCACTTTAACAGCCGACATTATCTCTTCTTTTAACCCCCCTGATTGTTCCTGAATTAATTTCACAAAACAGGGCTGGCAGAACTGCTTAGTATAAGTATGGGCCAACTTTGTATCACAGAGCGGGCACCGCCTCCTTGGCCTTGAAGGGTCGGCAGACTCTGTGCCCTAAAATAAATCAAACAAAAACTTTGTGTCACTAATTATATTCATTAGACAGAGAAAGACACCCTGGTGTGCATCTGTCAAGAAAAGTGACAAATAGCCCCGAACCTGAAAAGTAAAGAATCTATATAAAGCAATATCATATGCATGAGATTCCTCTGAGGTAACAGAATATTTTACATAGGCCTGTATATATATGGTATATCTTTCGATAAATAACCTAAT
Organism: Hyperolius riggenbachi; assembly: GCF_040937935.1. Lineage (NCBI taxonomy): Eukaryota > Metazoa > Chordata > Amphibia > Anura > Hyperoliidae > Hyperolius > Hyperolius riggenbachi. Next base: position 139,820,193 of record NC_090653.1, read on the forward strand.
ACATATATATTGGCTCACAAATGATAGCAGTCAGAATTCAACTTAAAAACCACTAGACCAAAGCTTCATAGCTATTGTGACTATGTGTGGAGATAAATGACAGACCTCAGATCAGACGCTAAGCAGGTAACATTATCTAGTATACATTTCTCAGACCTCCGTACAGACGCGGGATAAGGTGTATGGCTCATACCATAAAGGTCCCCAAGCCTCCACCAATCTTACCTTTCCCGGTTCCTGCTTAGCGTCCATCCCGCTCCGCTCACAAGACGAAATGCCGAGCCATGCGGGTTTCCGGCGTCTCTTCACCCGCGCGACCGGAAGTGACGCTGCGTGAGGGCAGAAGTGCGTCATCGGGGAGCCGACACTGAGGGCAAACACCAACCATCCCTCCGGAGGTCTGGATGTATCCCTGCATCACTTCCGGTGCGCCACTAGCCTCCGCCATATTGGGAATCATGGACGCCGGCTGCGTCCTCCGGACCCACCACCACTCGGGCAGCCAGGACAGCATTAGAAAGAAGGTAAAACCTCCCTTTCCGAACGGATCCTTAACCATCTCCAGGCCGGTCCACCATGCGTTGCCAACCGGGTCCCTGACACACCTGGCCCGACGGACCGGCGAGCGACATAGAGCACTCCTTTTTCCTGGAACAGGAAACGTCAACTGATGTGTGAGGGGTTAGGTGAAAATTTATAGAGTACTCTAGCTGGACGTTTCCTGTTCCTGGGAGGAGCCTATGTCGTCTCATGGTGGACCTGTCCTGGAGGTTAGTGGAAAAAATACGGTAGTTTGCACATTTGCTTTTTTAATGGTTATTTTTAAAGAAATGTTAATGGCTGCCAACGTTAATATCAAAGCCCCCATACAAACTAGAATTCTCAAATTTGCAGGGTATGGAAGGGAAAAGACTGGGTACAAGAGAAAAACATTTAAAAAATACCTTATGGTTTTGGAGAAAATCAATTTTAAAGTTCATGTTCAGAGTGTGGGAAAGTGGCTGAAGCATACGTCAGCGGTTAATAACAAAGCCCCCATACGTGCTAGAAATACCAACATTTTAGAGTATGTTAAAGGGGACAGTGGGAGCAAGAGAACTTTTATTTAATAAAACTTGATACTGAAGTGTGGTTGTGAGAGATCGCGGAAAAGCCGCCGCGAGTGTTAATGAGCAGGCGGCTGATTCCGCGTCCAGTGCGGCGGTTTGCACGTGGAAGCATGTGTCTGGTGGCAGAGCGGAACGCGGAAAAGCCGCCGCATGCAACAACAGTTAGGCGGCTGATTCCGCGTCCAGCGCGGCGGTTTGCACGCAGCAGCATGCAGCTGGTGTGGCTGAGCCTGTTAGTTCACACAGGTTTATGGCTATGCCGCCAGAAGTCAGGACCTTTATGCAAGCAGGAGATGTGTCAGCTGATCAGGATGATCAGCTGATTCCTGCTGGACTCCTGATTGGCTGAGTGGTTCGGGCGGGGCGGCAGAGTCCTGCAACTATATATACAGCTTACTTGTCAGTTGCTGGTTGTCTGCCGTTGCAATCACTACGTGGAAGCACTCAGACCTTTAGTCAGATCCTACAGTGTGTTAGAACCAGGTGAACCTGGGAATTCACACTTAGCCAGTTTACTTGTACTGTTAATCTGTGTTATTATTCAAACTAGTTGCAAGGTGCTGAGACCAAGGACCTCACACTCAGACTAGGCATTGTTTGATATCTGTTATGACTTATTGCTTTTCTGACTACTCCTCTGTCTTCTGATTCAGTACCTCGCATATCTGATATACCGTTGCCAGACCCTGCTTGCCTTGGATACCGAATCAGCCTTCTGTCTTTGTACTTTATCTGTCAGTGTGTTACCGACCACGCGTGCCCGACCTCGAGAGCTATCTCTCCCCTTAAGAGATAGTCTCCAGACCAGATAGTGACATCCACCTTCGGGTGTCCCTCCCTCCCTGGTCCTTCCTACCTCCAGCCTGATTCCTCCCCTTGGAGAGCCTCAGGCTGCTGAAAGGTTCCTGTGCCTTCCCGAGCAGTATTCCAGCACTGCAGGTGCATTGCTCAAAGTATTACTGTTACACCAAACACTCACATATCTATAGGTGTCCAGAGGTTAGCAATATATCTGTATTGTCGGTGATTTTGCAGATCATCAATAATCAGGTATATATCTGCATTCTTGGTGATACTGCAGATCACCAATAATCAGATTCTCTCTGTGTGCTGACACCAATCGTTACAGTGGTCTTACAAATTAATTCATCATCCTTAATACTCAATCAATAATTTGGTCCCAGCGTGCACAGCAAGCCCGAGCAGCCAATCAGCACAGAACCTACTACAACCATTTATAAAGGGCGGTAGGCGGAAGGTTTTCTTGCTGTATGCTGCATTTCTCACTATGCTAGGTTACAGACAGAGAAAGAACTTTATTGTACTGCAGGGATAGATAATTTAGCTTGGCTGTAGTGTATAGGTAGAACTGTGTTGCTCTCCAAGATGCACGTTGTAGTGATGCAAGGGAGGATGGGAGGGGTGGGGTAGGACAACTGCAATCAGAATGAGAATTAGGATTAGAAATTTGGAGGAATCCAGTTGAAGCAGATCAGATTGAAGTAAGATACTCACTCACTTACTATGGAAGAGGTTTTAGCCATTTTAAAACATAACCTTAGGAAGTGGGCATTGACTTACAAAACACATTGTTTCAATTGCCAATATACTGAAGGTGTTTTGTGAGGTAAGCAGTTTACTTACTTTATCTACTGGTACATTGTTACATACTTATTTGGGTTGAAAACATGATGTACGTCCATCAAGTTCAAACAGAAAACAAGGTACAACACCAGCCTGTACCTTCATATATCTTAGCTGAAAGAATATTTTTTATTGGAATTTTTTTTTTCCTTTTTAACAGCAATAGTGTCAATTGAAACTGTTGACACCATAACAACACAGTAAACAAATAAACAATTGAAGTGGCTCAAGTGACTATAATTACAGCTACAACAGGTGAAATATAAGGTGTCTGAGAGCTCAAAGCAAAGTGAAGGCATATAGTAAAATAAGGTATTGTAGTCCTTATCCGAATGCATCTCCCCACGGAGGATTCAATGCCTCTGGGGCCGTATATTTATTCAGTGGTTAATCATCAAACTTCAGCTTATAGTGTGAGATCCAACTAGACCAGACTTTCCCGAATTTCTTAGAGCATTTGCGTTTAAGGTAAACATTTTGAAGAGTAACTAATTCCTTGTGAACATATGCAATCCAGTCTTTCTTTTTGGGGCTGAGGAGTTGTTTCCATTTAACAACTATCAATTCCTGAGCATAAGATATGGGAGACCTGAAAGAGAGCATTTTGTGGGAGGATAATGAATCATCTCTTAGACTGCCGAGCAGCATCTGCACTGGGGCCAGCTCGATTCTAATACCAAATATCTGTTATAGTTCTGCATGGATTTGATACCAGTAGGGGCAGATATGTGGGCAAAGCCAAACTATATGGAAAAAATCAGCACCAGGTTGCTGACATCTGCCACACAGTCCAGAAGAAGCAGGGTAGATTTTTTGTAATCTATGTGGGGATAGATAACTTCTGTGCAGGAATTTTTAAATCAATTAGTCTGTCTCGTGCTGCCACATTGGTAGTGACAAAGTGCCCTAGTATCGTTTTCCGGGTGTGGGGGGTCAAGATTGGGGATATCAGTTTACCACGCTAGCGTTTGTCCATTTTGACTTGACCTTTTGGGGGGAACATTTTATAAAGAACCAATACAGCATGATCAAGGTCTTTTTTATTATCTCCCCTTCAGTGGTATGAGACTGCACCAGTATATCTTTGAAATATTTGGGTAGGATAAGCACAGGGCTATTTCTAAAGTAAATTTCAGAAGCATATTAATTTTGATAGTATTGGCGCACCCTATCAAGGATAATAAGGGAAGAGTCTGCCACGCCTTGCACTTTTGTTTAAGCTTGGAGAGTATTGGTTCCAAGTTTAAGCTAAAGAAGTCATTGGATGTTCTCTCTTTCTCAGTTTCTCTCTCCCTCTCTCTCTTTTTTATATATTTATATATTTTTACTTGGGGTTAGGTGGGGGAAAGTATCTTTCCCATGCATGGCTTACACAGCAAAAAGTGTAGAAGCATATTTGCACATGAGATCACTTCACATACGTTAGCAAAGATGAGATTGCTGTACTTTTAGAGTGTCAGAATGTATTATAGAAACTACAGAAGAAAATTTTAAGATATATGTCAGCTTGGGGTCAACTGGCAGGGACAGACTGCTCTCAAGGCTTGTTCCCACCATGAACAGTGGATTGCAGAATTCAGCACTGCACATAGCATCCATCCGGGATGGAGAAAATCAGATATTGCATAGAAAAGTAATGGCTTACTTTTTCACTTGTGGGTTGCTGCAATATGAGTTAACCACTTTGAATCCCTTGCTACTCTTATCTTCTCCCCACAAAACTTCATCTGAAGCTCAGGGGAGTAGATAGGCGTACTTGTGGTAAACAGTGTGCTGTATGCCCAATAAGCTATCTGATTATGTATATAGGGTATCATTTTAACCGTGACAAGTGAGAGAATAGATTTTGTGTTGTTTGAAAACTGAGGGCTAATTCATGTGATTTTTTTTACCGGAAAACTGAATGAAAAGCAATACAACTGTTGTTTTCATGTACTCTATACCCCTAAATAAATACTTGTAAAAAAAAAAAAAAAAGTGACAGCATTGAAAAGAGAATACATAGTTACCCTAGGGACTTAGCTTTTAAAATATGTATGCCATGAGAGTGTATTACTGTTAATCATGAAGATAAGGGCTTTTAATTACTGATAGAGTACAATGGGAAAACAAAAGGCACGAACCAGAAACTAATATATTATCGCCATACATTGTACTAGGGACATTATTTAAATGTTGAGATAACCAGGACAAATTAGCAAATACAATGTGTGGGTTTTACCTATGGTAACATTGTTTATTTGAAAACTATAGTGGATGGAAATGGAGAAATAGTGTATTTTTTCATTTTTTTTCTCATTTTTCCCTTTAAAATGCACAGATAATAACATAATTACTAAAAGCAAATATCTCCCTCACAAAGCATAATTTGTGGCAAAAAAAACAAGATATAAATCATTTACATCTGATGAGTAGCAATAAAGTTATTGGTGAATGAATGGGAGGAGCGCTGAAATGTGAAAATTGCTCTGGTTTTTAAGCAAAAAACCCTGTGGTGCTGAGGACAACTGAAGTGAGACAAATATGGAGGCTGCCATATGTAATTCCTTTTAAGCAATATCAGTTGCCTGGCAGCCCTGCTGACCTATTTGGCTGTAGTAATGTCTGAATCACACTGGAAACGCACATGCAACTAATCCAGTTAGATCTGACAATAATGTCATAAATTCCTTATCTGCATATGCTTGTTCAGGGTCTATGGCTAAAAGTATTAGAGGCAGAGGATCAGCAGGACAGCCAGGCAACTGGTACTGCTTAAAAAGGGATAAATATGGAGACTTCCATGTCCCTCTCACTTCAGTTATCCTTTAATAAAGCACTTCTTCACAAATGTATAAGAAATTTGTAAATGAAACATAGCATCATATATCTCCATATTTTGTAGAGTTTACATCAACAGGAAGAGAACTTATCAGTATAAAATCATTTAGGATAGGGCCCTACCCAACATGCACTTATGCTTTCAATAGCATCAGCGTGACAGAGGACAGGACCGCAAGTGGACATGCATTGTGGTATATAATACACTGCTTACTGCTTTATTTTGGGTGAATAAAGTTAAGAGCAACTGGAAAAAGTAGAAGTCAAATCAGAGAAGTCTGCAAGAACTTCTACACTATTGCATATTTCCCCCTGCTTGTCAACCTAACCATCATTAAATATGCAGCTACTGTCTGATGAAACATTTTCTACTTGAGATACAAAATTATGACATGATTTTAAAAATAAATAAATTGGACAAAAATGTAAGCTGTACTGCTAGCTTGCACCGAAATATTCCGAAATATGGAAAATGGAAATGAGCTGTACAACTCAATAGGGAGCTTTTAATATGTTGCAGGAATGTCTTTTCAACAGATATTTCAAGCTATTTTTATGATTTGGGGAATGAATATATATATAAAAAACCCTGTTCCAATGGCATACAAGAGCGTGTATAGTGAAGTCACAATACATTAACTTAGCAGTAGGGAATGGAGATAACGCACTGTGGGTGCAGATAACAGTGACATGAAGATATGCAGCTTTTCTAGGCACAAGGAAAAAAAATGTCAGAACTCAATCAGAGGTTTCGGAAAAAAAGAAATCAGAAACATTTCTGTGTAGCTAATCCTTTTATAGCAAATCAAACTGTAATAATGTGTGGATAGACATGATGTATGGATGATTGGATGAATGGATGGATGAATGGATGGGTGGGTAGATAGATAGATAGATAGATAAGGCTGGCAGAGAGACAGACGGCGGACGCAACTATTTCTTCTAAGCATCATTAAATTGCTGCATTTAGTAGTAAAAGAAGGAATGCTTCTATGTCCCTACGGCGACCCGTAGAGTGTACATCAACAGGAAGAGAACTTATCAGTATAAAATCATTTAGGATAGGGCCCTACCCAACATGCACTTATGAAGAGAACTTATCAGTATAAAATCATTTAGGATAGGGCCCTACCCAACATGCACTTATGCATTCAATAGCATCAGTGTGACAACTGTGGTTTATTATAACAGCATCCAAACTTGCATATTACATGGATTGTAATCCAGGCCTGTCCATAAGTGCTGGTGACCGGTTTGTAGGAGTGGAGTGACGAGGTGGGGGTGGGGGGGGGGGAGAGCACCTATGTGAGCAAGCGATGGCCGTTTTGCGTCTATGCAGATGCTTGGTCACACTGCGTTTCACAAAGACAGGTCACAGACATCCGGGATTTGGTGGCAGAAAGCCCCGCCTCCCGGAGGTGGCGCTCCGTGTGTGTGTGATAGAGCCAATGGGTGCACTGATCATTGGGCGGTATGTGGCTGAGAAAACAAAGCTTGCCAATGGTGGCCTGTAGAGGACAACATATTGGCATCCCAGCTAATTGCATGGAGAAATATATTCATATATATCCTTGCACGCATACTAAAAATATATGCTGAAACCCCCCCCTTAGTGTAGTCTGGGGACTAAAGAGGGTACAGATAGGCCCATCACCTTCAATAGTGCGGTGCAAAATAGGAAATATACATTGGTACATAACATAGAGGTGGTAGGCAACATAAAAGTCACTGTGCCCATTACAGTGTGTCTAAAAAAAAATATATAGTAACCACAAAAAACACATGGGCCTCAATTCACTAAGCAGTTTAGACTAGTCTACAGATGGTTTTTAGTCTATTGATGGTTGGTTTGGTGTAATCTTTTAGACCTGTTTTTAGACCTGGTCTAACATTCAGTAATTACACAATTCACGAAGGCAAACAAGGAGTAACCACACCCAACTTTTCTGACAGAGATTAGACCAGCTGATTTATTGTCGGTAAAGAAATTCTGTGAGGTATTTTAGATGTGAGGATGGAGCCTTTTGAATTAATTATGCAGGAGTTTAATTGTATGCAGAGGAGAGCTCATCAAAGGAGAAGGATGTCGGTCACAGCTACTTGTTTGTGAATTGCATCTTTTGATAATTTCCCCTGCTTTATCCACCTAATTACCAAATGGTTTAGACCAGGTCTAAGGACAGGTCTAAAACATTTGGCAATAGTGAATACCCCTTTGATGCAACTGACCAAACCATCAGTAGACTAAAAACCATCTGTAGACTAGTCTAAACTGCTTAGTGAATTGAGGCCATGGAAGAGAACCAGAGATGGATTAAGATGTAATGGAGCCTTAGGATAGGTAGTTGATTTAGTGCCCCTTTGTGGTCTTTTTGGTAAGCTGCAGTGCTGGGCCGAAATTACGCATGAGCGTAATTACGCATCGTAATTCAATGTAAATTTACGCGTAAGCGTTACGCGTAACTTACAGTCTTACGCGTAATTATTTACGCGTAAGACCGTAAGTGGTATCGTAATTACACTGTCTACCGTAATTGCTAGGCATGCGTAATTTTACGAACACTTACGCGTAATTTTACGCGTAATTACTAACGTAAAATCTCCCATTTTCTAAGAGTAGCCAATCAGTCAACATCCTAAGCAACCAATAGTATCTTCTCCCGCCCTTCAGTATAAGCGTACGTTTTGACGCATACGAATGATGTGTACGCAATAACTGTCACATTGACGGCTATTGCGTACATATCGTCCGCATGCGTCCAAAAATACGCATTAATGGTCATTACAGCACTACGCGTAACATCGTAGTGTAAGCGCCTTCATTACGGTATCCTTACGCGTAATTGCGTAAGTTTACGCGTAATTACAGTGATGTACCGTAGATAATTTCCTACGCCGTAACCGTAATTGCGTAATGCGTAATAGCGTAAAATTACGCGTAATGATCCGTAAGCGTAGATTTTTCCATTACGAGCAGCACTGGTAAGCTGAAGTGGAGAGAGGTCAGATAAGGCAGCTGGTGGGCCTCTTGGCACCCACTAGGCCCCAAGCACCTGCCTATATTGCCTGGTGGATGATCCTGCTCTGAAGAGAACCCTGTAATTCTAGGCTTACAGTCTAAAGGGATTGAAGGTAAACAAGAGGTGAGGTATTGCATAAGCTGCATAACTGGAGGGAAGCAGTTCCAGGCATGGTTCTGCAAATATCAGAGCTTGATAAGAGGCTGAGTGGCAAGGTCTAGGTTCATTTCATTTTAAAGGGTTTTCAGCACACACACAAAAAAAAAAAAAACATATCAAACAAACCTCCTGCTGAGAGAGGTTTATAAATGGTGTGGGCTGTTTGGGGGCATTTAAAGACTCATTTGATATTGTTTTCATTTTGGATGGTAAGATCCCCTTAAAGCGGAATATAACCCTGCATTTCAACTTTGCTCTAAAACATTATTAACAGCATATTATATGCAACCAGCATTTTTTTTTACTAGACCAGCATTGGAAGGGTTACACACAGAGCTTTAACCACTTCAGGACCACAGTCTTTCTACCCCTTAAGGACCAGGCACTTTTTTTTCCATTCAGACCACTGCAGCTTTCACGGTTTATTGCTCGCTCATACAACCTACCACCTAAATGAATTTTACCTCCTTTTCTTGTCACTAATAAAGACATGAATTTTGGCAAAAAAATGATTTTTTTAACTTTCTGTGCTGACATTTTTCAAATAAAGTAAAATTTCTGTATACATGCAGCGCGAAAAATGTGGACAAACATGTTTTTGATTAAAAAAAACCCATTCAGTGTATATTTATTGGTTTGGGTAAAAGTTATAGCGTTTACAAACTATGGTGCCAAAAGTGAATTTTCCCATTTTCAAGCATCTCTGACTTTTCTGCGCACTTGTCAGGTTTCATGAGGGGCTAAAATTCCAGGATAGTACAAATACCCCCCAAATGACCCCATTTTGGAAAGAAGACATCCCAAAGTATTCAGTGAGAGGCATGGTGAGTTCATAGAAGATTTTATTTTTTGTCACAAGTTAGCGGAAAATGACACTTTCTGACAAAAAAAAGAAAAAAAAAAAGTTTCCATTTCTTCTAACTTGCGACAAAAAAAAATGAAATCTGCCACGGACTCACTATGCTCCTCTCTGAATACCTTGAAGTGTCTACTTTCCAAAATGGGGTCATTTGTGGGGTGTGTTCACTGTCCTGGCATTTTGGGGGGTGCCTAATTGTAAGCACCCCTGTAAAGCCTAAAGATGCTCATTGGACTTTTGGCCCCTTAGCGCAGTTAGGCTGCAAAAAAGTGCCACACATGTGGTATTGCCGTACTCAGGAGAAGTAGTATAATGTGTTTTGGGGTGTATTTTTACACATACCCATGCTGGGTGGGAGAAATATCTCCATAAATGACAATTGTTTTATTTTTTTTACACACAATTGTCTATTTATAGAGATATTTCTCCCACTCAGCATGGGTATGTGGAAAAATACACCCCAAAACACATTATACTACTTCTCCTGAGTACGGCGATACCACATGTGTGGCACTTTTTTGCACCCTAACTGCGCTAAGGGGCCCAAAGTTCAATGAGTACCTTTAGGATTTCACAGGTCATTTTGAGAAATTTCGTTTCAAGACTACTCCTCACGGTTTAGGTCCCCTAAAATGCCAGGACAGTATAGGAACCCCAAGGTATTCCGTTAGGAGAATGGTGAGTTCATAGAAGATTTTTTTTTGTCACAAGTTAGCGGAAATTGATTTTAATTGTTTTTTTTCACAAAGTGTCATTTTCCGCTAACTTGTGACAAAAAATAAAATCTTCTATGAACTCACCATACTCCTAACGGAATACCTTGGGGTGTCTTCTTTCTAAAATGGGGTCATTTGTGGGGTTCCTATACTGCCCTGGCATTTTAGGGGCCCTAAACCGTGAGGAGTAGTCTTGAAACCAAATGTCGCAAAATGACCTGTAAAATCCTAAAGGTACTCATTGGACTTTGGGCCTCTTAGCGCACTTAGGGTGCAAAAAAGTGCAACACATGTGGTACCGCCGTACTCAGGAGAAGTAGTATAATGTGTTTTGGGGTGTATTTTTACACATACCCATGCTGGGTGGGAGAAATATCTCTGTAAATGACAATTGTTTGATTTTTTTTACACACAATTGTCCTTTTACAGAGATATTTCTCCCACCCAGCATGGGTATGTGTAAAAATACACCCCAAAACACAATATACTACTTCTTCTGAGTACGGCGATACCACATGTGTGACACTTTTTTGCAACCTAGGTGTGCTAAGGGGCCTAACGTCCTATTCACAGGTCATTTTGAGGCCTTTGGATTCTAGACTACTGCTCACGGTTTAGGGCCCCTAAAATGCCAGGGCAGTATAGGAACCCCACAAGTGACCCCATTTTAGAAAGAAGACACCCCAAGGTATTCTGTTAAGAGTATGGTGAGTTCATAGAAGATTTTTTTTTGTCACAAGTTAGCGGAAAATGACACTTTGTGAAAAAAAAAACCAATACATATCAATTTCCGCTAACTTGTGACAAAAAATAAAATCTTCTATGAACTCATCATACACCTAACAGAATACCTTGGGGTGTCTTCTTTCTAAAATGGGGTCACTTGTGGGGTTCCTATACTGCCCTGGCATTTTAGGGGCCCTAAACCGTGAGGAGTAGTCTTGAACCCAAATGTCTCAAAATGACCTGTGAAATCCTAAAGGTACTCATTGGACTTTGGGCCCCTTAGCACAGTTAGGCTGCAAAAAAGTGTCACACATGTGGTATCGCCGTACTCAGAAGAAGTAGTATAATGTGTTTTGTGGTGTATTTTTACATATAACCATGCTGGGTGGGAGAAATATCTCTGTAAATGACACATTTTTGATTTTTTTTTTTACACACAATTGTCCATTTACAGAGAGATTTCTCCCACCCAGCATGGGTATGTGTAAAAATACACCACAAAACACATTATACTACTTCTCCTGAGTATGGCGATACCACATGTGTGACACTTTTTTGCAGCCTAGGTGCGCTAAGGGGCCCAACGTCCTATTCACAGGTCATTTTGAGCCATTTGTTTTCTAGACTACTCCTCACGGTTTAGGGCCCCTAAAATGCCAGGGCAGTATAGGAACCCCACAAGTGACCCCATTTTAGAAAGAAGACACCCCAAGGTATTCCGTTAGGGGTATGGTGAGTTCATAGAAGATTTTATTTTTTGTCACAAGTTAGTGAAAAATGACACTTTGTGAAAAAAAAAAAAATCTAATTTCCGCTAACTTTTGACAAAAAATAAAATCTTCTATGAACTCATCATACACCTAACAGAATACCTTGGGGTGTCTTCTTTCTAAAATGGGGTCACTTGTGGGGTTCCTATACTGCCCTGGCATTTTACGGGCCCAAAACTGTGAGTAGTCTGGAAACCAAATGTCTCAAAATGACTGTTCAGGGGTATAAGCATCTGCAAATTTTGATGACAGGTGGTCTATGAGGAGGCAAATTTTGTGGAACCGGTCATAAGCAGGGTGGCCTCTTAGATGACAGGATGTTTTGGGCCTGATCTGATGGATAGGAGTGCTAGGGGGTGACAGGAGGTGATTGATGGGTGTCTCAGGGGGCGGTTAGAGGGGAAAATAGATGCAATCAATGCACTGGGGAGGTGATCGGAAGGGGGTCTGAGTGGGACCTGAGGGTTTGGCCGAGTGATCAGGAGCCCACACGGGGCAAATTAGGGCCTGATCTGATGGGTAGGTGTGCTAGGGGGTGACAGGAGGTGATTGATGGGTGTTTCAAGGTGTGATTAGAGGGGGGAAATAGATGCAAGCAATGCACTAGCGAGGTGATCAGGGCTGGGGTCTGAGGACGTTCTGAGGTGTGGGCGGGTGATTGGGTGCCCGCAAGGGGCAGATTAGGGTCTAATCTGATGGGTAACCGTGACAGGTGGTGATAGGGGGTGATTGATGGGTAATTAGTGGGTGTTTAGAGGAGAGAAGAGATGTAAACACTGCACTTGGGAGGTGATCTGATGTCGGATCTGCGGGCGATCTATTGGTGTGGGTGGGTGATCAGATTGCCCGCAAGGGGCAGGTTAGGGGCTGATTGATGGGTGGCAGTGACAGGGGGTGATTGATGGGTGGCAGTGACAGGGGGTGATTGATAGGTGATTGACAGGTGATCAGTGGGTTATTACAGGGAATAACAGATGTAAATATTGCACTGGCGAATTGATAAAGGGGGGCCTGAGGGCAATCTGAGCGTGTGGGCGGGTGATTGGGTGCCCGCAAGGGGTAGATTAGGGTCTAATCTGATGGGTAACAGTGACAGGTGGTGATAGGGGGTGATTGATAGGTGATTGATGGGCAATTAGTGGGTGTTTAGAGGAGAGAAGAGATGTAAACACTGCACTTGGGAGGTGATCTGATGTCGGATCTGCGGGCGATCTATTGGTGTGGGTGGGTGATCAGATTGCCCGCAAGGGGCAGGTTAGGGGCTGATTGATGGGTGGCAGTGACAGGGGGTGATTGATGGGTGGCAGTGACAGGGGGTGATTGATAGGTGATTGACAGGTGATCAGTGGGTTATTACAGGGAATAACAGATGTAAATATTGCACTGGCGAATTGATAAAGGGGGGTCTGAGGGCAATCTGAGCGTGTGGGCGGGTGATTGGGTGCCCGCAAGGGGTAGATTAGGGTCTAATCTGATGGGTAACAGTGACAGGTGGTGATAGGGGGTGATTGATAGGTGATTGATGGGTAATTAGTGGGTGTTTAGAGGAGAGAATAGATGTAAACAATGGATTTGGGAGGTGATCTGATGTCGGATCTGCAGGCGATCTATTGGTGTGGGTGGGTGATCAGATTGCCCGCAAGGGGCAGGTTAGGGGCTGATTGATAGGTAGCAGTGACAGGGGGTGATTGACTGGTGATTGACGGGTGATTGACGGGTGATTGACAGGTGATTGACAGGTGATCAGGGGGGATAGATGCATACAGTACACGGGGGGGGGGGGGGGTCTGGGGGGGGGGTCTGGGGAGAATCTGAGGGGTGGGGGGTGATCAGGAGGGGGCAGTGGGCAGGGGGGGGGGATAAAAAAAAATAGCGTTGACAGATAGCGACAGGGAGTGATTGATGGGTGATTAGGGGGGTGACTGGGTGCAAACAGTGGTCTGGGGGGTGGGCAGGGGGGGGTCTGAGGGGTGCTGGGGGGGGGGGGAAATCAGTGTGCTTGGGTGCAGACTAGGGTGGCTGCAGCCTGCCCTGGTGGTCCCTCGGACACTGGGACCACCAGGGCAGGAGGGTGCCAGTATAATAGGCTTTGTATACATTACAAAGCCTATTATACAATGTAAATGCGGCGATCCGGGTGCTAGTAACCCGCCGGCGCTTCCGAACGGCCGGCGGGTTACTACGAGCGGTGGGCGGAGCCAGTCCCCGGCGGCTGATCGCGTCACGAATGACGCGATCGCCGCATAACCACTCCCGCAGCCACCCCCGCCGATGGGCGTATTGCGGTCGTTTGGGCCCGGACTTTGCCGCCGCCCATCGGCTGGGGGAGGTCCTTAAGTGGTTAAAGTTCCGTGGAGAGAAATGCTGCCACATCCGAAGTTTAGATAGAAACATTTAAGTAAACACAATGTAACACGTGAGGAATGTGACTCACTCTATGGCTGTGCAGGAGCTCCCGGACACAGAGAGAGAGTGAGTCACATTCCACACTTGTTATATTGTGTATCTATCTAAACTTCGGCTGATGCAGCTTTTCTCTCCACGAAACTTTAAAGCTCTGTGAGTAACCCTTCCAGTGCTGGTCTAGTAATAAAAAAAATGCTGGTTGCATATAATATGCTGTAAATAATGTTTTAGAGCAAAGTTTAAATGCAGGGTTATATTCCGCTTTAAAAGGAAAGATGCAAGATATATATATATATATATATATATATATATATATATATATATATATACACAAATCTACTTACCCGGGTCTTCCTCCAGCCCCTAGCAGCCATCCTGTGCCCTAGAGCCACTCACGGTCACACTGATATAATTTGAAGTGTTCTGTGCAGGCGCAGTAGTTCTGGCAAGGTCGGCATCTGCACCGGAAAGGACCCAGGGCCACCCGCTGGATGCGGAGCTGCAGCGAGGGCACAGGACGGCTGCCAGGGGCTGGAGAAAACCCTGGATAAGTAGATTTAAAAAAAAAAAAAAGCTCGGACCTTCCCTTTAAGCCCCTTAAGGGCTCAGTCAGATTATAAGCACTTTTCTGAGCACTTTGTGATTGATTAGCAGTTTTTAAAAATCACTCCCATTCACTTTCGTTAAAATCGCAGTAAAAATCATGTAAAAATCGCCACAATCGCGCAACCGTGTACACAAAAAATTGCGAAGATTTTTAAGCAATTTTTACCATGGTTGTAATGAACGTGATTGAGAGCGATTTTTAAAAAGCATTCAGAAAGTGCTAATCAATCACAAGCGCTCAGAAAAGCGCTTATAGTGTGTCTAAACCCTTAGAGTGAACTTAACTACTTGCCGACTGCTCCACGCCAATTGGCGTGAGCAGTGCGGCAGCCCCAGGACCGCTCCACGCCGATTGGCGTGAACGCCCGTGTATGGGGCTAGCAGGAGATCGCATGCACACTGCGCACGCATCTCCTGCTTGGGGGTGGAACTCCACCCCGCCTTCAATCTCTGAGCGGCAATTGCAGCTCTGGAGACTGTTAGATGGTGAAACCGCCATCTAATAACTTTGCACAGCGCTGCGATCTGCAGCAGCGCTGTACTGGGGAGAGCCGTGTGCCACGGCTGTCTGCCTGGGACACAGGGAAGTGATCCGCTGTGATAGGCTGAAACCTATCACAGCCGATCACAGTAATTGGCTGGCCAGGGGAGGGAGGGAGGGAGATATAGAAGAGAAATAAAAAAAAATAGTACATTTTATTACAAATTTCATAAAATAAATATTTACAAATAAAAAAACAAACACCTGGGGGACGATCAGACCCCATCAACAGAGAGCTCTGTTGGTGGGGAGAAAAGGGGGGGGGGGGGAGATCACTCGTGAGTTGTTCGGCCCTGCAGCTTGGCCTTAAAGCTGCAGTGACCATTTTAGCCCTTTTTATGTCCTGGTCACTAGGGGGGGGGGGGGTTTAACACCGCAGTCAGGGCCGGCCCGCTCCTGAGGCGGGGTGAAACTTTTGCCTCCGGCACATTTCTAGGGGCGGCATCCACCCGTCGGTGGGTGCGGGGAGCCGGCCGCCGAGCTGGAGGGGTAGCGGGCAGGACGGGGGTATTGGGCCTAGCGGCGGGGAGGGGGGTCGTACCCCCCCTCCCTCGCCTGGGTCCCCCGTCCTCCGCTCCCCTCCAGCCTTAAATAGATCAGAAGCACTACTCGTAAGAGGCAGTGGGCGGGCAGGACTCACCTCTTCCTTGATCCAGCGTGCGCTCCACTGACGTCACTTCCTGCAACGCGGCCCACTGTATTGTAAGTGGACGGCGTTGCAGGAAGTGACGTCAGTGGAGCGCACGCTGGATCGAGCGAGGAAGAGGTGAGTCCTCCCCGCCGCTAGGCCCAATACCCCCATCCTGCCCGCTACCCCTCCAGCTCGGCGGGGGGGTTGGCAGCAATAATTTTTTCCAAATTCGCCTCAGGCGGCAAAAAGTCTAGGGCCGGCGCTGACCGCAGTCCTCAAGTGGTTAAAGATTTCAAGAATTGGAAATTGTTAAATGTGATTTGAAGGGTAAATGAAGAGGAGGGCAGAAGACAGGAGTGTTCAATCTCATCCACATATAATACACATAGATGCACACATTAAATGCATACACGTTGTAAAAAAAATAGCACAAGAACAAATACAAAAAAATTGAATAAAGCTTTCTTAACATTGCTTGCATTAGTAAAGTCTAACATGAGAGCCTGGAGTAATTTATGGTCTTGGAGGCAAAGATAGTACAGAACATTAATCAGGAATTTATGGTTGGAATGGCATCTCTTGGAGTTAAAGGGACTCAGAGCTCCCGAAAAAAAAAGATTTATACATACATGGGGCTTCCTCCACCCTCATCAGCTTGGATCGCTCCCACGCCACCATCCTCCAATGTCTGTAGGGCTGGTACCAGGTCCCTGCACTTTCGTCAGTTGGAGCCAGTCTGATGTAAGGGAAGTGTGCCCTCTACGCAAAGAGTGCACTTCTCCTGCATAGACTGGAGCTGGCTGACAGAAGTGTGGGGACCCAGTACCTGTGCTGCACACATCGTAGGTCGGCGGCGTAGGAGCGATCCGAGCTGATGGAACTGGAGGAAGCCCTAGGTATGTATAATTATTATTTTTTTGTGGGGGGGGGGGGGGGACTCTCTCTGGGCGTGTATCAAAAAAGGGCGCCTGGAAAAAAGGGCGCGGGGTATAGCCAAAATTGTAAGTTTTTATGCAAAACCATATTTTTCATTTAAGAGGTTGTAAACGAAAATGTTGTGCTAAATAGGTTAAATAAACGGAAATGAAATGGCAAAATACCGTCTATAACAACAAACAAATTCTGAAATGAAACGTCAAATAGCGTCTATAACAAAAACGATATTTACACTCGTATAAAGCATAGCAATGCAATGGTAGATTTTACAGATATTTTACTGCAATTATACCTAACTGTAGGCTTACACAGATCTCTCCCTATCCCCAACCCCTAGACCCCCTCTTTGTTTAAATATACATAATTTAATAAATTGTATATATTACATATATTGTGCTGTAACTATACCTAACCTTACTCTCACACAGAGCCCTCCCTGTACCTATCCCTAACCCCTAGACCCCTCTGTTGGTGCCTAACACTAACCACCCCCTGGTGGTGCCTAAACCTAACCACAACCTTTTGGTGCCTAACCCTAACCACCCCCCTGGTGGTGCCTAAATCTAACCACCCCCCTGGTGGTGCCTAAACCTAACCACCCCCTGGTGGTGCCTAAATCTAACCACCCCCCTGGTGGTGCCTAAACCTAACCACCCCCTGGTGGTGCCTATACCTATGCACCCCCCTAGTGGTGCCTAACCCTAAATCTCCCCTGGTGATGCCTAACCCTAACCATCTCCCTGGTTCTGTATATTGCATTGTAACTATACCTAACCCTCCCTGTACCTAACCCCTAGACCCCCCTGGTGGTGCCTAACCCTAACCGCCCCCTGGTGGTGCCTAGCCCTAACCACCTTCTGGTTGCATATATTATACTGTAACTATACCTAACCCTCCCTGTACCTATCCCTAGACCCCCTGGTAATGCCTAAACCTAACCATCGCCACCGCACAAACACCCTAAACACATATAAACAATAATATATTTAATCCTTAAAATACTTGACTACAAATAACATGAATAAAATAATTTATATATTTGTAATAGAATAAATAGCCTTAAAATAGCCTTAAAGAGAACCCAAGGTGTGTTTAAAGAATGTTATCTGCATACAGAGGCTGGATCTGCCTGTACAGCCCAGCCTCTGTTGCTATCCCAAACCCCACTAAGGTCCCCCTGCACTCTGCAATCCCTCATAAATCACAGCCGTGCTGTGAGGCTGTGTTTACATCTGTAGTGTCAGTCTCAGCTGCTCCCCCGCCTCCTGCATAGCTCCGGTCCCTGCCCCTGTCCCTTCCCTCCAATCAGCAGGGAGGGAAAGGATGCAGGCGGGGACTGGAGTTCTGCAGGAGGCGGGGAGAGCACCACACTGACACTATAGAGATAAACACAGACAGCTCTGACAAGCTGTTTGTCAGCAGCGTGGCTGTGATGTATGGAGGGATTGCAGAGTGTAGGGGGACCTTAGGGGGGTTTGGGATAGCAACAGAGGCTGGGCTGTATAGGCAGATCCAGCCTCTGTATGCAGATAATATTCTTTAAACCCACCTCGGGTTCTCTTTAAAATCACATATACATTAATATTATAAATAGAGAAAAGTATATATAAATATATACAATACAATAGATAGCCTTACAATCACGTATGCATTCGAAATCTTAAAATAACAGTAATATTAAAAGCGATATTTTAGTAACCATAATCAACGCATTATAAGTGTAAAAACAAAGTTAATACCAAAAGCAATGTATTTGTAATACAATAAGGTTGAAAACGGTAATTAAGCATTATGCATATGAAAACGAATTTTTAAATGATCAAAGACGTGTAAACAAAAATCTAGTGGTTATACTTTTGTAAGCGAATTTTTTAAACGAAAAAATAAGTAAAAACTGCTATAAGTGAAATTTAAAAACGAAAAAATAAGTATAACACAAAGTCAAAACGAACTTGTAAATGATATTTGTTATAAACCTTATTCTGTAAATGAAAACTTTTGTTAACCCTGTAACCGCTATTTCTCAGGCGCCCTTTTTTCCTGTCGGGCTATCCCCTTTTTTTGACCTCAGTCAATAGGCACCCTAGTGAGGTTATCCGTGTGCTAAGCTGATATGGCGCTGTAGTCCAGCAGCTCCCAAAGCAGGTAGAAGAGATCAGTAGAAGAGATCAGCAGCACCACGTAGATGTATTTAAAGAGAATCTGTAACGTCAAAACGTCCCCTGGGGGGTACTCACCTCGGGTGGGGGAAGCCTCAGGATCCTAAGGAGGCTTCCCACGCCGTCCTCCGTCCCTCACGGGTCTCGCTGCGGCCCTCCATACAAGATGACGTAATTATTTACCTTCCCGCCTCCTGCGCAGGCGCTCTGACGGCTTTCGGCTCCGAAGTAGGCGGAAGTACCCGATCGCCGTCGGGTCTGCTCTACTGCGCAGGCGCAAGTTTCTGGCGCCTGCGCAGTAGAGCGGACCCGACTGAGATCGGATATTTCAGTCTAGTTCTGAGCCGAAAGCAGCCACAGCGTCCCCGCTGGAGCCAGCAAAGGTAAATATTGAATTGACAGTTGGGTCTGTCGCCAGCTGTTCGGAGGGCTGCAGCGAGACCCCCGTGGGACAGAGGACGGCGTGGGAAGCCTCATTAGGATCCTGAGGCTTCCCCCACCCGAGGTGAGTACCCCCCAGGGGATGTTTTTGATGTTACAGAGTCTCTTTAAGCTCTTTATTGCATAAAAATAAAGCCCAGGGACAGCGGCAGACGCTGTTTCGGAGGCAAACTCCTTCCTCAAGCTGTATAGGGTCACTCAAAGAGATAACAACCACAATGGCATTTATATACAGTTTCAATAGAGTCACATGGACCAATCAGATAACATCACAATACAAAAAAACATGAATGTCCAATCACAGGGCAAAGCATAATGAGAGGACCTGATGGGGAACAGTTATGCAAATCAGCAGCCGTTACCACAGCAGAATTTAAAAAGTGTCATATCCTTAGTGACCAATCAGCACTTACCAAGTCAGGAGGACCTGATGGGAAACCACAGCACTGTCATAACGCTCCTCCCAATCTCCCAGAGGGCAATGCGAGGAGGGTACTGCCGAAAAACGGAACGAATGACGTCATGACGTCATCCGTTTCCATGCGTAAAAGCGTCCTGACAATGCGTAAAAACGTAAGCATTAAATCCTCTACTGCGACCATGCGTAAAAGCGTCCTAACGAAGCATAAAAACAAACGCATAAGGTCAGATGCGGAACTAAACAAATAGCCGCTATGTCGAACGCAGAAATCCGCAAGCTAGACGCGTAAAAACGCATGTAATACAGCACATGCTGACAGGGTCAGCATCACAAATCATCAAATGATGACCAAAAGCAAAAAATGCTAGTGCTGTGGTATAAGTAAGGCTGAGTGTGCCATAATGGATAACCACCCTTATAAATAAATCATTGTATTAGATGTAAAAAATACAATAGTAATAAAGAAGCCAACACATCAAAAAACAGCAACTCCCAGTATACTCAAAGTATAACCCCCAAGGGAAACACACATAGCTGGACTCGGCAGTCAGCACACCGCCAACGCGGCATAGCAGACCGCACAAAAATATGTAAGGGCACAATATATCAATGAATCTTACACTCAATTTGAATATAAAGGTTTAAATGCAAAAAGAAAGGTCGTAATCCCGGTTGAGACCGCCCCCTCCCAGGGTACCCAACCTCCTGATCCAACCCACCTCCCGCCTAAGTATTTTTTTTTCCCTGTTACCTCTAAAATGAACAGGAACCCCATCAATGACTTGCACACAGAGCTGTGGTATAGAGTGGTGGAACTGGATAAAATGGGCCGAGACAGATTGAGACATATTCACGCAAACGCTGGGTGGTCTCTCCCACATATAATAGCCCACATGGGCATTTAAGTAAATAAACTACATATGAAGAATCACATGTATACAGACCACGTATGCTGAACTCAGTACCTTTGGACGGGTGCCTAAACTTATCTCCCTTAAAAATCAAGCCACACATATGATAGCCTAAACATGGAAAAGTGCCACTTCGGCCACTCTGTAACACAGCTCGAGGAATAGGGGCTCCGTCTAACAGTGAGGCATCATCAGATGTCCCAGTATCCTCTGGGGGTGAGAGTTCACCTACTACTAGTGGTGCTCAAATACCCCTTTTTAAAATTCGAGTTTGGTCGAATTCGAATAGTAAATTATTCGAGGTCATTCGAATATTCGAGTCGAATAATTTTTACTATTCGATTCGACCTCGGACTTCGAGCTCACTATTCGAGTCGGTATTCGAGCTGACTATTCGAGCTGACTATTCGAATTGGCCTTAAATAGCTTCCAACACTTGTTTTGAGGGTGAATGATGCAAGAAACCTCTTTTTTTCCAAGTAACAACAGCAAGTGATTATGTGGGGATGTTCCTTTAAAAAAAAATGTGGAAAGAGAAGTTGTGTCCTTAATTTTGTTCAGTAGTGTTACTGTATATACTTGTTGTTGTTGTTCTTCTTCTTCTTCTTCTTCTTCTTCTTCTTCTTCTTCTTCTTCTTCTTCTTCTTCTTCTTCTTCTTCTTCTTCTTCTCCTTCCTTTTCAATATAGTCTTATTCTTCTTCACGTATTTCTCTTTTCAATTTTTTTTTAAAGAAATGCAGCTATTTTTGAGCGTAACAAATAGCTGGTGGGCGCACGCATGTTGGAAGCGCCATTGTATGTGCTCCCTGGCAGTGGAAACACAAAGACAGCAGGAGGTAAATTCAGCAGCAGGAGGAGGAGGATGAGTGTGTGGCAGCAGGCAGTCAATGAGGCAGGCAGCTCGCCGTGACATAATAGCCCTGGTACCTAGCGGTGATACCAGGGCTGTAAATAAACACAACAGGAGGTCCCAGACAGCGGTCGTGCAGCCCACATTGTGTCCAATACACAACTGGGACAACACAGTTTTCAACCCGGGCACCTCAGAAAAATTAAACCTTTTTTTGTTTTTTTAATGGTTTGTTTGGTTTTGGTTTTGCAACCAATATAGCTATTGTTTGACGTAATAGCTGGTGGCAGAGTGGCAGCAGAAGGTAAATCATCTGTGTACCCTGGCAGTGGGAAACACAGACAGACAGCAGCAGCAGGAGGAGGAATGGAGGAGTAGGCGAGCAGCTATTGTTTGACGTAATAGCTGGTGGCAGAGTGGCAGCAGAAGGTAAATCATCTGTGTACCCTGGCAGTGGGAAACACAGACAGACAGCAGCAGCAGCAGCAGGAGGAGGTATGGAGGAGCAGTGTGAGTGTGGCAGCAGGTAGGCAGCGTGACATAATAGCCCTGGTACCTAGCGGTGATACCAGGGCTGTAAATAAACACAACAGGAGGTCCCAGACAGCGGTCGTGCAGCCCACATTGTGTCCAATACACAACTGGGACAACACAGTTTTCAACCCGGGCACCTCAGAAAAATTAAACCTTTTTTTTTTTTTTAATGGTTTTTTGGTTTTTGGTTTTGCAACCAATATAGCTATTGTTTGACGTAATAGCTGGTGGCAGAGTGGCAGCAGAAGGTAAATCATCTGTGTACCCTGGCAGTGGGAAACACAGACAGACAGCAGCAGCAGGAGGAGGAATGGAGGAGTAGGCGAGCAGCTATTGTTTGACGTAATAGCTGGTGGCAGAGTGGCAGCAGAAGGTAAATCATCTGTGTACCCTGGCAGTGGGAAACACAGACAGACAGCAGCAGCAGCAGCAGGAGGAGGTATGGAGGAGCAGTGTGAGTGTGGCAGCAGGTAGGCAGCGTGACATAATAGCCTTGGTACCTAGCGGTGATACCAGGGCTGTAAATAAACACAACAGGAGGTCCCAGACAGCGGTCGTGCAGCCCACATTGTGTCCAATACACAACTGGGACAACACAGTTTTCAACCCGGGCACCTCAGAAAAATTAAACCTTTTTTTTTTTTTTTATGGTTTTTTGGTTTTTGGTTTTGCAACCAATATAGCTATTGTTTGACGTAATAGCTGGTGGCAGAGTGGCAGCAGAAGGTAAATCATCTGTGTACCCTGGCAGTGGGAAACACAGACAGACAGCAGCAGCAGGAGGAGGAATGGAGGAGTAGGCGAGCAGCTATTGTTTGACGTAATAGCTGGTGGCAGAGTGGCAGCAGAAGGTAAATAATCTGTGTACCCTGGCAGTGGGAAACACAGACAGACAGCAGAAGGGCAGTACACAGCAGCCCACTGTAGGTGACGTAATAGTCAAAGTGAACCAGGCTGGCTTAGTGAGCAGGAGCCAGGAGGTGGTAAAGGGTGGTAAGGCACATTAACGATGGTTCCGGCAGCCAGTTCATGTCCCCCTCTCGCCGACAACAGGGGCCAGGAACTCGCCTTCCACCCACGCCTGGTTCATCTTGAGAAACGTCAGTCTGTCCACAGACTTGTGAGACAGACGTGAGCGTTTCTCGGTGACCACGCCACCAGCTGCACTGAAGCAGCGCTCGGACAGCACGCTGGAAGGGGGGCAGGACAGCACTTCCAGGGCGTACTGCGCCAGCTCGCTCCAGATCTCCATGCGCTTGACCCAATACTCCATGGGATCAACAGGGGCATCGCTGTCAAGCCCGCTGTACGACCCCATGTAGTCAGCCACCATGCGGGTCAGGCGCTGGCTGTGACCGGAGGAGGATGCTGCTGCATGCATCTCCTCTCTAGTCACTGCTGCCGGAGCCTCTACAGTCCTGTAGAGCTCGTGGCTGAGAGACAGCAGGTCTGTGGGGCGCTTGCTGCTGCTGGATGCAGGCACCTGCTGCTGCCTCTGTGCTGGCTGCTGGACAGTGGGGGTGGAAGGCTGGGGGAAGGCTTCCTCCAAGCGCTCAACAAGGGCCTGCTGCAAGCTCCTTATTTGTTGCGCTGGGTCTCCTCCTGCAGGCGGCAGGAACTGGCTCAACTTCCCCTTGAGGCGTGGGTCCAACATCATGCTGATCCAGATGTCCTCCCTCTGCTTCATCTGGATCACCCTGGGGTCCCTGCGCAGGCACGTCAGCATGTGCGCTGCCATTGGGAAGAGGCGGGCCACGTCTGCTGGCACATCGACGTCAGTGCTGTCCTCATCCTCCTCCTCTGCCGCCTCATCCTCTCTCCACCCCCGCACCAACTCAGCTGCGCTGTGCTGATCCCCCTCATCAGCAGCCAGGTCAGGGACCTCCACCAAGTCCTCCTCCTCCTCCCCCTCAGAGGTGGACTGCGCAGCTGGTTGCCGCTCCTGCTGGTCCAAGGCTGCCGCTCCCTGTTCCAGCAAAGCATCGAGGGCCCTGTTCAGCAGAGAAACCAGGGGCACCCACTCGCAGACCATAGCATGGTCCCTGCTCACCATGTTTGTGGCCTGCAGGAAGGGAGCCAGCACTAAGCACACCTGCTGCATGTGCCTCCAGTCATCATCGGGGACGATGGACGGGAAGTTGCTGGTCTTGTCCCTTCTCTGAGCTGCGGAAACAGTGGCCAGGGCAAGGTACTGTTTGACAGCGCGCCTCTGTTCAACCAGACGCTCCAACATCGCCAGGGTGGAGTTCCAGCGAGTCGGAACGTCAAGGATCAGCCGATGGCGTGGCAGATCCAGCTCCTTTTGCACGTCTTCCAGGCTCGCACAGGCTGCAGCCGAGCGCCGGAAGTGACGCACAACATTCCTTGCCGTTTCCAGCAGTTCGCCCATCCCCTGGTAGGTGCGCAGGAACTTCTGCACCACCAGGTTCAGCACGTGGGCAAGACAGGGGATGTGGGTCAGGTTTCCCCTGTCTATTGCGGCAACCAGATTGGCCCCATTGTCGGCCACCACCTCTCCGACTCTGAGGCCTCTGGGTGTCAGCCAAATCCTCTCCTGCTCCTGGAGTTTGGCCAACACATGGGTTGCCGTCAGCTTGGTCTTCCCAAGGCTGACCAAGTGCAGCAGCGCTTGGCAGTGGCGGGCCTTCACGCTGCTGCTGAGGCGGGGGGTTTGGCCAGGTGTGCCGGAGGATGGCAGAGGATCGGAGGAACCTGCTGCAGTTCCCCTGAGCCTGCGGGGTGGCACCACCCACTGTGTTGCTGCTGCTGCTGTGCCCGCTGCTGCTCTCCCATCCTCACCCCCTTCCACCAAGCTGACCCAGTGGACAGTGAAGGACAGGTAGCGGCCTGTCCCGAAGCGGCTGCTCCAGGAGTCCATGGTGACGTGGACCCTTTCACCAACCGCGTGCTCCAGCCCTCGCTCCACATTGGCCATCACAAAGCGGTGCAGTGCAGGAATGGCCTTGCGGGCAAAGAAGTGTCTGCTGGGGAGCTGCCAGTCTGGGGCTGCGCAAGCAAGCAGCGCACGAATGTCGCTCCCCTCCTGCACGAGCGTGTACGGCAGGAGTTGGGAGCACATGGCCCGTGCCAGCAAGCCGTTCAACTGCCGCACGCGACGGCTGCTGGGAGGCAGAGCCCTAACCACCCCCTGGAAGGACTCGCTCAAAAGGCTCTGGCGTGGCCTTTTGCTGACACGGGAATCAGCAGACACAGCAGAGGAGGCCACTGAGGACTGGCTGCCAGAACAGGCCTCAGTGTCGGCGGCAGGAGTTGCAGAGGGGGGAGGAGCAGTGCGTTTCCGCACTCCTGCTGGTGCTGCTGGAGGAGCAGGAGGGCGGGTGGCTGCTGTTGCTGCTGCTGCTGCTGAAGGCTGTGCAGTGATGGGTGTGGTGCCACTGCCAGCACCAGATGCCTTCAGCCTCTGGAACTCCTCATGCTGGTGGAAATGTTTAGCCGCAAGGTGGTTGATGAGCGAGCTGGTGCAGAACTTTAAGGGGTCTGCACCTCTGCTCAACTTCCGCTGACAGTGGTTGCAAGTGGCGTACTTGCTGTACACAGTGGGCATGGTGAAATATCGCCAGATTGGTGACTTAAACATCCCCCTACGGCATGGAAGCGCTGCTGCCTGTCTCCCTGTGGTGGTTGGGGGGGGGGGCTTGGGGGGCTTGGGTGCGGCTGGTGGTGGTACTGGCAGATGCTGCTGCTGCTGAGCCTGAGACACCAGCAGGCTGTGGGACCTGCCTACTGCTGCTGCCAATGCTTGCAATGATGCGCCTCCTTGCAAGGCCCACAAGAGCATCCTCCTCCTCCTCCTCAGAGCTGCTGAGGACGACATCCCCTGGAGGTGGTGGCACCCAGTCTCTGTCTGTCACCGGGTCATCATCATCCTCCCCCTCCTGAAACATGTCCTGCTGGGATGAGGACCCCCCAAACTCCTCTCCTGATGCATGGATGGGCTGCTTGACTGTCGCCACAGTCTTGCTGTCCAATCCCTCATCCCCCAAAGTGCCCATCAGCATCTCCTCCTCAAGATCGCCAACAACAGCAGACAATTTACTCATGATGCCTGGGGTCAAAAGACTGCTGAATGACAGGTCGGCGAGTGACGGTGAACTGGCCTCCTCCCCAGACCCTGCTGGGCGGCTGCTGCGAACAGGGGTGGTGGTGGTGGTGAGGGTGGAGGCCTCGGATGCAGAGCTGATGGCGGGCTGCTCATCCTCCGTCATGAGTTGCACCACAGTGTCTGCATCCTTTTCCTCAATGGGACGTTTCCGACCCGGCTGGAGGAAAATGGGAGCAGGTGCTACACGCTGCTGCTGCTGTGTCTCTGCAGCGTGAGTTGCAGATGCTCCTGCTGGGTGGCGCCCAAGGCGTCCACGGCCAGTGGCTATGGGAGGAATGTTAGCCACTGACGCTGCTGCTGCTGCTGCGGAACTGTGCATGGTGGCGCGCCCGCGGCCGCGGCTTGCCACAATGCTGCTCCCTCTCCTCCTGATTCCCTTGCTGCCCTTCCCCTTGCCCAAACCGCGCTGGCTGCCACTTCCAGACATCTTAAATGTTTTGGGCGTATAGACAAAAGTTTTGTAAAAGGGCGGGTGAAAAGTGGGGTACTTTAATGGAGTGGGTTGGTTGGTGAGGTGACTGAGTGAGTGTCCCCTAGTACAGTAAGTAAGTAGTAACAGTCAGGAAGTACAACTAGCAGTTACAATAATCAGTAGTAATCACAAGTAAATTTAGTGTGTGTACACTCAGACAGTGAGTGCACGCACGCAGGAGCTAGTAGCCTATGAACACAGTGACTGAGTGTCCTAGACTCCTAGTACAGTAAGAGTAAGTAGTAACAGTAAGTAGAACTAACTAATTACAATAATCAATCAGCGATCAGAAGGAAATGGAGTGTGGGTGTGTGTACACTCAGACAGTGAGTGCACGCACGCAGGAGCTAGTAGCCTATGAACACAGTGACTGAGTGTCCTAGACTCCTAGTACAGTAAGAGTAAGTAGTAACAGTAAGTAGAACTAACTAATTACAATAATCAATCAGCGATCAGAAGGAAATGGAGTGTGGGTGGTGTGTGTACACTCAGACAGTGAGTGACCGCACGCAGGAGCTAGTAGCCTATGAACACACAGTGACTGAGTGTCCTAGACTCCTAGTACAGTAAGAGTAAGTAGTAACAGTAAGTAGAACTAACTAATTACAATAATCAATCAGCGATCAGAAGGAAATGGAGTGTGGGTGGTGTGTGTACACTCAGACAGTGAGTGACCGCACGCAGGAGCTAGTAGCCTATGAACACACAGTGACTGAGTGTCCTAGACTCCTAGTACAGTAAGAGTAAGTAGTAACAGTAAGTAGAACTAACTAATTACAATAATCAATCAGCGATCAGAAGGAAATGGAGTGTGGGTGGTGTGTGTACACTCAGACAGTGAGTGACCGCACGCAGGAGCTAGTAGCCTATGAACACAGTGACTGAGTGTCCTAGACTCCTAGTACAGTAAGAGTAAGTAGTAACAGTAAGTAGAACTAACTAATTACAATAATCAATCAGCGATCAGAAGGAAATGGAGTGTGGGTGGTGTGTGTACACTCAGACAGTGAGTGACCGCACGCAGGAGCTAGTAGCCTATGAACACAGTGACTGTCTGACTGAGTGTCCTAGACTCCTAGTACAGTAAGAGTAAGTAGTAACAGTAAGTACAACTAACTAACAATAATCTATCAGTAATCAGAAGGAAATAGAGTGTGTGTACACACAGACAGTGAGTGAGTGCACACACGCAGGAGCTAGCTAGTAGCCTATAAACAGTGACAGTCAGTGAGTGTCCTACTCCTAGTACAGTATAACTACAATACTATTAGTAAAGGACAGCAGAAATACTGGTATAGATGAGAGAAATAAACAGAGGACAGCTGCCCACAGAGGCAAGGCCCCCCTGAGGCCTAAACCTGTAAGCTTGCAGCAGCTGCCTGTCTCTAATGTAACACACAAGCTACTAACTAAAATACAATGTCTATCTAACTAACAACAATATAGGTGTATATGGCAGGTGTAGGTGAGCAAAAACGCTAGGTAAATGATCACAATAGAGCAGTTGCTAAGCCAAAGCACAAAGGAGCAACTCTCTCTCTGTACAAGTCTCAGGCAAGCATGGAGAAACGGAACATGGCGGCCGCTATTTATAGGGTAGGGGCTGGCCAGGGTCCCCCTCTGTGATTGGCTGCCGTCAGAGGGCCTGGGAGCCCTCTGATTGGCTCTAAGGACATCAATCTGGGCTATGACGCTATTCGAGCTCGGTACCGAGCTCGAATAGCGCCGTTTGCTCGAATAGCTCGAATAGTGAATGGGCTATTCGAGTGTACTCGGATAGCCCATTCGAATAGCTACAGCTATTCGGAGCTCGAATACCGAGCTCGGATAGCTGAAAAAGAGCTCGAATATTCGAGCTACTCGAATATTCGAGCTCTGCTGAGCACCACTGCCTACTACACATCGAAAAAAAAGAAGAGGGGGCAAACGGTACAAGCGAAGATGCCGAAAGCAACAAGGAGGTCCCCAAAACCAACAAAATGAATCTTCAACAACGCAAAAATTAGTTGTCAATATTTCACACCATATGCTTTCGAATGAAGAAACTAAGGCCCTTAATCATGGTTTGGGTTTCTGCCCCACCAACCCTCCGGATTTTTTCCTCATGGAACAGGAATGCTATCGCTTCTTGCGAAGCATTAAATTGAAGGCCTTCTTTTCCACTAACTCTTTTTTACCTCGACAACGGATTGAAAGGGAAGGACTCTTCTCACTAAGGGACTACCAGCTTACGAATAAGAGTTCCTTTGTTCCACCCAGCCACCCTACTATTGATATTTTTGCTTCTAAATTGATGGATGGAATTAAGGCGATGGAGCGGGACTTTAACAATGGTCATTTGAAGATTAAATCAAATTTATGCCATTCTGAAAGGGATGCGCTGGCTTCTATACAGAGGAACTCTGATATCACTGTTCGGGCAGCGGATAAAGGGGGAGCAGTGGTGGTCATGGACACTAGTTATTACAGAGAGGAGATTTTGTCGCAGCTTGACCATACTTTAGTCTATAAGAAATTAAGTGCTGACCCCATCCGGAGGATTTGTTTACGTATTAGGTCCGTTATTGATGATGCATACATCAGGGGTACCATTGATGAAGACTTAAGGAAATTCCTCTACTGTGACCACCCTGCGACCCCCAAATTCTACACTCTTCCGAAAATTCACAAGAACCTACTCCGGCCACCGGGGAAACCCATTGTGGCCGGAGTAGGTTCGGTGCTTGTCCCTCTAGCTAGGTTTTTGGACAAACTTTTGCAGCCTTTTGTTGTGTCTTTAGATTCTTATCTAAAGGACACCACTATGTTTTTGGAGAAGTTAGGCAAACTTCAGATTGATTGCACGGATCTCACGCTGGTTACATTAGACGTCGAGAGCAGTGGTGCTCAGCAGAGCTCGAATATTCGAGTAGCTCGAATATTCGAGCTCTTTTTCAGCTATTCGAGCTCGGTATTCGAGCTCCGAATAGCTGCGGCTATTCGAATGGGCTATTCGAGTAAACGCGAATAGCCCATTCACTATTCGAGCTATTCGAGCAAACGGCGCTATTCGAGCTCGAATACCGAGCTCGAATAGCGTCATAGCCCAGATTGATGTCCTTAGAGCCAATCAGAGGGCTCCCAGGCCCTCTGACGGCAGCCAATCACAGAGGGGGACCCTGGCCAGCCCCTACCCTATAAATAGCGGCCGCCATGTTCCGTTTCTCCGTCCTTGCCTGAGACTTGCATAGAGAGAGAGTTGCTCCTTTGTGCTTTGGCTTAGCAAGAGCTTTATTGTGGTCATTTACCTAGCGTTTTTGCTCACATACACCTCCTATACACACCTATATTGTTGTTAGTTAGATAGACATTGTATTTTAGTTAGTAGCTTTTGTGTTACATAGAGACAGGCCAGCTGCTGCAGGCTTACAGCTTTAGGCCTCAGGGCCTGCCTGTGTGGGCAGCTGTCCTCCTGTCCTCTGTTAGTTTATTTCTCATTAGTATTAGACAGTATTAGACAGTATTAGTATTAGATAGTATTAGACAGTATTTCTGCTGTCCCTTTACTACTTAGTGATTGTTATATACTACTGTAACTGTACTAGGACACTCACTGTCACTGTTCATACTAGGCTACTAGCTCGGACTCCTGCGTGTGTGTGTGCACTCACTGTCTGTGTACTGTACACACACTCTATTTCCTTCTGATTACTGACTGATTATTGTAAATTCTACTTCCTGACAGTTACTACTTACTTACTGTAGTAGGGACACTCACTCAGTCACTGTTCATAGGCCAGCTCCTGCGCGTGTTTGCGCGTGCGTGCACTCACTGTCTGTAGTGTACACACACTCTATTTCCTTGTGATTACTACTGATAGTGATTATTGTAACTGCTGCTAGTTGTACTTCCTGACTGTTACTACTTACTTACTGTACTAGGGACACTCACTCACTCTCTGTTCATAGGCCAGCTCCTGCGCGTGTTTGCGCGTGCGTGCACTCACTGTCTGTAGTGTACACACACTCTATTTCTTTGTGATTACTACTGATAGTGATTATTGTAACTGCTGCTAGTTGTACTTCCTGACTGTTACTACTTACTTACTGTACTAGGGACACTCACTCACTCTCTGTTCATAGGCCAGCTCCTGCGCGTGTTTGCGCGTGCGTGCACTCACTGTCTGTAGTGTACACACACTCTATTTCCTTGTGATTACTACTGATAGTGATTATTGTAACTGCTGCTAGTTGTACTTCCTGACTGTTACTACTTACTTACTGTACTAGGGACACTCACTCACTCTCTGTTCATAGGCCAGCTCCTGCGCGTGTTTGCGCGTGCGTGCACTCACTGTCTGTAGTGTACACACACTCTATTTCCTTGTGATTACTACTGATAGTGGTTATTGTAACTGCTGCTAGTTGTACTTCCTGACTGTTACTACTTACTTACTGTACTAGGGACACTCACTCACTCTCTGTTCATAGGCCAGCTCCTGCGCGTGTTTGCGCGTGCGTGCACTCACTGTCTGTAGTGTACACACACTATTTCCTTGTGATTACTACTGATTATTGTAACTGCTGCTAGTTGTACTTCCTGACTGTTACTACTTACTTACTGTACTAGCGAGTCGGGACACTCACTCGGTCACCTCACCCACCAACCCACTCCATTAAAGTACACCACTTTTCTCCCGCCCTTTTCAAAAACTTTTGTCTTTACGCCCAAAACATCGAAGATGTCTGGAAGTGGCAGCCAGCGTGGTTTGGGCAAGGGGAAGGGCAGCAAGGGAATCAGGAGGAGAGGGAGCAGCATTGTGGCAGGCCGCGGCCGCGCCACCATGCACAGTTCCGCAGCAGCAGCAGCGTCAGTGGCTAACATTCCTCCCATAGCCACTGGCCGTGGATGCCTTGGGCGCCGCCCAGCAGGAGCATCTGCAACTCACGCTGCAGAGACACAGCAGCAGCAGTGTGTAGCACCTGCTCCTATTTTCCTCCAGCCGGGTCGGAAACGTCCCATTGAGGAAAAGGATGCATCCACTGTGGTGCAACTGATGACGGAGGATGAGCAGCCCGCCATCAGCTCTGCATCCGAGGCCTCCACCCTCACCACCACCACCACCACCACCCCTGTTCGCAGCAGCCGCCCAGCAGGGTCTGGGGAGGAGGCCAGTTCACCGTCACAAGTTGGCGACCTGTCACTCAGCAGTATTTTTACCCCAGGCACCATCAGGGTATTGTCTGCTGTTGTTGGCGATTTGGAGGAGGAGATGCTGATGGGCACTTTGGGGGATGAGGGATTGGACAGCAAGACTGTGGCGACAGTCAAGCAGCCCATCCATGCATCAGGAGAGGAGTTTGGGGGGGTCATCATCCCAGCAGGACATGTTTCAGGAGGGGGAGGATGATGATGACCCGGTGACAGACAGAGACTGGGTGCCACCACATCCAGGGGATGTCGTCCTCAGCAGCTCTGAGGAGGAGGAGGAGGATGCGCTTGTGGGCCTTGCAAGGAGGCGCATCATTGCAAGCATTGGCAGCAGTAGGCAGGTCCCACAGCCTGCTGGTGTCTCAGGCTCAGCAGCAGCAGCAGCAGCATCTGCCAGTACCACCACCAGCCGCACCCAAGCCCCCCCCCCAACCACCACAGGGAGACAGGCAGCAGCGCTTCCATGCCGTAGGGGGATGTTTCTGTCACCAATCTGGCGATATTTCACCATGCCCACTGTGTACAGCAAGTACGCCACTTGCAACCACTGTCAGTGGAAGTTGAGCAGAGGTGCAGACCCCTTAAAGTTCAGCACCAGCTCGCTCATCAACCACCTTGCTGCGAAACATTTCCACCAGCATGAGGAGTTCCAGAGGCTGAAGGCATCTGGTGCAGGCAGTGGCACCACACCCATCACTGCACAGCCTTCAGCAGCAGCAGCAACAGCAGCCACCCGCCCTCCTGCTCCTCCAGCAGCACCAGCAGGAGTGCGGAAACGCACTGCTCCTCCCCCCTCTGCAACTCCTGCCGCCGACACTGAGGCCTGTTCTGGCAGCCAGTCCTCAGTGGCCTCCTCCGCTGTGTCTGCTGATTCCCGTGCCAGCAAAAGGCCACGCCAGAGCCTTTTGAGCAAGTCCTTCCAGGGGGTGGTTAGGGCTCTGCCTCCCAGCAGCCGTCGCGTGCGGCAGCTGAACGGCTTGCTGGCACGGGCCATGTTCTCCCAACTCCTGCCGTACACGCTCATGCAGGAGGGGAGCGACATTCGTGCGCTGCTTGCTTGCGCAGCCCCAGACTGGCAGCTCCCCAGCAGACACTTCTTTGCCCGTAAGGTCATTCCTGCACTGCACCGCTTTGTGATGGCCAATGTGGAGCGAGGGCTGGAGCACGCGGTTGGTGAAAGGGTCCACGTCACCATGGACTCCTGGAGCAGCCGCTTCGGGACAGGCCGCTACCTGTCCTTCACTGTCCACTGGGTCAGCTTGGTGGAAGGGGGTGAGGATGGGAGAGCAGCAGCGGGCACAGCAGCAGCAGCAACACAGTGGGTGGTGCCACCCCGCAGGGTCAGGGGAACTGCAGCAGGTTCCTCCGATCCTCTGCCATCCTCCGGCACACCTGGCCAAACCCCCCGCCTCAGCAGCAGCGTGAAGGCCCGCCACTGCCAAGCGCTGCTGCACTTGGTCAGCCTTGGGAAGACCAAGCTGACGGCAACCCATGTGTTGGCCAAACTCCAGGAGCAGGAGAGGATTTGGCTGACCCCCAGAGGCCTCAGAGTCGGAGAGGTGGTGGCCGACAATGGGGCCAATCTGGTTGCCGCAATAGACAGGGGAAACCTGACCCACATCCCCTGTCTTGCCCACGTGCTGAACCTGGTGGTGCAGAAGTTCTTGCGCACCTACCAGGGGATGGGCGAACTGCTGGAAACGGCAAGGAACGTTGTGCGTCACTTCCGGCGCTCGGCTGCAGCCTGTGCGAGCCTGGAAGACGTGCAAAAGGAGCTGGAGCTGCTACGCCATCGGCTGATCCTTGACGTTCCGACTCGCTGGAACTCCACCCTGGCGATGTTGGAGCGTCTGGTTGAACAGAAGCACGCTGTCAACCAGTACCTTGCCCTGGCCACTGTTTCCGCCGCTCGTCCCCGATGATGACTGGAGGCACATGCAGCAGGTGTGCTTAGTGCTGGCTCCCTTTCTGCAGGCCACTAACATGGTGAGCAGGGACCATGCTATGGTCTGCGAGTGGGTGCCCCTGGTTTGTCTGCTGAACAGGGCCCTCGATGCTTTGCTGGAACAGGGAGCGGCAGCCTTGGACCAGCAGGAGCAGCAAGCAGCTGCACAGTCCACCTCTGAGGGGGAGGAGGAGGAGGACTTGGTGGAGGTCCCTGACCTTGCTGGTGATGAGGGGGAGCAGCACAGTGCAGCTGAGTTGGTGCGGGGGTGGAGAGAGGATGAGGCTGACGAGGCAGAGGAGGAGGATGAGGACAGCAGCACTGCCGTCGATGTGCCAGCAGACGTGGCCCGCCTCTTCCCAATGGCAGCGCACATGCTGACGTGCCTGCGCAGGGACCCCAGGGTGATCCAGATGAAGCAGAGGGAGGACATCTGGATCAGCATGATGTTGGACCCACGCCTCAAGGGGAAGTTGAGCCAGTTCCTGCCGCCTGCAGGAGGAGACCCAGCGCAACAAATAAGGAGCTTGCAGCAGGCCCTTGTTGAGCGCTTGGAGGAAGCCTTCCCCCAGCCTTCCACCCCCACTGTCCAGCAGCCAGCACAGAGGCAGCAGCAGGTGCCTGCATCCAGCAGCAAGCGCCCCACAGACCTGCTGTCTCTCAGCCACGAGCTCTACAGGACTGTAGAGGCTCCGGCAGCAGTGACTAGAGAGGAGGTGCATGCAGCAGCATCCTCCTCCGGTCACAGCCAGCGCCTGACCCGCATGGTGGCTGACTACATGGGGTCCTACAGCGGGCTTGACAGCGATGCCCCTCTTGATCCCATGGAGTATTGGGTCAAGCGCCTGGAGATCTGGAGCGAGCTGGCGCAGTACGCCCTGGAAGTGCTGTCCTGCCCCCCTTCCAGTGTGCTGTCCGAGCGCTGCTTCAGTGCAGCTGGTGGTGTGGTCACCGAGAAACGCTCACGTCTGTCTCACAAGTCTGTGGACAGACTGACGTTTCTCAAGATGAACCAGGCGTGGGTGGAAGGCGAGTTCCTGGCCCCTGTTGTCGGCGAGAGGGGGACATGAACTGGCTAAGAACCATCGTTAATGTGCCTTACCACCCTTTACCACCTCCTGGCTCCTGCTCACTAAGCCAGCCTGGTTCACTTTGACTATTACGTCGCCTGCAGCCACACATTTTACACCTACAGTGGGCTGCTGTGTACTGCCCTTCTGCTGTCTGTCTGTGTTTCCCACTGCCAGGGTACACAGATTTACCTTCTGCTGCCACTCTGCCACCAGCTATTACGTCAAAAAATAGCTATATCTGTGTAATTTGTTGTAAAAACAAAACAAAAAAAACCAAAAAAAAAAAAAAGGTTTAATTTTTCTGAGGTGCCCGGGTTGAAAACTGTGTTGTCCCAGTTGTGTATTGGACACAATGTGGGCTGCACGACCGCTGTCTGGGACCTCCTGTTGTGTTTATTTACGGCCTTGTATCACCGCTAGGTACCAGGGCTATTATGTCACGCTGCCTACCTGCTGCCACACTCACACTACTCCTCCATTCCTCCTGCTGATGCTGCTGTCTGTCTGTGTTTCCCACTGCCAGGGTACACAGAATTACCTTCTGCTGCCAGTCTGCCACCAGCTATTACGTCAAACAATAGCTGCACACATAATTACTCCTCCATTCCTCCTGCTGCTGCTGCTGTCTGTCTGTGTTTCCCACTGCCAGGGTACACAGATTTACCTTCTGCTGCCACTCTGCCACCAGCTATTACGTCAAAAAATAGCTATATCTGTGTAATTTGTTGTAAAAACAAAACAAAAAAAAACCAAAAAAAAAAAAAAAGGTTTAATTTTTCTGAGGTGCCCGGGTTGAAAACTGTGTTGTCCCAGTTGTGTATTGGACACAATGTGGGCTGCACGACCGCTGTCTGGGACCTCCTGCCTGCTGTGTTTATTTACAGCCCTGGTATCACCGCTAGGTACCAGGGCTATTATGTCACGCTGCCTGCCTCATTGACTGCCTGCTGCCACACACTCATCCTCCTCCTCCTGCTGCTGAATTTACCTCCTGCTGTCTGTGTGTTTCCACTGCCAGGGAGCACATACAATGGCGCTTCCAACATGCGTGCGCCACCAGCTATTTGTTACGCTCAAAAATAGCTGCATTTCTTTAAAAAAAAAATTTGAAAAGAGAAATAAGTGAAGAAGAAGACGATATAGAAGAAGATGAAGAAGATGAAGATGAAGAAGATGAAGAAGATGAAGAAGAAGAAGATGAAGAAGAAGAAGAAGAAGAAGAAGATGAAGAAGAAGATGAAGAAGAAGATGATGAAGAAGATGATGAAGAAGAAGAAGAAGAAGAAGAAGAAGAAGAAGAAGAAGAAGAAGAAGAAGAAGAAGAAGAAGAAGAAGAAGAAGAAGAAGAAGAAGAAGAAGAAGAAGAAGAAGAAGAAGAAGAAGAAGAAGAAGAAGAAGAAGAAGAAGAAGAAGAAGAAGAAGAAGAAGAAGATGAAGAAGAAGAAGATGATGATGAAGAAGATGAAGATGAAGAAGATGAAGAAGATGAAGAAGAAGAAGATGAAGAAGAAGAAGAAGAAGAAGAAGAAGAAGAAGAAGAAGAAGAAGAAGAAGAAGAAGAAGAAGAAGAAGAAGAAGAAGAAGAAGAAGAAGAAGAAGATGAAGAAGAAGAAGAAGAAGAAGAAGAAGAAGAAGAAGAAGAAGAAGAAGAAGAAGAAGAAGAAGAAGAAGAAGAAGAAGAAGAAGAAGAAGAAGAAGAAGAAGAAGAAGAAGAAGAAGAAGAAGAAGAAGAAGAAGAAGAAGAAGAAGAAGAAGATGAAGAAGAAGATGAAGAAGATGATGAAGAAGATGAAGAAGAAGATGAAGAAGATGAAGAAGATGAAGAAGAAGAAGATGAAGAAGATGAAGAAGATGAAGAAGAAGATGAAGAAGATGAAGAAGATGAAGAAGATGAAGAAGAAGAAGATGAAGAAGAAGAAGAAGATGAAGAAGATGAAGAAGATGAAGAAGAAAATGAAGAAGATGAAGATGAAGAAGATGAAGAAGATGAAGAAGAAGAAGATGAAGAAGATGAAGAAGATGAAGAAGAAGATGAAGAAGATGAAGAAAAAGAAGATGAAGAAGAAGAAGATGATGATGAAGAAGATGAAGAAGATGAAGAAGAAGACAATATAAAAGAAGAAGAAGATATAGAAGAAGATATAGAAGAAGAAGATATAGAAGAAGAAGATATAGAAGAAGAAGAAGAAGATATAGAAGATAAAGAAGAAGAAGAAGAAGTATATACAGTACTGAACAAAATTCTGGACACAACTTCTCTTTTCACCTTTTTTTTTTAAAGGAACATCCCCACATAATCACTTGCTGTTGTTACTTGGAAAAAAAGAGGTTTCTTGCATCATTCACCCTCAAAACAAGTGTTGGAAGCTATTTAAGGCCATTTCGAATAGTCAGCTCGATTAATGAGCTCGAATACCGACTCGAATAGTGAGCTCGAATTCCGAGGTCGAATCGAATAGTAAAAATTATTCGACTCGAATATTCGACTGACCTCGAATAATTTACTATTCGAATTCGACCAAACTCGAATTTTAAAAAGGGGTATTTGAGCACCACTGGTCGAGAGCCTCTACACCTCCATCCCACACGATGGGGGTGTAGAGGCAATCGATTGGTATCTTTTAACTCAGTCTGACCTGACCGTTGAACAGAGAAAGTTTGCAGTTTCACTCTTGAAGATTATCTTGGAGAAAAATTACTTTGAGTTCGAGGGTGTTTTCTATCAGCAATTACGGAGAACAGCAATGGGTTCCAACGTGGCCCCCTCCTACACAAATCTCTTTATGGGCCTCTATGAAGAGGCATTCGTCTATACTAGCATGTACTTCCGCCAACATGTGGTTTGTTGGTGGAGGTACATTGACGATATTTTTTGCGTTTGGAGGGGGCCACAGTTGGCCCTTAATTCATTTATTGAGGAGCTTTCGAGAAAATGCCCCCCCATTAGATTGACTGCACACTTTGATTCGAAGAGTGTTTCCTTCCTGGATACTCAGGTTGTCTTGGGACCTGGTGGTTTCCAGACAGATCTGTATGTTAAACCGACAGATAGAAACTCTGTTTTGGAATTCTCTAGCTTCCACCCCAGGTCAACTAGGGAACATATTCCTGGTGGACAATTGCAGAGAGTCTCCAGGATTGTATCGGATTCTAGCCAGTGCGAGATTCGACGCAATGAAATGAGGGACAGATTAAGGTCAAGGGGGTACCCCGAACACACCTTGGTATCCAATAGACCCACCAGAAGACGCCATGGAGGAGTGAGACTCCCTTTTGTTTCCAGGTACAATGCCTGCAGCTATAAGCTGGGGTCCATTGTACGGCAGCATTGGGACCTCTTACAAAGTGCTTTTCCCCAGGTTCCTGTGTTTAAATTTTCTCCTCTGTTATCCTTTAAACGAGCCCCTACGGTTAGGGACAAGATTCAAGCCCCTATTCCTCGAGCTGTGGTACAGAGTAGTGTTGGGCGAACAGTGTTCGCCACTGTTCGGGTTCTGCAGAACATCACCCTGTTCGGGTGATGTTCGAGTTCGGCCGAACACCTGATGGTGTTCGGCCTTTTAAGTTCGGGTTCGGCCCGAACTATTGAATGGCCGCCGACAGGGCCGAACAGGGCCCCTGTTCGGCCGAACAGGGCCCTGTTCGCCCCGAACATGCCGCAATACGGCCCCCCTATGGGGTCGCAGGCATAAGGGGGGAGCATGCCCCGATCGCGGGGGGGGGGCGTAAATTCCCCCCACCCCCTCCGCTAGCGCTCCCCCCTCTGCCCGCTTCCCCATACAAAAGTTTAAGGAAAGTACCTGCAGTAGTGGATGGCCTGGCAGTGGCACTGTGGAGTGAGGAGGAGGAGTCCGGAGAGTGACGCGTTGAGGGAGGCCGGGCAGCGGGCGTGAGGTCAGAGAAAGGGCGGAAGTACCACAAGGGTACTACCGCTGAACCGCCCACTGCCCGGCCTCCCTCAACACGTCACTCTCCGGACTCCTCCTCCTCACTCCACAGTGCCACTGCCAGGCCATCCACTATCACAGGTACTTTCCTGAAACTTTTGTATGGGGAAGCGGGCAGAGGGGGGAGCGCTAGCGGAGGGGGTGGGGGGAATTTCCGACCCCCCCCCCCCCCGCGATCGGGGCATGCTCCCCCCTTATGCCTGCGACCCCATAGGGCCCCCAAAAGCGGGATGTTCGGGAAGTTCGGGGTTCGGCCCGAACATGCCGAACATCTCGGCCATGTTCGGCAAACTTTCCCGAACCCGAACATCCAGGTGTTCGCCCATCACTAGTACAGAGTGGCCGAAGTGGCACCTTTCCATGTTTAGGCTGTCATATGTGTGGCTTGATTTTTAGGGGAGATAAGTTTAGGCACCCGTCCAAAGGTACTGAGTTCAGCATACGTTTGCGTGAACGTATCTCCTCACATAAATCGGCCATTAGGACCAAGAATATGTCTCAATCTGTCTTGGCCCGTTTTACCCAGTTCCGCCACTCTATACCACAGCTCCGTATGCAAGTCATTGATAGGGTTCCTGTTCATTTTAGAGGTAACAGGGAAAAAAAATTACTTAGGCGGGAGGCGGGTTAGATCAGGAGGTTGGGTACCCTGGGAGGGGGTGGTCTCAACCGTGATTACGACCTTTCTTTTTGCATTGAAACCTTTA
Organism: Hyperolius riggenbachi; assembly: GCF_040937935.1. Lineage (NCBI taxonomy): Eukaryota > Metazoa > Chordata > Amphibia > Anura > Hyperoliidae > Hyperolius > Hyperolius riggenbachi. The sequence continues at coordinate 139,859,911 of NC_090653.1, forward strand.
TATTCAAATTGAGTGTAAGATTCATTGATATATTGTGCCCTTACATATTTTTGTGCGGTCTGCTATGCCGCGTTGGCGGTGTGCTGACTGCCGAGTCCAGCTATGTGTGTTTCCCTTGGGGGTTACACTTTGAGTATACTTGGAGTTGCTGTTTTTTGATGTGTGGACTTCTTTATTACTATTGTATCTTTTACATCTAATACAATGATTTATTTATAAGGGTGGTTATCCATTATGGCACACTCAGCCTTACTTATACCACAGCACTAGCATTTTTTGCTTTTGGTCATCATTTGATGATTTATGATGCTGACCCTGTCAACATGTGCTGTATTACATGCGTTTTTACGCGTCTAGCTTGCGGATTTCTGCGTTCAGCATAGCGGCTATTTGTTTAGTTCCGCATCTGACCTTATGCGTTTGTTTTTATGCTTCGTTAGGACGCTTTTACGAATGGACGCAGTAGAGGATTTAATGCTTACGTTTTTACGCATTGTCAGGACGCTTTTACGCATGGAAACGGATGACGTCATGACGTCATTCGTTCCGTTTTTCGGCAGTACCCTCCTCGCATTGCCCTCTGGGAGATTGGGAGGAGCGTTATGACAGTGCTGTGGTTTCCCATCAGGTCCTCCTGACTTGGTAAGTGCTGATTGGCCACTAAGGATATGACACTTTTTAAATTCTGCTGTGGTAACGGCTGCTGATTTGCATAACTGTTCCCCATCAGGTCCTCTCATTATGCTTTGCCCTGTGATTGGACATTCATGTTTTTTTGTATTGTGATGTTATCTGATTGGTCCATGTGACCTTATTGAAACTGTATATAAATGCCATTGTGGTTGTTTTCTCTTTGAGTGACCCTATACAGCTTGAGAAAGGAGTTTGCCTCCGAAACAGCGTCTGTCGCTGTCCCTGGGCTTTATTTTTATGCAATAAAGAGCTTAAATACATCTACGTGGTGCTGCTGATCTCTTCTACTTACGCCCTTTTTTACTAGCACCGGGACTCTGGTACATGCAAGCAAAAAGAAAGGATATCCCGCTACACCATGGGTGGATATAAAAAAGTTTTCTTCCTTTATTGGCACATCAGTAGACACACAAAGAGCTAACGCGTATCGGAGCTCTGGAAGGCTCCTTAATCATAGCTAACATGTACAAGCACTTCACAGGTTTAAACACTCAGGCATCCACCCTCCATAGGTGTGGCCAGCCTCTTAAAGCAACAAATACAAATACATATAAAATGGCCAAGCCAAAGTACAAACATTTAAAAAAAAAACAGTGATGACATGGTTAGGCACCAAGATATACAGTTAAATAGCACACATATATTCAAGCTCAGTTCTATGCATGATGTTATATGATGCATGAAGTATGTAATATACAATAGAGCATAAATGAAAAATGGAAAGAAGACGGGAATGGAGAAGGAAAAGTGAAAAAAGGGAGGGGGGAGGGGGGAGGGATGGAGATGGAAGTAACATTCCCCAGAATTTACAGTCTTACATCATATGTCAAATTGATGTCTAATCTAGAATTTAAACCCAGAGGCATACGTGTGCCCAATCTCCATATCCATAGGGCCTCGCGTTTCAAAAGACTTCTGTGTACGTCCCCCCCCCTGGGTGAGCGTACCACCCTGTCTACACCCTGGAATGAAAAATTGGTCATATCCCCCTGGTGTTCCCTCAGAAAATGTTTAGAAACGCTAGAAACTTGGGTAACATAAGCCTCATTCCTAATGCATCTGCCCGCCCCATTGTAATGTTCAGAAATACGCTGTCTTAAGGGGCGGGTAGTACATCCCACATATTGTAGCCTGCAACTAGTGCAGGTCAATACAACATTTACATCTTCCACTGTCCCCCAGAAGGGTTCACAATCTAATCCCTTTAATGTTCATATGTCTATAATAGTCTAAAGCCAATTTTTGTGGGTAAATCAAGTGACTTATCTGTATATTTCTGGGTTATGGGTGGAGCCCATGCAAATATAGAGAGAACATCCATACACCACACAGATAGTATCCAGATTAAAATCAAGGATGCAACACTGCCAGGGCCAGTACTTTCATGAAGCAAGGTGGAACATTTGCATCAGGCGCAGAGATTTCAGGGGCAGCATTTTTGTACTGTGTGTGCCTTTCTGAGGAGAAATGGAGTGGCTAAAGTGAGCAGTTTATTTGTCACAGACTCACAGCCAGCCAGTGTGCTACTGTGTTGAGCTGCAGCATGTCATGTGAGAAGATTAAATGAAGCAGAGTACATTGGGGGTTGGGGCGCATCCTCACAAGTTTGCCTCAGGCAGCAAAAAATCTAGAACAGGCCCTGAACACTGCAATGCTCTATCTACTATGCCACTGTGTGGCCCTGGTTTACAATCATTTTAAACCAGGTGTGTTTTTTTTAATTAAAATATTTGTAAACCTCCCTGGCATTCAATGTCTTCTTCATTTCTGTGCAAAAAGTACTTCAATTAATTTTCATGAAATGTTTACCTGTAACTTAACAAAATGTTCCAAGCTAGGGTCTAGTATACATTTTGAGCATAGTAAAAGTTTCAAATACAAAATTGTCAAATAAATAAATGTAATGTTCTCCATGCCAGGCCACAATTTCCCCACCCTTTTGCTTTGTGGTAGAAAATGTACAATTTTTCACATGTGTTTTTTGGCTTTAAAATTCACTTTCATGTGCAAATTTCCACATGCAGTTTGCAGAGCATGCAAAAATATGCACACAAACACAAATTTTTATGTGAAAAATGCATGTGAAAAAAACAGAACCCTATCTTAGAACTGCTGGATGAGCCTCACCCATCCATGTTTTCAGCTATTTTTCCTTAGCTTTTTATTTTGTCCATACTGCCAGGGAGCAGGATTGGATTCGAAGAGGACATCTACACAGAGTTGCTGTAAAGCATGTTGTTGTTGCATCTGTTACGGCCAGAACCCGAAGTCTGGCCACTTCGGGTTCTGGCCAGTCAAAACCAGAAGTGGCCGGCTGATGCGGCCAATGTTAGAAATATACTGTAATTGCGGACTTTGGCCGGCCAAGTCACTAAGTGTCGCTCACCTCTCCCTGCTGCCGCTCTGCGCACTGTCGCAAATTCTGTGTAGATTTATGCACCACGCTGAGCTCTCCCCGCAGCTACATGTCACGCGCTCTCCACACTGCCACTCTCCCCGCTGCCAAATGTCACACGCTCTCCCCACTGTCGTAAGTCCCGCTGCCGAAAGTCACACTGTTCCCACCACCGTTCCAGCAGCCAGGTCCCATGATAGGCTTGAAAGGACCCGAGGCTGCCTTTCATCGCTGCTCTTGTGCAAGGACCCTGGGCTGCCTAAATGCTGCCGGCTGCTTTCTCCTTTTTTTTCCAGGACCCGGGGCTGCATATAGAGAACGAAGTGACACAAAGGACCCAGGGCTTCCGGTGACACATGGGGGTCAATAGACAATACTTCTCATAAATAACTTATCACTACTTTGGCTGCTCCCACTCCCGGCTGCCTCGTTAAAGTGTGCCTGAACTCTTGCATAGAACAGAAGGAAATCATAGCGAAATGCACCCTGTAGGTATTTAGAAAGTTTAGCCTGTCTAATTCCCCCTCATCTAAGACTAATCACCACTTTAATTTGATTTCTCCCGTCTCACTTGACTGCCACGGCAGAGCAGCTATTTTGAAAGCACAGGATGTTAACAAAATGTCTACTTCCACAAAATCAGGAAGTAGACACTCTGATTTGGTGCAGGATTTGCATCAGCTTTAACAAAGAAATGTTTTTCTGTAAAGGTTATTATGCTGTTGTGTATGTTTCAGAGCAGAGAGGAAGTTCTGAATGCCATTCATGGTGCTGGACAGGACCCGGGATGTTCTGGGTTTTGTACATTTTGGACTTTGGCTGACTGACTTTGGCCATTTTGCAAACTGGACAGCCAATGTCAGAAATTCCCAGCATTTTAGACTTTGGCCGATGTGAAATCGGCCAGTTCTAGAAATGGCCGGCCAATTCCCACTTTGGCAAATTTCTGGTTTTGGCCGTAACACATCCAAGGTCTGTCCGACATCTGTTAGGTAGATCTGCTGGTAGATTGTTAAACATTGCCTTTTATGGTTTATTACAACCTGTAATATTTGTTGTCTCTGAATGACAGTGTAAGGATCCGCTCCTCTCGGCCGCAGTATGGTCTGAGGCGACGACTGAGGTAGTCAGCTGACACTTAGCAGGGGTTTTATTTAAATATGAAATAATAATTTCTGACCCTGCCTGGGATTGAACCCTGGTCTCCCCCGTCGGAGGTGGTGAGTTTGACCACTGTGCTATGACTAATACTGTCAGAAAGGTTTGCTGGTCAGTATTGGGTGGGTCAGTTGGCTTGTTGTGGTCATCTGTTTCAGCTGACCTCACTGTCAGCTGATTAATGCCTGTGTGTGATTGGCTGTTGGGTGCATGTGGCCGGCCACTGATTGGTTGCATGTAGAATATAAGCCTGCTGAGTGCTTCCTGTCATTGCCCGTGATAGCGTTAGCTTTTGCTAGTTGCCTGGGTGTTGTTATACTTCTGTGTCATTGGATTCCTGGATTTTGACCTTTGCCTGTACCTCGACCACTCTTGCCTTCCGCCTGCCTAGACTCGGATTGTTACTGGACTCTGTTATTGCCTGCCGCCTGCCTAGACTCGGATTGTTACTGGACTCTGTTATTGCCTGCCGCCTGCCCTGACTCGGATTGTTATTAGACTCTGCTTATTGCCTACTGCTCTGTACCTTGCATATCTGATCTCACGTGTATGACCCTGGACTGTTCTGGACTCGATATATTCTGTGTGTCTTGTTTGGCCTGGAGGTTTATCTGCTCACCCTGCATTCAGCTCCAATACTTTGCACACTTAAGGCCTGGGTGTAACCGAAGTCAGGTAGGTGTTACTTCCTCACCTCCTGTTCAAGCGGGGACGCGCCACATAGGGTGAAGCGTGTGGTGATAGATTGGGGCATTGGAGCTGATTTGTGAGCAGGTACTCTGAAGGGCCTTACATTATCACGGGCCTAAAAAATATATATACATGGAGGAGCTACGTCATCAAGTTTTACAGTTAACAGGAGCTGTAAATCAGCTGACCCAGATGGTTACTACCCTGCAAGGACATAATCAAGCTTCTGCACCTTCTGATGCTTCTTCCTCCACCTCTCCAGTTCGACCTCTGCCTCCGGGGTCTTTTGTGGAACCCAAGTTGCCATTACCGGAGAAATTTTCAGGTTCCCGCGAGCAGTTCAGCAATTTTATGAACACCTGTCTGATGTATTTCCGGGTTCGGCCTATTGCATCCGGCTCTGAGTCTCAGAGAGTGGCTTTGGTTATCTCCTTATTGCAAGGGGAACCTCAGACCTGGGCTTTTGGTCTGCCACAGGAGCATGTCGCCTTATCTTCAGTGGAAGAATTTTTTAAAGCAATGTCTGTATTATATGCTGATCCTGACATTTTCACCACAGCCGTTCAAAAGATCAGAGATCTCCGACAGGGTCGCAGGTCAGCCGAAGAATATGCCTCTGATTTTCGGCGATGGTCTGTACTTACTAAGTGGAATGAGGCCGCTCTGCTTGATCAATTTCTGTTCGGTCTTTCCGACACTATCAAAGACATTTTGTTAAGCCACCCAGTTCCAGTTTCTCTTGAAGAAGCCATCACGCTGGTCATCAGAATTGACCGTCGAGTTCGTCAGAGATGTCAAGGAAGGTCTCCTTCAGTTGTCTCCACCTCATCTATAAGCCCTTTTGGAGCCACTTCATCTTCCGTCCACGAGGAGCCTATGCAAATAGGTTCCTCAAAATTGTCTTCTGCTGAGAAGTTAAGGAGACGTACAGAGGGGTTGTGCCTGTACTGTGGTGGGGCAGGGCATCTTGCTCGAGTGTGTCCAGTTAAAAGGAAGCCGGAAAACTTCAGCGCTTAGGTGGGGTCGAGGAAACCCATCTAGGCGAGCAGGTATTTCCTCTCATATATGAACGTGTCTTATTGCCCATTAGTGTCAAAGGGGATAAGAAAGATTATCAGGGGCAGGCATTTATTGATTGTGGCGCTGCTGGTAACTTTATGGATTTGTCTTTGGCCCAGGAGCTCGGTATTCCTGTTTCAGCCTCGCCTGAAAAACTATATGTGACTGCCATTGATGATACACCTTTACAGGATGGTCAACCAATTTCTGTCACGCCAGACATTTCGATAAAAATTGGGGCACTTCATTCAGAACGTTTAAAATTTTTTGTGCTAAACATTCCCTCCAGTCCAATCATTTTGGGGTTCCCTTGGTTGAAGCTTCATAATCCTATTATTGATTGGCAGACAGGACAACTAGTCAAATGGTCATCCCATTGTGTTAATCATTGTCTCAATAATGTGCAATTGAATGCAGTTCTTATTGATGATAAATTACCTTATGTGTATCATGAATATGCTGATGTTTTCTGTCCACAGGCTGCTGACAAACTACCTCCCCACAGGTCTTATGACTGCCCTATTGATCTCTTACCAGGAACCATGCCACCACGTGGTCATTTGTATAATCTTTCGGGTCCTGAGGATCAGGCTATGAAAGATTATATAAAAGAAAATTTGGAGAAGGGATTTATTCGTCCTTCGACCTCTCCAGCAGGTGCCGGGTTTTTTTTTGTAGAAAAAAAGGATGGTGGTCTTAGACCCTGTATTGATTACAGGGGTCTCAACAAAATTACAGTAAAAAATCGGTATCCTTTACCTCTTATTGACGATTTGTTTACTCAGGTGGCAGGGGCTCGCATTTTTACCAAGTTGGATCTTAGGGGAGCTTACAACTTAATCAGGATTAGGCAAGGTGATGAGTGGAAGACGGCCTTCAACACCAAAGACGGGCATTATGAATACTTGGTAATGCCATTTGGTTTATGTAATGCCCCAGCCGTTTTCCAGGATTTCGTAAATGATATTTTCCGTGAATTTTTGGGTCGATTTATTGTTGTGTATCTTGATGACATATTAATTTTTTCTTCCTCATTACCTGAACATCGTAGGCATGTACAACAGGTTCTTCAAAAATTAAGGGAGAATTCCTTATATGCTAAGTTGGAAAATGTGAGTTTGAGAAAAATGAAGTTTCTTTCCTTGGTTATGTCATGTCTGATTCTGGCTTGGCCATGGATCCAGCTAAAGTGTCAGCAGTCCTGGAGTGGCCACAACCTACTGATTTGAAGTCCTTACAGAGATTTTTAGGATTTGCTAACTTTTATAGGAAATTTATCAAAGGTTTTTCCATCAAGGTCGCTCCATTGACTGATCTCACTAAGAAGGGGGCGGATCCTTCTAATTGGGGACCTTCTGCTCTTAAGGCCTTCAAAATTCTCAAGGAGGCCTTTTGCTCCGCCCCCATCCTGGTGCATCCTGATGTGCAGCGCCCTTTTTTTCTGGAAGTGGATGCTTCTGAACGGGGGGTGGGAGCTGTCTTGTCTCAATTTGCAGGTACTCCTGAACTACTTCACCCTTGTGCTTTTTTTTCTAAAAAGTTTTCAGCTGCCGAGCAAAATTACGATATTGGAAACAGGGAACTATTGGGTGTAAAACTGGCTTTTGAGGAGTGGCGTCATTGGTTAGAGGGGGCTATGCATCCAGTCACCGTTTACACCGACCATAAGAACTTAGAATATATTGAAAATGCTAAGAGGTTGAATCCTCGTCAGGCACGCTGGTCATTATTTTTCTCACGCTTTAATTTCAGGATTACGTACAAACCGGGTTCTAAAAATGTCAAGGCAGACGCCTTATCCCGTTGTTTTGAGAAGTCATGTGTGCTGTCTAAGTCTGATACACCCATTATACCTTCCCATTGTATTGTGTCTGCAAATATCACTCTGTCTCTTGATCTTTCTGAGAGTTTGAGGGCCTGCCAGAATGAAGCTCCTGCAGGAAAACCGTCTGATAAATTGTTTGTTCCGCTTAACCTTAGGTTGCAGGTTCTCCAACAATTTCACGAGTCCAAGAGTGCGGGTCATCCTGGGGAGACTAAAACTATTGATCTTTTAAAGAGACATGTTTGGTGGCCTTCCTTAAGAAGGGATGCTCAGGAATTTGTAAAAGCCTGTCCTGTGTGTGCCAGGAGTAAAGCAGTACGTAAATCTCCTCAAGGGTCTCTTCTGCCATTACCCATACCGTCTAAGCCATGGTCTCAAATCTCTATGGACTTCATTGTTGAGTTGCCTCCTTCTCAAGGTTATACCGTAGTTTGGGTAGTGGTAGACAGATTTAGCAAAATGTGTCACTTTGTACCTCTTGCCAAGCTGCCTACAGCCAAAGAGCTGGCAATTTTATTTATTGAGAACATATTCAGATTACATGGAATACCTGAGAATATTGTATCTGACAGGGGGGTCCAGTTCGTGTCACGATTTTGGCGTGCATTTTGTGATCGAATTGGAATCACTCTGTCATTTTCCTCTGGGTTCCATCCTGAGTCTAACGGTCAGACAGAAAGAACGAATCAATCGTTGGAACAGTTTTTACGATGTTTTGTAGCCAGTCAGCAGGAAAATTGGTCGGAGTATTTGCCTTTCGCAGAATTTGCCATGAGTAATTTAATTAATGCTTCTACTAAAATGTCTCCTTTTCAGGTTGTTTTTGGACGGAATCCCAAGTTCTGTTCTCTCTCTGGTCCTCCATCTGATCTTCCAAGTTTGGAAAATTGGTTTTTACATATGACATCTGTCTGGCAACAGGTAAAAACTAATCTTGAGGTTGCTACAAAACGACAAAAAAATTTTTCTGATCATCATCGTACTCCGGAACCAGTCTTTGCCCCAGGGGATTTGGTATGGGTGTCCACACGAAACATCCCTTTAAGACAACCTTCATCTAAGTTAGGTCCTAAATTTATTGGTCCGTACCCAGTGATTGAACAAATCAATAAAGTTACTTACAGGGTTAGGATGCCTTCGTCTGTTCGGGGTGTGGATTCTTTTCATGTTTCTCTTTTAAAGTCTGCAGCAAAGAGTGATCAGTCCAGTCCCCCTCCTCCTGTAGAAATTGATGGTAATACGGAGTACGAGGTCGAGAGAATTTTAGATTCTCGTGTTGTCAGGAAATCCCTTCAGTTTCTCATTGACTGGAAGGGTTATGGACCAGAGGAGAGATCTTGGGTTCCGGCCAGAGATGTTCACGCTGATGAGGTAATTAAAGAATTTTATAGCAAATTTCCAGATAAACCCAGGTTGGAGTGTTCGGAGACCACTCCTCAGGGGAGGGGTACTGTAAGGATCCGCTCCTCTCGGCCGCAGTATGGTCTGAGGCGACGACTGAGGTAGTCAGCTGACACTTAGCAGGGGTTTTATTTAAATATGAAATAATAATTTCTGACCCTGCCTGGGATTGAACCCTGGTCTCCCACGTCGGAGGTGGTGAGTTTGACCACTGTGCTATGACTAATACTGTCAGAAAGGTTTGCTGGTCAGTATTGGGTGGGTCAGTTGGCTTGTTGTGGTCATCTGTTTCAGCTGACCTCACTGTCAGCTGATTAATGCCTGTGTGTGATTGGCTGTTGGGTGCATGTGGCCGGCCACTGATTGGTTGCATGTAGAATATAAGCCTGCTGAGTGCTTCCTGTCATTGCCCGTGATAGCGTTAGCTTTTGCTAGTTGCCTGGGTGCTGTTATACTTCTGTGTCATTGGATTCCTGGATTTTGACCTTTGCCTGTACCTCGACCACTCTTGCCTTCCGCCTGCCTAGACTCGGATTGTTACTGGACTCTGTTATTGCCTGCCGCCTGCCTAGACTCGGATTGTTACTGGACTCTGTTATTGCCTGCCGCCTGCCCTGACTCGGATTGTTATTAGACTCTGCTTATTGCCTACTGCTCTGTACCTTGCATATCTGATCTCACGTGTATGACCCTGGACTGTTCTGGACTCGATATATTCTGTGTGTCTTGTTTGGCCTGGAGGTTTATCTGCTCACCCTGCATTCAGCTCCAATACTTTGCACACTTAAGGCCTGGGTGTAACCGAAGTCAGGTAGGTGTTACTTCCTCACCTCCTGTTCAAGCGGGGACGCGCCACATAGGGTGAAGCGTGTGGTGATAGATTGGGGCATTGGAGCTGATTTGTGAGCAGGTACTCTGAAGGGCCTTACAGACAGTCACATAAGGGGGTGCTTGCAAATGGAATCTACAGCAGAGTTATAATGTCTACGTGATTTTATTATTGGCAGACCTTTGTTAAATTCCCAGCAAGAAGACAGCCGTATAGAATATGCTACAGACTGTATTTTATATGTGGATGACCTACACAAAGAAAAAATGATTGTTTTTTTTTTTATTTTTATAGAGAAATAACTGAAATATTTGTTGGATTGTTATTGAATAAGGGTCTCTTGTGCAAAGCTATAATGCCACCATTATACACTGTGTACAGTCTCTGAGGTGTAAACTTGTTTGTTGGTTTGAATTAGCAATATAGCCACAGAGAAATAGTTTTTTATGGTGTATCCCTGTTTTTATCATTGGAAAACTTTATTTTCCCTACAAAACATCAAAACAGGATTTGCTAACTAAAATGTTTTTTTTTATTTATTTTTTTTTTATTTATTTTTTATGCGTAGAGGGCATATACAAAAATTTGTTACAACTATTATAGTCACAAATGCATGTTACGAGAACAAAAAGAACTTAGTTTTAAACTTTAAAAATCTGCTTTTTTTGGAAGACGCTTTTGCCTGACCATTTAGGCTAATTAAAACTAATTTATGCATTTGAAAGTGCTAAAGCTTTTACGTTTTTGTTACCCAGCAACTATTTGTGCTTTGCATTAGGACACTTAGGTGTTTACCATGCAAATGGGCAGCCATGGGCTGCTTTTTGAAGCAGAAGCACAGAAGGTTGGAGCTCTAATTTATGGTCACCATGACAGATGCATCTTCTGAAGTTCATTTTTGCTTTTAGCTTGCTAACCTTAAAACTACTAAAGAAACAACCAGCTGACAAGGTTGACAAATGGTTTTGCAGGGAGCAGACTAATGCATGTCTGATACCGAAGGTGGAACTGACACCAGATGAAGTTCAATCTACAAGAGAGAAGCTTTTGAATTTGGCTGACATTTCTTAAAAATGTTTTGGGGTTGCTGATAATGTTTAAAAGCAACATTATTTTGTGTAAGCTTAGCAGCATTAAGGGGCACCTTAAAGTGCACCTCCAGATAAAAATCTACTCAGCAGCACTGAAAAGGCTTGGTTTTTCTTTAACAGTTTCACAGCATCAGAACTTTTTTTTTCTTACCCAAGCCTTATTTTTAGCTGCACAGAAGCTAAGCTCTTCCCCATCAAATAAATATGCCCAGGCATTTTTCCCATGATGCTGTGCAAAGCATGAAGGGATTTCTGATGTTGTTCTCGTTCTGCTGTTTTGGTGTAATTTGTTTTTTGTTTTTTTTGAATTTGAGATTTGAAGCCTAGTGCACAGCTGGGAGGGGTGATCAGGACACAGAACAGTTGGAACTGTGTCTCATGCTCCCTGTCACCTCCTTTCAACCAAAAAGATGGCTGCCCCCATGAAATCACAAACATTTGCTCAGGCCCTAACAGCATCCCTCCCCATCTACACCTAACAGGAACCCTCCCCTATCAATGCTTAACAAAAGCCCTTCCCTATTTATACCTAACAAGAACCCTCCCCTATCTATGTCTAACAGAAACTCTCCCAATCTACACCTAACAGGATTCCTCCCCTGCCAATGCCTAATCGAAACACTCTCCTATCTCTGCCTAACAGGAACCCTCCCCTATTTATCCCTAACAAGAACCCTCCCTATGCATAACAGGCAGAGCTGAGACAAGGTCCTCCAGCACCCAAGGCTGAGACACCAAAGTGCTCCCCTCCATCCCTCCCACCCCAGCAGTCACACACTGATTGCTATTAGACTAAGAGGCCCCCAATCCCCCAACACCATAATCTCTAGTTATCTCACTTGCAGTCACTGCCATGTATCCACTTTTTTTATTTATCTCTGCTTCAAACACAATAGGGGAATTATGGCTGAGTGAGTTTTGCGCCCCCTCCTACACTGCACCCTGAGGCTGGAGCCTCTCTAGCCTCTGCCTCGGCCCGGCCCTGATAACAGGAACTCTGTCCGATCTATGCCTAACAAGAATCCTCCCCTATCTATTCCTAACAGGAACTCTCCCCTATCAATGCCTAACAAAAGCCTTTCCCTATTTATACCTAACAAGAACCCTCCCCTATCTATGCCTAACGGAAACCCTCTCCTATCTCTGCCTAACAGGAAATCTCCCCTATTTATCCCTAACAAGAACCCTCCCTGTGCCTAACAGGAATCCTCCCCTATCTATGCCTAACAGGAACACTCCCCTATCCATGCCTAACAGAAACCCTCTCCTATCTCTGCCTAATAGGAAACCTCCCCTATTTATCCCTAACAAGAACCCTCCCTATGCCTAACAGGAATACTCCCCTATCTATGCCTAACAGGAACTCTCCCCTATCTATGCCTAACAGGAACTCTCCCCTATCTATGCCTAACAGGAACTCTCCCCTATTTATCCCTAACAGGAACTCTCCCCTACAGGGCCGTGCAGAGGATTCTCAAGGGGGGGTGCTCACATTTGAAAAAGGGGCCCTAATCGATAAATCGTTCTAAATTGTGTATGTAATACCCCTTCTCCAGAAAGCACTAGGCAGTCTTAACCCCCCCCCCACCACCACCACCACACACACACACACACACACACACACACACACACACACACACACACACACACACACACACACACACACACACACACACACACACACACACACACACACACACACACACACACACCTTTATAGAAGTATCAGGCAGACTTTGTGTCTTCTTCCAACCAACTTCTTTGGTGCCACCACCCTCAAATCAGCAGTCATAGGTGCGCACTATTAGAGTGGGCACAGTGGAGCCTGATGTAGGCATGGACTCACCTTTCATTACTGGGACCTTTGTCCCTCTAGATCAGCACCCAAGCTTCTTTTCAGGCAAAGAAGCAGTGGTTGCCAATATACAGTGGTTGCTAAGCATTAGTAGATGCAAAACTGCAGTAAGTGCCAAGGTGCAGTGGGTGCCCAGATGCACTGGGTGGTAAGACGCAAAGGTCCAGTTTGTGCTAAGTTGCAGTGGGTGCCGATGAGCCAAAGTACAGTCCGTGTCAAGCTGCTGTGGGTACCAAGGTCCAGTGTTTGGGTGTTTATTTGCAGTGGGTGCTATGCAGTAATGAGTGCTGAATGAGTAGCAGATGGTGATAAACAATAGTGGGTGCCATGTGAGTGCTAATTGGTACAGGGAGCCATGTGAGTGTTGGACATGAGTGAGTAGGGAGTGCCATGTGTGGTCTGGATGTGTGCCATGGGAGAGTACTGAGTCTCATATGGGTTCGGACCAAGGATGGGTACTGGGTGCTATATGGGTGCTGGCTATGGATGGGTACTAGGTGCATATAATGGCTTTGGAACTTTGTGCTGTGTGAGTACTATGCCATGTGGGTGTTGATTATGGGGGTTATAGGGTGTCATGTGGGTCTTAGGTGCTAATACTGAGTGCCAAGTGGGTACTGGGAGCGAGTACATGGTAACATATGGGTGATGGGTGCTGGCTAGTGGGGTATTTGTCATGTGAGTGCTAAAGGCAGATGCTGGGTGCCATGTGGGTTCTGGGTGCTGGCACAGGGTGTCATGTGCATTCTGGCTGTATGGGTTGGTGTCAAGCATCATGTAGGTGTTGATTGCAGGTACTCAAGCCCTTGTGAGTTCTGGGTGCAAGTACTGGATGCCATATGTGAGTGTTTGGTGTTTGTGCTGGGCACCAAGTGGAGGCTTAGTGCAACTGGAAGTACTGCAGATGAAACATGTGGGTTTTGGGTGCAGGTACATTGGTGCGCATACTTGGTGCATTGCCTGCACTAGGTGCTAGCTGTGGGTGGGCATTGTGTGCCATGTGGATTCTGAGTGCAGGTACTTTTGGTGCTAGTACTGGTTTATGTGAGTTCAGATAATGTGCAAGAACTGTGCCAAGTGGGTGTGAGTACTGGGTGCCAGCTATAGGGTGAATGATGCAAGTACTAAGTGCCATATGGAGGTTGGATATAAGTATTGGGTGCAGGGTGCTTGGTGCAAGTACTGGGTGCTTGCTATAGTGGGGGTTACTGGTTGAGTGTAATGTGGGTGCTGAATATTGGTGGGATTGCGGTGGGTGCAGGGAGTGGGAGGTCACTGTGGGTACTGCTATGAATGGCATAATTGCTGCTAGGGGAGGTAGAGGTCAGTGTGGGTGCTGGTGAAAGGGTAGGTCACTGTGGGTGCTGGGAGAGGTCATTGTAGTTATTGGAGGAGGGAGTAGTTGTGGATGCTGTGTGTTGGGAGAGATCAGTGTGGGCGCTGCTTTTGGGATGGGAGGTCCCTGTAAGTGCTGCAGGGGACAGGAGGGTAGCCGCTGGGGGAGAGAAAGATCACTGTGGGTGCTGGGGGAAGGATAGGTCAGTGTGGGTGCTGGGGTAGGCAGGATCACTGCTAGATTTGGGGAAGGAGAGGTGATTGTGGGTGGTAGGTGAAGGGAGAGGTCACTGTGGGAGGGAGAGGTCACTGTGGGTGCTGGGGAAGGAGATGTCACTGTGGGTGCTGGTGGAGGGAGAGGTCACTGTGGGTGCTGGGGAAGGAGATGTCACTGTGGGTGCTAGGTGGAGGGAGAGGTCACCCTGGGTGCTGGTGGAGGGAGAGGTCACTGTGGGTGGTAGGTGGAGGGAGAGGTCACTGTGGGAGGGAGAGGTCACTGTGGGTGCTGGGGGAGGGAGAGGTCACTGTGGGTGCTAGGTGGAGGGAGAGGTCACTGTGGGTGCTAGGGGAGGGAGAGGTCACTGTGGGTGCTAGGTGGAGGGAGAGGTCACTGTGGGTGCTAGGTGGAGGGAGAGGTCACTGTGGGTGCTGGTGGAGGGAGAGGTCACTGTGGGTGCTAGGTGGAGGGAGAGGTCACTGTGGGAGGGAGAGGTCACTGTGGGTGCTGGGGGAGGGAGAGGTCACTGTGGGTGCTAGGTGGAGGGAGAGGTCACTGTGGGTGCTAGGTGGAGGGAGAGGTCACTGTGGGTGCTGGTGGAGGGAGAGGTCACTGTGGGTGCTAGGTGGAGGGAGAGGTCACTGTGGGAGGGAGAGGTCACTGTGGGTGCTGGGGGAGGGAGAGGTCACTGTGGGTGCTAGGTGGAGGGAGAGGTCACTGTGGGTGCTAGGTGGAGGGAGAGGTCACTGTGGGTGCTGGGTAAGGGAGAGGTCACTGTGGGTGCAAGGTGGAGGGAGAGGTCACTGTGGGTGCTAGGTGGAGGGAGAGGTCATTGTGGGTGCTAGGTGGAGGGAGAGGTCACTGTGGGTGCTGGGTGGAGGGAGAGGTCACTGTGGGTGCTGGGAGAGGGAGAGGTCACTGTGGGTGCTGGGGAAGGAGATGTCACTGTGGGTGCTAGGTGGAGGGAGAGGTCACTGTGGGTGCTGGGGAAGGAGATGTCACTGTGGGTGCTAGGTGGAGGGAGAGGTCACTGTGGGTGGTAGGTGGAGGTAGAGGTCACTGTGGGAGGGAGAGGTCACTGTGGGTGCTGGGGGAGGGAGAGGTCACTGTGGGTGCTAGGTGGAGGGAGAGGTCACTGTGGGTGCTAGGGGAGGGAGAGGTCACTGTGGGTGCTAGGTGGAGGGAGAGGTCACTGTGGGTGCTAGGTGGAGGGAGAGGTCACTGTGGGTGCTGGTGGAGGGAGAGGTCACTGTGGGTGCTAGGTGGAGGGAGAGGTCACTGTGGGTGCTGGGGGAGGGAGAGGTCACTGTGGGTGCTAGGTGGAGGGAGAGGTCACTGTGGGTGCTAGGTGGAGGGAGAGGTCACTGTGGGTGCTGGTGGAGGGAGAGGTCACTGTGGGTGCTAGGTGGAGGGAGAGGTCACTGTGGGAGGGAGAGGTCACTGTGGGTGCTGGGGGAGGGAGAGGTCACTGTGGGTGCTAGGTGGAGGTAGAGGTCACTGTGGGTGCTAGGTGGAGGGAGAGGTCACTGTGGGTGCTAGGTGGAGGGAGAGGTCACTGTGGGTGCTAGGTGGAGGGAGAGGTCACTGTGGGTGCTAGGTGGAGGGAGAGGTCATTGTGGGTGCTAGGTGGAGGGAGAGGTCACTGTGGGTGCTGGGGGAGGGAGAGGTCACTGTGGGTGCTAGGTGGAGGGAGAGGACACTGTGGGTGCTGGGTGGAGGGAGAGGTCACTGTGGGTGCTGGGGGAGGGAGAGGTCATTGTGGGTGCTGGGGGAGGGAGAGGTCACTGTGGGTGCTAGGTGGAGGAAGAGGTCACTGTGGGTGCTAGGTGGAGGGAGAGGTCACTGTGGGTGCTAGGTGGAGGGAGAGGTCACTGTGGGAGGGAGAGGTCACTGTGGGTGCTGGTGGAGGAAGAGGTCACTGTGGGTGCTAGGTGGAGGGAGAGGTCACTGTGGGTGCTAGGTGGAGAGAGGTCACTGTGGGAGGGAGAGGTCAGTATGGGTCCTAGGTGGAGGGTGAGGTCAGTATGCCACACTAGGATTCCTATCCAGGCCTCTTCACCTGAAAGTGTCCCAGGCGGAGGCGGAGCTTCTCGCGGGTGGGCGGGGCTCACCGCGGTAGGGGGCGGGGCTTATTTTGCGCGATGAGAGGGGCCTTTTTTGCTGTTTTTAAAAAGGGGGGGTGCCTGGGCACCCAGAGCACCCCCCTCTGCACGTGCCTGCTCCCCTATCTATGCCTAACAAGAATCCTCCCCTATCTATGCCTAACAGGAACTCTCCCCTATATACGCTTAACAGGATTCCTCCCCTGCCTATGGCTAACAGAAACCCTCTCCTATCTCTGTCTAACAGGAACTCTCTCCTATTTATCCCTAATAAGAACCCTCACTTTTCCTAACAGGAATCCTCCCCTATCTATGCCTAACAAGAATCCCCCCCCCCCCTATCTATGCCTTACAGGAACCCTCCCATATCAATGCCAAACAGGCACTCTCCCCCATCTACACCTAACAGGAACCCTCCCCTATATATCCTTTACAGGAACCCTGTCCTATCTCAGCCTAACAGGAGCCCTGTCCTATCTATGCCTAACAAGAACCCTCCCATATGAGTGTCCAACATGAACAAAGCAGAACAAATAGATGCCGTCAAATTTAGGTGCACCATGTGCTGCTATAGGCTGTAATGTGAATTACGGCTATAGCAGTGCTCAGAAGTTTATTTGGGCGCCAGGGAAAGACAGAGCCCAAATTACTTAAAAACAGTGTAATTTGTCCACCAGCAATAGCTGGCAGCTGAATTATAACTTTCCCTGGTGCCTGGAGAGTGAATAGTAATTAATGCCACCAGGACTTTTGCAGCAGCACAGTAAGCCGATTATCGGCTTCAATCTGCGCCCAAATTTGCCTGCACCATTTTTACATGTATGCAACAGGAACCATCCCCATCAATGCCTTTCTACTCAGAGCTAATATTTTGGGATAAAGGGGAGGGGATAAATGCAAGCTCAGGAGTTCCTTTTGGCCCTAGACTTGTCTGGAGCCCCTTGTGATTAATTTCTGTTTGAGTTACTTCTCCTCACATGAGTACATATAATTTCTAGCAAACCTGTACCTATGAGCTTTTTTTAGTATGGTGTGTGAGATGGATCTTTTTGTGCCTTTAAAGTACAAATGCATCAATTTATTTTCTATAGTGAGCGCCTGATAATCTATAAATCCCCAGCTTTTCAATATCTCTAAAAACTGTCAGTCAAAATATGTCAACATAGCAGCAATGCCCCCATAGCCTTACTTTGATCACATAAACCTTTTGTCTCTGATAACCTGGTGATATAGCCGCTGTCTGATAACACGGTAGCTCTGTCAGTGACAGTGAACATGGTGACAGCATCTCTGATAACAAGGATTCACTGTCTTTAGTAACTTCCTGTAGGTTATGTCTATTATCTGGGAATGATGCACATATTGAGTAACATCCTATTGTGTTGACATGTGACACAGCATTATTATCATTTTAGTGTGAATTTAGTGACTATGACTTTCACAGAATGTTTCTTTATATAACCTCTGGTAGCATTGCTATGATTTTATTTTACAGCAATGACTCTGGGTCTGGATTTTACTGTGAAACTGCTCATTTCAGTGCATCAGTAATCTTATTGACTATTATAGACCTTTCACACCTTTTACATTGTTCCTGTAATGTCAGGCTTGGCAAGTTATCAGTTCACAGCTCAGCTCCTATGCCCCAATCTATCCCCACCTTCTTCACCCTATGTGGCGCGTCCCCGCTTGAACGGGAGGTGAGGAAACACCACCTGCCCGACTTCGGTTACACCCAGGCCTTGTAGGTGCAAGGTATAGGAGCTGAACGTAGAGTGAACTATGTAACTCACCAGAACCTAACAGGAGATAAGCAGAGTCCAGTAACAATCCGAGGTCATACACGTACAATCAGAAGTATCGAGGTACACAAGGAGCAGGCGAAATCAAGGTCAGGTAATCCTAGGTCGGTCCAGGCAGAGATCAGAGAATAGTCAGGAATCAGGCAGAAGGTTGGTTCAGGCGTCATGCAAAGCGTAGTCAGATTCCAGACAGAGGTTGGTTCACAGGTAATCAATAAGCAGTATATCCCACCCAGCAAAAGCACACAGCCAAAGCTATCACGGGCAATCACTGGAAGCACTCAGCAGGTTTAAATACTTCATGCAACCAATCAGTGGTCGACCACATGCACACAGCAGCCAATCACACGCAGGCAATAATCCTGTTTAAGTGTCAGCTGAAGAGATCAGCTGACACAGGTAGCAATACATGTTAGTTGGTTAACTACTCAGCTGACTAACAAAACCTCCTGGCTGTATGTTAGCTATAGCATACTGGTTAAATGCATCGCCTCTGGCGTGAGAGACCAGGGTTCAATTCTGGCCAGGGACAGTATTCATATTTTATATTTATTAAATAACCCCTCTCAGCTGACTAAACTGTCAGCTGACACTACCTCTGTCGCCGCCTCAGACCATACTGTGGCCGAGAGGAGCGAGACAGCCGCCCACCAGTATGCGCAGAGCGATCCCCAGTGCACGCATCACCAGCGGAGGATGGCCGTTGACATGCGGAAGTGGAGGTCCCGACGCATCTCTCGTCAGGAGCGGTCGCATTGCGGGAACCTCCAGGTGAATTCCTAACAGTTCCTTTGAAAACAACCTTTGAAAACAACCCACACTAGCTACAAACAGGGTCGGACTGGGACCTTGGGGGCCCACCAGAGAAATTTAAACTTGGGGCCCACACAGTGACATCCCACGATTGTGGTGGAAAAAAAAGAGCGAGACCATGCACCAGAAGGTCATGATGTTTCATGGACAGGGCAAAATGTAAATATCAGCATTGTAATTCAGAGACACTGCTGCCCAGCATAACTTTGCATAGAGTCCCGCTCCTTTTATATAACGTAATGTCCTAGTTACCATACATATGCCATTGATTAGATCGTGAGCTCCTCTGAGGACAGTCAGTGACATGGCTATGTACTCTATAATGTGCTGCAGAAGATGTCAGTGCTATATAAATACATAATTATAATAATATGGTAGGACATTAGACTATGACTATGGTAGAGATTAGACTGTGAGCTCCTCTGAGGACACTCTGTGACATAACTATGTACTCTGTAAAGTGCTGCAGAAGATTTCAGTGCTATATAAATACATAATAATAATATGATAGGACATTATACTCTAAGACTATGGTAGGGAATAGGTTGTGAACTCCTATAAGGACAGTAAGTGACATGACTATATACTCTGTAAAGTCCTGAAGATGTCAGTGCTATATAAATACATAATAGTAATATGGTAGGACATTAGACTATTACTATGGTAGAGATTAGATTGTGAGCTCCTCTGGGGATAGTCAGTGACATGACTATGTACTCTGTAAAGTGCTGCAGAAGATGTCAGTGCTATTTAAATACATAATAATACTATGGTAGGACTTTATGCTCTATGACTATGGTAGGGAACAGATTGTGAGCTCCTCTGTGGATAGTCAGTGACATGACCATATACTCTGTAAAGTGCTGCAGAAGATGTAAATAATATAGACTATAAGGTTAGATAAACTGGGTTTATTTAGTCTAGAGAAAAGACGCCTTAGAGGGGATCTAATTAACATGTATAAATACATCAGAGGGCAATATAATAGCTTGGCGGATAGGCCCTAGGCCTTCTCAAAGGACTAGAGGACATGATCTGCGCATGGAGGAAAAACGTTTTAGCCATTTATTTAGGAAAGGGTTCTTTACAGTTAGTGATTAAGATGTGGAATGCATTGCCACAGGAAGTTGTTATGGCAAACTCTATACCTGCATTTAAAGGGGGCTTAGATGCTTTCCTTGCGTTGAAAGACATCCATGGCTACAATTACTAGGTAATGCCTAATGATGTTGATCCAGGGATTTTATCTGATTGCCATCTGGAGTCGGGAAGGAATTTTTCCCTTTAGGGGCTAATTGGACCATGCCTTGTAAGGGTTTTTTCGCCTTCCTCTGGATCAACAGGGATATGTGAGGGAGCAGGCTGGTGTTGTACTTTATACTGGTTGAACTCGATGGACGTATGTCTTTTTTCAACCAAAATAACTATTTAACTATGTATGACTAGAAAGGAAAATGAGTGAGGGAAGTGGAAAGGAGTAAGATGGGGCTGCAGGCATAACAATTGCACCCAAAAATCCCGGCGGTCTCCATGGTAACCATGCTGAGTAGAGGTGGAGCGTTATACATTACATGCTCTCTGGGTTCAGCAGGACAGGTCCTCTTCACTCCCCTTTGGTTTAGCTCATTGCTGCAGCGTACAGTCAATTACTATGTAGCTCTCGTTGACATGTATAAAGAGCCACATGGTGATCGGCTGCACAGCATGGTGATTAGCTATACTGAAGAGGAGCGAAGAGGACCTGTCCTGTAGCTTGGAGAAGATAATGTACGCATTGTTGCTGCTCTTCCTAATGGGTGATAAGGGGAGGGGGACACTGACATCTTGTATACCTTTTAATTATTATATATTTTTTGGGAGGGAGGGGGGGGGGTGGAGGTAATGGAAGCCACCATCATGTGGGTGGCAAACAGTAGCTTTTTGCTGGGAGGGGGGGGGGGAGGCTGGAGGACTGTAGTTACATCCCTGGGTGGAGATGAAGGGGGGAGGAGTGCACGATAGGAGAGAAAAAAAATGGAAGAGAGATTAGAGGAAACAGGGGGGGGGAGGGAGGAAGACAGGGGTAGAGAGAGAACAAGATGGGGGGGGGGGGCAGGAGAGGGAGGGAAAGTACAAGATGGAAGGGGGGGAGACAGGAAGGGAGAAAGAGCAGGGACAAGATGGAGGGAGGAGAAAGGAAAAGAGAGGAGGAGAGAGAGTCCAAGCTGGGGGGAGAGGAAAAGAGTGGAGGGAGGGAAAAAGGTACACTAAAGCAAAACTGCTAACAAAGCTAAAAGCCTTCCTATACACCTTTACAATTTCCAGTGCTGCAGTGCAGGTGATCAACATCCTTGTTGTGACACAAAAAGAATATTCACACAGGACATGCCTGCATACCTTCTCCTGTGCAGTACTAATGATGCCTATCTCCGGAGCAGGTACACAAGCAGCTGTGAGGTCCTCCTGGCTCCGGAGCTTCTGTGTGTGTTCATGTCTCGGGTGGGGGGCAGTGCTGCTGCATGGCACTTTACTTTCTCCTCTCCCCTGCCAGCCAAGTAAGTATATAATACCGTCAGGGAGAGGGAGAGAGAGAGAGAGCAGAGTTGTGACAGGCAGCAAGGAGCTCCAGCTGATAGGAGCATTCATGTCAGGCAGGAGAAGTGCATGCTCTTAGCTGTGCACAGGACATACCGGGAATTGTCCGCACAGTTCAGCTACATGCCTGCCTGGAGCTTTAAAGTTAGAATCATACCGCCCCAGTCTCCCAGCCCAGCATCACAGGGGGGGGGCGGCGGGGGGCGGAATGATTCAAACGCTGAGAGGAAAATATTTGCGCTGCAGGCGGCGATTTGTGCACACCAGGCATGGAGGCGGGGCCCACCGGAGATGGCGCCTCCCGAGCAAATTATCGGTACTTTGGTGGGTCAGTCCGACACTGGCTACATATGATCCAACAATATTTGCAGTCATTGGCCAGTGTAACCATGGTTTAAATTAAGCCAATCAAATCCTTATAATTGATGGACAACTGTAAGTTTTAGCAAGAAGTTTTGAATCAGGATGATACCATTTATGGGCTAACTTAAAAATATCTATAAGAGTAAGCTTTCAGCCCTTGAGCCTTCTTCAGATTCACCCTTACATCTTTTTCTTTTTTGAACAATGTAAATGTGCATGTTAGAACCACCTTGTGTCTAGTGGTCCTCATCCCTCCCCTATACAGTTCCCTGGTGTCTAGTGGTCCGCCCTCCCTTTTACAGTTCTCTGGTGTCTAGTGGTTCTCCCTCCCCTGTACAGTTCCCTGGTGTCTAGTGGTTCTACCTCCCCTATACAGTTCCCTGGTATCTAGTGGCCCCTTCCCAACCCTACACAGTTCCCTAGTGTTTAGTGCCCCCCCCCCCCCACCTCCCCATATGGCTTCCCTGGTGTTTTAGGTCTTCACCTCCAATATAGCTTCCCTGGTGCTCTAGAGTTGGCCAAAAATAATGCAAAGGGGGGAAACCCCTTGAAGGGCCAAATATAATGGATCTGCGGGCCAAATTTGTTTGACATGAAGTTTGACATGTATGCTCTAGAGCCTAGGTTCTCAACGTGTGGTACGCATACCCCAAGGGGTACTTCTGATGATTCCAGGGGGTACTCAGACTTGATATACTGTACTTAACCAACAATAACAAATTTAGAGTTTTAGAAATGGATAAATCTTATTTTTAAACAACACCAAGTTAGTTCCAAGTAGTCGTTTTAGCTAAAGAAAAGCAATAGTAAATGCTCGGAAGTTGTTTAGAACCAATTATCATGTACTAACATTAAATATATATTTGTCAATAGGTACTTGTGATAATGTTTACTATGCTAGGGGTACTTGGTGAGTACAGGGTTTTAAAAGGGGTACATACCAATAAAATGTTGAGAAACACTGCTCTAGAGGATCCATAGGTTTTCCTCTACCAAGGTAAGTATATGACTTTTTCATTATTCTGTACTCACAGGATTGCTTTAATGCTAATTACTCCTGATTATTATTATTATTATTATTAGTATCAACATACAGCCATCTATATATTACTAAGATGTTTACATTGTGGGGACATGCATGTGACTTCAAGCACACACACTCTTGCACAGGACAGAAAGAAAACAGGGAAATGCACCCTGTTTGTATTTAGAGAGTTTAGCCTGTCTAAATCCTCCTCATCTGTGACTTATCACAAGTTGTAATATGATCTCTCAGCTCTGTCAGCTCAGGAATCAGGATGTTAAGCCTCTGTCCATGCTTCCATGAAAGCAGGTAGTAGACACATTGCAGATTTATTGCATAATTTGTATTTGCTGTAACAGTAGAGAGGAAGTTCTGAGTTCAGGTCCGCAATAAAGATTCATCACAATGGTCATGCCATGCCACCAGACAGGACACCATTTTTTCAATACAGGCCATTTTTGCAGGATCACTTATGATCTCCATAGTCATCAACATAGAATATACCTTGTAAGTCAGGACTAATGTGTGCACATCCTCTCTGTACCTGTGTTGCAATGAGTTGCAAGATAAATGACAGGGTCTTCCATATCATATAAGTATTGGTAGATATTTCCCTGCCATTTAACTGAAGAGGAGTCATTTGCCTGAATATATAGGGCCTTTGCTTAAAGCAAACCTAAATTGAGACAGACTGATGAGATAATTAATTGAATGCATTTTAAATAGAACATAAGTAATGCTGGGAATACACCATACAATTTTCTGTCAGATTATTTTGTTAGATGTTTCTGTTATGCTGGGCATACACAGCCCAGATTCTTCTTATCAATCGAGCTGCTGATGGCTCGATTGATAATTTCCGACATGTCCGATCACCGCGTGGATCGATTCCCGGCTCGATCCCCGCGGGCCGACAATAGGCAAAAACGAAGCATTGATAAGCGCTGAGAAGGAAGTGCCCGCGGGGACGAGCGGGAATCAATCCACGCGGACGAGCGGTGATACGCCGACTTCGAGCCACTGGCTCGATTCTGGCGCATAAACGTGCTGTGTATGCCCAGCATTATATTTTCTGTTAGAATGCATAATTAGATTATTTTCTGTAGAAAATGGTCATTATCTCTGGTGCATTGTCTTCTGTTTATCTCCTGCTAAGTAGAACAATGCCTAATTGCTCGGCAGATAGATGGTTAGATAGAAAATTTGCAACATGTTGGACTTTATCTGGCAGGTCAATCTAACAGAAAATTGTATGGTGTATTCCCAGCATAAGATAGAACAGAGTCTCATGTTTTTATTTTCATTTAAGGGCTTAATTTCTAAGATTTATTTATAAAAAAGCAGCCATGGCAGTCTGATGTAACTTCTGCTTCTTTAAGTTGCAAAATAAATAGAAATAATGACCCCTAAGGCTCAGTTCCCACTTGCACCAGATCATGTGCAACCATGGGAGCGGCAATACACTGTCCGCACCCATGGTCTGTTGTGCTCCGGCTTAAAGAGGAGCTGTTAGGTATAAGGTCTCAGAGAAAATAAACACATATATCAGTAGCTAAATATTGGCTGTACTTACATTACATATGCATTTCACTGTCCACGTTTGGATTTCACAGAATCTTTATATAGTATTTGCAGAGAATGATGCTCCTGACAGCTCATGGCAGGTTCCATGTTTGTCTGTCTCCTATGAAGCCAAATGTGTCGTCATGTTCTGCCTGCTTCCTGATGATTCCACTCACAGAAAAGCTCATACTGAATAACAGTACTGTGCAGTGAATATTAATTAGCCATGTGGCTAGGAACAATAGCGGACTCCTGCAGTGTACTCTGCCCGGAGATTTATCAGTGCTGTGCGCTGGACTGAGTTACATGCTATTGTAACTTGACCCTGTAACTTCTCATTAGCAGCCGAGGGGAGGGCCCCAGAATGCTTAACAGTATGGTATGAGGCTTGCGGCTTCTTAAGAGCTTGGGTCTAACAGCTTTGCTGATAAGCACACATCAAATGAAAGAGAGATTTTTATCTTCAGTGTTGCCTTTTTGGCTTCCTTCTAAACTGTTTAACACAGGAGAATAGAGGTTTAAATTAGCTTTTGCAACCTGACAGTTACTCTTTAAGCCTCGGGCGGATGCGTTACTAGCGTAAGCTATATCCTACTCCTAACATTTGTATAGTGCTTTTCTCCTGTTGGGCTCAAAGCGCTCAAGAGCTGCAGTCACTAAGGGCGCCCTCAAGGGGCCACCCTGTAGTGTTCTTGCCGAAGGACTTTTTACTAAATAGGTACTGGCTCTAGCCAGCTCAAGTGGAAACAGAGCCTAACACTCTACAGTACTAAAATGCTATTGGCATCACTCTTTTTTTCAGCCACACAAAATATTTTTTCCACTTGTATTTACTTTTCAGTGGGCTCAATTTCACAAGTTGTTTGACAAGTTATTTTGCATTGTATAACAACACTAGGGCATCACAATGGTGTAATGGTTAGCGCTTTCACTTTGCAGCTCTGGGTGCCCAGTTCGAATCCCAACCAGGTCAACAGCTGAAAGGAGTTTGTATGTTCTCCCTGTGTCTATGTGGGTTTCATCTGGACACTGTGGTTTCCTCCCACATCCCAAAAACATACAGATAAGGCCCTAGACTATGATACATACACTACACAATACATACATAGATATATGACTATGATAGGCATTATATTTAATGATGTCGCGAACCTCCGATTTTCGGTTCGCGAACCCCGTTCGCGAACCTTTGCAGAAGATGCGGTTCGCGGTAAAGTTCACGAACTGCAATAGACTTCAATGGGGATGCGAACTTTGAAAAATAGAAAAAATTATGCTGGCCACAAAAGTGATGGAAAAGATGTTTCAAGTAGTGATGCTCAAATACCCCTTTTTAAAATTCGAGTTTGGTCGAATTCGAATAGTAAATTATTCGAGGTCAGTCGAATATTCGAGTCGAATAATTTTTACTATTCGATTCGACCTCGGACTTCGAGCTCACTATTCGAGTCGGTATTCGAGCTCACTATTCGAGCTGACTATTCGAATTGGCCTTAAATAGCTTCCAACACTTGTTTTGAGGGTGAATGATGCAAGAAACATCTTTTTTTCCAAGTAACAACAGCAAGTGATTATGTGGGGATGTTCCTTTAAAAAAAAATGTGGAAAGAGAAGTTGTGTCCTTAATTTTGTTCAGTAGTGTTACTGTATATACTTGTTCTTCTTCTTCTTTATCTTTCTTCTTCTTCTTCTAGATCTTCTTCTTCTATATCTTCTTCTTCTTCTTCTTCTTCTTCTTCTTCTTCTTCTTCTTCTTCATCATCTTCTTCTTTTTCTTCTTCATCATCTTCTTCTTCTTCTTCTTCATCTTCTTCTTCATCTTCTTCATCTTCTTCTTCTTCATCTTCATCTTCTTCTTCTTCTTCATCTTCTTCTTCTTCTTCTTCTTCTTCTTCATCTTCTTCTTCTTCATCTTCTTCTTCTTCATCTTCTTCTTCTTCTTCTTCTTCTTCTTCTTCTTCTTCTTCTTCTTCTTCTTTTTCATCTTCTTCTTCATCTTCTTCTTCATCTTCATCTTCTCCTTCTCCTTCTTTTTCAATATCGTCTTCTTCTTCTTCACGTATTTCTCTTTTCAATTATTTTTTTACAGAAATGCAGCTATTTTTGAGCGTAACAAATAGCTGGTGGGCGCACGCATGTTGGAAGCACCATTGTATGTGCTCCCTGGCAGTGGAAACACAAAGACAGCAGGAGGTAAATTCAGCAGCAGGAGGAGGAGGATGAGTGTGTGGCAGCAGGCAGTCAATGAGGCAGGCAGCTCGCCGTGACATAATAGCCCTGGTACCTAGCGGTGATACCAGGGCTGTAAATAAACACAACAGGAGGTCCCAGACAGCGGTCGTGCAGCCCACATTGTGTCCAATACACAACTGGGACAACACAGTTTTCAACCCGGGCACCTCAGAAAAATTAAACCTTTTTTTTTTTTAATGGTTTGTTTGGTTTTGGTTTTGCAACCAATATAGCTATTGTTTGACGTAATAGCTGGTGGCAGAGTGGCAGCAGAAGGTAAATCATCTGTGTAGTGTACCCTGGCAGTGGGAAACACAGACAGACAGCAGCAGCAGCAGCAGGAGGAGGTATGGAGGAGTAGTGTGAGTGTGGCAGCAGGTAGGCAGCGTGACATAATAGCCCTGGTACCTAGCGGTGATACCAGGGCTGTAAATAAACACAACAGGAGGTCCCAGACAGCGGTCGTGCAGCCCACATTGTGTCCAATACACAACTGGGACAACACAGTTTTCAACCCGGGCACCTCAGAAAAATTAAACCTTTTTTTTTTTTTTAATGGTTTGTTTGGTTTTGGTTTTGCAACCAATATAGCTATTGTTTGACGTAATAGCTGGTGGCAGAGTGGCAGCAGAAGGTAATTCTGTGTACCCTGGCAGTGGGAAACACAGACAGACAGCAACAGCAGCAGGAGGAATGGAGGAGTAATGTGAGCAGCTATTGTTTGACGTAATAGCCGGTGGCAGAGTGGCAGCAGAAGGTAAATCATCTGTGTAGTGTACCCTGGCAGTGGGAAACACAGACAGACAGCAGCAGCAGCAGCAGGAGGAGGTGTGGAGGAGTAGTGTGAGTGTGGCAGCAGGTAGGCAGCGTGACATAATAGCCCTGGTACCTAGCGGTGATACCAGGGCTGTAAATAAACACAACAGGAGGTCCCAGACAGCGGTCGTGCAGCCCACATTGTGTCCAATACACAACTGGGACAACACAGTTTTCAACCCGGGCACCTCAGAAAAATTAAACCTTTTTTTTTTTTTTAATGGTTTGTTTGGTTTTGGTTTTGCAACCAATATAGCTATTGTTTGACGTAATAGCTGGTGGCAGAGTGGCAGCAGAAGGTAAATCATCTGTGTAGTGTACCCTGGCAGTGGGAAACACAGACAGACAGCAGCAGCAGCAGCAGGAGGAGGTATGGAGGAGTAGTGTGAGTGTGGCAGCAGGTAGGCAGCGTGACATAATAGCCCTGGTACCTAGCGGTGATACCAGGGCTGTAAATAAACACAACAGGAGGTCCCAGACAGCGGTCGTGCAGCCCACATTGTGTCCAATACACAACTGGGACAACACAGTTTTCAACCCGGGCACCTCAGAAAAATTAAACCTTTTTTTTTTTTTTAATGGTTTGTTTGGTTTTGGTTTTGCAACCAATATAGCTATTGTTTGACGTAATAGCTGGTGGCAGAGTGGCAGCAGAAGGTAATTCTGTGTACCCTGGCAGTGGGAAACACAGACAGACAGCAACAGCAGCAGGAGGAATGGAGGAGTAATGTGAGCAGCTATTGTTTGACGTAATAGCCGGTGGCAGAGTGGCAGCAGAAGGTAAATCATCTGTGTAGTGTACCCTGGCAGTGGGAAACACAGACAGACAGCAGCAGCAGCAGCAGGAGGAGGTGTGGAGGAGTAGTGTGAGTGTGGCAGCAGGTAGGCAGCGTGACATAATAGCCCTGGTACCTAGCGGTGATACCAGGGCTGTAAATAAACACAACAGGAGGTCCCAGACAGCGGTCGTGCAGCCCACATTGTGTCCAATACACAACTGGGACAACACAGTTTTCAACCCGGGCACCTCAGAAAAATTAAACCTTTTTTTTTTTTTAATGGTTTGTTTGGTTTTGGTTTTGCAACCAATATAGCTATTGTTTGACGTAATAGCTGGTGGCAGAGTGGCAGCAGAAGGTAAATCATCTGTGTAGTGTACCCTGGCAGTGGGAAACACAGACAGACAGCAGCAGCAGCAGCAGGAGGAGGTATGGAGGAGTAGTGTGAGTGTGGCAGCAGGTAGGCAGCGTGACATAATAGCCCTGGTACCTAGCGGTGATACCAGGGCTGTAAATAAACACAACAGGAGGTCCCAGACAGCGGTCGTGCAGCCCACATTGTGTCCAATACACAACTGGGACAACACAGTTTTCAACCCGGGCACCTCAGAAAAATTAAACCTTTTTTTTTTTTTTTTAATGGTTTGTTTGGTTTTGGTTTTGCAACCAATATAGCTATTGTTTGACGTAATAGCTGGTGGCAGAGTGGCAGCAGAAGAAGGTAATTCTGTGTACCCTGGCAGTGGGAAACACAGACAGACAGCAGCAGCAGGAGGAGGAATGGAGGAGTAGGCGAGCAGCTATTGTTTGACGTAATAGCTGGTGGCAGAGTGGCAGCAGAAGGTAAATCATCTGTGTACCCTGGCAGTGGGAAACACAGACAGACAGCAGCAGCAGCAGCAGGAGGAGGTATGGAGGAGCAGTGTGAGTGTGGCAGCAGGTAGGCAGCATGACATAATAGCCCTGGTACCTAGCGGTGATACCAGGGCTGTAAATAAACACAACAGGAGGTCCCAGACAGCGGTCGTGCAGCCCACATTGTGTCCAATACACAACTGGGACAACACAGTTTTCAACCCGGGCACCTCAGAAAAATTAAACCTTTTTTTTTTTTTAATGGTTTTTTGGTTTTTGGTTTTACAACCAATATAGCTATTGTTTGACGTAATAGCTGGTGGCAGAGTGGCAGCAGAAGAAGGTAATTCTGTGTACCCTGGCAGTGGGAAACACAGACAGACAGCAGAAGGGCAGTACACAGCAGCCCACTGTAGGTGTAAAAATGTGTGGCTGCAGGCGACGTAATAGTCAAAGTGAACCAGGCTGGCTTAGTGAGCAGGAGCCAGGAGGTGGTAAAGGGTGGTAAGGCACATTAACGATGGTTCCGGCAGCCAGTTCATGTCCCCCTCTCGCCGACAACAGGGGCCAGGAACTCGCCTTCCACCCACGCCTGGTTCATCTTGAGAAACGTCAGTCTGTCCACAGACTTGTGAGACAGACGTGAGCGTTTCTCGGTGACCACGCCACCAGCTGCACTGAAGCAGCGCTCGGACAGCACGCTGGAAGGGGGGCAGGACAGCACTTCCAGGGCGTACTGCGCCAGCTCGCTCCAGATCTCCATGCGCTTGACCCAATACTCCATGGGATCAACAGGGGCATCGCTGTCAAGCCCGCTGTACGACCCCATGTAGTCAGCCACCATGCGGGTCAGGCGCTGGCTGTGACCGGAGGAGGATGCTGCTGCATGCATCTCCTCTCTAGTCACTGCTGCCGGAGCCTCTACAGTCCTGTAGAGCTCGTGGCTGAGAGACAGCAGGTCTGTGGGGCGCTTGCTGCTGCTGGATGCAGGCACCTGCTGCTGCCTCTGTGCTGGCTGCTGGACAGTGGGGGTGGAAGGCTGGGGGAAGGCTTCCTCCAAGCGCTCAACAAGGGCCTGCTGCAAGCTCCTTATTTGTTGCGCTGGGTCTCCTCCTGCAGGCGGCAGGAACTGGCTCAACTTCCCCTTGAGGCGTGGGTCCAACATCATGCTGATCCAGATGTCCTCCCTCTGCTTCATCTGGATCACCCTGGGGTCCCTGCGCAGGCACGTCAGCATGTGCGCTGCCATTGGGAAGAGGCGGGCCACGTCTGCTGGCACATCGACGTCAGTGCTGTCCTCATCCTCCTCCTCTGCCGCCTCATCCTCTCTCCACCCCCGCACCAACTCAGCTGCGCTGTGCTGATCCCCCTCATCAGCAGCCAGGTCAGGGACCTCCACCAAGTCCTCCTCCTCCTCCCCCTCAGAGGTGGACTGCGCAGCTGGTTGCCGCTCCTGCTGGTCCAAGGCTGCCGCTCCCTGTTCCAGCAAAGCATCGAGGGCCCTGTTCAGCAGAGAAACCAGGGGCACCCACTCGCAGACCATAGCATGGTCCCTGCTCACCATGTTTGTGGCCTGCAGGAAGGGAGCCAGCACAAAGCACACCTGCTGCATGTGCCTCCAGTCATCATCGGGGACGATGGACGGGATGTTGCTGGTCTTGTACCTTCTCTGAGCTGCGGAAACAGTGGCCAGGGCAAGGTACTGTTTGACAGCGTGCCTCTGTTCAACCAGACGCTCCAACATCGCCAGGGTGGAGTTCCAGCGAGTCGGAACGTCAAGGATCAGCCGATGGCGTGGCAGATCCAGCTCCTTTTGCACGTCTTCCAGGCTCGCACAGGCTGCAGCCGAGCGCCGGAAGTGACGCACAACATTCCTTGCCGTTTCCAGCAGTTCGCCCATCCCCTGGTAGGTGCGCAGGAACTTCTGCACCACCAGGTTCAGCACGTGGGCAAGACAGGGGATGTGGGTCAGGTTTCCCCTGTCTATTGCGGCAACCAGATTGGCCCCATTGTCGGCCACCACCTCTCCGACTCTGAGGCCTCTGGGGGTCAGCCAAATCCTCTCCTGCTCCTGGAGTTTGGCCAACACATGGGTTGCCGTCAGCTTGGTC
This sequence comes from Hyperolius riggenbachi, assembly GCF_040937935.1. Lineage (NCBI taxonomy): Eukaryota > Metazoa > Chordata > Amphibia > Anura > Hyperoliidae > Hyperolius > Hyperolius riggenbachi. Next base: position 139,891,493 of record NC_090653.1, read on the forward strand.
TTCCCAAGGCTGACCAAGTGCAGCAGCGCTTGGCTGTGGCGGGCCTTCACGCTGCTGCTGAGGCGGGGGGTTTGGCCAGGTGTGCCGGAGGATGGCAGAGGATCGGAGGAACCTGCTGCAGTTCCCCTGACCCTGCGGGGTGGCACCACCCACTGTGTTGCTGCTGCTGCTGTGCCCGCTGCTGCTCTCCCATCCTCACCCCCTTCCACCAAGCTGACCCAGTGGACAGTGAAGGACAGGTAGCGGCCTGTCCCGAAGCGGCTGCTCCAGGAGTCCATGGTGACGTGGACCCTTTCACCAACCGCGTGCTCCAGCCCTCGCTCCACATTGGCCATCACAAAGCGGTGCAGTGCAGGAATGGCCTTGCGGGAGAAAAAGTGTCTGCTGGGGAGCTGCCAGTCTGGGGCTGCGCAAGCAAGCAGCGCACGAATGTCGCTCCCCTCCTGCACGAGCGTGTACGGCAGGAGTTGGGAGCACATGGCCCGTGCCAGCAAGCCGTTCAGCTGCCGCACGCGACGGCTGCTGGGAGGCAGAGCCCTAACCACCCCCTGGAAGGACTCGCTCAAAAGGCTCTGGCGTGGCCTTTTGCTGGCACGGGAATCAGCAGACACAGCGGAGGAGGCCACTGAGGACTGGCTGCCAGAACAGGCCTCAGTGTCGGCGGCAGGAGTTGCAGAGGGGGGAGGAGCAGTGCGTTTCCGCACTCCTGCTGGTGCTGCTGGAGGAGCAGGAGGGCGGGTGGCTGCTGTTGCTGCTGCTGCTGAAGGCTGTGCAGTGATGGGTGTGGTGCCACTGCCAGCACCAGATGCCTTCAGCCTCTGGAACTCCTGATGCTGGTGGAAATGTTTCGCAGCAAGGTGGTTGATGAGCGAGCTGGTGCAGAACTTTAAGGGGTCTGCACCTCTGCTCAACTTCCGCTGACAGTGGTTGCAAGTGGCGTACTTGCTGTACACTGTGGGCATGGTGAAAAAGCGCCAGATTGGAGACAGAAACATCCCCCTACGGCATGGAAGCGCTGCTGCCTGTCTCCCTGTGGTGGTTGGGGGTGGGGCTTGGGGGGCTTGGGTGCGGCTGGTGGTGGTACTGGCAGATGCTGCTGCTGCTGCTGCTAAACCTGAGACACCAGCAGGCTGTGGGACCTGCCTACTGCTGCTGCCAATGCTTGCAATGATGCGCCTCCTTGCAAGGCCCACAAGAGCATCCTCCTCCTCCTCCTCAGAGCTGCTGAGGACGACATCCCCTGGAGGTGGTGGCACCCAGTCTCTGTCTGTCACCGGGTCATCAACATCCTCCCCCTCCTGAAACATGTCCTGCTGGGATGAGGACCCCCCAAACTCCTCTCCTGATGCATGGATGGGCTGCTTGACTGTCGCCACAGTCTTGCTGTCCAATCCCTCATCCCCCAAAGTGCCCATCAGCATCTCCTCCTCAAGATCGCCAACAACAGCAGACAATTTACTCATGATGCCTGGGGTCAAAAGACTGCTGAATGACAGGTCGGCGAGTGACGGTGAACTGGCCTCCTCCCCAGACCCTGCTGGGCGGCTGCTGCGAACAGGGGTGGTGGTGGTGGTGGTGAGGGTGGAGGCCTCAGATGCAGAGCTGATGGCGGGCTGCTCATCCTCCGTCATGAGTTGCACCACAGTGTCTGCATGCTTTTCCTCAATGGGACGTTTCCGACCCGGCTGGAGGAAAATGGGAGCAGGTGCTACATGCTGCTGCTGCTGTGTCTCTGCAGCGTGAGTTGCAGATGCTCCTGCTGGGCGGCGCCCAAGGCGTCCACGGCCAGTGGCTATGGGAGGAATGTTAGCCACTGACGCTGCTGCTGCTGCTGCGGAACTGTGCATGGTGGCGCGCCCGCGGCCGCGGCTTGCCACAATGCTGCTCCCTCTCCTCCTGATTCCCTTGCTGCCCTTCCCCTTGCCCAAACCGCGCTGGCTGCCACTTCCAGACATCTTCAATGTTTTGGGCGTATAGACAAAAGTTTTTTAAAAGGGCGGGTGAAAAGTGGGGTACTTTAATGGAGTGGGTTGGTTGGTGAGGTGACTGAGTGAGTGTCCCCTAGTACAGTAAGTAAGTAGTAACAGTCAGGAAGTACAACTAGCAGTTACAATAATCAGTAGTAATCACAAGTAAATTTAGTGTGTGTACACTCAGACAGTGAGTGCACGCACGCAGGAGCTAGTAGCCTATGAACACAGTGACTGAGTGTCCTAGACTCCTAGTACAGTAAGAGTAAGTAGTAACAGTAAGTAGAACTAACTAATTACAATAATCAATCAGCGATCAGAAGGAAATGGAGTGTGGGTGTGTGTACACTCAGACAGTGAGTGCACGCACGCAGGAGCTAGAAGCCTATGAACACAGTGACTGAGTGTCCTAGACTCCTAGTACAGTAAGAGTAAGTAGTAACAGTAAGTAGAACTAACTAATTACAATAATCAATCAGCGATCAGAAGGAAATGGAGTGTGGGTGTGTGTACACTCAGACAGTGAGTGCACGCACGCAGGAGCTAGAAGCCTATGAACACAGTGACTGAGTGTCCTAGACTCCTAGTACAGTAAGAGTAAGTAGTAACAGTAAGTAGAACTAACTAATTACAATAATCAATCAGCGATCAGAAGGAAATAGAGTGTGGGTGGTGTGTGTACACTCAGACAGTGAGTGCACGCACGCAGGAGCTAGAAGCCTATGAACACAGTGACTGAGTGTCCTAGACTCCTAGTACAGTAAGAGTAAGTAGTAACAGTAAGTAGAACTAACTAATTACAATAATCAATCAGCGATCAGAAGGAAATAGAGTGTGGGTGGTGTGTGTACACTCAGACAGTGAGTGACCGCACGCAGGAGCTAGTAGCCTATGGACAGTGACTGAGTGTCCTAGACTCCTAGTACAGTAAGAGTAAGTAGTAACAGTAAGTACAACTAACTAATTACGATAATCAATCAGCGATCAGAAGGAAATGGAGTGTGGGTGTGTGTACACTCAGACAGTGAGTGCACGCACGCAGGAGCTAGTAGCCTATGAACACAGTGACTGAGTGTCCTAGACTCCTAGTACAGTAAGAGTAAGTAGTAACAGTAAGTAGAACTAACTAATTACGATAATCAATCAGCGATCAGAAGGAAATGGAGTGTGGGTGTGTGTACACTCAGACAGTGAGTGCACGCACGCAGGAGCTAGTAGCCTATGGACAGTGACTGAGTGTCCTAGACTCCTAGTACAGTAAGAGTAAGTAGTAACAGTAAGTAGAACTAACTAATTACAATAATCAATCAGCGATCAGAAGGAAATGGAGTGTGGGTGTGTGTACACTCAGACAGTGAGTGCACGCACGCAGGAGCTAGAAGCCTATGAACACAGTGACTGAGTGTCCTAGACTCCTAGTACAGTAAGAGTAAGTAGTAACAGTAAGTAGAACTAACTAATTACAATAATCAATCAGCGATCAGAAGGAAATAGAGTGTGGGTGGTGTGTGTACACTCAGACAGTGAGTGCACGCACGCAGGAGCTAGAAGCCTATGAACACAGTGACTGAGTGTCCTAGACTCCTAGTACAGTAAGAGTAAGTAGTAACAGTAAGTAGAACTAACTAATTACAATAATCAATCAGCGATCAGAAGGAAATGGAGTGTGGGTGTGTGTACACTCAGACAGTGAGTGCACGCACGCAGGAGCTAGTAGCCTATGAACACAGTGACTGAGTGTCCTAGACTCCTAGTACAGTAAGAGTAAGTAGTAACAGTAAGTAGAACTAACTAATTACAATAATCAATCAGTGATCAGAAGGAAATGGAGTGTGGGTGTGTGTACACTCAGACAGTGAGTGCACGCACGCAGGAGCTAGAAGCCTATGAACACAGTGACTGAGTGTCCTAGACTCCTAGTACAGTAAGAGTAAGTAGTAACAGTAAGTAGAACTAACTAATTACAATAATCAATCAGCGATCAGAAGGAAATAGAGTGTGGGTGGTGTGTGTACACTCAGACAGTGAGTGACCGCACGCAGGAGCTAGTAGCCTATGGACAGTGACTGAGTGTCCTAGACTCCTAGTACAGTAAGAGTAAGTAGTAACAGTAAGTACAACTAACTAATTACGATAATCAATCAGCGATCAGAAGGAAATGGAGTGTGGGTGTGTGTACACTCAGACAGTGAGTGCACGCACGCAGGAGCTAGTAGCCTATGAACACAGTGACTGAGTGTCCTAGACTCCTAGTACAGTAAGAGTAAGTAGTAACAGTAAGTAGAACTAACTAATTACGATAATCAATCAGCGATCAGAAGGAAATGGAGTGTGGGTGTGTGTACACTCAGACAGTGAGTGCACGCACGCAGGAGCTAGTAGCCTATGGACAGTGACTGAGTGTCCTAGACTCCTAGTACAGTAAGAGTAAGTAGTAACAGTAAGTACAACTAACTAATTACGATAATCAATCAGCGATCAGAAGGAAATGGAGTGTGGGTGTGTGTACACTCAGACAGTGAGTGCACGCACGCAGGAGCTAGTAGCCTATGAACACAGTGACTGAGTGTCCTAGACTCCTAGTACAGTAAGAGTAAGTAGTAACAGTAAGTAGAACTAACTAATTACGATAATCAATCAGCGATCAGAAGGAAATAGAGTGTGTGTTGTGTGTGTACACTCAGACAGTGAGTGCAGTGCGCACACGCAGGAGCTAGTAGCCTATATGAACAGTGACAGTGAGTGTCCCTACGGGCACAGTAAGAGTAAGTAGTAAGTAAGTACAACTAACTAACAATAATCTATCAGTAATCAGAAGGAAATAGAGTGTGTGTACACACAGACAGTGAGTGAGTGCACACACGCAGGAGCTAGCTAGTAGCCTATAAACAGTGACAGTCAGTGAGTGTCCTACTCCTAGTACAGTATAACTACAATACTATTAGTAAAAGACAGCAGAAATACTGGTATAGATGAGAGAAATAAACAGAGGACAGCTGCCCACAGAGGCAAGGCCCCCCTGAGGCCTAAACCTGTAAGCTTGCAGCAGCTGCCTGTCTCTAATGTAACACACAAGCTACTAACTAAAATACAATGTCTATCTAACTAACAACAATATAGGTGTATATGGCAGGTGTAGGTGAGCAAAAACGCTAGGTAAATGATCACAATAGAGCACTTGCTAAGCCAAAGCACAAAGGAGCAACTCTCTCTCTGTACAAGTCTCAGGCAAGCATGGAGAAACGGAACATGGCGGCCGCTATTTATAGGGTAGGGGCTGGCCAGGGTCCCCCTCTGTGATTGGCTGCCGTCAGAGGGCCTGGGAGCCCTCTGATTGGCTCTAAGGACATCAATCTGGGCTATGACGCTATTCGAGCTCGGTACCGAGCTCGAATAGCGCAGGGTTGCTCGAATAGCTCGAATAGTGAATGGGCTATTCGAGTGTACTCGGATAGCCCATTCGAATAGCTCCAGCTATTCGGAGCTCGAATACCGAGCTCGAATAGCTGAAAAAGAGCTCGAATATTCGAGCTACTCGAATATTCGAGCTCTGCTGAGCACCACTGGTTTCAAGGGGTCTAACACCTGGAGGGGGGCATGGCGGAGTGGGATACATGCCCAAAGTCGTGAGGAAAAATCTGGATTTGACGCAAAGCAGCGTTTTAAGGGCCAAAATCACATTCAATGCTAAATTGCAGGCCTAAAGTGCTTTCAAACATCTTGCATGTGTATACATCAATCAGGGAGTGTAATTAGAGTACTGCTTCACACTGACACACTAAACTCACTCTGTAACGCACCGCAAACAGCTGTTTGCGTAGTGACGGCCGTGCTGGACCGGTGCGCACCATGGCGAGAGTGTAGGCAGTAGCGGTTTTCAAGCCCATATGGTCACCGGGCTGTGGTAGCTAAATGATAAAACAACAGTGACTTTCCAGCTGATCAAATTTGGTCTGACCACAATGAAGCAACGACCTTATTATCTTTTGTGTCCCACCCCCACCCGAGACACTTAAATAGCCGGCGGTCATTGCTTCATTGTGATACGCAAGCCCCTTCACCGCGGCAAGGTAATGATCACGAAGAGGGATGGGCACATGTACATGCGTTTTGTTTTTTTGTTGCAGCCACCCGCAGTGCAGCCAGAAAAATTAGGTAGGCATGTACACGCACCAGAAAAATTAGTGTAGTGGCCGATGCTAGCAGCGGCCTTAAAAATTCAGGAATCCGCCTAGAGTCCTGGACCCTGTTGGTGGTGGTGGAGAAGGCAAGTGGCCTGCAAGCAGAGATGCTGTGTGTGGGGACTAACTTAGTCTCCGTGATCCATTCCTCATTCATTTTGATAAAGGTCAGGTACTGAACACTGTGGTGACTTAGGCGACTTCTCTTCTCAGTGACAATGCCTCCAGCTGCACTGAAGGTCCTTTCTGACAGGACGCTTGCGGCAGGGCAAGAGAGAAGTTGGATGGCAAACTGGGACAGCTCTGGCCACAGGTCAAGCCTGCACAACCAGTAGTCCAAGGGTTCATCGTCACTGCTCGCAGTGTCTACATCCACACTCAAGGCCAGGTAGTCGGCTACCTGCCGGTCCAGGCGTTGGTGGAGGGTGGATCCGGAAGGACTTTGGCGAGGAGTTGGACTAAAGAATGTCCGCATGTCCGACATCACCCTGAGATCGCTGGAGCGTCCTGTCCTTGCCTGCGTGGACTTGGGAGGAAGAGGATTACTGGCAGTGGTACCCTGATTGCGTTGTGCAGCCACATCGCCCTTAAACGCATTGTAAAGCATCATCGCCAGCTTGTTCTGCAAGTGCTACGTCCTTTCGGCCTTCTCTTGGTTGGTAACAGGACCGCCACTTTGTGCCTGTACCGAGGGTCTAGTAGCGTTGCCACCCAGTACAGGTCATTTGCCTTGAGTTTTTTGATACGGGGTCCCTCAACAGGCTGGACAACATGAAAGAGGCCATCTGCACAAAGCTGGATGTACTCTCCATCTCCTCTTGCTCTTCCTCAGTGACGGGACGCTACTCCTCTTTCTCCCCCCAGCCACGAACAATATCACGGGAACGTGGAGCAGCAGAAGCCCCCTGTGATGGCTGCCGCGGTTGTTCTTCTTCCGCCGCCTCTTTCTCCTCCACAGAAACACCTTCCTAATCATCATCATCGGAGTCTGACTCCTCTCCTTCCCCACACGACTCCTCTTCTTCCTCCTCCTCCTCCCCCCTCAGGTGTTGTGGAAACTTCGGGTTCAGATGTAAATCACTTCCACGACTCCTGCTGCCGTAACTGTTCTCGTTCACGCTCCTCCACAGCTGTATCCACCACTCTACGCACGACACTCTCCAGGAAGTCAGCGTAGGGAATCAAGTCGCTGATGGTGCTTTCAGCACGACTCACCAGTTTGGTCACCTCCTCAAAGGGCTCCATGACCCTGCATGCATTTCGCATCAGTGTCCAGTTGTTGGGCCACAACATCCCCATCTTCCCATATTGTGTCCTTGTACTGTAATTATACAGGTACTGGGTGACGGCTTTCTCCTGGTCTAGCAGGCGAGAGAACATGAGCAGGGTGGAATCCCAGCGAGTCAGGCTATCGCAAATCAGGCGTCTCACCGGCAAGTTGTTTCTATGCTGAATGTCCGCAAAGCGTGCCATGGCCGTGTAAGACCGCCTGAAATGCCCACACAACTTCCTGGCTTGCTTCAGGACATCCTCTAAGCCTGGGTACTTGGACACAAATCTTTGCACAACCAGATTCAGCACATGTGCCATGCAGGGTACATGTGTCAGCTTTCCCAAATTCAATGCGGTAATGAGATTGCTGCCATTGTCACACACCACGTTGCCGATCTCAAGCTTGTGCGGGGTCAGCCATTGCTCCACCTGTTTGATAAGAGCAGCCAGGAGAGCTGCTCCAGTGTGACTCTCCGCTTTCAGCTAAGACATGTCTAACACTGCGTGGCACCATTGTACCTGGCATGCAGCATAGGCCCTGGGGTGCGGGGGCTGTGTAGCTGGTGAGGAGATCACGGCACCAGCCAAGGAGGAGGAGGAGGATGACGACAGCGAAGAGGTGGTAGCAGGCGTAGAGGAGGTGGCTGGAGGCCTGCCTGCAAGCCGTGGAGGTGTGACAAGTCGGTCCGCTGCACAGCCACGTACTCCCTGCTTGCTGCCATCGGTCACCAGGTTGACCCAATGGGCTGTGTATGTAATGTAGTGGCCCTGCCCGTGCTTGGCAGATCAGGCATCCGTGGTCAGGTGGACCCTTGACCCAACACTCTTCGCAATAGATGACACCACTTGCCTCTCAACTGCACGGTACAGTTTGGGTATGGCCTTCTGTGAAAAATAATTGCAGCCTGGTATCTTCCACTGCGGTGTACCAATGGCCACAAGCTTACGGAAAGCCTCTGACTCCACCAGCTTGTATGGTAATAGCTGGTGAGCTAATGGTTCCGCCATGCCAGCTGTCAGACGCCGGGCAAGAGGGTGACTGGCAGACATTTGCTTCTTACGCTCAAATACTTCCTTTACGGGCAGCTGGGTACTTCTGTGGGCAGAGGAGAAGGAACCGCTCAAGGCAAGAGGCGGTGTGGAGGAGGGTGGCTGTGAAGGTGCAAGGGAGAAAGCGGATGAAGATGATGCACCTGAAGGAGTAAGAGGAGAAGGAGGGTGGCTTGTCTTTTGGGTGCTGCTTTTCCTCAGGTGTTCTTGCCATAGCTGTTTGTGCCTTTTCTCCAGGTGCCTTCGTAAGGCACTTGTCCCTACGTGAGAGTTGGCTTTTCCACGGCTCAATTTTTGCTGGCAGAGAGAACATATGGCTTTGCTCCGATCCTCCTACTCCTCTCTGACTCCCCCTCTGAACTGTCCCCCTGGTCATCTCCTCTACTGGGAACATACGTGGCATCCGTATAATCGTCATCATAATCCTCCTGCTCAGCTTCGCTTTCCTCAGACACCTCCTCAACTGCACCAACTTCAGGTGGTTCATCATCCCCCTCCTCCTCACACGTTATGTCCATTCTATCACCACCTAACTCAAATGTATGAGGTGGTGTACCAGCGCCTTCTTCTTGTTGTTGCAGTAGTGGCTGTGAATCAGTGATTTCACCACCACCAAATAACTCCTGCGAAGTGTCAAATGCAGCGGATGTGGTGCTTGTTGTAGCGCTGGTGGCTGCGGGAGATGAGGTGTTCTGTGTTAAATACTCAAGCACGTCCACACAATTTTGGGAAGTGATGGCACATGCCTTCTTCTGAGCACTGTATTTTGGGACAGGTCCGCACGAAATCACAGCAACACCACCTCGCAAAGACCTGCCGGTGCCTGGTGGCCTTCCTCTGGGTCTGCCTCTACCTCTTCCTCTACCTGGTTTGTCCATTGTGTCCATCTCGGGCTGATGCTAGGTATATGTAGTGAGCTGGGTTCACTGAACACAACAGGTAGTTAGATGCAGTGAGCTGGGTTCACTGAACAGTAAAGGTAGTTAGATGCAGTGAGCTGGGTTCACTGAACACAACAGGTAGTTAGATGCAGTGAGGTGGGTTCACTGAACAGTAAAGTTAGTTATATGCAGTGAGCTGGGTGAACACAACAGGTAGTTAGATGCAGTGAGGTGGGTTCACTGAACAGTAAAGGTAGTTATATGCAGTGAGGTGGGTTCACAGAACACAACAGGTAGTTAGTTATATGCAGTGAGGTGGGTTCACTCAACACAACAGGTAGTTAGATGCAGTGAGCTGGGTTCACTCAACACAACAGGTAGTTAGATGCAGTGAGGTGGGTTCACTCAACAGTAAAGGTAGTTATATGCAGTGAGGTGGGTTCACTCAACACAACAGGTAGTTATATGCAGTGAGGTGGGTTCACTCAACACAACTCTGGGTCTGCCTCTACCTCTTCCTCTACCTGGTTTGTCCATTGTGTCCATCTCGGGCTGATGCTAGGTATATGTAGTGAGCTGGGTTCACTCAACACAACAGGTAGTTAGATGCAGTGAGCTGGGTTCACTGAACACAACAGGTAGTTAGATGCAGTGAGCTGGGTTCACTGAACAGTAAAGGTAGTTAGATGCAGTGAGCTGGGTTCACTGAACACAACAGGTAGTTAGATGCAGTGAGGTGGGTTCACTGAACAGTAAAGTTAGTTATATGCAGTGAGCTGGGTGAACACAACAGGTAGTTAGATGCAGTGAGGTGGGTTCACTGAACAGTAAAGGTAGTTATATGCAGTGAGGTGGGTTCACAGAACACAACAGGTAGTTAGTTATATGCAGTGAGGTGGGTTCACTCAACACAACAGGTAGTTAGATGCAGTGAGCTGGGTTCACTCAACACAACAGGTAGTTAGATGCAGTGAGGTGGGTTCACTCAACAGTAAAGGTAGTTATATGCAGTGAGGTGGGTTCACTCAACACAACAGGTAGTTATATGCAGTGAGGTGGGTTCACTGAACAGTAAAGGTAGTTAGATGCAGTGAGCTGGGTTCACTCAACACAACAGGTAGTTAGATGCAGTGAGCTGGGTTCACTCAACACAACAGGTAGTTAGATGCAGTGAGGTGGGTTCACTCAACAGTAAAGGTAGTTATATGCAGTGAGGTGGGTTCACTCAACACAACAGGTATGCAGTGAGGTGGGTTCACTCAACACAACAGGTAGTTAGATGCAGTGAGGTGGGTTCACTCAACACAAAGCTAGGTATATGCAGTGATGAGGTGGGTTAAGTAAACACAACATGTACTGGGTATATGCATTACTGGGTGGGTAGTACAATGTGCAGCTCCCTGTCACACACACAGGTAGTCACTGAATGTGCTGGGCTGCTGGCAGTGGCACACACACTATGAATTAGCAAGGCTGTGCATGCAACAAAAGTGTCAGTTTGACACACAGAAAAAAAAAGAACAAGATTAGCTCTGAAAAGAACTGTTGAGGGGTGCTATAAAAGCAATAATAATCAGCCAGGAGCAAGCTAAGCAGCCAAGAACCTAACTAATCTGTCCCTAGGAGAACAATCTGCAGCAGCTCGCCCTAGTCTGTCTAATAGCAGGAAGATGAGTGACTGTAATGGCCGCCGGAGGCTGCCTTTTATAATGGGGCTCCAGGGCTTAGTGTAGCCTGAATGGCTACAATGTGCCTGCTGACTGTGATGCAGAGGGTCATTATGGGGCGAATCGAACTTCCGCAAAAGTTCGCCTGGTGCAGGCGAACGCGAACCACCGAAGTTCGCCGGGAACCGTTCGCCGGCGAACCGTTCGCTACATCTCTAATTATATTGTGAGCCACTCTAAGGGACAGTTAAATGACAAAGATAATATACTCTGTACAGCGCTGCGAAAGATGACAGCACTATATACATACTAAATAATAATAAATAAAAATAATAATAATCCAAAATGGATTTCAGATAAATTCTTAGTAGGACTAGTACTCTAGGTACCTATGTTTATCTCATCAGGTCACATGTCACCTCAGGTGAGGTATGCTTTCATTTATAATGCAAGTGGGATGTAAAAACATATAGGTGTTGAAGCAATTACAGATTTATACACTCATAGGCATAGCTGCTTTTAGTGGCCAAATGGAAATTATATTTCCATGTTGTTATCGTTTGCTCAAACATGCAGCTTTTTACATTTTATAAAACACGCTTAAATGTATTTAAGTGCATGTTTTATAAATTAACTTTTAACAATTTACAGAGACAACATATTGGAAAATCATCTTTTTATCAAAATGGTAATGTTGACCTTCAGAGATAAGGTTTAGTTGAAGGAAATGCTTTCAGACTATCTCTTTCCCCCCCAGAGAACTGGTGTTTATCAGGCAATCAGATGTATACTTGCAAGTGTTATTGCAGAGTGTGGTCCTTCATCTCATTTGACTCGTTGCTGACCTCCATAAAAGAACTGGCCAATTATTTTTTGTCTGCCATTGTCATCAGACTTTGAGTCAAGAAGTTCTGTTCAGATTTAGATCTGGTATCTGTAAACAGAAAATAAATACCCAAAAAGGACATGTGGGCAAAATGAGAAAAAAAAAAGTGAAAGCGGGTATATTATGATTGCACAAGTCAAACAGATTTTTTTTTTCTTCATCTATTTGTTTGTCTGCTTTACTTTGTGTAAGGAAAAATTAAACCTGCACATTTATTATAATAAAAACAAACAAGGCTGCGCTGCCCGCTTAATCCAATTACAATGCACAGTTTCAATATCTCCAATACTTCTCCTCACTATTTTATAAGGTTTATCAGTCCAGGGCCACACTAATCAAGCAGAGTCAGAGTCCCAAGCAATAACACTTAGAGTTCCAAGCAATAGCATTCAGAGCTTACTGCAGCCAATTTCAGTAAAGTTAGTGGTGGGATCGCTGTATCAGGGTTCCAGATGTCAGAATATGTCAAGTAGTTGAACTGCGCTCTCCACCTTCCTATAAATTAATAAACAGATAGCACATAGCGTGACTCCATAAACATAGAATATGCCACATACAGTCAATCACCACTGTGATAAATGTGCTCGTGTTGCACTCATGCTTCCACTCCCAATTTAAATTGCGCTCACCAGATTGCAGCCACCTCAAAGCCAGGTGGGTCTAGCATATGTTTCATAACCAAGCTCCAGACACTTTTAAAATCTTTACTTCTCTGTTTAATACCGCTTCATTCCTCTCCGGAATCATAAAAGTTTAAAACACATAAAATACATCATAGTATAAACTGTTTAAGAATATAGTAGCCCACGCAATGAATGCGCACTCACTAATATTTTCTTGTATTCGGGTGCATCATATACAATGGCGTCAGCGAGATCTGTCCTGGCCTCCGGGCATGGGGTGAACGGTGTCCCGTGTCCCTCCCAATGTCCCTTGGCCTGGTCCGCTCTGGCTCGCGTCCTCCACGCTTAGCTATTCCTCAATCGCTTCCTAGGGCAGTGATGTCAGGCGCGCCGGCCGTAGCTCTGCCCTACGCGTTTCGTCTAGTCAGACTCATCAGGGGCTGACGTCACTGGCGCGCTCCGTCCTCTTATACTGCACTATGGGTCTTATTGGTGGATAATGACTGTAAACTATATGCCCTCAAATTGAAGGCTACAACAACATGGTCGCCAGCATGGGCAGCCATACAGCCTACCTAACTTCAGCTTCACTTTACTGTAATTACTTTTAGGATATCAAAATCAATATTGCCACATTATTCCTCAGTGGACACCTTGAAATTGTCTCAAAATTGCCGCAAGTTTAGTATTAGCTATCTTTCGATGGGATTGTATTCCTTATTGGGGTGACCGCCGTCCAAAAGCTTCTGCCCGGTGGATCGACAGACCGCGCTTTTACCATAGCATAACATAACGGACATATACCAATTTCCCCTTCACTATATACATTCCCAAACACCCAGACACATATTTCCTAATCACAGTAGTTTATACACTCATTGGTCTCATAATATCCTTGTTCTCCTAGATTAGTGGCATATTGCTGCCCCCTGGTGGCCTTTAATTAAACCCTTCTGTGCATATTTTCTACTTTTGTTTATGTGGTTGTGATAAATTACGCCCCCCTCCCCACAATTGAGGGCTATGGTGCTCTAGTGAACACTTCGGGGGTTCCGTCCACGATGGTGTCTTCCCATTAAGTGTTGTCTCCCCTACAGGTGTACCCCCATCATGTGTGCCTTTTTATCAATTATTGCCTTAAGCCCCTATATTCATTTATAATTATTGATTACTCCCCCATATTTCTTAAGCTCATTCCTCCCCTATATTATTCCCATCTATTGAAAAACTAGGCCCCACTTTATACTGGTCCCAAATCAATGATCTGTAGTGATATAGCAGTTCAAATCAAATTCAATGTTCAAACCCCTGGGTGTAATGTTCCTAAATTATATATCCATTTGCCTTCTGCTTTTGAAATTTCTTTCAACAAGCTGGATCCTCTCCATTTCTTGACATATTTTTTAATGCCCATAAATTTGAGGCCTCTTGGATCTGACCCATGGGCCATTCTGAAGTGGTTAGATACACTGTGTGTCTGCAGACCTTTAGATATGTTATAGATGTGTTGCCCTATTCTTTTGTGAAGGGCTATAGTGGTCCTCCCAATATACTCCATCCCACAGGGGCACCATAGTATGTACACTACCCCCACCATTTTGCAGGTAATGCACGGCTTGATTTTCCATACTTTTCCAGTGTTTCTAGATACCACACAGTCACCCCTATTGGTGGTGGCCTCCTTGCACCCCCTACAGCTCCTGCATGGAAAAGAACCATTCTGGCCCAGTAAATTACTGGGATTGGTCCTCGGGGGATCAATAAAACTAGTTACCAATTGTGACCTTAAATTTGGTGCTCTCCTGTAGATGAACCTCGGTCTGTCCGGAATTGCTTTCTGGAGGGTAGGGTCCAAATGTAATATGTTCCAATTTTTTAAGATAAATTTTTCCAGATCTCTATACTGGCTATTGTAGTCCAACAGTATATCAAATTCCCTCAATTTTCTATCTTTCTTAACTCTATTTTCCAACAGACCCTCTCGTGGCATTTTAGCTATATCCTCCACCTCTTTCTGGAGCAGCCCCCTATCATATCCTTTTTCCATAAATCTTTGTATCAAAATTTTACTCTGTTCTCTGTATTCCTCTATTTGAGAGCAGTTGCGTCTTATCCTCATCAGTTGGCCTCTGGGGATGCTGTCCAGCCATCGTTTATGATGACAACTATCCTTGGGGATGTAGCCATTTTTATCTGTGGGCTTGAAAAATGTACTGGTGGTTAATCCTGTACCTTCAGCCTTAATCACTAAATCCAAAAATTCTACTCTTATAGCATCAATATTAAGTGATAATTTAACCTCTGGCCAGTGTTCATTCATTAGGGCACAAAACAAATCTAATTCACTTCTTGGACCTCTCCAGATCATAAACAGGTCATCAATGAACCTATTCCATGCGATGATATTTCCCCCCCTCTCAACTGCAATACTTCCTCTTCCCATTTACCCATATAGAGGTTCGCTACACTGGGGGCAAATTTAGCCCCCATCGCAAAGCCGGTATTCTGTAGGTAATAGTTGTTTTGGTACCAAAAATAATTGTGGGTTAATGAGTATCTCAATATGTCCAAAATTAAGTTTACTTGCATCTCCTTCAGGTCTCCACCCCCCCTCAGCCCCTCACCGACTATATTAATTCCTTGTTCATGTGGGATAATAGTGTATAATGGGGTAACATCCCCCGTAACTAGCAGATCCCCAGGTTGTAAAGTGATGTTCGACATTCTTTGTAGAAGGTGTTTAGTATCTTTCAGGAGGAAAGGTAGTTTTGCGACTTCAGGCTGTAAGAACACATCAATGTATTCCCCCAGTCGTTGGGGGGCAATAGCATTCAGAGCTTACTGCAGCCAATTTCAGTAAAGTTGGTGGTGGGATCGCTGTATCAGGGTTCCAGATGTCAGAATATGTCAAGTAGTTGAACTGCACTCTCCACCTTCCTATAAATTAATAAACAGATAGCACATAGCGTGACTCCATAAACATAGAATATGCCACATACAGTCAATCACCACTGTGACAAATGTGCTTGTGGTGCACCCGTGCTTCCACTCCCAATTTAGATTGCGCTTACCAGATTACAGCCACCTCAAATCTATTTGCACATTTATTACCTCACATTTACAGACCCTTGATACCTACATCAGTTTAAATAGTGCAGAAAGTAAACATACCTGCCAGTTTATTCTTTTTCGTGACCTTCTTGTGAAAAAGTTAGCTATATGTATTTCCTTATACTGTAAATATCCCAATAATAATAGTAATCACATACTTGAAACAAACCTGCCATTTGTGTAATAAGACTTTACAAAAAACATAATTTGGAAGCCAGTTAGACACATAGCATTGTTAAGAAGGGAAATATATATAGCAAGCTCATATTCTTCTCACTACAGAGTAACCATCTACAGGCAACTTAGAGCAAAATATACATATATGAATGGGTGAATAAAGGACACCTGAACTGAAAGGGATATGGAGGATAACATATGTACTTTAAATAAGGCTAGGCTAGGTTTAATGACTTAGCGTGAAAATCTGGCATTTTCCTGCAGGTGCGCATGCATTATTGTAATGTGCTTTTGCTGTGTTTTTGGTGCGTTTGGGTTATTCGGTTTTTTCTTGCGCTGATGCATTTTTCAAGCGTTTTGCGTGCATTCAATTGCATTGTGGTTCGCTAATACAAATGCATATGCATTTTGTATGTGTTTTTACATTTTCATTTATGCAAATCAATAGGAAGACAACAGTAAGCGGAAATACGTCAGAGATCTTTAATTTTTTATTAAAAATGCATTAAAAAACGCATTGAAAACGCAATGCATATGTGTTACCATAGTCTTTCATTATGTGTGCTTTGGCAGCCAGCCTGCATATTATGCAACACTACAAGCATCTGCAGAACGCTTACTGTAAATTGCAAGTGCAACGCTGGTCCTTCTGCATCCCATAGACTAACATTGCTGCATAGAATGCAGAATTTCCCACTCGGCAAGCGTTTCTGCCATTTGTGCACCCAGCCTGAGCCATAGAGCCTGAACAAGCATGCCAATCTGGTGGACAGTCACAGCAGGAGTGCTAGTCCACTGGTATTGTTTAACTACCTAACGACCGTGTCACACCAATGGGAGTGAACGCGGTGGTAGCCCCAGGACCGCCTAACGCCAATTGGCATCAAGTCCTGGGGCTCTAATTTGCATGAGATCGTGCGCACGTGCAGCGTGCATCTCATGCTCGGGGGGCGGGGCTCCGCCCCCTCTTCAGCCTCCGAGCAGCAATCGCCGCTCGGGAGACTGTTAGACGGCGTGATCGCCGTCTATTTACATGTACAGCGCTGCGATCGGCAGCAGGGCTGTACTGGGGACAGCCGTGTGACACGGCTGTCCCCTCCATTGGCTACACAGTGATCGGCTATGACAGCTGATCATGCCGATTGGCTGGCGGGGGGAGGGAGGGAGTAGGGGAAATGAAAAAAAATAGCATATTTTGTTTAAAAAAAAGGAACATAAATATTGATTTTAAAAAAATCCCCACCAACCCCACCAACAGAGAGCTCTGTTGGTGGGGGGAAAAGGGGGGGGGGATCACTTGTGTGCTGTGTTGTGCGGTCCTGCAGCTTGGCCTTAAAGCTGCAGTGGCCAAATACAGAAAAAACAGGCTGGTCTTTAGGGGGGTTTAACACTGCAGTCCTCAAGTGGTTAAAAAGAAATAAACATATCCCTCGATATATTATCTTTGCTAAATTTGTTCAAGCAATAAAAACAGTATGTTAGAGTACATAATATAGCATGGGTTTACATTCATTATTTTATACAGTTTTAATAGAAGAACTATTTTTATGTATATATTGGTATACAAGTGCTACCAAGTAGTTTTCTACTGTATATGCAAATGAGGAAGGCTTAGGACTTATTCACACCATGCAAGTTGCAGTGAGTTTTGACTCGCTGCAAACATTGTGCAATTTTTCATGGGAACATGAAAGTCCATAAGCTTAGTGAGTTGCTGTGCAGTGCATGTCAACTTGTCGGGAGTTAAAGAGAAACTCCGACCAAAAATTGAACTTTATCCCAATCAGTAGCTGATACCCCCTTTTACATGTGAAATACAATGATTTTCACAAACAGACCATCAGGGGGCGCTGTATGACTGATTTTGTGCTGAAACCACTCCCACAAGAGGCTCTGGTACCGTACGGTACTCTGGGCAAACTGCCACAATGTAACAGTGTTCACAGACAGGAAATGGCTGTTTACAACTGTCTGCAAGGCCAGAACAGATAGAAACAGCTACATAACCTGCCCACAGTAAGAATGTCACCATGTAATACATGTCAGAATGTGAATCTGGGAGAGGAAAGATTTTACAATGAGCAAACACTGCCTAAATCATTTATACATAATTATGGTAAACATGAAGCACTTTTTTTATTACATTATTTTCACTGGAGTTCCTCTTTAAAACTAATGGAAATTCATGAAAAATGCACAGCAACTCATAAACCCATTCAAACCCATTCATAAGTTTTTTATTTGTGCATTTTTATGTGTTTCAGTGCTTGGCACTCTGGGCCTTAGTAGCAAGGGCTTATGGGAGCTCAGTCTGTGCAGGAGGAGGATACTAGCCAGAGATTTCAGAGGCAGAGGGGAGGAGGAAGGAGGGAGGAGGAGAGGGGAGTGAAGTTTTCACAGACTGAGGGCTGGAGATACAGATCAGCTTGCCTGTGTGTAATGTGACTAACAGAACTTGGCTGCTCTCATTTTATCACAGGAATAAATAATCATAAGCCGTTGAAGCTGTTTACAGCTAGATTTGCTGTGTAAATTTATATAAGATATATATATACAAGTTACTTGTTATAGTTTGTTTTCATCTCGGTCGGATCCGCTTTAAAGCTTGCTTGAAGTGACGTGACATAGAGGCTGATTCAGGCCTGGAACCCACTAGAGCGCTTTTTTTAGCATTTAGGGAGCACTGTAAATTGCTAGCGATGTCTCTAAACACTCTGCCAATGTAAATAAATGTAACACATTCCACAGTAGTGATTGTGATTATCAAAAACATAATCGCAGAACATGCAGCATTTTGGGAGTATTTGTGCTTCAATATAAAGTACATAAGCACTGGCAAATTGCTCATGAGGCAAATCGCTCATGAATCGCTACACATATTGATTTGTGTGTGATTTTAAATTACTGCAAACTGTAAAAATAATAATAATAATTTAAAACAACCAATCAGACTTAAAATCGCGAATCACATATTGCTATCACAATCACTGGCAAAAAAGCGTACACTTTTTAAAATCGCTATCAAAATCGCTGGAAAACGCTCATGAAATCACTTACAAAACACTAATTAAAAAGTATTTAATTTTACTTATTAACTCAAAATGTATCTCTCCTTAAATGTCTTCATCATATGAATCACCTATCCTTATTTGTTTATCTCATGTATTAGCTCTCCTTACAGTTAGGTGCAAATAAAGTAAGCTTTTTGAATCAACCCCACAATGAGATAAATATCGGTACATATAACACTTGTTCTAATAAGAAATTGTCTAAAGTTCCATTCTGTTTTCCAGAACAGCAAGAGTTAAGCAAGATAACTTGAGTTATCTATGCAAATGAGCTTGTTGAACAGCTTGTTGAATTTCTCCAGGTTTCTTAAAAAGTAGAAATCAAAAAAGCTGAAAAACAGTGAGGGATCGTTTCCACTATCGCGAATCCGCATGCGTCCAACGCATGCGGATTCGCACATGTAATGCAAGTGGATGGGCCTGTTTCCACAGTAGCATGGTTGAGGTGCGTTTTTTCTTAGCGGTGAAAAAATGCACAAAAGAGCCGCAGAATTCGCCTGCGAGTGGAATGCATGCAAATCGCATGCGAATCGCATGCAATGTATTTAATAGGGAAATCGCATGTGTTTTCACCATCCGTTTTTTGCCGCGAATTCGCATAGGTAGCATTGTAAATTCACACAGGCAGTGACATGGTTAAAATCGCATATACCCTCACCTATGCGAATTTGCATGTGGATTTGCGGCAAAAAACGAATGGGAAATCGCATCCACATGCGATTTCATCAGCGGTGGAATCCAGGCGATTCCGCACTGCAATAGTGGAAACGAGCCCTGAGATAAGACTGATTGTTGGTAAAGGGCACCCGAGGTGAAAATAAACTAATTAAATAAACAGTTGTATCAGTGGTGTAACAATAGGGACCACAAGCCATGCAGCCGCACGGGGGGGGGGGGGGGGGGTGTTTAGGGGGGCCCGCTCAGGGCCATTTTGGGGATCAGGATGGGTCGCAGCATGAGGGGAGAGCATTGGCCACACATCCGCAGGGAGGGGGGACACTCCCTCCTCACCTCCAGCTCTCCCCCCACGGTGCTCCCCCTCCAGCATCAACCAGTGTCGGCAGGCAGGAAGGAACACATACCTTCATGTGTTCCACGCACTGGGGGTTCCGCTCTCTAAGTGTCTGATGCTACTTCCTGTTTAAACAGGAAGTAGCATGAGCCACTTAGAGATCGGACCTCCGTGGTGGATGGAGGTATGTGTTCCTGCCTGCCGCCTGCTGCCACTTATTGATGCTGGAGGGGGAGCACTGAGGGGAGAGCCTGAGGTGGGGGGAGTATCCCCACCTCCTGCCAATGTGTGGCCAATGCTCTCCACTCATGCTGCGACCCCTCCTGCCCCCCGAAACAGCCCTGTGCGGGCCCCCGGGGAGGTCCAAATTTTTGCAGGAGTACCCGGTGATTTCTAGTTACGCCTCTGAATTGTATCTACCCTATTTCTCCTAAAAAGGACTTTTTAAGATATCCCACAGTTTTATTTTATATTTAAATCTACTTTTTACATTTTTACTTTTTTATTGTTTTTGCTGAATGACACATTCCTTAAAGTATGCCAGAGCTAAAATCTATGAACTATGACTATTTTTATCTCTTTCCTGCTCTCAGAAGCCATTTTCTGCTAGGGAAGGGTTTTATAGTTGTAATTTCTTATCAGTGAGGGTCACACTGTAGTTTGACCCAGTTCTGACCCAGACAGGAACTGCCAATTACATACCTGATGTTTAACTCTTTTAGACAGAGAAAGAAAAAAAAGGAACACAGCATAGTTATTTGTGTACTAGGCATTGTACATACACATGTCTATCTCATTATGTCAAATGTTACCTCGGGTATCCTTTAAGGCAGCGGTTTGGGAAATTAGAGGTGCGTAGCTACACTATTTGGGTATAACCAGGCAACTTGTACTGCTCAGTAAAGAGGGGAGGAGGGAAGACAGGTGGGTAGCCGGAAAAAAAGGCGCCGGCGACTAGTGGACAAAAAAGGGGCCGCCATAGACTCTAACGCCGAAAACAAAAACTAAAAAAAAACAGGTGCAGGATAAATATTGTTTTGAACATTAACGTTTTTGAAACTTTTTTTTTTTTTTAAACTTGCAACGTTATATATGTTTTTCATATTATTTTGTTTGGATGTACAGCTTTTACGTTATCAAATATATTATAATTTCTATGTGTGTAAGGGTGTTTGTGCAGCGGGAGTGGTTAGGGTTAGGCACCATCAGGGGGGGTGGTTAGGGTTAGGCACCACCAGGGGGGTGGTTAGGGACAACCAGGTAAAGGGATTAGGCACCAGTGGGGGGGGGGGAGTGGTTAGGGGTAGGCACCACCTGGGGGGGTGATTAGGGTTAGGCACCACTGGGGCGTGATTAGGTTTAGTCACCATCAGTGGAAAGTTCTGTGAGTAGGGTTAGGTTAAGCTGTATTGTTGAATTATGTTAATATCTTTTCATTTTCATCTCCCCTCTGTTATAAAATGGTATTTATCATTAATACATTTCGTTAACTATGTTTATCATTATTGAGATTTCATTATCCAACCACGCCAATTTGTTATCCAGCCGGGCCCTTTTTTCCTGGCGCTTTTTTTTCATGCACCCGGAAGGTGGAGCAGAAGTAAGCAGTGTCCTATGGCAAGACCAAGTTAAGAAAACAATGCACTTCTATGTAGCTTGTCGTTATCTGGCATGCCTGATCACCAAACAACATTGTGGGACATGCTAGATTCTTGGCCAAGAACTTACAAAATATTTGTCTCATCTGAGCTGTCTCTATTATATGTACAAAGTTTAATCAACACAAATGTGTTAACGATGGGTCAATCAGACCCTCTTGCGGGGTGGTCGTTCTGCCGATAGTAACACATGAATACAAGCTGTTGGCAGACTGATAAAACTGTTTTTGACTCATCCGCTGAGCTGATCAGTCAAAAACGGTCTTATCAGTGTGCCGACAGCCTGTACTCACGTGCTACTGTCGGCAGAACAATCGCCCCGCGGGAGGGTCTGACGGGCCCGTCGTTTGTAAAAATAAGGCGCGAGTATGCGCCTTTACTTTGACCAGATGATAATAGCATTTCAGTATTCACCACACTATCATGGCTCAGGGCCAGTGCACACCAAAAAGCGCTAGCGTAATCGCAAATGCTCTGCGCTTATTGAAGTGATTTTTTAAAGGGAACCAAAGATGAATGTTTCACACAAAATAAACATATCAGTCGATAGCTTGTAAAGAATAAATGCTCTGTAGATAATTTTGCCGGTCTGGTGTGCCTTTTTTAGTGTTTTTTATCCATTATTGCTCCAGGAAAAATCAAATAACCCTTCTGCTTCCGGGTTATGAGTTGTTCTGGATGTGCTGTCAAGGCTATATGAGACTAGGCTGCTGCAGCCTTTCATCTGTGTGCTTTTATTTTGGTATGATGTGCAGCTGCCTGTAGGAAGTGTCTCTCATAGGAATGAAACTGCAGTCATCATCATTATCTATGCTGAGAGCACACAGAGCACACAGATCATATTGCAGCCAGACTTGTCTGTTTCAGAGATTCTCTCTCAGCAGCAGCAGCCCCTCCCATATCATCACAGCTCTCAGTATGCAAAGCAGGAAATCTGAGCCAGGAGGTGGCAGGCTTGGGCTTGAAAAGTCTCCACAGAAGAGTAACTCAGCTATAATGATTCCAGGTCAAACCTAGACTGAGCCAGTCGGGGATTCTTATCACAGCTGCTAATAGACCAATTAAGCAGATAAGAATGAAACTAAAAGCAGGGTAGATGTTTACTGTCATGTTCCCACTGATAAATGTAATAAAATACATGAGAGTGCTTCGTCTCTGATTCTCTTTAAGATGATTCTAGGCATGTGCCTAGCGATTTTCTAATCATTCCTAGTGATTATTGGAGTGTTTTGGTGTAGTGTTTTTTTTTATTTTTTGTTACAGTAGAGCTGGAACTGAACAGCTTCTGTAGCAAAAACGCTTGGAAAATCACTCTGTTCTAGGGCTTTTCAGAGTGATTTTCCACTTTCCTATACATAACATTGAGGCTGAATCACCTCAGAAAGCCACAGAAATGCTGCAGGAGAAAAGCACATTGCTGAATGGGGTGTGCTCCATCCCATTCAAATAGCTAGCGTTTTTAAAAGCACTCTGGTGCCCTCTTGGTGCGCACCAGCCCTCACTTTATGTACCTCTAAATGTAATTCTGTCAAGTAAAAAGAATGAACAGAGTTTTTCTTACAATGTTACCAGGGTCAGCTCTGTCATAGGGGAAAGCTGGACAATTGTCCCAAGGTCCTGAGCTGGCTGCTACCCCCCCATCACCACCGCATCTTAAAGAGACTCTGTAACAACATTTTCAGCCTTATTTCTTCTATCCTATAAGTGCCTATACCTGTTCTAATGTGGTCTGTCTTACTGCAGCCTTTCCTAGTTGCACAGTGGCTGTATTATCTCTGTTATATAATCTAATCTTCTTTCCTCTGACTGCTATGTCGGGCTCAGGCACTCAGGCAGGAATGTACTGCTCTATTTGTGATTGGATAGAAGCTATACACACCCTCTCCACGCCCCCTGCAGGCTCTGTGTGAGTCACAGACTGAGCTCCTCTCAGCCTACCACAAGCTGGTTAGAAGCCATGTCTTTTGTTTGTAAACACTGCCTAAAACTGGCAATTACAAGCCAGGATTGCAGCAGGGAGTGGCAGAAACAGCACAAAGGGGCCCAGGAGAACATAATGAATAAAATGGTATGCTTAGAGTACAGATTCTCTTTAACTGTGATTTCCATGACCCCTGCAGAGTCTTAAAGGACTTCCAATGAGAAAAAAATATAATCTATATTTTATTCACCTGGGGTTTCTTCCAGCCCCCCGCAGTCATCTCAGTCTATCGCCGCAGCCCGGTCCTCATTGGTGTCTTTGCTGACCGCTCATAATGATAGCGACCCACTGGCACGGTCAGCTTTTCTGTGAGTGCCCGCATGTGCATTTCATATGGTGCATACTGCGCCTGCGCACAACTACGAGTCACTCACCATCACTCTGCAGGAGTCCTGGGGACCACAGTTAAGTTAAGGAGACCCTAGGGTGCTGCCAGATGAGGGGACCCAGGAGGGGATTTCAGAAGCAACAAAGAGGTCCCTAATGCTGCTTTAGTAAAGGGAGGGGTCTGTAAGGGGGATACTCAGGTTAAGTTTGTCTGGGGGCTAGAACCGGCCCTGTACAGTATTGCTGATAGGTGTTCACTGAGCAAGAGAAGCAAATGACAACATGTCTTTTCCTTTTTTTTCCTGTAAAATTTCCCTAATTTAGGTATAGAAAAGACAAGACAGACACAGTACATTACATTTATATTTCTCCTTTTCTCCTGAGGACTTAAGACACCAGAGCTGCAGCCACTAGAATACAGTACAGCCACAGTAGGCAGTAGCAGTGTTATGGAGTCTAGCCCATGGGTTCCTTACTGAGTAGATCCTGGCTTACTGAACAGAAAGAGCCTAGATTCAAACACTTGTCTCCTGTCCTGTGTCCATCCAATCCTTTTCTAGGACAAAGGATTGGATGAATGATTACTATTTATGTGATTAAGTATGACAATGACATTTAATTGCCACTTTGTTTTCCAATATAGTTTTCAATTTCCTGGAGACCGCCGAGTGTAAATCCTATGCTGCACTTGTGACTGCCTAACTCTGATGTGGCGATGGATTTATACCACCTGCTTTACCCGCTCCCGCCACGATCGTGCGCACCCGAGAGGGGAGACTAAGCTTACATATGAAAGCCGACGTCTCCCATCACTGTTCAGGAGCCATGGGGATTGGCTGACATTCGTAGTGATCATGGAAAGCAGTGGTGGTAGGAAGGCAAAAAGAGGACCGAGACTCACCTTCCTAACATTCCCCCGGGGATCGTTGCTCCCCTCCGCTCTGGCCGGCATCTCTGCTCGCTCTGCCTCTAATGTCGGGTCCCGGCTTGATGATGTCATCCTGGGACCTGGAACTTAGCGACAGTGTGAGCAGGGATTCCGGGAAGAGTGGAGAGGGGTAGAGCTGCTCATCACTGGACCTTGGGAGGTGAATAATGGCTGCTGGCTATAAGGGGGACACCCATCTACATGGGGGACACCGATACCTAGCTATCTATGCTGGGAATACTTTTGCCTGGCTATCTAAAGCCCCCCCCCCCCAAAATAAATGCACAAGATACTCTAGTCCTTAAGGGGGGTGGAGGTGCCAGTCCCTAGGTTAAGGTTAAAGTGGCACTGAAGCAAAAAAATACTTATGATGTAATGAATTTTATGTGTAGTACTGATAATTAACCATTTCAGCCCGCAGGTATTTTTCACCTTATGAACGAGAGGAATTTTCCCCTTTCATTGCTCCTCCCTTTCATTCCCCAATAACTTTATCACTACTTATTACAAAGAAATTATCTATACCTTGTTTCCACCACCACCACTTAGGCTTTCTTTGGATGGTACATTATGTTAAGAATTATTTTATTCTAAAAATCATTATTTCTCAGTTTTCAGCCATTATAGTTTTAAACCACATGCTACTGTAATTAAAATCTACACATTTTATTTGCCTATTTTTCCTGGTTATTGCAACGTTAAAATTATATCCCTAGTATAATGTATGGTGACAATATTTTATTTGGAAATAAAGGTACATTTTTTCAGTTTTACATCCATCGCTATCTTTTAGCCCATACTTTAGTAATAATATTGCCCTCTTGACATACATATTATTTTTTTTGTATTCCCTAAAGTCAGTCGATGTAATTTTACTATTTGGCCACAAGATGTCCCCGCTGAGCAAAATACTATGTAGCATACAATGAAACAATGTGTTGCTACATTGTTACTAGGGAAGTAAAGCAGGTTTCAATGGAAGCCTGCATCACGGGTGGGCTGCGGGAAGATTAATGAATGGGAATAAAGTTCCCATTCATACATCTAATGATCGGGCTACGAAATGCAGCGGAAATCGTCGTCGGGAGGAAGCGCGGGGGCTCTATTTAAGAATAAACAATTTTTGTTTATTCTCGGCGGACATGTTCGGATTGGCACAGGGTACTTTTGTCCCTTGGAGCCAATCCCCACTGCTCCCGGCAACAGCGCGATCGCGGGCATCTGCCTGCACAATCGCCTGCCCAGCCCCCCCCCAAGCTGCAGGGACATGATTATTGCGTCCCTGTGGCTGTAGCAGCTGCCACTGCGGACGTGAAGCTCTCGTCCGTGCGGCATAAATGGTTAATAGAGCATTAGTAGCAAAGAAAATAGTCTCATATCTTTATTTTTAGAGACATAGTTTTTTTTCCCCTAACATTGCTTACAAGCCACGCTCTGAATTTCAAACTATAAAACAACAGAGCTAATCATCCTTTGAATGTCTCTGCAGTAAAATGTTACCTAAATTTGTCTCTGACTGTTTCTTTGATGTATAAGTGCACCAGAAAACAGCACTGTGGGTGACCAAAGCTTGGTTGGAGAGCTCAGAGGAGCTCTTTTGCATAGATAACATCTGAAGTTTCTTATCTCTTCTTGTACTGGAAACACTATTAGTCTATTATAAGCCCATATCCTGCGTGTACGCCACACTACATCTGGCAAAGTCACTCAGGCCTGGTGCACTGCTTCTGATCAGCCGAGCCACACTCACTGGATGGACTGTTTGCTGCGCCTGCTCACCTATCACCCTACCTGCTGCTATGCTAGTGAGCTTGCACCCTGCGGTCTGCCACGGTAGGGTCTATCTGCTATCACATCATGCTGGCCTGGTCCTGGCCAATAAGCACCACTGCCCCACTCCCCCCACACATAGCTGCTCCCCCTATGCCACCCCAACGCAACATCTACTCCAGGGTGCAGCTCCTCCAGTGGGAAACATGCGGCACCCACCCGGGGGTGAGGCTGCTATACAACGAGGTATGGAACCATGCCCAACGAATCGCAGGTCTTGTCCATGCATCCTGTGCACATCGACGGAAGAGAGGCTGCCGGGCAGGCGCTCAGGTGAGACTCAAAAGAAAATGGCTGAGGTCGGCGATCCCCTCAGTCCTCCTGGCAAACGTCCGCTCCCTCCCAAACAAGCTAGATGAACTCCGTCTTCTCAGCGACAAGAGGGAGCTCAGCAGCAACACCCCAATCCTCTGCTTCACAGAGACGTGGCTACGGGATGACATTCCAGACAATGCCCTTCAGCTCCCAAACTTCAGCTTAATACGAGCAGACCGCAGCACTGTCCTCTCTGGTAAAAAGAAGGGCGGAGGCATCTGTTTTTACATCTGCCAATCATGGTGCCTAAACACTTCGATACTAGCCAAGAACTGCTCCCCAGAGCTAGAACTACTGATAGTCAACTGCAGGCCGATATACTCGCCCAGGGAGTTCTCCTCCTTTGTCCTCGTAGGAGTGTACATCCCTCCAGATGCCGATGCCAGACACGCCCTGCGTGACTTGAGCGACACCATCACACAGTGGGAGTCATCCCTTCCGGACTCGCTGTTCATCGTAATGGGGGACTTCAACAGAGCCAATCTCCGTCATGAGCTGCCACGTTTTCACCAGCACGTGGCCTGCCCCACCAGGGGCCGGAACACCCTCGACCATTGTTATACAGTGCTGAAAGATGCCTACAAAGCCATACCACGGGCAGCACTGGGCTTCTCCGACCACTCTCTCGTCCACCTGATCCCCACCTACAGGAGGCGCCTGGAGTCAATGAAACCCATTCTCAAGTCTACCAAAGTGTGGTCGAGTGAAGCCAAACTCCAACTCCAGGCGTGCTTCGACTGCACTGACTGGAAGGCCTTGGAAGCCCCAAACCTGGACGAATGGGCAGACAACATCTCCTCATATATCAGCTTTTGCGAGGACACCTGCATACCTACCAAGTCCTTTAAAGTCTACCCTAACAATAAACCGTGGTTCTCCAACAAACTACGGCAACTGAGGAGAAGCAAGGAAGCAGCGCACAAGGCCAGAAATCAGGAAGACTATAGGACAGTAAGGAACAACCTGAAGCGAGAACTAAGAGCCGCCAAAAAGGAGTACGCGGAAAGGTTGAGACGCAACCTCCTTTCAAATGACCCATGAGCTGTCTGGAAAGGGCTCAAAGTTGTCACGAACTACAAGCCCTCCCCCCAGCAGGCAACGCCAAGTACCAAGCTAGCAGAAGACCTAAGCAGATTCTACAGCAGGTTTGAAAACCAGGAGGCAGCAACGGAGCCTGAGACAGCTACTGCCCACTCCACAGCCAAAGACTATGATGTCCCAGACCTGAACCCTCCACCACCAGCTGTGTGTGAAGCTGACGTCCTCTTCCACCTGTCAAAACTGAATGCGAGGAAAGCCTCTGGGCCTGATGGGGTGTCACCGGCCTGCCTGAAAACATGCTCACAGCAGCTAGCTCCCATCCTGACCCCCATCTTCAACAAATCCCTTCAGGAAGGCAAGGTCCCCGCGTGCTTTAAACAGTCCACTATCATTCCGGTCCCCAAGAAGCAGGGAAACTCCGAACTCAACAATTTCAGGCCGGTGGCCCTCGCCTCCAACATCATGAAAACCTTTGAAAGAGCAGTTCTGTCCCACATTAAGCTCGACGCCACCCCCCTATTAGACCCATTCCAGTTCGCATACAGAGCAAACAGATCCACTGATGATGCTATCAACATCTGTTTAGAGCTTGTAAACGATCACTTGGACAAATCTAACACTTATGCCAGGATCCTTCTACTAGACTTTAGCTCGGCTTTTAACACCATCTGCCCCCGCATACTGCAGAGCAATCTGGAAGAGCTAAATGTACATCCCACCCTTCGCCTGTGGATCACTGACTTCCTGACCAACAGGTCTCAAGTCATGAAGCTAGGGGATATCATCTCTCAACCAAGGGTAACAAACACGGGGGCCCCACAAGGCTGTGTCTTATCACCGATCCTATTCTCCCTCTACACAAACAACTGTAGATCCAGGGCAAACTCTGTCAAGGTCATCAAATTTGCGGATGACACCACCATCGTTGGCCTGGTGACCAACAACGACGAACAGGACTACCGCCGGGAGGTCGACAGAATATGCCAGTGGTGCATGGATAACAGACTGGTCCTTAACACAGCCAAAACTGTTGAGGTGATAGTAGACTTCAGGAGGCATGCTCCCGCCCCCCCACCAATCCACATTGATGGCTTTGAAGCTGAGCGAGTAGCCAGCGTTCGCCTCCTGGGCACCACCATCTCAAATGACCTGATCTGGAAGGAAAACACCACCTTAACTCAAAGGAAAGCCCAGCAGAGGCTGTTCTTCCTCCGACAACTGAAGAAGTTCGGCATGGCCCAGGAATTGCTGACGAACTTCTACACTGCCACCATAGAGTCCGTCCTCTGCTCTTCGATCCTTGTATGGTACGCTGGATCGTCCAACAGGGATAGATACAAACTTCAGAGGATCATTAGATCGGCGGAAAGGATCATTGGGAGACCACTCCCCTCACTCGACTGCCTACATATCTCCAGGCTACGCTCCAGAGCAATGAAGATTGCCGGTGACCCCTCACACCCTGGTCACCACTTTTTCACCCGTCTACCGTCAGGCCGCAGGTTCCGAGCCATCTACGCAAAAACTTCGAGGCACAGTAACTCCTTTTTCCCATCTGCTGTCAACCTCCTGAACTCACTTGACTGAACTAGCGAACATAACTCTATGCTGAATCTGGACACTGACACTGATCACTTTACTGTATTCTATTGCCCATTTTGCTCCCCTGTTTTTGTACATAGTACGGACTGTTCTGCACTTTTTGTCTCTGCATGTTTGTCATTTTGTACTTCCTGTGTTTACTATGAGCAAGTGTAAGGTGCCAAACCCAATTCCGGGCATGACCCAGTCGTGCTTGGCGAATAAATTTGATTCTGATTCTGATTCTGATTAGAATCATTTCTTTGATACTAATGCTCTGTTTCTTAGCTGTTCTACACATACAATTCATTATATCATACGTTTATTTTCACTTCAGTATCACTTACAGTGAATTTCCTCTTTTGTGATAAAAAAGGTAACCTGCTTAGGATTTTTGCAAACCTTATTTTAGTTTTTATCCTAGTTTTTATTTAGATAGAAAAACTTAGTAAATCCAAAGGATTGCTATTGCTACGGTACCGGTAATTTAACAGAAAATGTCTGGGACTGGCAGAATGCTGTAGTTGTTTGATGCAGTCTTGGTCTGTATGTCTAAGACAAATAATAGTTTGCTCTTCGTTCAACTCATTATTTCTGTAACAGAAGACATGTTGTTAAGACAAATCCAAGGAACTCACCGCTCTACCACCCTCTCCCCATTGGGAGACAGGATTGGGTAAGTCATAAACCTCTAATTATTGCAGTGAACTTTGGCTCAGGCCAAACTGGATATAATCACTCGATAACTTTTTCAAAATACAGACATCACAAAGAAAGCTGATGCATATCGGGCATTAGTAAGCTTTTAGGCATAGCCTGTGAAGAAGAAAGCCTGTGTTTGCTTAATATTCTTGCATTGCAGTTCTAAAGTCCCCGGCTAAAATCTAGTAAAGAACAAAATATACATGGATGTTGTAGCTTCTTCCAGTGTTTTGTATGGGATCAGTCTTCCAACCTGGCCTACAAATCTGTGCCCAACCCACATCCCACATCTCTGAGCTCATCCACAGATATATACCTCTTCCAGTCCTCCATTGACCTTCAACTGGCCTCCCTGCACATTTCTCACTCCAGAGTTGCTCCTACCCTTTGGAACACCCTCCCACCACCCCTCAACCTCACTCCTTCTTTCAATACCTTAAAGCAAACACCTCTTTAAGGTGGCCTAATCCCCCCCCCCCCCCAACCACCTCCACCACCACTACCACACCTTGACTCTCTCAGCCGAGCACCTATTCTGCAGCCCTACCTTGTATGCCCATCCCTTAGACTGTAAGGCTTTGGCAAGGTTCTTCAGTGTATACTCCTTGATCTTGTGACGTCTGCAACAACATCCTTCCCATGCACAGACTCGTACTTGAATTGTTGGGCCCATGTAGCGATCTCCCTAATTGCATGATCATGTACCTTATACCCGTGTTTGTGTGTATAACCTTGTGCTATGTTGTGTAACTGTGTGCTACATTTCTGTATGTCACCTCTCTTGTTAAGATTGTTTCCCTATTTATTGTTCAGCATGCATAATATGTTGGCACTACACACTGTAAATACAATAAATTATGAGCTAATAGCAACTAGATACGCTGTTTGTTAAATCAATTTGTTCCTAATCTGTTTGTATGTATTACTTATGTCCATCTTATTTACGTTCTAGATGGCCGCCCAATTGATCACCGTTATGCGACTTGGATGTGCACAAATATTGTATTCAGAAAGCAGTTATTGCTTTCTAACTGGTCCGTCTGCCCTATGCAGCTGTATGTTGTGGTTGGCAAGCTTTCCATCCACTCTATTATACCACAGAAGTGGTAGTATCATCCGTGATGCAGCGGTGCATGCCAAGTAATGACATGATGCTACAGGGCCAGCCCTGGTGCAGTTGGACCAATCATGGTATGCAGATTTCTGTATTTAAACTGTATGCTGAAATGGACTATAATGAGGAATGTAACACTTTCATTGCTTAATGGTAGCTGGTACAGCACTTCAGCAAACTGGACTTTTGTACCCACGATAAGGAGGTTCTTAAAACGAAAGCAGTATTGTTTGGCAAATGAGCTGCCTAGCAAATGTCCTCCTGTGGTTAAATAGGATAATTCCTGTGATCTATGCAGCATTGCTGATTTAAAGGACTCATATTTGCAAAGTGTTGCTTATTTTTGTTTGCATTTAAAACGTATGCTGTTGCATGCAAAACATTCCTGTAATCAATACAATTGTATTCATTGTGTTACTGTTCATTATGCTGTGAACCTTTTTATACTTTATCTTGCAGTGAGCTCTGCAGATATAGGGCTTGATTCACAAAGCCATGCAAACTGTTTAGCACTGGTGTGCTAAACTGTTAGCACGTGCAGTGCCGTTCGCGGACTTTTGCGTGCGCAAAGTGGCACGATTCACAGCACGATTCGGACTTTTGCGCACGTAAAGTGCCGCGATTCGCGAGATAGCTGACTTTTGCACGTGCCACTTTGCGCGCGCAAAAGTCCGCAAACGGCACTTCACATGCTAACTGTTTAGCACACCAGTGCTAAACAGTTTACACGGCTTTGTGAATCAAGCCCCTAGAATGTTGTAAATAAGTGCTGTTCTGTCTTTCATTACCAATACAATTCACTTTATGTAATTGAATACTGTGGTGTGCGTGTATTTACTAAGGAAACAAAAAAGTATCCATTTGCTCTTAGTTCTGAGAGAAATCTGAATTATAATATGTTTTAATTAGCACTGACATAATTGTATTCTGCCATCTTAGTCCGATCTTTAAAAAAAATGCAGACTTGCTCTTGTTTTAGATAACAAGACAACGATCCGTCAAACTTTCATCTCTTTTGATCACTGCTGGTAAAAATGGAAGGAGCCTGATGCCAGGAAGAAAAAGAACAGAGGAAAAGACTTGCTGTCCCATAAATCAAGGCTACATCCAAATTGCCCATCTACACTGTACAAGATGCCACTGCTTACCGAGGTTATTTGTCGGTCATGTTCCATCCTAGCACAAAGTAACATATTGATGAATTAATATTGCTGGGCTGGAAATATGTACAGTAAACTGCATTGCAATACTTGTTCCATTTATTTTATGGAACAATGTAATACAATGACGCAGATAGTGATTTTTCTAATTCTGTCCAGGAGATAGTTAATAACTTATATACCATTATCTTATGCCACAATATCAGTCACGTAGTTTCATTTTTCTTTTTCATTCTATTTTTTAAAGTATATTTAAAGCTAATCCCACAGATTCATCAGCTCACTTGCAGAGAAAGTAATGCAAGTAATATAAAAAATAATCCTCTATAGTTATCTTTGTTCTGCTACAAGCTTTGCAGGCACATGTTGAGTGGAATGCTCCTTGCTTCAGCTGAGGCAAAAAAGTAAGCAGCAGAATGTAAATCAGGGATTTAAAAGATTTTACAATGGGCAAACACTGACTAAATCATTTATACATAATTATTGTAAAAGTGAAGCACTTTTTATTACATTATTTTCACTGGAGTTTCTCTTTAAATCTTCGTCTTGCATATTTAGAAGCAGAAATTATTTACATATGAATTAAAGTGAACCTATGCTCTTTTCCTAAATTGACAGCATTTAACGCAGGCACCCAGCGTTAATGCTAGTTTATTGTTAAAACATCTTCCACTATCTATGTTACCCCACCAGGAAAAACAATGAACAGGAGGGATAATACAGAAGGGTTGTCTGAGATCAGGACTGACTGCAAGCAAAAGTCACCAGCCAAAGTCAGAACTGGCAGCAGTCAATGTCACAGGCTTAGGTCAGGGCCAGAAGCTAGCACAGCAGGGTCAATTCTTCAGGATGAGGATGGGGCTGGCAGGTGGCAGATCAGGGTCATGATCACAGGCTGAGATCAGGACTGGAGCTAGCAAAGCAGGGTCAAGGTCACAGGCTGAGGTCAAATGTAGCCAAACATGAACAAATGCAAGGGACACTAGCACACTGCAGTTGTAAATAGGGACTAGCACAAGGTAATTCTTTAATTAGAACTTAAATAGTTTTAATTTTAGTGGCAAACTGTAATTATGCTCACCACCTAGGTCAAAAACCAGAGAACCATATAACTAATGAGTGCATGAGAGGAAATTCATTCAGCATGCACATAGCAGGAGTATGGTGAGTGCAAAGGTTGGAAAGAGGCAGGTGTAAAGGACAGGGGATTCTGGGCCATAGTATAGTGCTGGCCCTGGTATGAAATGGTGATTATGATTGTTGGGATGAGGATGTGTTTAGAAGCATATTATTGAATTTAATGTTAAGCCACAAGCTCCCTTTGTAATAAACTAGCCTTAAAATGTCATGGTCCATATGCAATTTTCATATTCTCTACAAAATTTTCAGCATTTTACAATTGAAAAGTACCCAAAAGTTGGTGAAAAAGTACTATAACATTTATTCTGAGTATTTTCTTGCTTGGTAGTGGGCTGGTGGCTTAGATGGCATATTATGACAAGTTGTGAAAATAAAACGTGGGAGAAAAAGTGAATTGAATATAGGCACATGTTTGGAATTATTAAATGTCCTTAAGAATACAATTATATTTGTTGGAGTACCTGCATCCTTGGAGTCTTTAAATCAGTTGATCACTCAAACAGATCAGTGTTAAGAGAAGAGAGATTTGAAAACCTTGTAAACGTACCTAGGAAACCACTATATTGCTGGCATGACCTTTAGAACATTTACTTGCATGGCTCTCTGTGATGGCAAGTAACAACCCTGCTGCAAAAGGGACTTTTGTCTGTATTGCAAAGAACCATCTGCTGGAAGGATAGCAAATTGATAGTGTGATTAAATATGAAGTATGCTAATATTAAAATCAGACCTGTTTTAGCCTTTGATGGGGCTGGCAGTATAGTCCTAACTAGGTAACAGAAATGGTTTCATTCTCATACCTAAGCAGCCAAAACAGATCAAAGCACTCAAATGACAAGGGTATATGGAGTGTGCCCTGGAGTTCATCCACGTACGAATGGAACTCAAAATGACATAAAATATGAAGACATACAGTAAAGCTGCGGTGTTGGCTATGGTCCACCATTTCAGGCTTCTGCCCTTGCTTATGCCATACAGTGTGTGTGTGTGTATATATATATGTGTGTGTGTGTGTGTGTGTGTGTGTGTGTGTGTGTGTGTGTGTGTGTGTGTGTGTGTGTGTGTGTGTGTGTGTGTGTGTGTGTGTGTGTGTGTGTGTGTGTGTGTGTATATATATATATATATATATATATATATATATACACACAGTATACATATATAGTGTCTCACTATGAATCCAATCAATTGCTCTCACCCATGTTCTTTTTACACTTAAAACGTAAAATCTGTTACACAGCCAAACTAATCCTTTCTGATGGAATTAGAAACATCTCAGAGCCAAACAAGACATTTTGAAATAATTTTAAAAAGGTATTGGGGCGTTTCGAGAAATACAACCTCTTTCTCTCATAATAATAAAAAAAAAAAAAGATTGTGTGGTCACAAGATTGTTGTATTTTTTTCTGTTCTAAAATAAATACATTTTATACTCACCACAAATGGATATAATCAGTCCTTTGGTTCATGCTTCTCTGGCTTTGAAAGATCCTCATCTGACCCATGGCTTCAGGTCTTTTCCAGCCTTGCAGCCTCATGGACCTTTGTGGAGGCCAATCTGCTTGGAGTGCTGCTCCTGCTGATACCAGATGACTTTTGTGCCCAGATGATTGTGGCAAAAAGTGCAAATGTTGAAAAGTGCAAAAGTGCAGAAGTTGAAGTTGATAGTTTCTGAATCTGTGTGTAACTGTCATTTTTGATACTTATATGCACAAGGAGCACTTTTTGGTCTCCGCTTGTTGGCCTGTCCTACAGTGGCTGGATAGTGTGATGGTCAGTAGTGTTGGGCGAACACCTGGATGTTCGGGTTCGGGCCGAACATGGGCCAGATGTTCGGCATGTTCGGCCCGAACGCCGAACTCAATGGAAGTCAATGGGACCCCCGAACATGCCCATTTTGGGGGCCCTATGGGGTCGCAGGCATAAGGGGGGAGCATGCCCCGATCGCGGGGGGGTCGGAAATTCCCCCCACCCCCTCCGCTAGCGCTCCCCCCTCTGCCCGCTTCCCCATAAAAAAAGTTTAAGGCAAGTTAAATAGTACTTGGTGGCTGGCCTGGCACTGGCAGTGGAGTGAGGAGGAGGAGGAGTCCGAGTAGCAGAGTGACGCGTTGAGGCCGGGCAGCGGGCGGTTCAGCGGTAGTACCCTTGTGGTACTTCCGCCCTTTCTCTGACCTCACGTCCTCTACGTGATGACGCATACGAGGGTACGCGTGACGCGTACCCTCGTATGCAGAGGACGTGAGGTCAGAGAAAGGGCGGAAGTACCACAAGGGTACTACCGCTGAACCGCCCGCTGCCCGGCCTCAACGCGTCACTCTGCTACTCGGACTCCTCCTCCTCCTCACTCCACTGCCAGTGCCAGCCACCAAGTACTATTTAACTTGCCTTAAACTTTTGTATGGGGAAGCGGTCAGAGGGGGGAGCACTAGCGGAGGGGGTGGGGGGAATTTCTGACCCCCCCCCCGCGATCGGGGCATGCTCCCCCCTTATGCCTGCGACCCCATAGGGGGGCCGTATTGCGGCATGTTCGGGCGAACAGGGGCCCTGTTCGGCGGCCATTCAGTAGTTCGGGACGAACCCGAACTTAAAAGGCCGAACACCATCAGGTGTTCGGCCGAACTCGAACATCACCCGAACAGGGTGATGTTCTGCAGAACCCGAACAGTGGCGAACACTGTTCGCCCAACACTAATGGTCAGTGCAGTTTGTAGGCTAAAATGCACCCAGGGCGAGGGTGTAAAAATTGCCTCCCCCCCCGAAGCAAGGTATGGGTGCCCACAGTGTAGGTTAGCCAGGTCTAGTTGCACTCAGTATAGATTCCTCCAGAATAGGTACCCCAGTATAGGTAGCCAGCTATAGGTCCCCCCAGTATAGGTAGCCAGGCATAGGCACGCTGCTAAACAGGAAGCTGCGTGTGTGTGTATCAGCGTGTAGGCAGAGAGAGGAGACTGGCGGCGAGAGAGCAGCGCTTGGAGCCAGCGAGGTGAGTAGTTTTCTATAGCACTTCCCTGCGCATTACTCTGCACTCCGTCCGAGGGGGGATCGCATGGAGGGCGGCCCGGGGAGAGGGAGGGAGAGGTCGGGCTGCCCTCCCCGCGGCTGCGGCTCCCCCCTCCATCACAGCGCCCCCCTCCCAGCAGCTCCCCAGGCGGCGGCACGCCCCGCACGGCCGTAGAAACAGCCATGGTGATGGTTAAAGGCTCTGCCTCTGCCACAGGAGACCTGGGTTTAAATCTCGGCTCTGCCTGTTCAGTAAGCCAGCACCTATTCAGTAGGAGACCTTGAGCAAGTCTCCCTAACACTAACATAGAGTGTGTCCTAGTGGCTGCAGCTCTGTTGCTTTGAGTCCGCCAGGAGAAAAGTGCTATATAAATGTTATTTGTCTTGTCTACAGTTGCCTCTTTGCAGACCGGTTGGCAGCGTACCTAATGCTTTACTAGACATTACTTGGGATTGCTTGAATTTGTGCTCCCCTATGGGGTTTTTATCTACACAAGTTTACAAACTAAAAGAGGTTCCCGGCCAGTGGCTTTGGGGTTAAGGATGACACGAGAAGCCTCTGAAGGATCCAGCAGTTTCCCTTTTCTTCTCTGCTGCCTCAGGCTTGCTTTAAGGTAAATCTTGATTTCTAAATAAGCTACAGTGGAGATGGTAAAATTACGTTTCATTAATTATTTGATATCAACTGACAGCTTTATCTATTGAGACAATTGTTTTTTCAAATAAATGTTATTTGAAAGACAGAATCACACGTTGCAGACATGACTTTTCTATTTCCTTTTTAATTTTTAGATTTTTAAATGTGTTTTTTCGAAACGACAAAACACAAAATCACATTACACGCAAGCAACAAACGTTTAAGATGTCAGAAGCTGGAGTATTGAAAGTTTGACTGTATTGGCATTCCAGTTCAGAGATTTCTACCTTTAGGTCATGGTTCAGACTTACAGACATGATGTGACTGGAAATCATTACAGTCTGACAGTATCTCGGTGACCTGACCAAATGACTTCAGGAATCCAACGGAATCTTTTAAAGCCTTTTTTTAAAATAATTTAATGTATATCAAGTTGTAGTTTTTATTTATGTTTTAAGCAAACCCTGGTATTCAAAAGTGTTTATATACATGGCATCAACCAATCTGTAGCATTTCAAACCTTAATAGAGTCTTTAGTATTCACATTTTCTAAATAGCTATTCTAGAGCAGTCCATTAATGTCTGTGCTATAATGAATAGCTTGATTGTACAAGCTATAATATACAATAATGTATAAGATTCTATGCTATGGAAACAATAAGTAAGAATCTATTCTATGGAGATTGAAGAAGTTATAACTGATAATTACAGGGGCGTAGCAATAGGGGGTGCAGAGGTAGCGACCGCATCGGGGCCCTTGGGCCAGAGGGGCCCTGAAGGGCCCTCCCTCAACTACAGTATTAGCTCTCTATTGGTCCTGTGCTCATAATAATCACTTCTATAGATACTTTGAATAGTGGTAATCAGTAACAAGCTGTTCCCCATCCCCTTCTTGCACCTCTGACACTGTAGTTGCCATTGGCAGGTTTTGGTGCGCCGTATCAATTGTTATGTATAGAGTGCTTGGGGGGCCCCATTGTAAAACTTGCATCGGGGCCCATAGCTCCTTAGCTACGCCACTGCTGATAAATTATATTGCTGTTGTGCTTATAAATAATATAACACATCACTGTATGAAAATAACTCTTTCACTTCAATCAGTAAATGCAACTGAAGGAAACTGAATGTAATGTACATCAAGCCAGTAGCGTACCTAGTGGAGTGTGGCTGGGGTGGGTCGCTACGGGTGAGAGAAAGAGAGGGGTTACACTGTGTCCTGCATGTCTGGGAACAATGTGTATGTTATGGAGTCCTGAATGGCTGGGTCTCATCTGGCGCCACTCCCTGTAGCCTCGCTATATAGCTGCAGCCTGCCCCATCTACTTCCTGGTGCCAGTGTCCATTGCCATAGTGACATCAACTCTCCCAAATCAGTCTGGATTGATCTTATGGCCATGACCTGGGTAGCTCCACCTCCCCTTGGGATGACAAAACAAGAGACAGAAGGGAAACATAACCGCACAATCACGAACAGCCAATCAGAGATGGCTGGCTGCAGCATAAACTGATTATCATAGGAGCAATAACAGAAAGGCATGTTTAGAGCTTGGGACAGGTATCATAAGTAATAGAGACAGATATTGTATATGCTAAGTACAAGTAGAGTAAGTAATAGGGAGATATGTAGAGACAGGACTAGAATAGAATTAGAATAGGGCCAGGGAAAAAAGAGTAGGCATTCAGCTGTTACCACAATGTATGTCAATGTAATGCCTGGCAGATCTCCTGTTTTCTTTTCAGCTGCTATGCCCCAATCTATCACCACCTTCTTCACTCTATGTGGCATGGCCCCGCTTGAACAGGAGGTGAGGAAACAACACCTAATCCACAAGTTAGCTGCGCTCATAAAGTCCCAACAAACTATTTCTTATGTGCAGCTGGTATCCAAGGTTAATCTCCACTTCTACACAGGGAGGTTATAATGCCTGCTTCAGTGAGGAACCACCACCACACCACCACACGCATATAGCGACGAAACCGGTCAAGCGCACGCGGCCTACAAACTAGCAAGCGTGGGGACAGACGTGGCAAGCGGTGGGAGGCCAAACAGCGCAGCAAGCCGACCCGGCGGCCAACGTTTGGGGTGGAGCCTACAAAAACTCTATGTGAAATACCACAGCTTGGCTTGTAAGTGTGCAATCTTTTTATAATTAAAAGTATTTTACAATTTTACGCTATGGGAGCTCTGGTATGTCTTTTTTGAAGTGCTAAAGACCAACAGACAGCAGCTTGGATTTTAGGAGGAGGATTATCCAGTAAATGGCAGGGGGCGGCCAAATGACCCCATAAGCGCTGAAGACCCACTTGACTGAGGGTCATATTATAGCGGTGAGTGGCCACTGCGTGGGGTGTGGTGGTGGTTCCTCACTGAAGCGGGCATTATAACCTCCCTGTGTAGAAGTGGAGATTAACCTTGGATACCAGCTGCACATAAGAAATAGTTTGTTGGGACTTTTATGAGCGCAGGTAACTTGTGAATTAATTGAACTTTTGGAATTATAGCAGCGCACCACCGATTGTATACATCACCCTGTATTATTCATCAGCGCAGTGGTTTTTTATTTTATATTGTAGGAAACAACACCTGCCCGACTTCAGTTACACTCAGGCCTTGAAGGTGCAAGGTATAGCAGCTGAGGCCAAGAAAGCCAGAGTGCAACCTGAACAAACAAGACTATGTAGCTGGGTGATGGAAAAGGCTACACAGATCACTTCAGGAGTTATGGACAAGGGAGCAAGATTGCCCAGAGCAACCACAGCTCTGGGCTTCCGATAACTGCCACAAATAAACAAGACACAATGGTTGCTCAGGACAACCGCAGTCCCAAGCTTCTGACTGAGTAACAAGACAGACAATAAAGAGACAGACGGAATGCTTGCCAAACTAATTGCTGCCTCAGCGATAGCAAGCACCCACACTGACTTGAACAATACAAACAAGTAAAAACATAACTAATAGCAACCGCAGCCTATAGTTACGTTCACACAAACAGGATTAGCAGGAACAGACAGACAGTAGGAGCATAACTAATAGCAACCGCTACTACAGTCACGTCCACAGGAACAGAACTAGCAGGATAACTACCAGTCACCAACGTTGTGAGGGCAGTCTCCAACTAACAGGATGGTAGGACTTCACTGACCCCCGCGGGTGCAGTGAACGTCCAGACAGGCAAGGTAATGCAAAGCAAAGCAATACAAATACAATATCACAGCATGGACCCAGCAACAACTCAGGTAAGCTGTTCGCTATGTCAGGCGAGGTTTGGAATGAGAGACAGGCTTTTATATGGGCATCAGCCATTGGGAACAGACATGCAAATTCCCACACAGCTGAATGGTAATCATGCAATCCTGGGCTACACTGATTGAAGGCTGTAAGCTGTGTGTGAATGGAAGGGATCTTCATTACAAATGCATGCCAGATTATGCAACCACATGCATGTAAGAAATCCACAGCTGTCTGACTGCAGTTCAACTACAGTAAGCCTTAGGTGGATTCATGACAACATCCTGGACTACTCTGAACTAAGATGCTCATGGCACTAGCAAACAAAACTAAGCAACCAAATGCAGGTAGAGAAATCAAAACAGCTCCGCTGCAACTGGCAGGAGGGATCCTTACAGTCAAAGTAAAGCTACATACACATATTAACCTCCCTGGCGGTGCATTCGTGTTTAGAATTATGAGTCAAAAGCGGTAAATTTTTTTCTAGAATTTTTCAGCCTCCAATTCTTAAGTCATATAATTTACCAAAATATGACAGAATAAAAGCCTGGTAGACATTCTGCATATAAATAATATACTAGAACACAAATTTTGTGAATTAATTAAATTTATGAAGACACTTAACATTTTTAAAACTGTACAAATAAGAGAGTGGTCAAAATCAGGGCAAAAATCAGCGGCCGAAAAACTTAACAAAAAGGTTTGGGGGGAGAAGCCTGGGTCCCGCTGGCAGCGCTGATCGCGTGCGGAACCCAGTTTAATAAAGCAAGAGGCAGATTCTTGACAGCCTGACCTGAGCACGGGATACAGCTGCGCACACAGAAATCACAGCCCATGCTCAGGTCGGGCTTACCGCCAGGGAGGTTAAGAGATTTTTGCCCTGAATGATTGTTC
Source organism: Hyperolius riggenbachi (assembly GCF_040937935.1). Classification (NCBI taxonomy): domain Eukaryota; kingdom Metazoa; phylum Chordata; class Amphibia; order Anura; family Hyperoliidae; genus Hyperolius; species Hyperolius riggenbachi. Next base: position 139,932,925 of record NC_090653.1, read on the forward strand.
AGGATTATTTCAGGGGACATTTCACAAAGTGATTATTAAGACAGTCTGTCCTATAAAAAATAGGAGGGAAGGTGAGGGACATGTGTGTCTCTGTGAGCCTATGTTTCTGTGTCTGTTAAAGTGTACCTTTTAAAGAGAATCTGTATTGTTAAAATCGCTCAAAAGTAAACATACCAGTGCGTTAGGGGACATCTCCTATTACCCTCTGTCACAATTTCGCCGCTCCTCGCCGCATTAAAAGTGGTTAAAAACAGTTTTAAAAAGTTTGTTTGTAAACAAACAAAATGGCCACCAAAACTGGAAGTAGGTTGATGTACAGTATGTCCACACATAGAAAATACATCCATACATAAGCAGGCTGTATACACCCTTCCTTTTGAATCTCAAGAGATCATTTGTGTGTTTCTTTCCCCCATGCACTGAAGTTTCAGGCTGCTCTTTTCTTCTTGCAAACAGCTTTGCCCTTGTTTGTAATTCCTCAGTATGTTAAAGCCCAGCCAGCTCAGAGGAGGATTTATCCAGCTGATTAGAGCAGCTTCTCTCTTCTCTCTTATCTAAATACACAGGCAGTGTGCATAGAGGGGCCTGGAAGGGGGAGTTCATAGCAGAACCACAACACTGAAGAACTTGGCAGCCTTCCAGACACAGGCCGACAAGTCTGACAGGGGAAAGATACATTGATTTATTACAGAGACTGTCATAGTAGAAAGAGCTGCTGTAAGCCAGAACACATTAGAATAGCTTTTGGAACATGTAGGATGATAAAAAACAGGATGCAATTTTTGTTACGGAGTCTCTTTAAGGGGAAATGTTATATTTTACTTACCTGGGGCTTTTTCCATCTCCTAAAGCCTTACAGGTTCTTTACTGTATTCCCTTTGTGCTTCATTGATCAGCTGAGCCCCTCCAAAAGTTTGCCAGCTCACCAGTCAGGAGCTACTGCAAGTTCACAGTCCCAGCCACCCACACTCCTTACTCCCATACAATCGCATTCCTTTGGCCAGGAGCTCCTGGGTCATAGAAGCTTGAGAGAGGATTCAAGAGTGGAGGCACGTGGTCCAGGTCGTAAATGTGCAGTTGCCCGCTACAGGCGATCTTTTAGAGGATCACAGCTAATTAATGGAGTGCAATGGGAGGACAGCAAGGGACCTGTAAGACTTCCCCACTGGCCTTTAAAGTCAGTTTACCACTTGTGGCAAAATGACTTTACCACAGGTCAGGTGGACTCCAATTGAGCTGTAAAACATCTCAAGGATGATCAGGGGGAACAGGATGCATCTGAGCTCAATTTTCAGCTTCATGGCAAAGGCTGTGAATTCTTATCTACATGTGCTTTCTTATTCTTATTTTTTGTATATAAATTTGCCAAAACCTCAAGTTAACTTTTTCACCTTGTTATTAAAAAAAATGAATTTAATCCGTTTTGGAATAAGGTTGTTGTGACAATGGCCTCAATTCACTAAGATCATGCTGGAGATAATAAGGCAAGAGAAAACTTACCTCCACACAGTGAGAGAGTTATCTTATCTCTTCATTCCTTAATTTACCTCCTCTGTAGTTAATTTACCTCCTCTGTAGTTAATTTACCTCCTTTGTAGTTATTTTCACATGCAGTTAATTAACAGCTTGTCTTTAACTCTGGAGTTATTTTATGGATTGGAGAGTTAACTCAAAGACAGAAGAGTTAACTTTAGGTTTGCTATTTAGGCAAAAATTAAAATCATAACACTCACATTTAGTAATAGTGTCCGTTTCTGTGCCTCTAGCCCGTCCAGTGGGTTGCCTCGTACCATGAACAGCCTGGCCAGGGCTGATGGTGTAGCTGGAGTATAGGAGGACGTCCGTCCAGGGCGAGCAGTGCACAGACTCTGCCGTCTGACGTCACTTCCGGTTTCGGCGTAAGTCCACGCCTTCCTCATGACCTGAGGAAGGCGTGGACTTAATGCACTACGGAACGCTCTCTTGTTTCCCTACCCTTTTGTTTCTTATAGATGCTGGCACCAACCAGTTTAAGAGAGAAGCACCGTATGCATTTTTAAAGGGCCAGTGCTATTTTGTTTGAGCGCAAATTTTTTCTTCTTTTCAATTTAACTTTAGGTTTGCCTAAGGTAAAATATTTCCTGAATACTACATGCCTCATCACCATGGTGACAACTCTAGAAACGTTATTAAAGACAGGAGATAAGCTTAGTGAATTGAGGCCAATATCAGCCAACGTGGAACCTTTTAGTGACTGCTCATATATTGTGGCTTGCAGTAAGGTGGAAAGTTCGGGATGATCCATTAAAACGTTTTAGCTGTGGGTACTGATACCCCCCCCCCCCCCCGGTATCAGTAGACCAAGCAAAATTGGCATTTGTCATCCCACTTGGCCTTTTCCACTTCACTGTTATGCCATTAGGGATGAAAATGCTCCACCACTTGGCCAACACTGTGCTGAATGGGTTTCAGGACTTTGCCTAAACTTATTTGGATGATATTGCTTTTTACAGTGAGACCTGCAATGATCAACTGAAACACCTGCAGGCTGTCTTTAACAAACTACATAATACTGGCCTAGCACTTAAACCAGAGAAATGCCAGATTGCTATGGCTGCAGTACAGTATTTGGGGCACAGTGTAGGAGGAGGGTGCATCAGTCCAGAACCTGCAAAGGTAGAGGTAATTCTAAATTAAATAACCCCAAAACCCAGAAACAGGTTTTAGCATTTTTAGGAACACCAGAATATTATAGAAAATGAATTCCTAATTATAGTGTACTGGCTAAACCTTTGACAGATTTGAGCTGAATATACCACATTTTTTGGACTATAAGACACTCCAGACCATAATCAGAATCAGAATCAGAATCAGAATCGCTTTTATTTCGCCAAGCATGACTGAATCGTGCCCGGAATTGGGTTTGGCACATAGATACAGGGCATTACATAGAAACATAAACAACATAGAACATGTTAGACATCACTTCATTTCAAAAACATATACATAGCACATTTACCCCAGCCATGTGGGTTGTAGGCAGAAGATCGGCCTGGGGGGGGGCAGCCTAAGGGGGGAGAGAATGAGCAGCGTTTGTAGAGTTCAGCAACTTTACAGCTGAGGGGAAGAAGCTATTTTTGTGTCTCGTGGTCTTAGTGGAGATGGACCGGTACCTCAGATACCTCCGCCCCCAGGGGAGCAGACTGAACAACTGGTGGCCAGGGTGAGAGGGATCATTTGCAATTTTCAATGCTCTGGAGCGTAACCTGGCATTATAGAGGTGGTCTAGGGCAGGGAGTGTGTTCCCTATGATCCTTTCTGCTGACCTGATCACCCTCTGTAGTTTGCGTCTGTCGCTTTCGGTGGAGCCAGCATACCAGACAAGGATAGAGGAGCAGAGGATGGATTCGATCGTTGTGGTATAGAAGTTCGTCAAGAGATTCTGTGACATGCCGAACTTCTTCAGTTGGCGGAGGAAGTAGAGCCTCTGCTGAGCTTTCCTCTGGGTGGAGACAGTGTTTTCCTTCCACTTCAGGGTGTTGGAGATGGTGGTGCCCAGGAGACTCACCTATGTTTAGAGGACAAAACCAGAAGAAAAAAATATATATACTAAACCTTGTGCATCTCTGGTGCAGGGGCATCTTGTGAACAGGGCCGGATTTCTGACAAGGCCACAAAGGTCAAGGCCTAGGGCGATAAAAATCAGCAGGACGCTGGACTACAAGCTGCTGTGAGAAGTGCCAGCCTGGGTTTCATGCACAAATTCAGAATCACAAACAGGAATATTCTCCCTCTGCGCTGTCAGATTTATTACTGGTCTGGTCAGCTCTTAAAGACCTGAGACCTGTTAAATTTATGGTTTGTTTGTTTTTTGTCCTAGGGAATGACCACATCATTCTCTGTGCTACAGTTTAACTCTTTCCTGACTCATTTTAGGAGAGCATTGCACTTTGCTAGCTAGCTATCCGTGAAACAGGATGGCAATTGTATTACATTTATTTATATTTGCAAAACAAACTATGTATCTCCTTCTGATGCTGAATGTATATATATAGTTGTGTGCTCTAACATCTTGTTAGTATAAAGTCTACAAACATATACAAAGTCTGAAGAAGCCAAAGGCTCACTGTTTTTATTTACAGTTAGCTAATAGATGTTATCATTCTGTTTTAAAAACTTCACAACTTCCTACTGACTCATTAAGATCTGTCCTTCCTTGCCTTGCCCTAAGAACTATATTGTCACTGTTTAAAGCACATCTATGTCAGCATGTGTAGTTTTAGATCTTCTAGATAATAATCAGTAGCAGTAGGGTATTGTACCGTGTTAGCCATCAGTAAAAGCAAGAAGTTTTAAATCAGGATGATACCATTTATTGGCTAACTACAAATGAATAAGAATGAACAAGCTTTCGGCCTTGCAGCCTTCGTCAGGTTTACATCCTGTTAGTTTGCAAGCTGGTGGTACAGACAGCTTATATACATGCAACATCAAAAGGGAAAACAGATATTTTTTTTCAAGCATAAATACATCATTAAGATGCCTTAATACAAACAGACCATCTAAATGGGGTAAGATAAGGATCCTTGTTTACTTTATTGCTCACAGACCTGGTATTAGGATTGACCCAGAGGTATCGTAAATTCCTAGTTCACAAGTTCAGCTAGGGTGGCTGAGACAGTTCATATATCATCAATCTCATACCAATATAGAAAGTTTTTTTTCCTTATTCAAACCCTTCTGCACAGTTTTGAAACAATTTATAAATTTTGTTTCTGCTATTAATCGATCATTTGACGTTTTGAAGCCGCCCTTCAGGGCAGTGACACGAAGATCATCCATGCTGTGTCCGTTGGACCAAAAGTGTGTAGCAACTGAGAGCCAAGATTTGGTATCATTAATAGTGTGCCTGTGTCCATTCATATGTTTGCGCAGAGTTTGTCCAGTTTCTCCCACGTACATAACATTGGGGCATTTAGCACACATGATCAGATATACCAGATTGGTGGACCCACAAGAAAATGTACCTTGTACTCTGTACTCCTGTTGTGAACCTGGTATTGTTACCCTGTCAGTGGAGTAAATGTGTCTGCAGGTCCCACATATTTTTTGTCGGCAGGGTGATGTTCCGTTTTGTTGAGGCCTATTCAAAGAGCTCCTGACAATCATCTGTTTTAGATTGTGTGGTTGCCGATATGACAAGAGTGGAGGTTTAGGGAATATCGTTCTCAGTCTGTGATCCTTGTGTAAAATGGGATGAAGTTCCTTAGCAATCCTCCTTAAGATTTCCAGGTGTGGGTTGTAGGTGACAACCAAAGGGACACGTTCCTCTTTCTGGTTTTGCTTATATTTCAGGAGTTCAGTCCTGGGGATGTTGCTGGCTTTCCTGATTTGGGCCTCAGCCATGGGAGGACTGTAACCTTGTTTAATGAAAGTGTTCTTAAGGTGATCCAGGTGCTTGTCTCTGTCCATCCTGTCAGAACAAATCCGGTTGTACCTTATAGCTTGGCTGTAAATTATAGAGTTCTTAATGTGCTTGGGCAGAGGCGCTTAATTTGAATCCTTGTGCAGATTGTTTGATACTCCTCCCTATATTGCCTGATGAAGCGGGGTTGAACCTGCGAAACGCTTTGCATTTCTTTTTGGAGTTCCTAATAAATGTGTTTGACTGTCTGAATCGCAGTCGTTGTCGTGTCTGCTTGAGGGAGGTAAGACCACCACTTCCTCCTTCAATTTTGCCATTTAAGTTGGTTTTTAAGCTCATTTAATCTAATCTTATACTTTTGGCGCCTCTGTTCATTGTATACTGGCTTTAAATTTGTCCAGATGAGATTCTACTGTGTAATTCAATTGTGCAGGTGTTCATTCTATATATAAAGGCCTGAAGAAGGATCATCAACCCGGAACAAATCGATGTTGTTGCCATTGTCAACCAGTTATATGCACTTTTTTATGTGATTAAAGTTTTTGTATATGTTACGGCCAGAACCCGAAGTTTGGCCACTTCTAGTTCTGGCCGGCCACTTCAGGTTCTGGCCGGCCAATGCGCAAAGTGGCCGCTGCACTGCGGCCAATGTTATAAATGGATTGATTCCTCTGAGGTTAATGTATCTTCTGCGCCGCAGCGCAGCGGCCAAACGTATAACAACTTCGTTAATTTATTGCAATTCAGCCGGCGGCAATGTAACAATTCAAGCCGCCGGCTTTTTCTCTGCCTCTCTCTCCTTCTCCCCCCCCCCTCCCCGCCTCTCTCTCCTCCCCCCCCCCTCCCCCACCTCTCTCTCCTCCTTCCCCCCGCCTCTCTCTCTCTTCTATGGGCAGCCGGCGTGTCCCCCCTCCGGAGTCGTTCGTCGCGGCAGGGTTATCCTGCCGTTCTTGCAGAGCGGGTGGTGGCAGAAGCGATGTCTGCAGCCTCCCCGCTCTGCTGCCCTGGCGCCACGAACGACTCTCGGGGACACGCATGTCCCCGCCGGCTGCCCATAGGAGGAGAGAGAGAGAGGCAGAAAAAAAAAGCCGGCGGCTTGAATTGTTACATTGCCGCCGGCTGAATTGCAATAAATTAACAAAGTTGTTATACGTTTGGCTGCTGCGCTGCGGCGCAGAAGATACATTAACCTCAGAGGAATCAATCAATTTCTAACATTGGCCGCAGCGCAGCGGCCACTTCGCGCATTGGCCGGCCAGAACCCGAAGTGGCCGGCCAGAACTAGAAGTGGCCAAACTTCGGGTTCTGGCCGTAACATATACAAAATTCGGCACTTTTTTGAAAATTAAAAAGAAAAAGTATTTTTGCAATTGTTGGCTTCCTGTGTCTTCAGTATACCCCTGATTATTATCTAGATCTTGCTGTGGTGTCTGTGGTGCACCTACAGGGATTCATTTAGTCTTTTGATGAATCCCTGTAGGTGCACCACTGGCATCCGACAGTCTCAATCAACTGGCAGGGCATGGGGGGGGGGGGGGGTGGAGCATGGATCTCTACCTATGCAACCTGTTATGAAGTGGTAACAACTTACAACTCCTCCTACTCTTTACTTCCTGCAGCTGCTGACTGCTGTGCTGCATCCTGGTACGGCTCCTGACGTGTCACCTGACCCGGATCGGGTCACATTCATGCATCAGAGCCCAACAGAGAGGACACAGCAGAGCAGCTGCGGGAAGTGAAGAGGACTGCGCACCCCTGCTGCACACTTGCCCCGCGCATGCACCTACATTCCCCTTGTCATTACACAGGCTGTTGTGTATATATTATTTTTGCCTTAATTACTGTCTTGGATTTGGATAATTTGTATTATCTGTACAAATTATAATCTGTATTGGATGATTTGCAAAGCAACCATGCCTTGCCTAAGGGCTACAAGACACCTCCATGAATGTTTCAGATTGTCTGCTGTGTGATTGCTTGGGAAATGTGTACAGCAGTACACAGCAGTTGAAGGTGTACATAAGGTCACCCTATTAAAGTTAATTTGAGTAATAATGTTTAAAAAACATGGGCATTTTGTTTTATGATATTTAAGATAATCCACTAGCAAACTAATTAATGTAGAAAGCAATACTATATACAAAATGCCTGTTGATGTAGTGATAACCAGGTGAGATAGTTGTGAAGATATCTTAGACAAATCTGTGATGAATTTCATGCTAAAAGGTGTAAGGTACATTTATGAAATGACATACCAGTAATTAGGAATAAATCCCTCTGAAAAAGTGCAGGTATATTCAGCACAAGTGTAAACATATAACTAAATGGCTTCTAATGCTATGCAAATGTCACATATATTTGTTTCCATACTCTTAAAACAATTATTTTAATTTATTCTTCACTATGTTGCTTCTGGATAGGCATAATTATTATGATAAACTGCGGAAAGTAAGGGCGGTTTTACAGCATTAATTAGCAACAGGGAAAAAGAAGACTATTATTTTTCATTGTGATGTTAATAGTTAATGACTAGATAAGATTCATATTACACTAATTAATCAAACATTAAATGTAACTTTATCTACTATCTGTTGGGTCGTCTGGAATAGTTAAGTGATCCGCTGCTGCCCCGAAATATGAAGTACAGTAGGGAAAAGGAGAATACACATGTTGCCCATAACAGCCATTCTTAGGCCCTTGTCATTTCAGCACAAATACATCTACGGATAGACTTGAGATGATTTTCTTCCCCCTGATCTTTCTTTTTATTGGCATGTCACACATTAATTGCATGTTTTGTTCATGGCCTATAGAATTTTTCTTACATGGTGTTTTAGCTATTTTCTGGATTTTGACTCCTGCATTGGCATACCTGCTTCCTCATCCATGCTGCACTGTATTTGGGTGCTGCCATAGACACTGGGCAGTAATGTTAATTACAGCTATAGTGTAACTACAGCACTGTATTCACTGTGTAAATTGGGTGCCCGCAAGAGCAAGCCCTAGCTGATAATTGTCTAGGCCATTATGTCACCCAACCTTCTGCCCCAGAGTATTGTGGGAGACGAGGTGTTAATGCTCACATCATAACAAACAAACATTCCACAGTGATGGATCTTGAGGTGCTTACATCACAATCACAACCACTTAAAAATCATATTAATTGCTATAGTGATGTTCTGTATGAATATTTGGATCTCTTTTGTTCCATTCAGGGAGTACTCGAGTTAGGCTAGGATTGATTGTAGAAATGTGTGTATAATTGAAATGCATATTTTTCATGGAGGGGCTGACAATAAGACGTACCTAGGTTTAGAGGACAAAAACCAGGGGATAAATATATACTAAACCTGGTGCATTTATGGTGAAGTGGCATCTTGTGGATTATGCTCCCTTGTACCTCTTGTGTCTCCATGTGTCCTCCTCTGTCCCCTTGTGTCCTCCTGAGTCCACCTCTGTCATGCTTGTGTCCTCCTCTGTCCTCCTTAGTTCCTCCTCTATGCCCCTTTGTGTCCTCCTGTGTCCTTCATTTGTCCCCCATGTCCTCCTCTGCATGGGCACGGTAGAGGAACTCCCTGACATTGCAGAGGGTTGGAGGTAGTGTTGGGCGAACATCTGGATGTTCGGGTTCGGTGTGGTTCGGCCGAACATGCCCCTTTGGGGCCCCTATAGGGTCCCAGCATAAAAGGAGAGCATGCCCCGAGCGCGGGGGGGGGGGGGGGGGTCGGAAATGCCCCCACCCCTCCCCGCTAAGCTCTCCCTTCTGCCGGTACCCTATAATTAAATTTAATTGCCCAAAAGTACCTGAGGAGGAGGAGGGCAGGAAGAGGGAAGCCGGAGTTCTTGGGCACTAGTACCATCTTGTGCTTCCGCCCTCTCTTGAAGCACTTCCTGTTTACATTTGAAGTCGCGTCAAGAGGGCGCAGAAGTACCGCAATGACGCGAACGAGGGTACGCGTCATCTACATGATGACACGTACCCTCGTACGCGTCATCGCGGTACTTCTGCGCACTCTTGACGCGACTTCAAATGTAAACAGGAAGTGCGTCAAGAGAGGGCGGAAGTACCAGATGGTACTAGCGCCCAAGAACTCCGGCTTCCCTCTTCCTGCCCTCCTCCTCCTCAGGTACTTTTGGGCACTTAAATTTAATTATAGGGTACCGGCAGAAGGGAGAGCTTAGCGGGGAGGGGTGGGGGGCATTTCCGACCCCCCCCCACGCTCGGTGCATGCTCTCCCTTTATGCTGGGACCCTATAGGGGGCTATGTTCGGCCGGACACGGCTGTGTTCGGCCAAACAAAGAAGGCCTGTTCGGGTTCGGGCAGCGTGCCCGAGCACCCTCCCGAACACCATGTGGTGTTGGGGGGGTGCCGAACCGAAACCGAACAGGCCAAAATCCGGGCGAACCCGAACAGTGGCGAACACTGTTCGCCCATCACTAGTTGGAGGTTCATATTGGCAGACGTTCACAAGTCAGGAACTCCCTGCATTTGGACTATAAGATGCAGTGACTGTTTTTTCTAACTTTTTGGGGGGGAAAAAAGTGAGTCTTATAGTCCAAAAAATAAAGTATATTCCTGTTGGAATCAATGGAAAATGTTGTGATTGTATACTTAATACACATGAAGAAAGAAATCTGCTAACACTACCATAGCTCTATTTGCTGACACAGGTCACAATGTAATGTACAGTCAGCACAGCTCTGAACCAATATACAAGTATACAATATCATCTAATCTCTATAAACAATCTCTATAAACAAAGAGTAGCACTGCAAGTTCATGAATGACAAAATCTTCATAACTTATGTATTAATATTTCTCCCCACATGATAGATACTTTAAAGTGTACATGTAACGGAAAAAAGTGCCCCAAATGCAGGGCTGGTTTTTTTTTTTAAGGCATAAACAAACCCGGCAAATGCCTGGGATAACAGCTGCATGAGGGGGCACCACAGAGCTATTCTTAGCACACTGTGCTTTATGGAATCCTTATGCATACTTCTGATGGTTTTGCAAAAACAGGGATGAATGGTCATTTTAACATCTAAATGGGCACTACTGTTAAACTGCTGGAAGATGAAGGTGTGTAGTGTGGTCTAACGTAGCCTTGTACGTTGGTGCCGGTCGTGGGGAGTACATGACCTGGAGTTTTTTCCACCTTGGCTCTGTCTTGATCCATTGTCTGTGCAAATAAATGCCGTGTGGAATCCACCGCTGCTACCCTGGAGTTTGGGGCTCCACTGAGGTCGGAAGACACTGCTCTGATCGGAACACCTTTGGCCTCACTGGATTCCATCTATCCATTGGCTGCTGTTGCTCCACCACAGCAGGGACACCTTTGGTTCAGCCCCTCCATGATGCCAGACACTAATCCAGAAGTAAGAGCCACCACAGTCGGACACTTCTGTGACAGCCAGATTATGTTGACCAGCCCTGAAGAATGCTGCCCAGGAGTTGGGACCCACCACAGATATGAACACTGTCTACTGCACCTTTTGAACTGAAAAACCTTGGCCAGCACTGCTAGATGCCAGCAATCGGGATCCTCAGCAGTGTCAGCCATCACCACCAGTTTCTTTCACAAAGAACTGGGCCATCACTGCTGAACCTTCGCCTTGCTCTGCCCCTCTTTTGATGTCTCTGTAGGGATAACAGATGATTGCCAAGTGAGACTGGTGGTGCCACAGTGTGGCAGCCTCAGCTCTTGGCTTTTGGACACCCCCCCCCCCCCCTTATTCTCACCAATCAACCCACCCCCTCCTTCCAGAACCTATATGAGCCAAAATCAATTCCAGGTGCAACTCCTTGGTACTTGGTGAAATAAATTATTCTGATTCTGATTATCATAAAAGAATGGTAATGGATATTAATGTGCAAAGTTTTGTATCAGAATGCCAAAAATGATATCATCCTGATTCAAAACTTCTTTCTATTACTTATGGCTAACATGGTACAAAAGTTCTAGGAATATTAATATGCCAATTAAGCTTTTTGTAGGTTTAGTCGATATTGACTTTGCAACTCTTCAGGTTATCCCAACCTGTAAGTACCCAGGCTGTACAAAAGCAGTAAAAATGTTTTTATAAAGTGGTTGCATACCCCTTATAACAATTATAGGAAGGGTTAATTCTATGTGTTCTGTGAGTTTGGGCTGATGAGGTTATCTGGCCTGATAATAATGTGTGTCTCCTTTATAGATTTGTTTTTAGAATGAATATATTTTTTGTATCTAATATATAAATGTGCCATCAGTGCTTGCTAAACTAATTAATGTAGGCTACAGTCTTCCTATTCAGAGGATCGGGGAAGGGGGGATGAAAAATGTGCCTTGCCTGTGGCACCAAAATGGCCATGCCCAAATGAGTACATACCTAAGTAGAGAGAATCTTCTGGATAATCCATAGGCTTGCCCCATCCCCCTCCTCCTTGCCTTACCAGTGCTGGGACACCCTCCCCCCAACCTGTCAACAAGGGTTCATGCCTGTGCAGTAACATGGAGCCACATGGCCTTGGCTTTTTTCACTGAACCTGAGCAGCTGCCCATGATACTGCGCGAGCTGCCCTGCACCTGTGCAGTGTAGCCGCACTCATGCTCGTATGCTCTTACAAGAGCATAACCACAAGCTTTGAGGGGTTCCACCACTGGAACTGTGAGGTGGAGGGAGACAGGAGAGAACTCTGGAGGATCCCAAAGCTTCCCCCTACCCAGATAAATATGTCACTTGATCTTATTGGAATGTCACAGGTTTGCTTTAATATGCCTGTATATTTTGTGTTATTATGAACAATTTATGCAAATCAAACAAAATGGCTGATATGTTAAAGTTGTGTTTATTAGGCATGGACAATGAAAAACTGCATGTAGTTGAATATTTTGTTACATATACTGTATGTGTTCAGTAAGTTGTGGTGTTGCCTAGCAATACTAATCTCAAAATGAGTGAAGGGGTGTGGCATCCATAATTAGTCTACTTAAAATTGCACATTAATTGCTAAGAATGTAGATCTACATTCCTGTGGCTTAGATTTAAGGCCCGTTTCCACTACGCTATTTTCCCAATCATTTTTCCAAAGGCAAGCAATGTTTTTGATTGACAAGCGATCGTTTCCACGATCTCATGAATGAGTATAGGTGCATGGTCACATGAACCACGTGTACCGCCACGTGGCAATAACAACCTTCATGGCAGATCAGATCTTTAAGATCTGCGATGAATCTGTGCAAAATAACGAGATGTCTTGACTTCCTGTTTGTGTCCGTCATGTAATGTCATGTGATGTCACACTCCATCAGGTAGGTGGATTGGGGATCGCTCGTCGACAAGGGACGTCGTTAGATCCATCTTTCTGTATCACTGCAGTGAGTATTTAGCTTAGGCTCAGATCATGCAGGCATACTGTCTTCAAAGCACTAAATAGTTAAGCAAAGTGTACAAAAAGATAAAATCTGAATAGAGAATCTCCATATTAAAATTAAAATATATGTAATGCTTTTGTTTCATAGCTAACACAACTTCAGACTATTTACCTGTTACTTGCCATTGAGTGAAAATGAAGGTACACTAATTGATGTTCCTTTTTATCTTATACTGATTGTAATTGATGTGCATTTGATCTTCTCCTCAATGTAACTGCACATAGAGATTGAACAAAAGTTTGTGGACTGAATGTATGAAATCCTAAGCAGGCAAGTGCCTAATTATAGTACCATTTTACCTCATTGATCAATTGCAATAAAGACTAGGCAATGTAATTAAATAGGTGGTAAGTGCATTTTTAAACCTACCACATAACTCTTAAGCTGACCACATAATTAGTTATATTTTCACACTGGTGGCTGAATGCTTAAAGAGCTGAGAATTTACAGTGCCAGCTTTTATGAGTCTTCTATCGCAAGTAGAAAACACTTGAACTGTTTTCCAGCTAACAGAACAATGTCTAACATTTGTTGCACAAGCTCTACCACATTTTTAACACTTTTATGTATTTATTTATTATTATTTATATAGCACTGACATCTTCCACAGCACTGTACAGAGTATATTGTCTTGTCACTTAACTGTCCCTCATAGGGGCTCACAATCTTAACCCTACCATAGTAATATGTCTTAATTGTGTAGTGTATGTATCATAGTCTACGGCTAATTAACTTATTTGTATGTTTTTGGGATGTGGGAGGAAACCGGAGTGCCCAGAGGAAACCCATGCAGACACAGGGAGAACATAGAAACTCCTTTCAGAAAGTGCCCTGGCTGGGGTTCGAACCAGGGACCCAGAGTTGCAAGGCGAGAGCACTAACCACTATGCCACTGTGCAGCCCACTTCCAAGATGTTGAATTATATTAGAAATATCCCCTCCCACCATCACCACATTACCTGTATTTTCATTTCAAAACAGTAAATTTTTTTCAGAAGGGTGTGAACATTTTATAATAACACCAATCAGTGATTCCAGAACAAAATAAATGATTAAAGAGGAACTCCAGTGAAAATAATGTAATAAAAAGTGCTTAATCTTTACAATAATTATGTATACATTATTTAGTCCATGTTTGCTCATTGTAAAATCTTTCCTCTCCCTGATTTACATTATGACATTTATCACATGGTGACATTTTTACTGCTGGCAAGTGATGTCACAGGAAGGAGATGCTGCTTGATTTTTTGGCAGTTGTAAACAGTTGTTATTTCCCACAATGCAACATGGCTCCCACAGTGTGATGTCAGTACTTCAGTGCTGTGAGCGCTGATTTTGTGGGGTTTCACCACAATATCAGCCATACAGAGCCTCCTAATGATCTGTTTGAAAAGGAATATATTGGGAATGGGGGTATCAACTACTGATTGGGATGAAGTTCAATTCTTGGTTACAGTTTCTCTTTAACATTGCAACATGAACATCACAAACATTATTTTAAAATAAAATGCACATGAATTGCTACCCATACTCAATTGTCATTAAATACATGAGATGGCAGCCATTAAGGCATATAACCGTATGAAAGAAGATATTAGACAGCCCAGATTATGTAGGAGGCAGTGCTGCAAAAGCAAAACCTACCTTATTTTTTGGAAAATACAAAGCTTCAGAATATAAGATACACCTAGCTGCATAATGGACTAGTAATATAGTGCTAACTAAGCAGTAAGCCACTGCAGGGAACATTCACACCCAGCAGTCCTAGATCAACACCATAAAATCCAGCTATGGCCATCCTGTACATAGCAACATTGCAATCTAATGTGAAATGTGGCCACCATACATATTCCAATCAACATTTTATCAACCTAAATTTAACAACCCGGTAAGAGTGACACAACCCTGAACCTTAAAGGGACCATTCCCTGTTCACTCTTGGAAAACCACAATGGTCCTAGCCCCTCTGGGATTTCCATTGGGCACCTGACTTTCCCCTGGGCACCTAACCTTAACCTTCCAAGGAATCTAAACAGACTTACCTCCATGGGTGCCTAACCTTAACTCACGGTGTTATGTTAAAAAGGGCACTTTTTGTGCCCTTTTCAACTGCTCTGACAAACGGTGTCATTTAAGTAGATGAACTGGTTATGCTTAGAAGAGGAGGAAGAGAAATTCCACTTCTATTAACAAATTGCCATAATAATATTATATATCAATGTTGCACTAGTTGTTTTGTAATTTGATGTTGTTAAAAATCACGTTTCCATTACAAATTTCTTAAATCACCTTTCCATTACAAATGACAGCTAGACAATATGGTCATTAGTGGTGAGCAAACATAACCATTTTCATTTTGCCATACTTTTTGCTAGTCACAAATACATATATGCACAAGAACACATGTTCACCAAGTGTATTGTGAAAGAACCCATTTTCACACCGATCAGTATATGCGTGAAAATATATGGGCATGCTTGCAAAAACACACTTTCCCCAAATGCATTAAAAAGTCTATGGGCATGATAAAACATGTGTTTATTGTAAGAATTTAACTATTATGTGATTGAATTCATAGGCCTCAGTTACTTGAACTGAGTTTAGTTAAAAGATTTGATTTGCAGAGTCCCCCTTTAAGCAGAACTTCTAGAAACACTGGAACATGGTTTTGTGTCTTACACAGAATAGCCAAGGCTGGATCAGAGATATCCAGGGCATAGGCCAGCCTCACTGGTGACTAACAACATAAATATGAGCCATTGTTATGAAAACATTCTCACTAGAACATTAAACAAGATGGCCTCTTCCAGTTCTTAGAACTTTAGATAACTAGGTGATAGGTCGGGCATGCGCAGTAAAGACCATGCCTGTCAGTAGATCACGAGGTTGTATCAGCCAGTAGCAGACGATGTGTGATGTCACATTTAACTCTTTAGTGATCAGTACTAAAGCAGGTGACGGGCTCCAGAGAGGGACTTCTTCTTCTGACTTCGGTTTCTTGTGACTGCTGGCCTCCACCCTTTTTCTTTTATTTATAATATGTCTTGCCATCTTATCTAGTTGTATTGTATGTTGTATATAGGTCTCCGGGCCACATAGTCTAGCTGTAACTTAGTATAGATGGAACATAAGCTAAACCCTGGTTGCCATTCACCAGGAATGGAACCAAGAGCTGTAATGCAAAGGACTTACTACAGAACAAACTGCTTCGCTAAGATGTAACCACATGTACTGTATATCTGTTTACTGAATAAACTCCTAAACTTTGAGGATGCCTAAGAAGTTCTATCTCCTGTGATGTTGCTGTGATGAGAGTCGAGTGAGTTGCAGCTCTAAGGAGTTGCTGGTGCCGGAGCAAAAGGCGTAGTGTTCTTGCCAATAGCAACCAACGTATAGTTTCTTACATTTATATGCATGAGTCTATGTGCTAAAATGTATGCACAGGCATGCAAAAACACAATCCCACCAAATGCATTGAAGGCTGTAGGCATGAGGAAATACATATCAGCACAAATGAGTATATGCATGAAAATGTATGGGTGGCCATGAGAAAACACATTTTTACCAAATGCATTCAAGTCAGTGGGCATGAGAAAACAGATTTTAAAGAAAATGTTAATTTTTCAAAAATGCGTAACTTGAGTAAATCCATTATATTTTCATGAAAATATGGATTTGGTAAAAAATGCAAATCTTGATACAAGAATAACTTTGGCAAACAAAATTGAGCTAATCCCTTCAGCTCAGATTCCACAGTTTTTGCAACTATGGCAACAAATAGGGATGGTCTGAAATGCTCATTTTTGAATCGGTAGAAGCTCCAATTTCCGATTTTTTTCCATTTCCTGTTCTCGAGGAGTATTTATTAGTCATTTTTTTTCATCAGAGAATACAAAAAAATGGAAAATAAAGTATTGGAAAACCGGAAATCCAAAAAACTGAGAATCTGTCTTGTGATTGGTCTAAAATTTAAATTTTGCAGAAAAATTCTGCATACTCTCATTGGTCCAATGTTTCCGAATTCTGTGACTGGGCTAAAATGACAGAGTTGAGGTAAATTTGGATTTCCGCAGAATTCTGATTTCCATTTTCCGATTTTTGATTTCCGATCAGAAATGTGGCTTTCCGATTGGAAATGCAGAAATTTCAATTCCCCGGAATCTAAATGAGCATCCCTAGCAACAGTAGTCTTTTCAGAGCATAAACAGTCCATATACCGGTATTCCCACTTTACTTCAAAGCAGGAACCTTTGTTACTTATTTTTAACATCTTCATGTAACAGCCGGCGGGGATCCCGGGTTCATAGGGCCTTATCCGGTGGCCAAAAAAGATAAATAATGTCTCTTATGTGATCGATCTCCCAGCCAGCATGAGAAGTGAGAGATCATTCCATGTCTCTTTTTTGAAGCCAGCAGTGTATGTGGATTCCTCCCCCCCGTGGTAGTAGAGGGCCAGACTGAGTACGAGGTTGGGAAAATTTTGGATTCCCGGCTGGTACAGGACTCTGTGCAATATCTGGTCCATTGGAAGGGGTATGGTATGGAGGACAGATCTTGGGTACCAGAGGATCGCATGCATGCAGAGAAATTAAGGAAGAAGTTTCATCAGTTACATCCTGAGAAACCATGTAGGAGGTGTCCGGAGTCCACTCCTCAAGGGGGGGGGGGGGTACTGTAACAGCCGGCGGGGATACCGTCGCGGCGGAGAGTGGCAGGGACGCCGTCTCCACGTGTCAGCCGGCGGTGGTCCCCCGACACAGACGTCCTTCGGCCGCAAACAGGGCACGCATTACGCGTGTGCGCGCCCGGCGGCAGGACCTTTATGCAGCTAGACGGGGAGTCAGCTGACTTGCCGGTCAGCTGACTCCAGCTAGCTGTTGAATTGGCTGGGCGGCTGGGTGGCGATGCAGATGCGCTCCCAGCATATAAGGAGCTTGTGTCCAGTTGCTCCTCGTCTGCTGTCGTGAATACATTCGTGTTAGCGCTTAGACCTTAGTCCAGTTTCCCAGGTGTTGATATCAAGGACGTCACACCTTAGATTAGGATTGTATTTGTATATTTACCTGTGTTTTGACTCTGGCTATCCCTGACTACTCTTTGCTCTGATCGCTCTTGTACTTTCGCCTATCTGCCTACCTGTTGCTGAACCTCTGCCTGATTACCGTTTACTCTCTTGTCTCACGATTCTGTATCGATACGTACCTTCCTGTTGCTGAACCTCTGCCTGTTTACCGGTTTCTCTCTTGTCTCACGATTTGGTACCGATACTTACCTCTCTGTTGCCGTACCTTGCCTGTCTGACCATCCTACTCGCCAGTGGGCCCTCGCCACTGGTGAGGTGTTACTGCACTAGCTCCGCTGGTTCAGCAGCTCTATTAGGCTCTAGTTTAGCCTTTATTACCTGCAGTATAGTCTGAATCACCCGCTCCTCGGGAGATTCAGCCTCTTCAGTTTTGTCTCTCCAGCTTGCTGGAGGTTATACGTTAGTACACACTCAGTGTACTGTTTATACCTCACTAGCCCCTCTGGTGAGGTCTCATTACCATTAAAGTTACGGTTGCACCCAATCACTTACACTTTATTAGGTGTCCAGAGGTTAGCCACACTTGTATTATTGGTGATTCTGAAGATCACTAATAATCAGGTGTACTTCTGTATTATTGGTGATACTGCAGATCATCAATAATCAGATACTCTCTGTGTGCTGACACCAACCGTTACACTTCAGTAATCCATTAACTTACTACATATTTTCCTATCTTAACATTTCTGTAAATGTGGAATGGCTGTGTATTACAAGTACATTAAATCAAAGTAAGCAACCTGAAGATATGTTTTTCCACTATCTAGTTCACCTTTTCATCCTCCTGTTTTTCGCTTTCTAGATGTCTTTTGTGGTGTCCTTATACTTGTGCAAAACATTGCTATAAGTTGGACGTTTTGTTGGAGTTGTTGCTGTCTTTTTTGTTCTATATAACAAATTGCTCTTACAATGTTACGCAACGGGTGACTGACAGCTAAGGGAGTGTCGCCACGACCCCCCACAGCAGCAGAGCAGGAGGGTGAAGCAGAGCTAGAAGGAGGGGCAGTGGGGGCAGCGGCGGGGAGGGGCCTCAACCCCCCTCCCTCACCTGGGACCCCTCCTTCTGCCTCTCTCCCCCTCCATGGATTACCGGCAAGTGCAGGTTCGGCGGGAGGCGTGCGGAGAATTACTCACCTGACTGCCGCGTTCCAAGCACTGGCAGTGTCATGTCGTTACAGGTCTCAGTCTTCAATGCTGCCCACTGTACTTCCTGATTAGCGGAAGCACAGTGGGCGGCATTGAAGGCGGAGATCTGTGATGACATGACGCTGCCAGCGTTTGGAACGTGGAAGTGAGGTGAGTAATTATCTGCACGCCTCCCGCCAAACCTGCACTTGTCGGTAATCTATGGAGGGGGAGAGAGGCAGAAGGAGGGGTCCCAGGTGAGGGAGGGGGGTTCTGGCCCCCCTCCCCGCCGCTGCCCCCACTGCCCCTCCTTCTAGCGCTGCCTCCCACTCCTGGGACATCTATACTGGGGGCAACTAAACTAGCTATACTGGGGCATTTAAACTAAGTTTACTGGCAGCAACTATACTAACTTCACTGGGGGTAACTATACTAGCTTCACTGGGGGAGCTATACTGGGGGCAACTGTACAAGCTACACTGGGGGCAACTGTACAAGCTACACTGGGGCAACTGTACTAGCTATACTGGGGCAACTGTACTAGCTATACTGGAGGCAACTGTCCTAGCTATATGGGGGGCAACTGTTATAGCTATACTGGGGGCAACTGTAATAGCTATACTGGGGGCAACTATACTGACTTCACGGGGGGCAACTATACTGGGGCAACTATACTGACTTCATTGGGGGCAACTATACTAGCTATACTGGGTGCAACTAAACTACATACACTGGGGGCAACTATACTAGCTTTACTGAGGGCAACTATACTACCTATACTGGGGGCAACTATACTAGTTATACTACTGGGGCAACTATGCTACCTTTACTGGGGCAACTATATTACCTGTACTAGTGGCACCTATATCTGACATTACCTGACGTGGCACGCTTAGTATGCCGTATTCGCTTCTTTTTTTTTTTGGGGGGGGGGGTGTCTGATAATACCCAGTACCGGGTGTCAAATGCCCTAGGTACGCCAGATTTCTAATTAAGATCATTCTTTCTCCCATACTTCTTTTGTATTAAAAACACTGAAAAAGATCACAGATTAAAAGGTGTACAACAATATATTTGGCACGTTTCAACCTCACTTTTATTACAGACAGCAACAAGAATAAACTGCATCTTCATTTAGTGATGCGTACACAATTGGGACTATGATCTGCTGTTTCTTTAATATGTCATTACTATGTGACAGTTTAATTTTCAGTCAGTATGATTACTGCTACACAAAAAATCAAAACACTAATTCTAGTGTTGCATCATTGGTAAAACCACTGGGCAAAACATTTCCATCTTTCTGATACTTTCTTCAGCTTCATAAATTAACGCTTCATTATTATTGCCATATGTATGTCCTACTGAGACAGATACAGTATGCAGAAAATCTGCCAGCAGTACTCACTGCTGTTCAGATATTTTGTTCTGCACACTAATTGACAGCTCTGGCTTCTGAGCTTTGTGATTAAACTATTTTTTTGTTTATTTATGTTTATTGTTTCTTCAAATCCAAACAATGATCTGACATGAAGTGCTATAGGCAAATGTATTTATCCAAGTAAAAATTAATTATAGTAATTCCCTGATAACTAAGACACAAGTGATCCATAGCGCTTATATAGTGTAACATACAAAATGTAACACTTTTTCCACAAGCATCTTTATTTCAAAACTGGTTAAAATAAAAATAAAATGTAAAAATATAATTACATTTACATAAACTATTTCTATTTTTTGTGTATTTTTTAAAATTATATATTTACATATTGGGTATGTGTGAACTACAGAGAATTTTCTTTTTGTATAAGGGACAGCACTCTTTTATACAATTAGTAGAAATGAATAGAGATTAGTGGAAATATCTAGTTTTGCTTCCAATACTGTATTTGACTCAATACAGTCTGCTGACTCAATACCATGTTTTGTGGATTTAGATTGAAGGCTATATTGCAACATTTCTGTTTTAATTGTGAGGTTCACATACACACTGTAAACACCAACTTTGCTTTGCATAGTAATTGTGTATATTTGTGAAGGAAATCTCATTGATCCAATCCAGGAACCAATAAGAAGCCCTAGCAGCAAATTCAGGAATGTTTTTGCCAAGGTTTCCATTAAAGTATTGTGGAATTCTCTTGCAGGTGCGGTTGTGCAACTGTGGTGCACAGAGGTATCAGGGGTGTCAGCTGGTTCTGCGGTTGTATGGTGGGAACTCTTTAATCAAGAGAAGAAGGAAGAAGACAAAATAATACACAAGAAAAGTATATAGAAAAGTCATGTACTCTGCAGAGTGGTACAGCCATACACACCCATACACACACAGACAGACTGAATTCCCTGCATGGGGGAAAATGGTGACAGGGGGTTAAAAGTGCCTTGGAGTGGACCCCACATTTTTTTTAAGTATATTAGCAATAGTTTTAATTTTTCAAAAATTATAATGTCTTAAATACTTTTTAACAAAAATGTTCACACTAAGAACTCAGAACATTGGTGCCAGATATGAGTAAAATCCTCACTGGCATGCTTGCAAAACGTTTATTGAGCCGACTGTTTGAGAAAATTAATTTTACCGTTACAGTAGGATAAAAGTTTTTTTTCATGTCGTCAAATGACAATTTATCCTCACCAATCAGTGATACAGCATATATTTCTACTTAAAGCAATTAATTTACTGCCCAGGTTTTTCGTTGGTCAGTACACTAACTAGTGTACTGACTAACAGGAGAGCCTGGGCCAAACACTTTAGAGCTTTTGCTGCAGGGCACTGGACAATAGTAACACTGCTGTTTAAGGATGTCTGTCAAATATATACTAATAAACAAAAATAATGTAACCAGTGCCATCCTCCCAAGCCTCTTTAACCCCTAGCCAGAATTCGGAGTCCAGACCATAAAGGTCTCCGTGCCCTGAGCTATACCAGTTGCATAGTTCATGGCATGGGGATTTTGGAATAGATGGGTGGCAAAGCCTGCCGTTCCCCTTCATAGCTCTTGTCCACGTCAAGGACATTGGGTACATTCTCCCCTTGGTGCCCAGAAGAGGTCGGGTAAATACTTTCATGCCTGTATTTAACTTTAATTTAACTTCTTTGCCCCATATCATGGCTTTGTGGTAGAGGAGGGTTAAGGTTTGGGGGGGTAGGGTGAGGCACCATGGGGGGTTAGGGTTAGGCACCACTGGGAGGGCTTAGGGTTAGCCCCCAGCAGGAGGGTCTTAGGTTTAGGCACCACCGGGGGGGGGGGGGGTCTTACGGTTAGGCACCCTCGTGGGGGTCTTAGGGTTAGGCATTGATAGAGGGAGGGTTCTGTGTGAGTGTAGTGTTAGGTTTAGCCATAGTAAAATATTGAAAATATTGATAAAAATTACAGATATTTTACTATCGGAATCCAGCAGTAGAATATCGCTTATTTAGCAATATTTTACTAGTGGCAATCAACTGTCACCTAACTTTGCATTACTTTAAAGGATTCCTCAGGGGAGAAATAGTAAAATAAGTGGTACTTACCGGGGGCTTCCTCCAGCTCCAAGCTCCCAGGATGTCCCTCGCCGCAGCTCTGCCTCACAGCCATTCGCTGCAGGTCCGTCCCGGTCCCTGGCGATGACATCAGAGTGACCTCCAGGTTGCTCTGTACTGCGCCTGCGCGAGCGGCGCTGTCAATTACCGTCACGTGGGCCGGAGCAGACTGAGTAGGAGCTGCAGGACTGCGCCTGCGCAGTCCGCTCCGGCCCACGTGCGACAAACGGCTGCGGGCAGAGCTGCAGCGAGGGACGTCCTGGGAGCTTGCAGCTGGAGGAAGCCCCCGGTAAGTACCACTTATTTTACTATTTCTCCCCTGATGACTCTTTAAGTCATATCAGACAGTGTGTGGTAAAAGAAAAACAAATCCTGCACATTTTTTTCTCACTCATTGATTGTTGACTAGTATATATAGTTACAGCAACATACCTTACTTTTTGACCATGTGTTGAAATTATAGGTAAAAATGTTTTTAAAAAAATGTAATAGACAAATTCGTAATGACACACATTTCTAATCTCTGCAGAAGTGGCTGAAATTATCTTTTTTTTTTTTTTTTTTTGGGCAGGTAACCACGGCCATACTAAAGATCTTTATTTGAAAAATTTAGAAACTATATGGGATTTTTGGCAATTACGCATGAAAAAAGCCTATGCATAAAATACGTAATTTTTGAGGAACATTTTGCCTTTGATCTAACTCCACCATGCCACTGCCTGGGTTTTGGTACACTTTATACATCTTTCTTAAAAAAATTATGGCTGCAGAGATGCCATGAAGGTTTCAGAAGTTTGCCTGCCATTAAACTCAATTCAGCTTGTGGCGAATGATCATTCACAGATGTTCTCAGTAATGTTCGTGAACGCATTTATGAACATGACATTTTTCATGTTTGACCATTCCTAGTCATGGGTGATTACTAACACCAACTCTGTCACCGAAGTTGCCAAGGCTAATAACTTGCTCCCTTCAAGGGCATTCTGCTGGTCATACTGCTCTCATAGAACTCATCCTTGGCCTTAAAAGATGTGCATAATGTGAGAACATATGCACCTGTATACTACTGCAGTGATGACAATACAGCATGCACTCCTTTATTAAAGCGGAATATAACCCTTTGGAAGGGTTACACACAGAGCTTTAAAGTTGTGGAGAGAAATGCAGATGCATCCGAAGTTTAGATAGATACATTTAAGTAAACACAATGTAACAAGTGAGGAATGTGACTCACTCTCTCTCTGTGTCCGGGAGCTCCTGCACAGTCAGAGTGTGTGTCACATTCCACACTTGTTACATTGTGTTTACTTAAATGTATCTATCTAAACTTCGGATGCGTCTGCATTTCTCTCCACGGAACTTTAAAGCTCTGTGTGTAACCCTTCTAATGCTGGTCTAGTAAAAAAAAAATGCTGGTTCATATAATATGCTGTAAATAATATTTTAGAGCAAAGTTGAAATGTAGGGTTATATTCCGCCATGAGCACAGTTGACATGATAACCACAATTTTTAGAGGGAATAGAATTATGTACAGTACAATGTCAGTAAATACCATATTTTTTGGACCATAAGAAGACAAAAATCAAGTGAAAAAAACATACTAAACCTAGTGTGTGGACCTTCTCCCTACAAGCTATCTCTGTCTAACTGTAATGCCTGGCAAATCTTGTGTTTTCTTTCAGCCACTATACCCCAATCTATTGCCGTAGCTCTGAGCTCGGCCCATGTCTTCACCTATAGACAAGCCCTTGCGTGAACAGAACACGGAATATGTCTCCTGACTTCGGTTATCCCTTGGTCTGACCGTGCAAGGTATAGCAGCTGAGGCAGAGAAAAGCAAAGTACCACCAGAGCAAACAAGACTATGCAGCTGGGAGATATTAGGTAGTAGAGCAGAATGCTCTTGTGGAGGAAGTACACAGATCACACTAGGAAACCACAGCTCTGAGCTTCCGATAACCGCCACAATAAACTAGACACAATGGTTGCTCAGTGTGACCGCAGCACTAAGCATCTGATGTCCACCACACTGAGTAACAAAGACAGACAATAGACCGGCAGATGGAATGCTTAAAAGAGAGAAGGAAAAGAAGCTTCTTCAGGCATGGTAAATGCCAAAACCGGCAGTGACGTAGAGGCAGTTATGTGAAGTGGCCACGCTCCCTCATCCCCTCCTCGCCAGACCCCAGCAGTGGGAAAAACAACGGAGCCGCCACAGAGTTGATTGAACGCTGGGAGGCCACAAACACGCGGATTTTAAAGCAACGGCAATGTAAGTGAGATACAAAATTGTGTGTTTCTCATTAAAAGTTTTAATGCACTATTGGAACGCTTCCTTTCCTTCTCTCTTTTATGCACACATGTATCTGGTTCCACCCAGCGAGCAGTGGCTCCTTAGAGCACCTACGAAAGGCAAAACTTATTATGTGTACACAGGAATATAGTTAGACAGTTAGCGCAGGACATTGACTTCATTTTTACTTAGACAGAATGCTTGCCAGCTAAAAAGACACAATGGTTGCTCAGTGTGACCGCAGCACTGAGCATCTGATGTCCACCACACAGGGCCAGCAATCAACTGTGCAAAGCTGACCGCTATGACGAGCAATGTAAGTGAGATACAAAATTGTGTATTTCTCATTAAAAGTTTTAATGCACTATTGGAACGCTTCCTTTCCTTCTCTCTTTTATGCACACATGTATCTGGTTCCACCCAGCGAGCAGTGGCTCCTTAGAGCACCTACGAAAGGCAAAACTTATTATGTGTACACAGGAATATAGTTAGACAGTTAGCGCAGGACATTGACTTCATTTTTACTTAGACAGAATGCTTGCCAGCTAAAAAGACACAATGGTTGCTCAGTGTGACCGCAGCACTGAGCATCTGATGTCCACCACACAGGGCCAGCAATCAACTGTGCAAAGCTGACCGCTATGACGAGCAATGTAAGTGAGATACAAAATTGTGTATTTCTCATTAAAAGTTTTAATGCACTATTGGAACGCTTCCTTTCCTTCTCTCTTTTATGCACACATGTATCTGGTTCCACCCAGCGAGCAGTGGCTCCTTAGAGCACCTACGAAAGGCAAAACTTATTATGTGTACACAGGAATATAGTTAGACAGTTAGCGCAGGACATTGACTTCATTTTTACTTAGACAGAATGCTTGCCAGCTAAAAAGACACAATGGTTGCTCAGTGTGACCGCAGCACTGAGCATCTGATGTCCACCACACAGGGCCAGCAATCAACTGTGCAAAGCTGACCGCTATGACGAGCAATGTAAGTGAGATACAAAATTGTGTGTTTCTCATTAAAAGTTTTAATGCACTATTGGAACGCTTCCTTTCCTTCTCTCTTTTATGCACACATGTATCTGGTTTCACCCAGCGAGCAGTGGCTCCTTAGAGCACCTACGAAAGGCAAAACTTATTATGTGTACACAGGAATATAGTTAGACAGTTAGCGCAGGACATTGACTTCATTTTTACTTAGACAGAATGCTTGCCAGCTAAAAAGACACAATGGTTGCTCAGTGTGACCGCAGCACTGAGCATCTGATGTCCACCACACAGGGCCAGCAATCAACTGTGCAAAGCTGACCGCTATGACGAGCAATGTAAGTGAGATACAAAATTGTGTGTTTCTCATTAAAAGTTTTAATGCACTATTGGAACGCTTCCTTTCCTTCTCTCTTTTATGCACACATGTATCTGGTTTCACCCAGCGAGCAGTGGCTCCTTAGAGCACCTACGAAAGGCAAAACTTATTATGTGAACACAGGAATATAGTTAGACAGTTAGCGCAGGACATTGACTTCATTTTTACTTAGACAGAATGCTTGCCAGCTAAAAAGACACAATGGTTGCTCAGTGTGACCGCAGCACTGAGCATCTGATGTCCACCACACAGGGCCAGCAATCAACTGTGCAAAGCTGACCGCTATGACGAGCAATGTAAGTGAGATACAAAATTGTGTATTTCTCATTAAAAGTTTTAATGCACTATTGGAACGCTTCCTTTCCTTCTCTCTTTTATGCACACATGTATCTGGTTTCACCCAGCGAGCAGTGGCTCCTTAGAGCACGTACGAAAGGCAAAACTTATTATGTGTACACAGGAATATAGTTAGACAGTTAGCGCAGGACATTGACTTCATTTTTACTTAGACAGAATGCTTGCCAGCTAAAAAGACACAATGGTTGCTCAGTGTGACCGCAGCACTGAGCATCTGATGTCCACCACACAGGGCCAGCAATCAACTGTGCAAAGCTGACCGCTATGACGAGCAATGTAAGTGAGATACAAAATTGTGTGTTTCTCATTAAAAGTTTTAATGCACTATTGGAACGCTTCCTTTCCTTCTCTCTTTTATGCACACATGTATCTGGTTTCACCCAGCGAGCAGTGGCTCCTTAGAGCACCTACGAAAGGCAAAACTTATTATGTGTACACAGGAATATAGTTAGACAGTTAGCGCAGGACATTGACTTCATTTTTACTTAGACAGAATGCTTGCCAGCTAAAAAGACACAATGGTTGCTCAGTGTGACCGCAGCACTGAGCATCTGATGTCCACCACACTGAGTAACAAGGACAGACAACAGACGGAATGCTTGCCAATCTAATCGCTGCCCCAGCAATAGCAAACATCCACACTAGCACGGACAAAACAAACAAGTAGGAGCATAACTAATAGCAACCACAGCCTATAGTTATGATATTAGGAACAGGACAAGCAAGAATCCTACCAGTCACCAACGTGGTGAAGGCAGTCTCCAAACTGTCAGGATAGGAAAAGACTTCACTGTACCCCTGCGGGTGCAGTGAATGTCCAAGCAGGCAAAGCAAGGTAATGCAATACAATATTCAAACTTTATACAAGAAACCCAGGGCCAGCAATCAACTGTGCAAAGCTGACCGCTATGACGAGCAAGGTGTGAGAGGAGAAGCAGACTTTTCTATGGAATGAGAGCAGACATGCAAATTCCCACACAGCTGAATGGTAATCATGCAATCCTGTTTCAGGCTGATTGAAGGCTGCAAGCTGCCTGTGAATGGGAAGGACTTTCATTACAAATGCATGCCAAATTATGCAACCACATGCATGTAAGAAATCCACAGCTGTCTGGCTGCAGTTCAACTGCAGCAAGTCATAGGTGGATTCATGATGACAACATCCTGAGCTACTCTGAACTGCAGAGTGATTGCAGATGGCAATGAGACTCATTGCGAAAGCATATCTATGTAAAACAAAAGGAGGAAACCGAGAGCCCAATATAGTGTAGTAGTTTGGTAACAAATTAATAAATTAAACCAATAACAGATATACTCACAAGTGTGGGTTACCAGCTATGTAACCACTTGAAATGCAGGTGGAGAGAATTGTAACCTGACCCCACTCAGGTATAAGAAGTCGCTCTCTGTAGACAGGAAGAATTGGGGATAACACCCCTCCACCAGGGGTGGACTAGACTTGATACAAATTTATTATGAACAGAGGCGCCAGTGCAGAATAAAAATATCTAAAAACAGTTTAACCTCCCTGGCGTTTTGATTACGTGAAGAGCACGGCCGCAGGAGTTTTTTTTTTTACCTATTTTCTTTTTCATGCAGCTAGCCTAGCACTTGCTACATGATTCCCCCCTCCCTGCTCTCTCCGTTCCACCCTTCTGATCGCCGCCGGCGTTAATACCCATTCTGAACGGGATTTCCTGTAGGGCTTTCCCCGTCGCCATGGCGATGATCATCATGACGTCAGAGGGAGTCTCAATCCACCCCATAGCGCAGCCTGGCGGTGATTGGCCATGCTGCACAAGGGGTCTGTGTGGGGGGGGGGGGGAAGAGTCCTTTTCCGTGGAGGGTGGCGGCGGATCGGTGGCGAGTGGCGGTGATCGGGAAAACACGCAGCTAGCAAAGTGCTAGCTGCGTGTTTTTAAAAAAATTATGCAAATCGGCCCACTAGGGCCTGAGCAATCCACAGTGGCGTTACTGGACGAGCTGAGTTTGTCCGTAACGCCCAGGTGGTTAAAAGGGGGTAAGTTGGTGGACTTACCTCCCTCGAGGACAAACAGACAAGGATTCATTATTTTAATACAAAAATAACATTTAATTGTAGCTCCAATATACAATGCAGCGCGTTTCACTGGAAAAATCCTGCTTCATCAGGCAATCAATGGAGAAAAGGAACTAGTACCGGTCTGTATCACAGCCGAGCGCCTTTGCCATTCTGGAGCTACAATTAAATGTTATTTTTGTATTGAAATAATGAATCCTTGTCTGTTTGGGAGGTAAGTCCTTGTCGAGGGAGGTAAGTCCATCAACTTCCACTTTTAAACTGTTTTTAGATGTTTTTATTCTACATTGGTGCCTCTGTTCATAAATTTGTATCATTGCGAATGCAATCAAAACTAAGCAACCAAATGCAGGCAGAGAAATCAAAACTGCTCGCTTGCATCTCCACTGCAACTGACAGGACATGCTACAGGAGGGATCCTTATACAAACCTACTTTATCTAAGCTACACTGCCCAGCTTCCCAAGCCCCTGTGGCCCCACTAGCTACACTGCACTACAATACACTAATTACACTAATCCCTGATGCCCCACTAGTTACACTGCACAACACTACACTACACTAACTCCTGGTACCCCACCAGTTACACTGAACTACACTACACCAGCTCCTGATGCCCCGCCAGTTACACTGCAATACACTACACTAACCCCTGATAATCCCCCTCCCCCAAGCTACTAATTACCTTATAACTTCAGAGGAGGCTCTCACCTGATCTAGCAGCTGAGCTCCTCTCCTCCTCTGTCTCCAAATGCAGTTACAGATCCTGCAACTCTACATGCTTCGATCCTCTGAGGGCTCTGTCTGCAGGCATTGTTAAAATCCTGCTGCTGTACACTCTCCATTGCTGTGTCAGATTATGCTGCCTCACACTGCACTGGTCCTCTGTGGGTGCTGTCCTTCCTGGTTACAGATGCCCTTTTTGCATGACCCCAGCACATGTGCACCTCATGTCATCTGTGACCCCGTCGCAGGTGCGCTGTCAGGTCACACAGTAAGAGGGCACCAGTAACCAGGAAGGACCGGACCAGTGCAGTGTATAGCAGCATGATCAGACACAGCAATGGAAAGTGTAGAGCTGCAGGATTTTAACAGCGGCTACAGAGAGGAGCATAGTGAGCAAAAATCCTCCGCACTCCTTCCATAATGTAAAATCATGTATTAGTTTATTAAATCATCATAAAAAAATAGCAAAAGTATGGCAGCATACAAGCTACGTTTCCGACCCCACCGGGTCTTTAGTCGGAGCACGTGTGGCTTTTACAAGTCTGTCTTGAATACCAAGAGACTACTCCTCCTTCCCACTACACCTAAGCAAGTAATGTAATTCTCTTAAAGGGCAATCACTCAATGTGGGAAGAGAGCAGACTCAAGTGTATTGCACATCATTTCACATAAATACACATAGATAACAGAATATATAAAAATATTTAAAGACATTAAGCATAAAGCAATTATGGGGTTACTGTCTACCCTGACTGTCATGGCATATAGGGGAAAAGAAAGAAAAGGGAGCCAAGCTATAATATACAAATTTGCCTTATACACTGAAGCTCCATAGAAGAAACTTATACATATAAGTCGCCATGGAGATACCACTAAGTTTTAGGGGAAGAGAGGCGAAGTTATCTGCGAGACAAGTACCAGAAATATACCAGAAAAGTACCAGAGAGACATTTCCTAGGACATATGAATGAATCCTCATAAATAAATTCAAATTAATAAATTCGCATCCAACCTATAGTTAAGTCTCCTGGGTTCTCTAGTATCCATAATAAAGATCCACCGGTCCTCATGTTCAAGAAGTTATTTTTTCTAAATCTCCACCCCTACTGTCCAAACTGACCCTTTCTAGGACCTGAAAGGAGAAGTGGCTGAGATCACCACCATGACAAGAGTGAAAATGTTTAGCTATATTAGAAGGATTCAAACAGTTGACATTGGCAGCACCACAATAATGTTCAGCAAATCTGGCCCTCAGGGGTCTTGTGGTGCAACCAATATACTGTTTAGTACACAGACTACAATTAATAAGGTATATCACTCCCTTAGTCCCACAGTTAATATATTGTTTAATACCAAAAGAGCTACTATTACTGAAGGAGACTGCTGTGTTATCAGTAGAATGTACTTTACAGTATCTACATGTCCTCAAGCTACACCTATAGGAGCCCTGGTATCCCAACCATGTCACTCCCTGAAGAGACCTCCGATCCTCATACAGACTGGGAGACAAAACGTCCCCCAGTGTAGGTGCTCGTTTGCTAACAAATCCACACTTCCATTCAACCTGTGAATAGGACGGGAAGATACGTTTTGATAATATTAACCACAGATTAATATTCAACACTGAAGGCTGTAGAGAACGTAATGTAGTCATCACCCTCACCCACCGCCGTGGGCCTCCTGCCGGCCAACAGAAATGTTTTTTCGGAATACATATTTTGGTATGGCCGCTATATTGACGATTTGGTGATGATTTGGACAGGTCCGGCAACTGTTTTTGAACATTTTGTTTCCTGTCTGAACAGTTATAATATTACCCTTCCCACCTCTATGGTCTTTCTGGATCTGTGGTTGGAGGGGCCTTTGAGTATGGGTATGGTTACCACCACCACCTAACGGAAATCTTTTAGCGGGAACTCTGCCTTGTTGGTCAGCAGTTGTCATCCCAAACACACTATCCATGGCATCCCCACTAGGGAAATCAAGAGAATAGTGAGGAATTGTTCTAATGTAGACCGTTTGTCCGATGAAATCGGTAAAGCGGAGAAAAGATTGCTGCAACGGGGATATTCCTGGCAATGTGTAGAAAGGACTAAAAATAAAGTCTTGGCTAAGGAAGCTCCCCAAGGCGTTCAGTGAGATAACCTATAATGGCCACTATAGGCCGACCTTGTACAGGACCCTTCTTATATACCTTGGGGAGATGGTGGTACACTGCCACCCTAGGCCCAAGGACCATTAGGGAATCAGCAACCTTGACAACAAGCACGCCATGGGACACACCATGCACTATAAACCTGTCATATTCCCGCTTAAACCTAGGATCCATGGGCAACCTACAATATGCATATGTATCCTGATTTGAAAGTTGATGCAAAGCCTCCTGCCTGTAATTCTCCAAGTTGAGGACCCCCCCCCCCCCCCCCCCCCCAGAGGAGCATAGTAATTGGATTGGTAAGTGCTTCCACTACACACTCTGTAACTGTACATTTGGACTTTAAGAAGCACCAACTTTTTTTGGGGGGGAGAAAAGTTGTGTCTTATTTTCTGAAAAATATGATATACTGCATATAACTGCATGGGTTCTTTAACCATATATTGGGAACTTCTGTTTTTCACTTATGTTAGCACACAGTATATTCTTTCTTTACATATTATACAAAATTTCTTTACATATTATACAAAAAGTGACAGGGAGGCTAGTCCCGAGTTGTCCCTCACTAATAAGTATGCTTGTTTGCGTAATATTGGGGAGGATGATTCTGGAGTAGCAATGCTGCAGCAGGATGTGCTCCTTAGCAACCAAGGGGCAGACTGCTGTAACAAGAAAGGGAATAGGAGTGCAGCTAAGGCTAGACAGGTACTGGTGGTAGGGGATTCAATTATTAGGCGCACAGATAGGGTAATCTGTCGAAGAAACCGTGAATGCCGTACAGTCTGTTGCCTCCCGGGTGCTCGGGTTCGGCATGTAGCGGAAAGAATTGACAGATTATTGGGTGGGGCTGGGGAAGACCCAGCTGTCATGGTACACATTGGCACCAATGACAAAGTTAGTGGGAGATGGAAGGTCCTCAAAAATGATTTTCAGGTACTTGGAGATAAACTTAAAGCAAGGACCTCCAAGATGGTGTTCTCTGAAATACTGCCAGTGCCACGCGCTACATCTGAGAGACAGAGGGAGCTTAGGGAGTTAAATAAGTGGCTGAGAAATTGGTGTAGGAAGAACTGGAGAACTGGGCAGACTTTGCAGTCGGCTACAGGTTCTACAGCAGGGATGGGCTGCACCTTAATGGGGAGGGTGCAGCTGCATTGGGGGAGAAGATGGCTAAATGGTTGGAGGAGATTTTAAACTAGGATCTGGGGGGAGGCGGGAGGATAAAGTCTCAATATGTAGACAAGATAAGGTAAAAAGACAGTGGGAGCCTAACATTATGGGGGGTGGAGAGGGGGGTGGAGACAGTGTAAAGATTAAGGAGGTTGGTAAAACTTCAAGTAGCCCATTTCGTGTAAACAAAATTGGTAAATGTGTTGGTAAAAATATAAAGTGCATGGTAACCAATGCTCGGAGGCTTGCAAATAAAATAGACGAACTAGAGTTCATTCTGAATGACAAAGGCTATGACATTGTGGGAATAACCGAGACATGGATGGATGAAAGCCATGACTGGATAGCTAATTTAAAAGGATACAATGTGTTTAGGAGGGATAGAACAGGGAAAAAAGGTGGAGGGGTTTGTCTCTTTGTTAAGAATTCTTTTACAGCTGTCCTCAACGATGAGATGGAGGAAGATTGCGAAGATGTGGAGTCCGTTTGGGTAAATATTCATGGTGGAAATAAAAGTTGCCAATTGCTTATTGGGGTATGCTACAGACCACCTCTTATTAATGAAGCTGCAGAACTGCGATTACTACAGCAGATTGAAAAAGCTGCAAGTAAAAACGAGGTCATAATTATGGGCGACTTCAACTTTCCAGACATTGACTGGGGTATTGAGGCTACCCATTCTGGTAAAAGCAGCAGATTTCTTGCAGCACTACAGGACAATTACTTGACTCAAATGGTAACGGAATCAACCAACTAGGGGGAATGCGTTACTGGATCTGATCATTTCTAATAGACCAGATAATTTATCAAATGTGCAGGTTCATGAACATTTGGGAAATAGTGATCACAACATGATAACGTTTGATCTGGTGACTGATAGGCCACGGGGCAGCGGGACCACTAAAACTATGAATTTTAGAAAAGCAAAGTTCAATCAAATTAGGCAGGCACTAAGTTTGGTGAACTGGGATAATGTACTACAAGGGGACGACACTGAAGGGAAATGGCAAGCTTTTAAACGTATTCTCAATCAATATTGTAGTATGTATATCCCATATGGAAACAAAATGTCTAGGAATAAAAAAAGGCCTCTATGGATGAATAGAAAGGTTAGGGATAAAATGAAGAGGAAAAAGAATGCCTATAAGGTCCTAAAACAGGAGGGGACTGAGGTTGCACTAAGCAATTATAAGGAGTGCAATAAAAATTGTAAAAAAGAAATTAGGCTGGCAAAGATCGAAGCTGAAAATCAAATCGCTAGGGATATCAAATCTAACCCAAAAAAGTTTTACAAGTACATCAACTCTAAAAAAAGAAAGGTTGACTGTATAGGAATCCTAAAGGATGAGGGTGGGAACTCAATGGTGGACGACCAAGGTAAGGCAGAGTTATTAAATGCTTTCTTTGCTTCTGTCTTCACAAAGGAAACAGCACTGTTGCAAATTACAGAGGCAGAAGAGTCTCAATCTTCTAACTGTAATATTAAATACTTAACGCAGGAAGAAGTAAAGGCAAGACTAAATAAATTAAAAATAGACAAGGCACCTGGCCCGGATGGCATGCATCCTCGGGTCCTAAGAGAATTAAGTTCAGTTATAGCTAAGCCCCTTTATCTTATCTTTTGTGACTCTCTTGCAACTAGCAGAGTCCCAGTGGATTGGCGTACAGCCCACGTTTTCCCATTATTTAAGAAGGGCAAAAAATCTGATCCAGGAAATTATAGACCTGTAAGCTTAACATCAGTTGTATGCAAACTATTTGAGGGGTTACTAAGAGATACTATACATGACTTCATAGTAGAAAATAATCTTATTTCTCAGCATCAACATGGGTTTACTAAAGACAGGTCCTGTTTGACTAACATGCTCAGCTTTTATGAGGTAGTGAATGCTAATATGGATATTGGGAATGCTGTAGATGTGATATACTTGGACTTTGCAAAGGCCTTCGACACTGTTCCTCACAGAAGTCTGGTGCAAAAGTTGAGGATGCAAGGACTGGGGAAGAGTTTGTGTGCATGGATAGGGAACTGGCTAATGGACAGAAAACAAAGAGTTGTGGTCAATGGATCGTACTCAAAATGGGAGACTGTTAGCAGTGGGGTCCCACAGGGGTCTGTACTGGGTCCAGTGCTCTTCAATTTATTTATTAATGACCTAGTAGATGCAGTAGTGAGCAATGTTGCTATTTTTGCAGATGATACAAAATTGTGCAGAATCATCAACTCTCAGGAAGATAGTGTCATATTGCAACAGGATCTGGATAGGATGGCTATATGGGCACATACATGGCAGATGAAATTCAATGTTGACAAATGTAAAGTCATGCATTTTGGTCGTACCAATGGTCTAGAACCATACAAAATAAATTGGATACAGTTGGGAACATCAAACTTGGAGAAGGACTTAGGAGTACTCATCGACAACAAGTTAAATAATCGTACTCAATGCCAAGCCGCTGCAGCTAAAGCAAACAAAATTTTGGGATGCATTAAAAGGGAAATAAAAACTCGAGATGCTAGCATAATATTGCCCCTGTTTAACTCTCTAGTAAGGCCACATCTGGAATATGGAATTCAGTTCTGGGCACCACATTACAAAAAAGATATTGCAGTTTTAGAGCAGGTGCAGAGACGAGCTACAAAATTGATACGTGGGATGGAAGGTCTCGCTTACCAAGAAAGGTTAGATAAACTGGGTTTATTTCGTCTAGAGAAAAGACGCCTTAGAGGAGATCTAATTAACATGTATAAATACATTAGAGGGCAATATAATAGCTTGGCGGATGAGCTTTTTGTCCTTAGGCCTTCTCAAAGGACTAGAGGACATGAGCTGCGCATGGAGGAAAAACGTTTTAGCCATTTATTTAGGAAAGGGTTCTTTACAGTAAGAGTGGTTAAGATGTGGAATGCATTGCCACAGGAAGTCGTTATGGCAAACTCTATACCTGCATTTAAAGGGGGCTTAGATGCTTTCCTTGCGTTGAAAGACATCCATGGCTACAATTACTAGGTTATGCCTAATGATGTTGATCCAGGGATTTTATCTGATTGCCATCTGGAGTCAGGAAGGAATTTTTCCCATTTGGGGCTAATTGGACCATGCCTGGTGGTTTTTTTTTCGCCTTCCTCTGGATCAACAGGGGTATGTGGAGGACGGGCTGGAGTTGTACTTTGTACTGGTTGAACTCGATGGACGTATGTCTTTTTTCAGCCAAAATAACTATGTAACTATGTAATTAACCCAAACTTCTTACAGGAACATGTATGAAGTTAGTTTTAATAAATGACCAATATTATTTTTATATTTTCTATCTTTTTTTTATTTTTTTTCAAATGTAATGTTTTCTCTGTATAATAATATGACTGAGGTCTAGCTTGTCATCGTGCTTGTGAAAATGTGTTAATTATATGACTGATATTATATTTGTACATTGTATTTTGTGGCTATTGTGCTTTATTTTAAACCTGTTCACTCCTTGTTTTAGAACAATTGTGACATTTTTTTTCCAATCTATTGATAGATTTTTTCATTTGCTTCTCCAATCACTTTTCTTTCAGTAAAACAGCAGATAGTTTGATGGTTGTTGTCACAGCAACTGCCTGGTCTACTGACAGCATTTAAAATCAGATTCATGTTTGTAATCACAAACATTTACAACCTTACTACTTCAGCAGAGTTAAATAGCACACAGAAGCTCCACTGTATATCCTAAAACACATTTGTGATGTCTAACTTTGTCTAAACATAAAAAGCTGCTTTGAATGCTATGAAAGGATGTGCACCTGGGACCGTATGTATTATATGCACGACCTGTGAGTGCATTGCATGTAGCCATTCATTTCCTGCACACAACATTGCCCATTATGTCACACAAAAGCAAGACTGCAAGAGGATCATTAAACTGCATCAAGGCTATAAATGAACAAAACCAAGCAGTCCTAATGAATATTCATTAAAAACAATATGAAGGTACCATATTCATATTACAGAACTCAAGGATTTGTTAATGGGTGCATCCGTGATAATATGTCATCATCTAATTGTGCTGTGGTTTAAGACAGCAAATTAGAGAAATGCTATTAAAAATGTGAATAAACAGGTTTCAGAATAAATATTGCAAGGATTTTAAGCAATGTGTAATTACAGCACTGTCTGCTGTAATCTGAATTCATACCGGGATATGAAGTGGAAAAATAAAGTTTGAAATCCTTTAAAATTATTTTCTATGCCACTTCACTAGAATCCAAAATGAAAAGAACGGAAGATATGTAAATCGCTTCCTATACTTCCTTACTTTTGAATGTTTTGAATAAGGATGATGCCATTTATTGGCT
Organism: Hyperolius riggenbachi; assembly: GCF_040937935.1. Classification (NCBI taxonomy): domain Eukaryota; kingdom Metazoa; phylum Chordata; class Amphibia; order Anura; family Hyperoliidae; genus Hyperolius; species Hyperolius riggenbachi. Next base: position 139,969,940 of record NC_090653.1, read on the forward strand.
AACTCAAAAGAGTAAAACAGCAAGCTTTCAATATGATAAATTTCTCTTCAGACACACATCCTGTGTCTATTACTTCAGGTTCCCATCCTGTCTACAACTGCTATACTTCCTTCTTACTGTACATTTCCAGCTGATTATTTAAATTTTCAAAAGCATAGATCTGATCAAATATCATGAAATTGAACTGCTAATATGTTAGTAGCACAATTCTAAGAGTCAGTGCGGAAATGAATCCAGAGGGGAGGTAAAGTGGGACATTTTGCCTATGCTACCTCTTCAACAAGACTATGATATCATATTTTGCCCGTCTAAAAAATATTTTATCCCTGTAATTAGCATTAAACAGGCAATTCATAAAGCCATATAGTTAATTCAATGTGATCAGATGATGGCATTTAAAATTAACTTTTACATTTTTTTCTAGATACTTTCCTCTAATCCTGTCCTGATAATGATTCCTCTGTAAGGCATATATCAAATGTTTCAGGGAAAAAGTATTGCTAGTGTGAAACCCGAAAATGTATATTCCAAATATCATCCAGTTGAAAAGTATTCCTAGGTCCAGGTTGCTTCACTGATCCCAAACATTTTAAGATTGGTGCATAGTCGTTGTGGACAGGACCACTATCCAAACATTCTGAAGATGGAAAAAACAATGCCAGTACCATACAGGGATCAGCATAAGAAGCACCTGACAGAGGTCAGAATAAGAAGCACATCACTTTGGCCAATAGGCAAGAAACAATGGCTTGTAGGACATTAAGGTCAAAACATGAATTTATAGACTGCCAGGAGAAGGTAGCTTGTTGAACTTTTCTCATTTAAACTCATGTGTGGCTATTTTAAATCAAAAGGTCAAGCAATTAAATCTCCTTTACGTATAAACAGTGTTTACCTTAAAAAGTCAAATCTGTTCTATCTGCCTTTTTTTCTAATAATAATAATAATAATATTTTCTAATACTTCTCATACAGCCTTATCAATCCCTGCCATGTACTGATGAGGACCAAAAGTCTGTAACAGGCCGTCTACATGTGGGGTTGATATGGCTGTGTAAAATTTAAAGCTATAGGCTTGCTATACACCAGCGGTTCTGGATGCTTGCCTGGCTTACCAAGGGTGAAAAGGGATCATTTGCATATTCAGTAGTAGTGCATTGTGAATAACCACAAATGTTCACTTATAGCTGAATTATTGCAGATTTCCTTCTGTTTTAAGAAGGCAAATTACACCAAGCTTTGCTTTTTTTAGTAGAAGGGGTTTTTGGTCCCTTTTATCCCCCTATACATTCCTAGTAGTTTGGGTCACCCTGAGCTGCTTGGTTACTCTGTTGTTTCTAATATTTAGATATGCTATAGTTTTCCATATCAGATTTTAATTAATTGATAGAACATTTCATTTTAACACCAAAAGAAAATATTTGATCATTTTATTTGCTAACCAGTTATTTGGACCTCTTGCCACTAAAGGAAAATGTTTCTCCATTACTGAAAATGGAAACCAGTGCTTACGTGACAACTTCTGCCTACTCTAAGATGGCTGTTAACTAGTGTTGGGCGAACATCTAGATGTTCGGGTTCGGGCCGAACAGGCCGAACATGGCCGCGATGTTCGGGTGTTCGACCCGAACTCCGAACATAATGGAAGTCAATGGGGACCCGAACTTTTGTGGTTTGTAAAGCCTCCTTACATGCTACATACCCCAAATTTACAGGGTATGTGTACCTTGGGAGTGGGTACAAGAGGAAAAAATTTTTTAGCAAAAAGAGCTTATAGTTTTTGAGAAAATCGATTTTAAAGTTTCAAAGGGAAAACTGTCTTTTAAATGCGGGAAATGTCTGTTTTCTTTGCACAGGTAACATGCTTTTTGTCGGCATGCAGTCATAAATGTAATACATATAAGAGGTTCCAGGAAAAGGGACCGGTAATGCTAACCCAGCAGCAGCACACGTGATGGAACAGGAGGAGGGTGGCGCAGGAGGAGAAGGCCACGCTTTGAGACACAACAACCCAGGCCTTGCATGAGGACAAGAAGCGTGCGGATAGCATGCTTTGTACCACCATGCAGTCATAAATGTAATAAAGATAAGTGGTTCAATAAACAGGGACCACGCGGCAACGCTAACCCAGCAGCAGCACACGTGATGGAACAGGAGGAGGCGCAGGAGGAGAAGGCCACGCTTTGTGAGACACAACAACCCAGGCCTTGCATGAGGACAAAAAGCGTGCGGATAGCATGCTTTGTACCGCCATGTAGTCATAAATGTAATAAAGATAAGAGGTTCCATAAACAGGGACCGGCAACGGTAACCCAGCAGCAGCAGCAGCAGCAGCAGCACACGTGATGGAACAGGAGGAGGCGCAGGAGGAGAAGGCCACGCTTTGTGAGACACAACAACCCAGGCCTTGCATGAGGACAAAAAGCGTGCGGATAGCATGCTTTGTACCGCCATGTAGTCATAAATGTAATAAAGATAAGAGGTTCCATAAACAGGGACCGGCAACGGTAACCCAGCAGCAGCAGCAGCAGCAGCAGCACACGTGATGGAACAGGAGGAGGCGCAGGAGGAGAAGGCCACGCTTTGTGAGACACAACAACCCAGGCCTTGCATGAGGACAAAAAGCGTGCGGATATAGCAGCAATGCTTTTTGCCGCCATGCAGTCATAAATGTAATACAGATGAGAGGTTCAATAAACAGGGACCGGAAACGCTAAACCATCCCAGATGTTCATCGGTCATGTTACTTGGTTGGGGTCCAGGAGTGTTGCGTAGTCGTTTCCAATCCAGGATTGATTCATTTTAATTTGAGTCAGACGGTCTGCATTTTCTGTGGAGAGGCGGATACGCCGATCTGTGATGATGCCTCCGGCAGCACTGAAACAGCGTTCCGACATAACGCTGGCTGCCGGGCAAGCCAGCACCTCTATTGCGTACATTGCCAGTTCGTGCCAGGTGTCTAGCTTCATGCCCGGTTTCAGGTCCAGCGGTGCCAGCCACAAATCCGTCTGTTCCTTTATTCCCCTCCAAATGTCCTCCCCTGTGTGCTGCTTATCCCCAAGGCAGATCAGCTTCAGCAACGCTTGCTGACGCATGCCAACAGCTGTGCTGCACTGCTTCCACGATCCTACTGCTGCTGGTGCTGGGTTAGCATTTCCGGATGAGGTACAGCTTTGAGATGCGTTGGAGGAGAAGGAGTCAGAGAGGTAGGTGCTGCTGTTGTTATCCAGCTGTTTGCGGCGTGGGCAACACCCGCGCCGTAGCAGGTGAGGAATCGCTGCCAGGCTCCACAAGGTTCACCCAGTGCGCGGTAAGGGAGATGTATCGACCCTGGCCGAACGCACTCGTCCAGGTGTCAGTGGTGAGGTGAACCTTGCAGGCAACGGCATTCTTCAAGCTTCGGGTTATTTAGCTGACCACGTGCTCATGCAACTCAGGCACTGCAGAGCGCGCAAAGTGGTAGCGGCTGGGAACCACGTAACGTGGGATGGCCACTGACATCATGCCCTTGAAGCTGTTTGTCTCCACCACTCGATATGGCAGCATTTCGCAGGCCAGAAGCTTGGCTATGCTGGCTGGCTGTTACTGCCACGGCCCGGGGGTCATTTGCTGGCAATTTCCTCTTGTGCTCAAACATCTCAGAGACAGACAACTCAACCGTAGCGCTGCACACCGAAGGGCTGTTGGTTGTTGTGTTTGATGAACACTGGGAGACCTCAAGAGCACTAGTCCGGAAAGTGACAGTGTCAGCATCGTCTGATGTTTGTGAATGTTGTGAACCACGCAATGGCTGGGCTACTGCTGCTGCTGAGGCGGGTCTGGTGGTGAGTCTGGTGAACCCAAGGGAGGCAGTGTTGCTGGTGGTACCCTGTCCTGCCGCGTTTGCCCACAGAGTGGGATGTTTGGATAGAATGTGGCGGCTCATGCTGGTGGTGGAGAGGTTGTTAATACTTTTCCCCCTGCTCAGGCGGGTCTTGCACACCTTGCAAATCGCCATGGTAACATCCTCAGTGCAGTCTTCAAAGAAAGCCCAGACTTTAACTGGCTGAGGACTCGGACCTCGTGCGTGATGTGCTGGTGCTGCTTAACCCACTGCTGGACGCTTGAGAGGTCATCCAAGTAATTATCTGGTCCTGTTCTTTTGGATCTGTGAGGGTTGTTGTCCTGGACAACATGGGCAGTATTGAGTGGGTTTTCTTGGGTGCTCCCCTGTGGCCTGTACGTGAACCGTCAGGGGAAACACCTCTTCCCTTGCCCCTCCCTCTTTCACCGGATTTCTTCCTCATTTCACTTATCCTTAAAGTACACGCTGACTGGCAGCAGTACAGTGGCAGTACAGAAATGCTATACAGTGGTGGGTGAGCGGTGTACCACTATTGTCAGCAGTGACACAGAGCACAATGCTATACAGTGGCGGGTGAGCGGTGTACTACTGTTCCCAGCAGACACAGAGTGGAAGTAAACACAATGCTATATAGTGTGGCTGAGCCGTGTACACAGAGTGGCATTAAACACAATGCTATATAGTCTGCTATATAGTCACCCCGAACAGGGTGATGTTCTGCAGAACCCGAACAGTGGCAAACACTGTTCGCCCAACACTACTGGGAGGGAACGCAGATTTTAGTACCTAAACACACGATACAACATGTTTTCCGGGGTCGGACTCTGAGGCACATACAGATGGTCCCGATCATCATCCTCATCATACAACTCTTCTCCTGAGTCTGACCCACCCACCACCTCTGCCACCCCAACATCCCCAGACACAGACCCCTCATCGTCCTCAACATTAACTTGGGATGCTGGCCTGAGCCAGACCTCCTCCTCCACATCAGGCCCCATCATCTCCTCAATGGCAGCCCTCATTAATCGCTCTGGCGACGGACTGATGGACACAACGTTCTCCTCCGGGGAGGGCTGCTGCTGACCACTGGCTGCTGGGGTGGATGTTATAGCTTGCGTGGGGCGTTGGCTGTTGCTGTTGTTGGGAGTGCTGCTCACAGCGGAGGTCTCTGGGGAACTCATGTTGAGCTCATATAGTGGTTGACGGTGAGTGGAGTATTACTGATCCCAGCAATATACACACTGACTGGCAGAGTACGCAATGCTATATAGTGTGGCTGAGCGGTGTACACAGAGTGGCAGTAAACACAATGCTATATAGTCTGGCTGAGCGAGCGGTGTACTACTGTTCCCAGCAGAATCAGAGTGGCAGTAAACAATGGTATATAGTCTGGCTGAGCGGTGTACACAGAGTGTCAGTAAACAATGGTATATAGTCTGGCTGAGCGAGCGGTGTACTACTGTTCCCAGCAGAATCAGAGTGGCAGTAAACAATGGTATATAGTCTGGCTGAGCGGTGTACACAGAGTGTCAGTAAACAATGGTATATAGTCTGGCTGAGCGGTGTACACACAATGCTATATAGTCTGCTATATAGTGTCAGTAAACAATGGTATATAGTCTGGCTGAGCGAGCGGTGTACTACTGTTCCCAGCAGAATCAGAGTGGCAGTAAACAATGGTATATAGTCTGGCTGAGCGGTGTACACAGAGTGTCAGTAAACAATGGTATATAGTCTGGCTGAGCGAGCGGTGTACTACTGTTCCCAGCAGAATCAGAGTGGCAGTAAACAATGGTATATAGTCTGGCTGAGCGGTGTACACAGAGTGTCAGTAAACAATGGTATATAGTCTGGCTGAGCGGTGTACACAGAGTGTCAGTAAACAATGGTATATAGTCTGGCTGAGCGGTGTACACAGAGTGGCAGTAAACACAATGCTATATACTCTGGCTGAGCGAGCGGTGTACTACTGTTCCCAGCAGACACAGAACAGTAAACAGAATGCTATATAGTGTGGCTGAGCGAGCGGTGTACCACTATTCCCAGCAGACACAGAACAGTAAACAGAATGCTATATAGTGTGGCTGAGCGAGCGGTGTACCACTATTCCCAGCAGACACAGAACAGTAAACAGAATGCTATATAGTGTGGCTGAGCGAGCGGTGTACCACTATTCCCAGCAGACACAGAACAGTGAACAGAATGCTATATAGTGTGGCTGAGCGAGCGGTGTACCACTATTCCCAGCAGACACAGAACAGTGAACAGAATGCTATATAGTGTGGCTGAGCGAGCGGTGTACCACTATTCCCAGCAGACACAGAACAGTGAACAGAATGCTATATAGTGTGGATGAGCGAGCGGTGTACCACTATTCCCAGCAGACACAGAACAGTAAACAGAATGCTATATAGTGTGGCTGAGCGAGCGGTGTACCACTATTCCCAGCAGACACAGAACAGTGAACAGAATGCTATATAGTGTGGCTGAGCGAGCGGTGTACCACTATTCCCAGCAGACACAGAACAGTGAACAGAATGCTATATAGTGTGGCTGAGCGAGCGGTGTACCACTATTCCCAGCAGACACAGAACAGTAAACAGAATGCTATATAGTGTGGCTGAGCGAGCGGTGTACCACTATTCCCAGCAGACACAGAACAGTAAACAGAATGCTATATAGTGTGGCTGAGCAAGCGGTGTACCACTATTCCAAGCAGACACAGAACAGTGAACAGAATGCTATATAGTGTGGCTGAGCGAGCGGTGTACCACTATTCCCAGCAGACACAGAGTGGCAGTAAACAGAATGCTATATAGTGTGGCTGAGCGAGGTACACAGAGTGGCAGTAAACAGAATGCTATATAGTGTGGCTGAGCAAGCGGTGTACTACTATTCCCAGCAGACACAGAGTGGCAGTAAACAGAATGCTATATAGTGTGGCTGAGCGAGGTACACAGAGTGGCAGTAAACAGAATGCTATATAGTGTGGCTGAGCAAGCGGTGTACTACTGTTCCCAGCAGTGACACAATGACAGGGGGGACCCTGGCTAGCGTGGCTGGAGCGCGAACTACCCTGCCTGCCTACCCAAAGCTAAACCCACAGACAAATGGCGGAGATATGACGTGGTTCGGGTATTTATTTACCCGAACCACGTGACAGTTCGGCCAATCAGAGCGCGTTCGGGTCCGAACCACGTGACCCGTTCGGCCAATCACAGCGCTAGCCGAACGTTCGGGGAACGTTCGGCCATGCGCTCTTAGTTCGGCCATATGGCCGAACGGTTTGGCCGAGCACCGTCAGGTGTTCGGCCGAACTCGAACATCACCCGAACAGGGTGATGTTCTGCAGAACCCGAACAGTGGCGAACACTGTTCGCCCAACACTACTGTTAACCAGTAACATGTTTTATATGTTTACTGAAGTTGTGCAGTTAGTAAAAGGATGTAAACATTTTAACACACAACTTGTAAGGCCTGGCAGATTTCCTGCCTTCTTTTCACTTCCTATGGCCTAATCTCCACCACAGTCTTTATATTCACTCTATGTAACTAGTGTTGGGCGAACAGTGTTCGCCACTGTTCGGGTTCTGCAGAACATCACCCTGTTCGGGTGATGTTCGAGTTCGGCCGAACACCTGATGGTGTTCAGCATTTTAAGTTCGGGTTCGACCCGAACTTCTAATGGCCGCCGAACAGGGCCGAACAGGGCCCCTGTTCGGCCGAACAGGGCCCTGTTCGGCCGAATACTGCCCCCCTATGGGGTCGCAGGCATAAGGGGGGAGCATGCCCCGATCGCGGGGGGGGGGTCGGAAATTCCCCCCACCCCCTCCGCTAGCGCTCCCCCCTCTGCCCGCTTCCCCATACAAAAATTTCAAGAAGTACCTGTGTCCGGTGGTAGTGGGTGGCTGCCTGGCTGGCAGTGGGCGGCACTATGAAGTGACTGACTGAGGAGGAGGAGTCCGGAGAGTGACGCGTTGAGGGAGGCCGGGCAGCGGGCGGTTCAGCAGTAGTACCGTACTACTGCTGATCCGCCCACTGCCCGGCCTCCCTCAAAGCGTCACTCTCCGGACTCCTCCTCCTCAGTCAGTCACTTCATAGTGCCGCCCACTGCCAGCCACCCACTACCACCGGACACAGGTACTTCTTGAAATTTTTGTATGGGGAAGCGGGCAGAGGGGGGAGCGCTAGCGGAGGGGGTGGGGGGAATTTCCGACCCCCCCCGCGATCGGGGCATGCTCCCCCCTTATGCCTGCGACCCCATACAAAAATTTCAAGAAGTACCTGTGTCCGGTGGTAGTGGGTGGCTGCCTGGCTGGCAGTGGGCGGCACTATGAAGTGACTGACTGAGGAGGAGGAGTCCGGAGAGTGACGCGTTGAGGGAGGCCGGGCAGCGGGCGGTTCAGCAGTAGTACCGTACTACTGCTGATCCGCCCACTGCCCGGCCTCCCTCAAAGCGTCACTCTCCGGACTCCTCCTCCTCAGTCAGTCACTTCATAGTGCCGCCCACTGCCAGCCACCCACTACCACCGGACACAGGTACTTCTTGAAATTTTTGTATGGGGAAGCGGGCAGAGGGGGGAGCGCTAGCGGAGGGGGTGGGGGGAATTTCCGACCCCCCCCGCGATCGGGGCATGCTCCCCCCTTATGCCTGCGACCCCATAGGGCCCCTAAAAGCGGGATGTTCGGGGAGTTCGGGGTTCGGCCCGAACATGCCGAACATTGCGGCCATGTTCGGCGAACTTTCCCGGCTCAGCATCGGGAGACTTTATTGCCTTTATTCAAGTCACATTTTCTCCTGCATTCCCTCCAAGGCAATATTTCACACCTTATCAATAAAATGCCTTTTAGCACTTTTAAGCCACTAGCAAGCAACAAACTACTGAGAATAATTTTGATAGTATTTTTTAATCTACTTTTTGGTACTTTTTAATTGCAGAGTGCTGAAACCTTATTTTAAACAGAAGATGAAAAATTATCTCATAAAAGAAAACTTTGTACAAATTAAATAAGGGCCTATGGCCTCAATTCACTAAGCTTAACTCCTGCCCTTAATAACGTTTCTAGAGTTATCACCATGGTGATAAGGCATGTAGTATTCAGAAAACATTTAACCTCAGGCAAACCTAAAGTTAACTCTTCTGATCTCTAAAGTTAACTCTTCAATCTTTAAAATAATTTCAGAATTATAAAATGTAAAGACAGGCTGTTAATTAACTGCATGTGAAAATAACTACAGAGGAGGTAACCTAAGGACTGAAGAGATAAAATAACTCTCTCACTGAGAAAACTTATCTCTACACATTAATAAGGCAAGATCGATATGTGGAGGTAAATTTTCTCTTGCCTTATTATCCCCAGCATGATCTTAGTGAATTGAGGCCTATGTGTCCTCCCAGAACTAACACCCAGACCTTAAGTGTGTAAGTGCAAGGATTCCTCTTGTGGTGTGTCCTGTCTGTTGCGGTGGAGCCGCAAACGGACAGTTCTGGCTTGTCTGCCTGCATTCTGTTGTGCATTCGCAATGAGTCACACTGTCATTTGCAATTGCTCTGCAGTTCTGGGAAGCTCAGGATGCTGTCATCATTCCACCAATGGCTTACTACAGCTGAGCTGCGGCCAGATAGCCCTGGATTTCCTGCAGGCATGTTGTTACATAATACTGCATGTATTTCCTATGGGAGTCCTTTGCATTCACAACCAGCTAGCAAATGGTAATCAAGCCAGCTCAGGATTGAGTGATTACCATTCAGCTGTGTGGAGATTTGCATGCTTGCATCCATTGGTCAATCCCTGCATAAAAGTCTGTCTCCCCTTTTAGACCTCGCTTATCATAGCGATCACTGTGCTGGTCTGCTGGGCACTGTGCTACTCTGTATACTTCTGTTATTGTAGTTCAATGCAACCTTATTACGTGTGCTTTAGCTAGTTCTTGATAAATATATATGCAGACTTGATAATATATATCCATCAGTTGAGTCGTTTGTTATTTTCTTTATTCGAGTTATGGAGATTTTTCAGTTACTGTGTTAGCTAGTCAGTTTAGCACATTTTGGTAGGTTGCACTTATCGTGATCACCTGTGCTTAGCTAGCATAGTTGTGTTGCTATTAGTTACGTTCTTTCCAGTAGCCCTGCCTGTGTGGATGTTTGCTGGTGACTTTTGTTATCCTGCTTGCTCTGCTTCTGTGAACGTGACTGTGAGCTGCGGTTGCTACTAGTTACACTCCAATCTATAGTCCTGTCTTGTACCCGTCTGAATGCTTGCTATCGCTAAGGCAGCGCAATATCGCACTGCGCTGCCATTGCGTCTTATTTGTAGCGATATCGGAAGCCCAGAGCTGCAGTTGCTCTGGACAGCCTGTGTAGCCTCTTCCATTAATCAGCTACCAGTCTTGTTGCCCTGGGTGGTCAAAGTATAACCCCCAAGCACTATACTTGTGATTTGTAAAAAGACAGTATTGCTTATGCACACAAGCATTACAGTAAGGCATTAGAACTGAAAGAATGAAGGCAGAAGTGCCAACAGAACCTCACCAGCAGGACGGGTAGCCTAACAGGTCATACACAGGAGGTCACAGGACAATAAATCCAGGGCAGTCAAACTTGAGGTCAGGAGCAAGCCAAGGGTCAAACACTATGGCAGGCAACCAGGGGGATGACCCAAGGGTCAGGCAAGATTACGTCACAATGAGCAGAGGTCAGTACAGGTGGCAGTTCAAAATGGGGTCAGCAGGTCAAACAAGAACTGACTGAATTATACCCTAGCAGCTAGCACTCAGAAACTAATGCTATCATGGGTAAGGTGCATTGACAGGGGTGGAACGTTTGGGGCCTGGGATTAATCAGTTGCAGCAACAAGCCCCAGCACCCTATTGCCTGTCAAATAAAAGAGTGGCCACCTGGTCACTCGACAACTTAGTAATCAATTACCCTCTGGCTGCCAACACCAGCACCGGAGGCAATAAGATGAGCATGGGGTTGCATTTTCCTGTCTAAGGAACCTGTCGGTACACACACATGCAGGGATTCCAATACGACTGGGAAGACACTCAACTGCACCATCCCAAAGAGTAAGCCAAGCACTTGAGCCAACTCTCAGAAGAGCTAGCTGTGTAGCTAGAACCTGAAGGTACATTTCTTATACAACTGTTTTATAATGGTAGTGCAGAGGAGGCGGTCTGAGTCTGACCTCTTGCTGCTTATTTGCTACACTGATTAATTAGTGCTGTTTCACGTTTGACACATTTTCATCTTTGTAGTGATGAGAGCTAGTGTTGCTAGTGTGTTTGGACAAAATATTCTATGTGTACTGTTCTGAAAAGTGAGAAAAATGAAATATGTGTCACTGATTGCTACTGTTAAAATAGTAAATATAGTAAACTGTTCTCTGCACATTGACCCTTCCTTGTTCACTTGGGTAATCAAAATAAGTTTCCAAGTGCAATTCTAGAACAAAAGGTCTTGAACTAAAACTCATTATAAGACTGCAGTTCTTGCCATCTTCCCACTCACTTTATTGATAACTGCTTTGTCTATACATAGATTTTTCCTATTCATGCGTTAGCTGTAACTGTGTTCACACATTGTCTGCTATTGTGTTAAAGCTATATTGAAAGGGTCCTCTGCAGTACTGCAGCGCTAATGGGACAGAAAGTGGCAGTTAGGGGTTTATATTTACCCACAATCAAAATGTATTTCATGAATGCACGGCAAAATAAAGTAAAAACATGGGAACACTGCAACCTTAAAGAGGAACTGTAAAGAGAAATTCAAAATGGACTCCTAGGGAGTGATTTATGAGTAAAGGAAAAAGAGATAGGAGAAGGTTAAAAATAAATCTTCTCATCCTCTCAGCGATGTGCAGTAAAAATGTCAAACTGGGCATTGGGGGGAAATCATTTTTACTCTTGGCACAGTAAAAAAAATTTTTCTTTATTTCAGCAGTTGTAACTGTTATACAGTAAGGGCCCGTTTCCACTAGGATTGGTGCGATGCGGCTACATAGCTGCGTGTATGCTGAAACACATGCATGCCAATGGAAGATTTTCCACTGCGTGCATGTTGTGCGGAGCAGTGTGATGCGATCCAAGAATCTGCAGCATGCTGCAGATTTTCGCACGGCCGCATCCGCCCACAGCCGCGTCCTATCTCCTCTATTGACTTCCGCATCGGGAGATGCGGAAGTGATGTGGCCGGCGGCGGAAGTGATGCGATGCGGCTTGGAGAGCCGCATTTGCATCACTTTGTAATGGAAACCGGCCCTAAAGGCTGTAACCACTTTTTTTTTAACTGACTGATGTCATCTGTAGGCCCCCAACGGATGTGTGGAGGGAAGTGCAATTAGAGAACATGTTGAAAGAGGCTAAAAGAGAGGAGCGTTTTGTCTCTATATACAAACAAAACTGAATGGTTGTAAAGCAGTTTTAATAACTAATTTCAGCAGAGTAAATGAATGGAAAAAGGGTGATTTATTGTGATGAACAGAGAATAGAGGAGAAAGCAAATCGTGTCTGTTTATGGACTATAAGTATCAGGTTTCAGCGTAGTTTATGCATTGAGTAAAGCTGGCCATACAATTATAGATTTCCACCCAATGTTCCAAAACAATAGATTCCTTACTGAAAGGAGTAAATTCAGAAGGAATTGATTCCTACCATACACTGCACATCAATTTCCAATAGATTCTAGCAGGGAATCTATTGTAATCAATCTAACTGCAGAGCTGCACTGTTTGATGCAGTGAGAAGCTATAGGCCATCAATCTGCCAATGTTCTTTCCCCACATACGATTGTTTTAAATTTGCCATCCTGTCTGATCGATATTTCAATAGATTTTTAGACAAAATAGATCAAAAACTTATCGATATGTAATTATGGAGAATTCATTCTCAGCAGATGAATCAGATCTGCAAGGAATCTAATGGGAAAGTCGATGAGTATATGACCACATATCAATCAGTTTTTGACTTATCTATAGATTTAATTTGTCTGCTGTCTGTTTCATTCATTATGATCTAGCAGGAAAAAAAAACTTTTGGAACACTAACAGTTGAACAAACATTAACCAATCTCATCAGGATAATGGAATCCAACTTAAAAACAGATCAATTATTATGAATATTTAGTACTTCTATAGCATCAACATATTACACAGCACTGTACAGAGTATATATTGTCTTGTCACTAGCTGTCCCTCAGAGGGGCTCACAATCTAGTCCCTACCATAGTCATATGTCTATATCGTGTAGTGTTTGTATCATAGTCTAGGGCCAATTTAGGGGGAAGTCAATTAACTTGTCTGTATGTTTTAGGATGTGGGTGGAAACCGCAGTGCCCAGAGGAATCCCCCACAGACACGGGGAGAACATACAAACTCCTTGAAGATAGTGCCTAGGCTGGGATTTGAACCAGGGACCCAGTGCTGCAAGGAGAGAGCACTGACCACTATACCACCATGCTGACCGTTTCAATTAATTAATCAGTTGTTTTTCATCTGTGGTTTCCAGATATATAGGGGTCTCTCCCTTATTGCAGAATTTTATATAACATTAAATAATCAAAAGAATGTAAAAGGAAAAGAAGGCAGCTGCCTGATCTGAATGTTTCTCATGATCAGGCACTGATCTCGGTGGTGAAATGCCATTAATCTGATCAGATTGATTAAGTTTTACCTAATTTTGTTGACCTAATTTAGTTGATCGATTCCAAAAGATCATAATGAATGAATCGAACAATCGATCATCGGGGGGATTGCATCAATAATGCCCAACTTTATGCAAATTTCTGGTACACACAATACAATTTATCAGTCAGATCGAAGGGAGATTCCACACTATTCAGTAATTTCCAAATTGTCTGATCTGCTTCCAATCGAGAAATGGATCATTTTGAAACCTGCACTGCACAAAATTGACTCGTCTTAACCTCTTGAGGACCACGGTGTTCAACCCCCCTAGTGACCAGGCTATTTTCTATTTAATTGGCCACTGCAGCTTTAAGGCCAAGCTGCAGGGCCGTACAACTCTGCACACAAGTGATTCCCTCCCTTTTTCTCCCCACCAACAGAGCTCTCTGTTGGTGGGGTCTGATCACCCCCTGTGTTTATTTTTTAAAAAATATTTATTTGGGTTTTTTTATATTTATTACTATTTTTGTTTTATTTTTTTTATAAATCCCCTCCCTCCCCCCCTCACGGCGATCGGCTGTCATAGGCTTCTGCCTATGAGAGCCGATCGCTCTCGTGCCCCCCAGGGGGACAGCCGTGATCGCAGCGCTGTACAAGTAAACACACGGCGGTTTCGCCGTGTAACAGTCTTCCGAGCGGCCATCGCTCAGCTCCGCCCACCAAGCAGGAGATGCGCGCGCAGCCTGTGCGCGATCTCCTGCAAAACAGAGCCCCAGGACTTTACGCCAATTGCCGTTAGGCGGTCCTAGGGCTGCCGCCGCGGCCACGCCCTTTGGCGTGACGCGGTCGGCAAGAAGTTAACAGATCAGACATGCAGGAAATTGTAGTGAAGAAATTGTAGTGAAGAAATTGTGGACAGCATGGTGGCATAGTGGTTAGTACTCTCGCCTAAAGCTTACATCTATTTTTTTTAAATTACATTTTCTGCTGGCTGTTCAGTACCTGCAACGAGAATATGTTATGGAGGGCAAGTCTGCCATTGTGAGTGACCACGGGGTGCTTTTTTAGCAATAAGAATCAGCAAGGAGCAAGCTAACAAGCCTACAAGAGCCTAACTAAGCTTTCCCTATGAGAGTCTACAGCAGCTATCCCTTCACTAATTACAGCAGGCAAATGAGAGAGTGAAAATCCTGATGCTGACTGCCTTTTATAAGGGGGGTGGGGCTCCAGGAGGGAGTGTAGCCTGATTGGCTACAATGTGCCTGCTGACTGTGATGTAGAGGGTCAAAATTTACCCTCATGATGCACTATGTGGGGCAAACTGAACTTCCGGAAAAGTTTGCGATTCTCCGCGATCGCAAACCCCGGAAGTTCGCCGGGAAACGTTCGGGCCATCTCTACATACACTACACGATACATACATCGACACAACATGACTATGGGAGGGATTAGATAGTGAGCCTCTCTGAGGGACAGTTTGACAAGACAATATACTCTGTACAGCACCCCAATAAGTTAGCTTTTCATAAATCAATAATAATAATGTCATGAGAGAGAGCTGTAAAAGTGATGTAATTGCCTTTAAAAGAAAAAAAATGTTCGTTGAATTGATTTTTTTATGCACACCATGCAATTTCCCCATTAGATTGACTGATTTCCAACATGTCCAATCTGCTTTCTGTCCAAGAAAGGGATCGATTTTGAGATCAGTACTGCCCAAAATCGATTAATTTCTTGATCGATTGAACATGCTGAAAATTATCAATCGATCAGCCAATCTGACAGGATAATTGCATACGTATAAGCTTTAAAGTAATACTGAAGTGGGGAACAAAAAAACCCAGATACTCACCTATGGAGAGGGAAGACTCTGGATCCTATAGAGCCTTCCCATTCATCTCACAGTCCTCACGTTCTGGCAATGTCCCCCTTGCTAACTGCCCACGCACCTCCCCATCACGTCTCTGTGCACAGCAGCATTCTGCACATGTTAAGTACAGGAAAAGCACCACTGCGCATGCCCAGAGTGCTTCCGGCATAGGGAGCATGATCAGGGTACGCGTGGCTTGGTGCCGAACATGCGCGGTAGACTGGTCACAACTAGCCATTAGAGATGTCGTGAACATAGAATTTTCAGAGGGCCGGAGAAGCAGTACACGCGGGCCATAGTTTGCCCAGTGCTGAGCTAGAGGGAGCCCCAGGTAAGTATAAATATGCCCAGTTAGCTGATCTCAGCTTTCTTTAAACTCCACTTTCAATAAACAGGAAATTCAGTTATAACTTATTTACATAAATTGTATATGAACAAATACTAACATAGCAACTGTTTACTGGCTCTGCATGTGGTGCACCACAATAACCAGTTTAAAAAAATGAGTGTGAGTGATGAGAGTGCCTTATGAATGGGTCAAGGCAAGTGTAGCAACACTAGATATATATACATGATCTTTTTCCACAAATGTGCAGTTTTAAATAAAAGTGCATTATCATTGTAATTTTGTCACTATAGTAAGAAATCCAGCTTTTCCTTTGCCAGACATCAGTGGCCAGTCAGGGCAATAACCTGACAAGGTGCAGAAAGGGAAGCCTGTCAGCTACAGCAGTGCCAGTGCAGAGCTCTCACGGTGTCCCTTATATCCTTATATCCCTTATATATCACTGTTGCTGCAGGAAAAAGGTTCAGAGGACCACACACCGATACAGGCAGCTCGTGCTCTCAGCACAGTTCCCTCCGCCGGGCGGGTAGAGATGACGAAGCACACAACTGCCACTACCCAGAAGGCTGTGCATCCTAATTAATATACAGCCACGGATCTGTGGCTTCAGGGGGGTGGGGCCTAAGTGTTAAAGCTGCAATCCCATTGCATTTATGTATTTTTTTCCAGAAAAGACCAGGTTTTCCCTGATAAAGTAGTTGTTACCTGCACGATGGCAGTGAGATGTTTTTGACCTTACAGTACCTCTTTAAATCAATTCAGTAAATCCATGAACATATCAATGTTTTCATCATTTTGGGAGCTTTGGGATTAAAAAAAACAAATACATATTTGCAATAAGGTTGGCAGCCAATGTGTAAGAGTATTTAGGAAAATGCCAGGAAAGGATGTACATTGTTTTTGTGACTTCCTTTTGTGTTACAATGGTGCTGACTTTGCTCATGGACATTAAGCTCATGGCTTATGATCTCAGGTAGCCAAATGCTTTTCTGCCTGCTTGCAGAAAAAGAACCAGATTCTGAGTGGCTACTAGAGTTGACCCGAACGGTTCGGCCCCAAACATATTCGCGCGAACATCGGTGGTGCGCATTCGCGTCAATACGCAAACTTTATGGCGAGTTCGACCAGCCCCTATACTATATCATTGGGCTAAACTTTTACCCTTTACATCACAGTCAGCAGACACATGACAGCCAATCAGGTTGCACTCCCTCCTGGAGCCCCCCCCCCCCCCCTCCTTATATAAGGCAGCTGAGCCATTATCTCACTCGGTGTTGATGCAGTAGTGAGAGAAGGGAGAGAGTTGCTGCAGAGATTAGGGAAAGCTTAGTTAGGCTCTTGTAGCTTGCTCCTGGCTGATATTTATTGCTAAAAAGCACCACAAAAAAAGAGCTCTTTTCAGAGCTAATGTTCTTGTGAAGTTTTTTTTTGTGTGTGCCACTGACACTGCATTATACAGCCCTGTGTCTGTGTCACAGCTGGCCCTTTCTAATTGCTATACTGTGCAAGGCCCAGAACAGTCAGTGCCTACCTTTGCACTGCACCTGTGTGGGACAGCTGCACATTTGTAATACCAGTCCGACCCTGAATACCTGTTCATGTTCACTGCATCTGTGTAACAGCACACAGTGTAAAATAATACCAGTCACTGCATAACTGTTTACTGCACCTGTGTGTGACAGCTGCACATTTGTAATACCAGTCCGACCGTGCATACCTGTTCATGTTCACTGCACCTGCGTGACAGCACACAGTGTTATATAATACCAGTCACTGCATAACTGTTCACTGCATAACTGTTCACTGCACCTGTGTGTGACAGCTGCACATTTGCAATACCAGTGCGACCTTGAACACCTGTTCTTGTTCACTGCATCTGCATAACAGCACACAGTGTTATATAATACCAGTCACTGCATAACTGTTCACTGCACCTCTGTGTGTGACAGCTGCACATTGTATTGTGTAATACCAGTCCTTGCATACCTGTAACTGCACCTGTGACTGACCGCACATTGTATTATATACCAGCAGTCACTGCATTCCTTTTACTGCACCTGTGTGCGTGACAGCTGCACATTGTATTGTGTAATACCAGTCCGTGCATACCTGTAACTACACCTCTGACTGACCGCACATTGTATTATATACCAGCAGTCAGTGCATTCATTTTCACTGGACCTGTGTGTGTGACAGCTGCACATTGCATTGTGTAATACCAGTCCATGCATACCTGTAACTGCACATTGTATTATATACCAGCAGTCACTGCATACCTTTTACTGCACCTTTGTAACTGAACATTGTTGTACCAGTAGTCACTGCAACCTGTTCACTGCACCTGTGTAACCACACATTGTTGTACCAGCAGTCACCTTTTCACTGCACCTGTGTAACCACACATTGTATTAGTCAAGTCAGTGCATACCTTTCACTTTATCCCCCCAATATGGACAAAACAAGAGGCAGAGCCAGAGGCAGGCTACCCAGCAGGTCTGTTCGAGGTTGCTCTGTCGTGATTTTGTGCGGCTCTCAACCATAGTACAGTGTTCAGAAGAAGGCACATGCCATCAACCCCCAATATTGTCAGGACATAGCTGACTATTTAACACAGAACACCTCATCTTCCTCAGCTTCTGCACGGGAGCGTGACATATCTTCCTCCTCCTGCTCTGATTCTGGCACCCCACTTAACACTCTGTCGGCAGCCATCACCAAAGTGCCATCATCCCAGTACTCAGCGGTGTGGAAATTTTGTGTGTGTCTGCCTCAGATGAGAGCAATGCCATCTGTACTCTCTGCCACGGAAAATTGAGCTGTGGAAAGACCAAGACCCACGTGGGGACAACTAACTTATGAAGGCACATGATTACAAAGCACAAACTGCAATGGGATGACCACCTGAGGAAAAGCAGCACACAAAAGCAAAGCCACTCACCGCAGTGTAAGATACCATCACGCTATTATTTCTCAAAAAAGGCGACCTCAACAAAGTACCTAAACTGTACCGTGATATTGAAAGGGAAGTGGTGTCATCTCTGGCACGCAGCATTAGGTCAAGGGTCCATCTGACCACGGATGTCTGATCTGCAAAGCACGGTCAGGCCTGCCCAAAGACTAAGTCAGTCCTCACACACAGCATCTCTGTCTGCACGTCATGTGACTGCCTGCCCCAAGACTAAGTCGCTCCCCACACAGCATCTCTGCCTGCAGGCCGCTTGACTGCCTTCTCCACTGCCACCAACAGGGTCCAGGACTCCAGGTGGATTCCTGAATTTTTAAGGCCGCTGCTAGCAGCGGCCGCTATAATAGTTTTTCTGGTACGTGTACATGCCTGCCTAATTTTTCTGGCTGCCCCTTGGCTGCAACAACAAAACAAAAGGCATGTACATGTGTCAATTCCCCTTCGGGATTGTTACCTTGCCATGGCAAAGGGGCTTGCTTATCACAATGAAGCAATGACTGGCTAAATGAGTGTGTTTGGGTTGGGGGGCACACTTGACCTGACCCAAAACTGAATTCCCGAATCCCTATTGAAGAGGCAGCCCTACAGGGGATCTAAACTGGGGCAGTATTATACTAACATCCCATCTGTATCCCTTTTTTTGTATAATGCTAAATAATTGGTACGACCAAGATGCACGACCTTACATTTTTCAACATTACATTTCATATGTCATTTATGTGCCCAGGATGAGTGAGCACAGTTTTGTGAGATTCAAAATTGCACCCACTCATGCCTCCGCAGGGGGCCACGGCAGTGAGAAATTATCCGGATGTTCACCTCATCACCCCATGCTACACTCCACCCTTTCAATACTTCCTGCTTCAGAGCCGTATCTTCCCCTGTGAAATAGTAAGCATCAGGAGCAGAGCGCACTGTAGAGTACCGTGGCAAGAGTCAAACATCTAGGTAAGTTAACTTTTTGCATAGTAATCTTAATATTTTGCTTTTTGAACATGTACTGGAAGGTCAATTGACTTATTTTATTTTAATAATGTAACACTTGCATTCCAAGGTAAAATATGCAAGTTCTGACTACACATATTGGTTAGTTCTCTGTATATAGGTTTTGTCAGGTCTATATTTCAAAAGGAATTCCCATCATGATATATCTTATGTTGTTGCTTAGCAGAGTTATATACTTAAACAAGTTCTGTGCATATTCTTCAGCATTCCATTATTTTATTTTTCTATCTCTCTGTCTCAGACTGTATTAGGCTTTCAGCTGTCAGGATGCCTAATACAGAGAAATCAAGCAAATCTGAATGGTGTCCAGTTCCACACCTAGATGCTTTTAAATCATGGATCCCCCATCTTGCTTCTGCAAATCTGCGCTCCTCTTCCTCAATCTCGCTGCTCCAGTACATCCAAGCTTGCCCTGTACACTCTGAGCTAGAACAAGCCAGAAAAGCACAAGAGCACTCACACAGCATCAGTGATGGGCAGAAAAAGCGTGAAGATGTGAGGCAAGGGGGAGGAGCAGATGGCCAAGCTCATCCTCTTCCTGTCAATGAATATTTGCCAATAATGTTGAATATTTTGCAGGGAAAATTAGGGAACCAGTGGTGGCTGCAGAAAGTAAGAAAGCAAATGGAGAGGTAGGTCCTTCGCTGGGGAATATCCCTAAACAAGTATTGGCTGTTGTCAAGTCCTCCTTTTTCCATCTGAGAAATATAGCAAGAATTAAACACCTCATCCCAGCAGGAGACCTACCTGCACTAGTTTATGCATTTGTATCCTCCCGCCTGGACTATTACAATGCCTTGTTCATCGGCTCTCCAGATAAGGTTCTTCATCCCATACAACTACTACAGAAAGCAGCAGCCAGACTCCTAAGCCATTGACCCCTGCAGCTCACACATCTCCCCAGTACTGCTAAATCTTCACTGGTTGCCAGTATAATGGAGAATCCATTTTAAGATCTGCCTGTTGACATGCAAGGCTCTAAATCACATGGGACAAAGTACATAGCGGATCTATTGGAGCTACTGGATATGCCCCTCCATGCACCCTCCGCTCTGACAATCAGATAAATCTGGTTATTCCAAGGATCCACTTAAAAACATTTGGTGCTTAGGCCTTTTCCTATGCAGCCCCTACTCTTTGGAACTCACTTCCACAATCAGTGCGAGAGGCTTCTTCTCTCGACAGCTTTAAGAAAAGGCTAAAAACCCACCTCTTTTCCTGAGCCTCTGAGACTGCAGGGCGCAGGGTCACAGCGCTTTGAATCCCCAGGGAGAAAAATGTTATAAAAATGTTATTATTATTAATTGCCAGATAAAGTCAGGTAAAATGAGTTCAGGTATGCTTTAACTAAGAGTGGATCTAATAACATTATGATGACATTGTTGCCTCTCGGGTTGTTGAGAAATATTCAAATTCCCTGTTAATCGAGTAGCTGCAAAGCTTTGATTTTCTATGATAGTACATAACTGCCACATGATGTATTGACATCAAAGGGTAAAGATACACACATTTTCTTTTCTTGTGGCTTTTTAAAGAATCTATGAAGGTGTTAGTGTGTAAGCTTTCTAAGCTCATCCTTGTGTGAAATGTCATTGATTCCATTGATCTTCTCCTAAAGTTCAGCTATCTATTTTACTGAGAGAAGATAATTGGCCCAATTAGGAATTTGGCCTAATAGTCAATTACATATGTGACAGAAAAAAAAGTATGGGGTTTGAAAAAGAGTGGCATGCTTTGGTGATTCAGCTTTTAGATCAACGATATTGTGGTTTCTTTGTTTATATTAATGTTGACATCCCTTTATCAACTGGAGAATATAGGGAAAATACCACATTGTATGAGAGATCAAAGGATAGGTGCTTCCAGTTGGTGAACATTGCCATTGTGTTGCATCTGCACAATTATCAAGACATTTCATAAGTCCTATTAGGACCAATATAGATGCCATTCACTTGATTGCACAAATACAAGACTTACATAAGCAACATGAAAACTCTCTCTGTTTTGTGTGTTTGGAGCTAATTCAGACTGTTAAATCAGGGGGGAATTGAAATAATTTTTTGCAGGCAGAGGAAAATTTGATTTTCTGGGCTCTTGCAAATGGTCCATTAGTGCTAAATGATAAGAATGAACATAGGATATATATATATATATATATATATATATATTATGCTTTCTATATTTAGCATCAACGCCTGTTAGTAATAATAATATTGCAGGTGCCGGTGCAGGCTGAGACCATGCTATGACATGCCCGCTTTGTGGGGGTCACCGCTGCTGACTGTAGGATCCCAGAAGGACAGCACGGGAACACAATGACTGCAGGGGGCTGCAAAAAGCCCCAGGTAACTTAAACTGCATTTTTTCCCAGGCTTCAGTATCTCTTTAATGACTAACCAGTGATGATTAATGACACCAAAAATTGAGTGTGTGCATAATATAGGTTTATTAAACTTTTCTCCTCTCCTTGGTCCTTTGCTGCTGTCAGCTGTGTTTCTCAGAGTCACACCCAAATTTTGTGGCCTCTTATCATATGTCAAGGGGAAAATAAGTAGTAAATAGGGCTGAGATCCAACTCAGCCCAACTGGAGAGAAACTGGCAAATTTAGCACTAGATAATTAAACGTTAAAAACAAAATTAGAAAACGGAAAAGCAGGAAAATGAGTGCTATACATATACATATTTATTTATATCAGAGGTTACGTGATGTCCCAAGCCCTGTGCTCACAATGAACGGCACATTTGTATGTAGCATAACTAATTTCACATGTATTTGCATGAGGAATTAGATATAGATACAGAAAAGCTAATGAATTCTGAGAAAAATAAGAAATGCTGTATTATGAATTTTCTTTATTTAATACCTGACTTAATTAACTTTTCTACATTGGGCCTATAGACTTGATAAGAGGCAGGCCAGTGTGGTGCAGTCCACGAGGAACAACAGTAATTAGAATGTACCCGCAGACAACCTATTAATATTCTTTCAAGGTCAAGCCACAGAACTAATTTGGAAAAGCACTAAAACCTATTATTAAACTAGCAGTCAAACTGCATGCTGGCGAAGAATCAATAGGCAAACCCTTCATAGTATAAACAAATAATATTAAGGTATTACAGTTCTACCTTACCACAGAATCCATTTAGTTTCAATATTTTCATGAGCTTTTATTTATAGAAACAAAGCAAATGGTGAAACAATGTACTTATATCCACTGCATCTAAATTCAGCTTGGAAAAAAAAATCACTGAAAGGATTCATTAAGTGGCCACTGATTGTTAGTAGCAGAAACACTTGCTTATTGACTTGTCATTATAATGTGCGTTGTTCATCACACAGTATTTAAATCAATTTTATTCACAATCTTTTTTTTTCTGAACAGTGTTGGGCCAAAATACTGGCTGTACAGTCAGATCATGGCCTTCCTAGATTATAAAATTTGGACTGATTTTTGATCATGTGGTCTGTGTATAACTTTAACCAATAAAATGTCTTTTTCACACAAATAAATTTTAATCACAAAGCCACATTAGCTAGAGGAACTTGCAATACATTTCAGGCAATGTACACACTAGATCAATATACTTGTAAATAGCTGTCATTAATAAATACTGATATATATTGAATTAGCGATTATCTTTTGTACCAAGGTTCACGGAGATACTTATGAATTATGGTGTATATAATTTAAAAAATAACTCTATTAAGTTTTATTCAATTGGTCAGCATTTGTTAGGCTTACCTGTTTCAAGATGATTTGCCTTTTACATTTCTCAGCTCAGCTGCAGAAGACTAATAACATCTGATAAATCTCACATAATGCCAAAGTCAATAGGATCAGTGAATTTATGGAAAAGTTGCTTAGTGTTGTCATCACAAGTCTTGTCCAAGCCCATTCAAACTTAACATTCAGGGAAATACTTAGGAATTTTGGTGTATATGATTTGAAAATAACTCCATTAACTTCCATACCAGCAGTCTCTGGCCCCTTAAAGGGGTTCTTTAACCTTTCTTATTTTAACCTCCCTGGCGGTAAGCCCGAGCTGAGCTCGGGCTATGCCACGCAGGGGGAGATCTCAGCCCCTGGTGGGGCGATTTTTATACTGTAAATTGCTGTGCGTGCAGCCAGCACTTTGCTAGCCGCACGCACAGCTTGATCGCCGCCACTCTGCGGCGATCGGCTGCACGCAGCGGCGAAAGAGGGCCCCCCCCTCCAGAGCCCTGCGCTGCCCGGACCAATGAGTTCCGGGCAGCGCTATGGGCTGGATCGGAGGTGTCTGACGTCAGGACGTCGGCTGACGTCCATGACGTCATCCCGGTCGTCGCCATGGCGACAGGAGAAGCCAAACAGGGGAACGTGTTATATACGTGTTCCCCTGTTTGCTATAGATGCCGGCGACGATCGCACTAGAGGGACACATGCGCCCTCTAGTGGTGTTTCATGTAGCTACCACTCTGGTAGCTTTACATGAAACAAACAAAAAAAATAAAAAAAAAGGATTTTTGCCAATTTGGCAAAAAAAATTAACCGCCAGGGAGGTTAAAAAAAACTTCACTTACCTGGGGCTTTTATCCCCCCCCCCCCCTGCAGACGCCTTGCCCTGTGCTGGTCCTCAAGGATCCTCCGAACTGGTCCCTGTGATGTGGCTCACTTATCGTTTTTTGTCTAACTAGACGAACGCCACTGCGCCTGCACATCCGTGGCCGCGCGCGTTCTCGCTCCTGCACAGGGGGAGTACCTTAAAAATTGGTTAAAGATCCTCCTTAAGGACCAGAGACTGCTGGTGCCAGAAATGTCACTTACTGACGAGTGGCCACACAGACCCGCTGCTCTTGCCAATCACGCCACTCTCCCATCACCGCAGGTCCCTATCTCTGCCATCACTGTGACGGCACAGCTCTGTGTGCTGGTCAGGACCCGCTTTCATTGGCTCCTGACCCTGTCCATCAATGTGAGCCAATGGGATTGGCTCACAGTGATCACGCGGTCAGGAGCTAATGAAATTGGCTTCTGACTGGCTCACAGAGCTCTTCCGTCATACTGATGGCAGGGTGAGTGGGCTGCGGCAAGGGCAGAGCGGTGCAATCGGCGGCAGCTTGTGGTGGTGATGTTGAGATCTACATCCTGTCAGAGCTGTGCAGCCACCTGCAGGACATAGATTTCAACTAGCGCGGTACAGGAATGGTAATGTTTTATTGAATTGGTCAGCATTTTTTATGTTTCAAAATGATTTGCCTTTCAAAGGGGCACTACAGTGAAACTTTGGGTAGTTGGATAACCCTAGAAGCAGGTTTCTAATAGTAAGAGAAACATATATTAGGAAATGTGTTTGGTTACAAATGTCAGCTGCATAGGATCATTTATAGCACCTCTTACAGATCCTAGCTGTCACTAGAAAGCAACCTCCTCCTCTATTCAGCTGTAAGCTATTTCTGTACTTTCCTTGTGTGGGATAAAAGCCTGGACTGTAGGTTGGCTCATCAGCAGCAAGTAGTATGGATATCTTAGGTAAGTAAACAGGAAGCTGCTTGTTCATTTACCTAAATTATCTGTACTTGCTGCAGAGCCAACCTTACAGAACAGGCTTTTATCTCACACATGGAGAGTATAGAAATAGCTGTTACAGCTGATCTGAACAGAGAAGGACATCGCTTCTCTCTAAATGACGACCAGGATCTGTAATAGATGTTATAAATTATCCTATCCAGCCGGCATTTATAACTAGATAAACTACTTAATATGTGTTTCTCTTACTATTAGAAACATGCTACTAGGGTTATCTCACTGTAATTTTCACTGTAGTGTCCCTTTAAATTTATCAGCTCAGCTGCAGAAGACTTATAAAGTCTGATACATCTCACATAATGCCAAAGTCAATGGAATTGATGAATTTAAATTTGGAAAAGTTGCTTAGTGTTGTCATCACAAGTCTTTTGCAAGCCCATTCAAACTCACAGGGTAAAACCTGATTACAAGGCCAGCATAGAGTTTGTTAGAACTTTTCCAAATACATTTTCAATAAAAATGACATGTAAATAGTAGGTATTTAAATATGTTATAATAGAAAGTGTAAGATACATTAATGCATTTTTTTTTTTGGGGGGGGGGGGCTGTTTTTAAAGCAGGCATTAAAAAAACGTCTGTGTTATACACCTTTGTTTTGAAGAATTTAGACTTTTAGAATAATGATAATGGATACTGCTTTTTCTTGCTCTTCTCTCATTGAACATACTAGGAGGTGAAATGATGGATTTTATAAGAATAAAAATCAGTAGTTGAATGTGATATTTGTGTTTCTGTTTAGAAAGCAGAGAATGTCATTTTTTCCCCCTGCAGTCTAACTTTGGAAGCATTATTGTGCTTCAGTATTTTTGAGTGTTTGTCAATTCTCCTGAAACTCTTTACAACCTTTACATTTTAGCTTGCAGCCAGCTATCATTTTAGTGATATTAAGTAAATATAGCTGTATTGATTTGCGTGGTATTTTCCTATAAGTTACACATGTTGTGAGTGACACTCTACTGCTGCTATAGGAGTTTTCAGGAAACTGTGTATTGCATTCTTGAAAGTTTGAGAAATCATATTTTCTCAATATGTTTTCATAAAGATAACCAATTTAATGCAATTCCCTTGAAAAAAAATTTTAACATTTTTTAGAACAAATTCTCCTCTGGTGAAAATGAAACTTTAGTGATAAAAATAATTTAGTAAATTTCAAAAGCACATCCCAAAGGCTAGGTGTATAGGCGTACGTGTGAAAAAGGCTCCTTGATAAAAAGGAGAGCAGATATATTTCATGGCGTGCATGAAAAAATGGCGCCAGGAAAAAAGGTCCGGCTGGAAAACAAAATGGCGCCGGTGGATAATGAAATCGTAATAATAATAAATAACATTGTTGTCAAACTTGGTTAACAATAAATACCATTTTAAAAATAGATGGAAGATAATAACAAAAATATATTAAAATAAAAAATTGTTACGTAATCCAGCAATATATCTTAACCCAACCCTACTCTCACACAGAACCCTCCCCTAGTGGTGCCTAAAACTAACCACTCCCTGGTGGAACCTAATCCTAACCACCCCCCTGGTGGTACCTAACCCAAACCACCACCCCTGGTGTTGCCTAAAACTAACCAACACCTGGGTGGTCCCTAACCACTCCCTCTTCAGAAACACCCTTTTACATAGGAACAATAATATCTTTGATAACGTAAAATCTGTACATACAAATAAATAATATGTCAAAAACTAAAATGTTGCAAGCTTCTAAAACAATAACATACTTCAAAAACTGTAATATTCTAATGTTGTTAACGATATTTATCGGGCACCCTTTTTTCAGTTTTTTTTTTTTTTACTGCATTAAGGATAATTGCATTAGCGTCTATGGTGGCGCCCTTTTCAACCACTATCCACCAGCACCCTTTTTTCCTGCTATATGATATAATTTATAAAAGGGTTCCAGATGTAGCTGATACATGTGGTTTTGTTTATAAAATGGTGCCGGATGTAGCCAACAAACATGATTTTGTTTAGAAAAGGGTACTGAATATAGCCAATAAATGTGACTTTGTTTATAAACAAGTACCTGTTTTTAGCCAATGAGGGTGATTGTTTTAAAAATAAGATTTAATAAAAGGCACTGGTTATAGCTGCAAATAGAATTTAACCATAATCCTAACCTAAACCTTAATCCTCCCTGGATAACCTTAATCCCCATGGTGGTGCCTTACCTTAACCCCCCCATAGTGGTTCCAAGCCTTAAACCCTCTGGCGCCTAACCTTATCCCCACATAGTGGTGCCTAACTCTTAAACCACCCCAGTGCCTAACTTTAACCTCCATGGTGATAACTAACCTTAACCAGACCCCAAATTACTTCTCCCTTTGAGTTACTATGACTCAGAGTGGAAATAGTAATTAACGCTGCCCAGAATCTGAGGTGCAGCAGGGAGAGCCATCATTTGGCTCACTCTGCGCCAAAGTGACCGGTGGCTAAGTTCCATGTATGCATATGTTCTATATACACGGCCAGCTATGTGTTTAAAGACCAAAGCAGAACTTTTGCATCTCATTGAATGCTGGTGGTATATAATATGATCTTTGTTTAAATTTTAACAGAAAGCCCCAGTTCCTAAAAAAAAGACGTTTTTGAAAAATACAAGCTCTCTCTGTTCTCCTAGTCTCTTTTTACTAAGCAAGATGAATAAAATGATTTTTGGCACCTGTCCTAATGTTATTTACAGAGGAAGACCTTCACACAAACAAACTGGAATATTTGCTGATGGTCTATTGCAGTCATCGGTTATGCTGTCTATGAATAGGAACACCTCTGGCATTTTTTTGTTTATAGATTTTTATTGCAATTCTATTGAAGTCTATTTTTATCAAGAATAAATTGATTGTTTAAAATTCCACATTCTTGTCTTGTCAAGGCTTAGATTTCCATTACAGTGTAGTTAGAGATGAGAAAATCCTTGAAAATCAAAATCAGTTTTATCCTTGATCTTGGAACACTCCAGCCATGACCTCTTGAGTGGATAGAAGTTTGTGCAAATTGTATTACTTATCTTTATGCATGAAAGCATATTGAATGAAATCATCTTTGATCTATGAGCTATTGAATCAAAGCAATCCAGAATAGATTTGGATTTGTAAAGATTGTTTCTGTAATCTCTGTCATTATGTCCAGAGCTTGATGCTTACGATTTGCCAGTGTCATAGCAAACTTCCCTATTCTGCAATATTTTTACTTCGCAACGTATTTTCTGTAAGAAATAGCGTTGTCAACAGATATTTTCATGCTGTTAATGATTTTATGGACAGTTTTAGCTTAATCTCCAATTTAATGAATGCTTGTGTAATAATTTAATGTATAATATAGATTCAGCTAGTTTCAGGGCTACTTCACAGTGCCCTCTCAGATGCGTTGCAGAATTCTGCATGTCAGCTCAGTGCCGATACAATTCAACTAACCTGTTCACAGTACTGCAGCTGATCGTATTATTCTAACTCGTTGCATGCAGGTTTTGTATTAAAGTTTATGTCCAGTCTCCATTGCAGTTCACTATCATTATAAAGCATGCATTATGCAAATGACCACTTCTAACCTAGCCTAGCCAGGTTCACAGTGCTTAGCTGCATTGCAGAAACATTCTGCTTGTTGACTTACTGCTCACATAATTCTGTGGGTCTGTTCATAGTAATAGATTGTGTTATTGTAACTTGCTGCATACAGGCTTTCCATTTAAGTCCAGTCTCAACCGCAGTTCACACACATTTTAACGCATGTGTTATGCAACTGACCACTGTGAATCCAGCCTAAGGGTCCCTTTACACTTCATGCATTGGCATGCATTGGTATGCGTATGTATGCGTTATTTCCATAGCAGTGCATCATGATAAAGCTTTCAGGCAGGGAACACACTTGTCTTTCAGTTTTCTGCGCACGTTTTCCTGTATACTTTTTCTGCACACCAAGTGTGTCTCTATGCAGAAAAACGCGTGCGTTTTTTCATAGCAGCTGTTGTAATTAATACAAAAAACTGACAAAATGTGCAGAGTCAGGATGCAGAATGTCAGTTTTTTTTCTGTGCGAACCAAATATTAAGTGTGTACTAGCACATTGATTAACATGAGTTCTCAGTTTTTCTGTGCAGAAAATGCGTACGAAAACAGTCAAGTGTGTTCCCTGCCTCAGTTAAAACAAGTATCGTGGGAACTGAGCCATAGAAAAATATGGACATTACTTTGAAAATCAGTTTTCTTTCAGTTATAACTGAGAGCAACTGATTGAGTTAAAAAAAAAGGGCCCTTAAAGGATGCCAAAACCCAAGCAACAATCAAAAAAAGGTATTGCATGTTGTTAGGAGGGTGTGAGCCCTCACTTGCCGCTCCATTGTATTCAATCTGTGTACCTCTCTTCCCCCGATCTATCCCCCGTTAGCGGCTCCCGACCCCAGCATCCTGTATTGTAATAGAGGGATCGATCTCCCCCTGTGTCCACGCCTACATCATCTGCTGATGCGCTCGCGTCCGGCAGGCATGCACGCTCCAAAGTCTTGGATAGTTCCTGCTGTGAAGACACGCTGTCTGGTAGGGAGCCAAAGGAGGCAGGAGGATTTTTTCTACAGCTGCGTCACAATGAGAGGGCCTAGGGCTGTGGAGCGCACGCGCCTGCAGAACGCGAGCAAGAGGATGCGTCTGCAGATGACGTAGGTGTGGGCACGGGGGGGAGGAATCCCTCTATTACAATACAGGATGCTGAGGTTGGGACGGGGGATAGAACGGGGGAACGGAGGCACACAGATTGAAAGCAATGGAGTGGTAAGTGAGGGCTCACACACCCTTCTAACAGCATACAATGCCTTTTTTTGATTGTTGCTTGGGCTCTGGTATCCTTTAACCAAATGCTGTCAGCAAAGTAGATTGACTTACTACAGACTTGTAATAACTGCAGTCATCTGTGTCCGGGAAATTCAAGAACTACAATATACACATATCAAAACTGTGCATGCAAGGACATTCTATGGAAAGACTATAAAACTATTCTAATGTTTTTTAATCAGAATAAAATTTTTATTTCCCTTGAAAGGGTAATTTCTTCACCGAAACATTTGTTTTTAACTTTAATATATGGTATTATTTTAACCATTTTGCTAAATTAAACATGTTCTATCTAATGCATTCTAGTTAAATGTGATCTCACTGGCAGGTCTTGATTGCAATTTGAGCACTTGCATTTTTATATACCTAAAAAGTGGGCAAAAGCTTTTCTTTGTAATTTTTTTTTTTTTTACCAAGGATCACATTGATGCATGCATAGTTATGCTTCAGTATAGGAGAAGGGTGTGTAAGCATTTTGTCTTATAACTTCTTAGGAAATTCCACTTCTTCCAAAAGCAGCACTATGTATTTGGTTTAGCTCTTTATTTTGCGGTTACTTTTATATATGCATAATATGCAAAGTCATTGCTCAGTGTTTCTAACAGAAAATGATACAGAAGAGTGTCAATGGGATGTTTGCATTAAACTGCGTTTGGCAGAATAATGTGCATAAAATCTTACAGCATGATGAGCAGAGCAGACGCAATGCATTACATTGTATTTATCATAAGTAAGACACACACCTTATTCTGCTTAAAGCTAACTGAGCAGTATTTTTTTATTTTCAAAAAATGAACCTCCCCGTAAGGGTGGTTCATAATGGTGTTTACCATTGGGGATGCGGCACCACTACTTACCTACAGGATGCTGCTCCTGCCGGCATTTGTAATTCTAAGCAATGCATGCAGTACAGGCCAGGGACCAGAGGAGAAGAACCCTGTAGGTAAGTAATGGTGCTCCTCCCAACCCTTGTACACCCAACGGCACACACCATTATTAACCTCCGTTATGAGGCAGTTGGTTTTTTAACCACTTGACCTCCAAGGGTTTGCAAATTTAAAAATAATGAAAATGTATTTCATTTTTCTATGGGATGGTGTATAAAAGGGTATTTGGATGTGGTTTTACTTTTTGGCCACAAGATGGAGATACAGAGTTAGTGTGTTCTAAAAATAGAAACAGAGCCAAGTGTTTTCTATTTGTTTATATTTGTGTAAACACAGGGGCGTAGATACTCTATCTGGTGGTGGTCAAATAAAAATACACTGCTTAGTTTGCTTTAACACAGTTTAGTGTATACACTCCAATGTTCCATGCAAGTCAATGGACTGCAGCAGGTGTTGAAATTAGAAGAATGGCTCCAGCTTTGTGCATATAAATGTATTTTTATTATTATTATTATTATTATTACTTGCGTATTGTTCAGGAACTGCAGATTTGCAGGTTAGGTGATTTCCTAATAAATCATCACAGCAACTCTGTCCAAGAATGACATGGCATTGTGTATTAGTAAAATGATGTGATTTATATTTTTAGAAAAATAAATGGAATCTGGAGTATATAGAAGAAGCCATATTTATTTATTTTAAACAATACCAGCTACCTGGCAGTCCTGCTGATCTCTTTGGCTGCTTTAGTGTCTTAATCACACACCTGAAGCATGCATGTGGTTAGTCTAGTCAGACCTCAGTCAGAAACACTGACTTTGCATGCCTGTTCAGGTCTATGGCTTAAAGTGTTATAAGCAGAGGATCAGAAGGACAGCCAGGTAATTTTCATTACTTAAAAGAAAGAAAATATGTCAGCTTCCATATTCCTTTCCTTCCATATTCCATATTCCTTTCAGCAGAAGAAAAATTAGTTCAGGATTAGTGTTTACTTTAATGGGGATGTTAGTCCTTCTCACAATATAGGCTGGATTCACAGTGAACTATTGCATAATGCATGCATTAAAATGCGTGTGAACTGCAATGGAGACTGGACATAGATGTCAACTCTCTCCCACTACCCATCAGGCTTTCCCCCTCCCTCAAGACCTTCAAACAAGCCCTCAAAACTCACCTCTTCAAGAAGGCCTACCTCACTTTTGAAATGTCCTAACTCTCTCTGCTGAAAACCTTGATGCAGCCCCCTTCTATTTTGTCACCACCTCCTATGTTTATATTGTAAACCTTTGGCAGGCCCCTCCTTGTGTATCAAATTCAAATAATAATAATAATAATAATATCTGCACAGCACAATTTCTATAAAATCACCATAATTTGGGTGCCAGAAATAGATTACCAACTGTAAAGGGAAGGGGGAGAAAGGGCTTCCACCCAAAACGTTGTGCTTGCCTTTTTAGGTGCACTGCATAATAAAAGGAATTCATCTATTATTGTGGTTGAGCTAGGGTCATATCTGCTTTCACGGTTCTTGACAGGGGTGGTGTATCACCCTAAGGGACCTTGCTGCTCCCACACCAAGCAGCCTTATTTGGTGTAGCCTGCAGGATCATTGCTATTTAGCCTACAGTGCTGCCCATAATTATTCATACCCTTGGCAAATTTTGACTTAAAGTTACTTTTATACAACCAGCAACTAATTTTTTAGGTGTCTCCCAAAAGATAATAAGACGATGTACAAGAGGCATTATTGCGGGAAACAAAACAATTCAGCTTTTATTTACATTTGAGAAAAAGTGTACAGTCCAAAATTATTCATATCCTTCACAAAGTTCTTTACCATTCCAAATAGTCCAAGCTGTTCTAAAGCATCCTAATTACCCTGATTAATTGGGAAAAGCTATTTTAATCAACTCAACAGGTGAAAAACAGCAGCTCTTTGCAGTTGGTTTGTGGACAGTCATGACTGAGACAAAGGAGCTCAGTGAGGACCTGCAGCTGCGCATTGTGGCTGCTCACAAGTCAGGAAAAGGCTACAAGGCCATTTCTAAATGTTTTCAAGTTCCAGTGACTACAATACAAAGTATTATTAAAAAATACAAGATTTTCCACACTGTGGAAAATCTCAAAGGACATGGTCGGAAGCTAACACCTGTGCTGGCCAGGAGGATAGTGAGAGGGGTGAAAAAGAATCCAAGGATCACCCCCCAAGGCCATCCTGGTTATTACACGTAAAGTAATTTATGGAAATAAAATTGATGTTCAAATGAAATTACATAGAAGTAAATATTTTTGAACTACATTTTAAATACATAGATGCAAATGAAGGAGAAATACAATGTTTAAGTCATCAATGATAGCCAAAGCTGATTAGCTAATTACTATACTTCACAGCTAGTAAATGTAGTGGCCACAGCAGTTAAAGGGATACTGTATGGGGTTCGGAGGAAAATGAGTTGAACTTACCCGGGGCTTCTAATGGTCCCCCGCAGACATCCTGTGTTGGCGCAGCCACTCACCGATGCTCCGGCCCCGCCTCCAGTTCACTTCTGGAATTTCTGACTTTAAAGTCAGAAAACCACTGCGCCTGCGTTGCCGTGTCCTCACTCCCGCTGATGTCACCAGGAGTGTACTACGCAGACACAGACCATACTGGGCCTGCGCTGTGCGCTCTTGGTGACATCAGCGGGATTGAGGACACGGCAATGCAGGCACAGTGGTTTTCAGACTTTAAAGTCTGAAATTCCAGAAGTGAACCGGAGGCGGGGCCGGAGCATCAGTGAGTGGTTGTGCCAACACAGGATGTCTGCGGGGGACCGTTAGAAGCCCCGGGGTAAGTTCAACTCATTTTCCCCTGACCCCCCTATAGTAACCCTTTACTACAGTTGCCTGGCTGATGAAATGTGATTAATCATGAAGTTTACAGCCATTCATTGCAAGTATTTAGTTGGGGCCACATAGCTGTACCGGAATCAAAATGTGTGGCTACAAAAATAATTATAGTAGCAGATTATGATCCACAATAAATGTGACTACTCTGTTTAATTTAAAATGTAAAATTGTATTTAGGCATACTTATAGGTTTTCTTTGCCAAGATGTTTCTTTCCACTTTTTATAGCTATTTACAAGCCTCAAAGGCATTGGTGTTATCCTACCCATGTTATGGCTTCATCTTTAAATTTCTACCAGGAGTGTTGTTATTTTATTTTTGTTTATTAAGGTCCAACAACAACTCCCACAACAGACCAATATCCATCTGGATATCTAAAAGTCATGATGGAAACTGATTATATGGTGGTGCATCTGTCAGAATAATAAGCTATTTTAACCACTTCAGCCTACAGCTTCGAAAATCTTATGCATCCAAGCAATGTTCACCTCCCATTCATTCGCTAATAACTTTATCGCTACTTATCAAAATTAATTGATCTATATCTCGTTTTTTCCGCCACTAATTAGGCTTTCTTTAGGTAGTACATTTTGCTAAGAGCCACTTTACTGTAAATACATTTTAACAGGAAGATTAAGATAGAAATGGAAAAAAAACATTATTTCTCAGTTTTTAGCCATTATAGTTTAAAATTAATACATGCTACAGTAATTAAAACCCATGCATTTTATGTGCCCATTTGTCCCGCTTATTACACCATTTAAATTACGTCCCTATCACAATTTATGGCGCCGATATTTTATTTAGAAATAAAGGTGCATTTTTTCAATTTGCGTCGATCACTATTTACAAGCTTATAATTTTAAAAAATGTAATAAGATACTCTCTTGACATGTATATTTAAAAAGTTCAGACCCTTAGGTAACTATTTATGTAGTTTTTTTTTTTTTAATTGTAATTTTTTTTATTATTTTTTTTAATACAAAAATGTATTTGGGTAATTTTAGTTTGGGAGGTAAATAGCCAATTTTAGATGTAAAATAATGTATTTTTTATTCAATACAGGTATGTGGGTGCAGTTTACTATTTGGCCACAAGATGGCCACATTCAAAAAGTTCCTAGATGCGAACGATGTCGCATCTAGGAACTAAAATGAAGAGAAGTTGTTTCCTGGGGGCAGAAATACCACGCTCTCTGATGAGAAAGCGTCGGTATTTCTGCCGGGGACTTGGATCGGTGAATGGGAATTATATTCCCATTCACTGATCGGGGGGGCAGCGGGAGGTAGCGGGGGCGCGCGCGGGCGCGCGCCCGATCGCGCGCAACACACGGCTGCAGCACCACTGCCTATCTGGACGGATATATGCGTCCAGACATGGCGAAGTGGTTAAAGCTGCATTTACATTCAGCTTTGGCACGGAACATTATTTTTTTTTTATCTGAAAGGATAGCTAATTTCCACAGTTTTGGGTCTTTAATGCAATGGATCTAAAAAAATGTGCTTTAATTTTGATTACTTAAATAAATGTCATAACAACTAACAGTCTTCATAGGGCTTTAATTTCTTTGTAGTGTAGCATTTCTCTAGTAACTGATTTAGTATATTAGTAATACAATTTGTAGCACTGCCTTAAGGGATAATTGAACTTCTCCCTCCCTGTGCTTCACAACTTCCGATTACTGACCGTTTAAAATGTTTAAATTAGTATTATGATGCTGTTCCTTTACCTAATTTCAGATTTACAGTTCATACAGGATATTTTCACCAATCCATATATTCAGCAATAATGTTAAGTGACCATATTTTTATATTTTTAAAGTAACAAATTAAGTTTTTGGCTACAGTTAAAGGCTTACTTGAGTTTTGTTGAATTGAGATAAGTTTGGCAAGTAGCAAATAAAGAAGTAATTTTTATGAGGATCACAGTTAAACAGATCATAGAACATACAGCGGGTGAGTTTCTCCTCCCATAAATCAATGCTTTAAAAGCATTTTTATTGGGCAATATTACTCACTAAAGAAGTGGCATTAAGAGACATTGATTTAAGAACAGTAAATGTAAGATCTACAAATCCTAGCTGTCAGAAGCATTTTAAAGATACAAATCATTAAACCTTTTATCATAACTGATCTCGGTGTACTGTCTGACTTTTCACTGTTTAAGTTATCTACATCTGTATTCATGCCTTGATTTATAAATAAAGCTAAATGTGCTGGACGCGTTAGGACTAGTTCCCAGTCCATCAGCTGCATTGCAGAATAATTATGAATGTCAACTCACTGCCCATACAAGTCAATGGAGCTGTTCAAATCTCTGCATTCTAACGTATTGCATTATTCTAACTCACAGAACTTCCGTGACCAGCACTGGAATGCTTCAAATTTGCTTTATGCATGTCTAAATAGGGAATAACATTAGCCACATCTATCCACAAGGTATTTATAGCTTGTGTAATCAATAGCTCATGCTCAGGGCCGGTTCACCCATGAGGCGGGGTAGCACCAGCCTGGCCGTGGGTGTGGGGGACGCCAAGCTGGAGGGGGTAGCGGGCAAGAAGGGGGTATTGGGCACAGCGGATCCCCCCTCCCTCACCTAGGTCTCCCGATCTGCACTCCCCCTCTAGCTTCTAAGTGCAACAGCGAGCGTATTAATAGGAGGCAGCGGGTGGGGATGACTCACCTCTTCTGCGTTCCAGCATGCGTTCTACTCTCGTCACTTCCTACAATGTCGCCCACTGCATTGTAAGAGGACAATTGGCCGATCTTGGTGCAAGATAAGCATCTAGTTCAAATTATACCCCCATGACCAACTGTAGATTTCCCTAGATAAAAAAATATATGGGAAATACACTATTTCACAGTTTATATAGAGAACCATTTCCCCCACCCTCTCTCTTGACTACAACCAAAAGCAATAGAGAGAACCAATGTTTTCTATAATTCAGAGGTGAGAGAACCAATACAGTATCCTATGTAATAAAACCCTAACTGTCCCTGCATCACCCTCCTGTCCCTGTGTCCCTTGTGTTTTGGCTACTGCGCATGTGTAGCCATTGGGACAAGAGGAGGACAGGGTCAGAGGGTGTGGGCTGCGGGCGAGTGTGCACATGCATGTGGCGGGCAGTTGCATGCGTGCATGCAGTGGGTGTGCTAGCAGTGCGTGCGCACATGCGCATGTTGACATGCGCCGGTGGTGGTGAGAGAGACCTAGAGTCCATTTTTAAATTGCTTAGGTCTACTTGTTTTCTATAATTTAAAGGGTGTGAGATCTTTCAAAATCCTTTTTTTGAATTGTGATGTGGATGGGCATTGTTCATGGGGCAAAGTGCCCATGTGCAAACACATACGTGAGTATGACCACCCCCCTTTCAAACGTAGGATTTTAGAACACAGAGGGAACTTCAAGAACAAATGAGATAAAAAATGTTTGAGATTGACATTGGTACAGCTATGTGATCCGTACACACCTAACATCCTTTTGACCTAAAATTCTGGGAAATACAAAAATTCTTCCACTCACAGGACTATAAAAATACAAAAAAGATAAAAGATCAATACTTGTAAGAATTAAATTCCTTATAAAACCAAACCTTTTAAAGCAACAATGCCCTAAGCAATATTAAGGAGAGCTCCTTGCAACAGGCACACCCAGTCTCACACCACAAATTACCCATACACACATAGATCAGACAATCGTATTGGTAATGCAGTTGCATGTGTGTGAATAAAGCTGTTGCAACAGTCATTTAGATGTTGTTCATGTATTCCTAGTAGATCAACACCTAGAACAGTCAAAAATTTAGTTTGGATGACAAAGTCCTTATAGAGGTGCAGATAGTAAACTTCAGATACCAATAATGTAAAGGATTCCAAACTCACAAGGTGCACTAAGTAAATATAAATCACGTATAGTCATTTATATCTACTTAGTGCCATCACACAGTATAGTCACGTAGTTCCAAATAAAGCTTGTACATTGCCTTTTCAAGTGCCAACAAACAGCTAATTAGCTCCGCGTCTCCAGCAACCACAGTAATAGACTAACCGCTCCAGCATTTAAGTGAACACGAGGTGAGATGATCTAGAGGCTGCCATATTTATTTCCTTTTAGGCAATACTAGTTGCCTAGCTGGAGGCTGCCATATTTATTTCTATTTAGACATTAGCAGTTGCCTGGCTGTCCTGCTGATCCTCTGCCTGTAATACTTTTAGCTATAGGCCCCAAATAAGCATGCAGCAGATCAGGTGTTTCTGGCATTATTGTAAGACCTGAGAAGATTAGCTGCATGCTTGTTTCTGGTGTGATTTAGACGTTACTGCTGCCAAATAGTTGAGCAGGGCTGCCAGGCAACCGGTATTGTTTAAAAGGAAATACATATGGCAGCCTCCATATCACTCTCACCTCGAGTTCACTAGAAGGCAACTTCCGTCCAGGGGTGGCTCCAATATTATTTTATTGAGGGTCTTATGTAGGTGCTGGATCCACTGATGGGGTAGCTGTCGACCTGTGGTAAAAATGGTTGTGTCCATGCACTGGAAAGTGGGCATGCTAATGACAAGTCATAGGCAGGGCCAAAATTACATGAACTTAGTAGTGGAGTAATTCAGACAATGGACATTAACAGCAAAACTTTGAATGAAGCCTCCTAATAAAAAAATAATGACCCACTTGCTATAGAAATAGCAGCAATTTTATAGTGAGCTCCTCTGAGGACAGCCTGTGAGTGACATGGCTATGTAATCAGTAAAGTGCTGCCCTTGTACTATAGGTGTCCAAAGATGCTTTCCCTCCCCTTGTAGTATAGGTGGCCAGATGCTTCCCCCTTGTAGTATAGGTGGACAACAATGACAGCCTCCATAGAAGCGCATGAGCGTGAAACGACAGTAAGGCTTCTTATCCTCTGCACCCACCGCATCCTATCCATGTCCACTCTGCGTATGTGTCACTATTGTGTTACATATGCACGTTTTTTACTGTGTACACCATATTGGATTTACGAATAGAGTGAATGACAGCAGTGCCAGCACTTTTCTTCTCCTTCCTGCATGAATACAATACAATACAATAACATTTGTAAAGAGCTTTTCTCCCATAGGACTCAAATACTTAAATAAATAAATAAACAGTTATTTTCCAAAGTGTAGTGGGTGAGGCGCCTGCTCCCCTTTCCATTATCTGCCTGTAAGGCTTGGTGGTGTATTCTCCACAGTCAGCATGCAACGCATGAGCTGACGTGGAGGAGGTACACACACTAGCACAAGGAAACAGGCTATCCCTAGTATAGTGGAGGGGAGGACTGACTCCAATAGGAGATTGTGGCGCACAGAGCCGGTGCAGATCTGACAGCCACAAACAATGCTTTCGTTATAACGTCTCAGCGCAAAGTAGCGCTGAGCGCATAAACCAGAACTGAGGAGATCAGGACAGGTAGACAGAATGAACGCTTGCTAGCTAGTGGCTACTTAGCGACAGCAAGTGTCCAAAACAAGACAGACTGGAATGAGGCAGCCAATGTGATTGCAGCGATGGCGTGCCTCACAAAGACAGGACAGGATAGTCAGGAAATAGCAGGATCAAGATAGATGAACGTAACACAGACAAATATACAATAAGTATGTTTTCCTAGCGTATTACAATTACAGCTATCAATGAAACTATTTGTAACGTCTGACTAACATATGTATATATCGGCAATGAACCGATATATGACATAAGCAGGAACGCTGACTAGGACTGGAGTAATACAGGGAACAGGACTCAGAAGGATTCGCTATCTCTTCGCAGAGATGAACGCAATCCACAAACGGTAACAGAACAGGATTCAGAAGGATTCGTTATCTCCTCGCAGAGATGAACGCAATCCACGAACAGGACCAGGAGCAGGATACTAGCTCAGCACGGGTGCTCACGATACGCGCAAACTACCAAAACGTGCTGGAAAGCTGACTAACTGCACACAGGACATAAACAGTTCGTGTACGTATACATCAGCGACACTGATGTATCAACGTAACACGAATACAAGGAAAATAATAAACGTGCTGGTATGCATATATATTGGCAATGAACCAATATATGATGCAAAGACCAGCAAAGTATCTTTAGAACAAGAAACACGATCGGGGGCTGAAGCGACAGCAAGACAGGCTTAAACTGAAGCTATGAAAACCCGAGGAGTCCTGCAGGAAGCAGATCTTTATACTGAGGTCATCCAATGGGAGCAGACATGCAGATTCCCACACAGGTGAATAATAATCAGTCACAAGCTGACAGCAGGGAAAGGCAGACAAAGCTATGCAGCTTGCATGGAAAGAGATCAGAACTGCCTGAGCTGCAGCACTACTACTTCCAGCAACACCTGCTGCAGCAGCGATCATTACACTGCCATAATACAAGGAGTATTGCTTCCTGTGATCTTCTAACATTCCTAGATTACTTAGACTAATGTTAGGCTGTATTTGTA
Source organism: Hyperolius riggenbachi (assembly GCF_040937935.1). NCBI lineage: Eukaryota > Metazoa > Chordata > Amphibia > Anura > Hyperoliidae > Hyperolius > Hyperolius riggenbachi. Next base: position 140,010,231 of record NC_090653.1, read on the forward strand.
TATGCTTGAGTAACTTAAAGTGACTTTGAACCTACATTTATTCTTGTAACAAAATCATTCTTCAGTTACAACTGTGTTAGCATGCCATTTTTCCAGCTTACCACGAGGTGACATTGGTTGCTCTCAAGTTAGTGTTTTTCTAGGAAAGTTGTAAAAACATTGACAGAAAAATAAAGTAAAACAATTTTTCAGCTGCTAAAAATTAAAGGGAGTGGGGCCAAAGCTGTGAATTTGATTTCTTAAAAGTAAAAATACATTTTTATATGCACATATTACTGATTTTTGAGTAAGTACCTAACTATGCTCTTATAGATAATTATGTAAATGCTAACGTAACATACATCAGTACCACTTTAACATTAGTCTGTAGGAGTAAGGACAATACAGATCTAGGTAAAATAAATGCTGCCCTAGCTTGAAGCAAAATGGCAGTAGCCAGGGAGGGAAACAAGAGGAATTCACTACTTTATAGATTTTTAAATATTTTTATTTAATGGATGTTAGGTTGTGAAGATCTGCAAAATGTAGCAAGCCCTACCCCCCGCCAAAAAAATAAATAAATAAATAAATATATATATATATATATATATATATATATATATATATATACATACATATACACACACATTAGTTCTCTATAGTGTTGAGCCAAAATTTTTATAATTTTGTGTTTCCTTAATTACAGACACAAATCAAAACCGCAATTCAAACCATAATTCAGAATTCCGTAAGGGAAATTTCGGTTTCGTAATTTAGCGTTTTGGAGCAAATTCATGTTTAAGGCGAAATTTTGTAATTTCATATTTTCTATAGAAACAATCTAATAGTAATTATGCACATTTAGGTAATGACTAAACTCAAAGTCACTCATTGATTGAAATTACTGATAATGTAAAGGCCCCTGCACTTGCTGTCGCTTTAAATGTGGTGATGATGTTGAGACATTTGGTTTTGGGCCTTGCAATATATGATAATGCAAAAGTCCCTGCACGTGCTGTCACTTTAAATGCACCAGGAGGCTCTTCCTGCAGCCACTTCTAAGACAGGTGCTCCTTGTCAAGGTGCACTTATTCGTCATGCATGCTGAGTTGCTTGGTTTTGGGCCTTGCAATATCTGGTAATGCAAAAGTCTCTGCACGTGATGTCGTCTTAAATGTATTAGGAGGCTCTATCTGCAGCCACTTCTATGACAGATGCTCTTTGTCAAGATGCACTTAGTGGTCATGCATGCTGAGGCACTTGGTTTTAAGCCTTGCAATATCTGATAATGCAAAGGTACCTGCAAGTGCTGTCGCTTTAAATGTATCAGGGGGCTCTGGACTGGAACACAATTTTGAGAACGGGCATATTTCCGAAATTCTGACTTTTTCATATTGCGTAAATGATCATAATTACAAAAAATGATCGTAATTACGAAATTCCCCATAATTTGCAAAATTTGCAAATTTTCGATTACCATCATAATTGTAATTTTGCAAATTGCACAAAATTTTGCGTAATTGTAATTAGGTCATTACGCTCATCACTCTATTCTAATCTTATTATTTTCTGCAAGTTGCTTTCTTCCTTGTCTTAATGAACAATTCAGCCAATGACCAGCACATGTGACATTTGTGATAATACTACTACTACTAATAATAATAATAATATACAGGGTGGGCCATTTATATGGATACACCTTAATAAAATAGGAATGGTTGGTGACATTTAGGGATGATCGAAAAGAGCAAATTCTGTTCCGCCGGAAATCGCGGATTCCATCAGGGTTAAATTCCGTCGCTATGAAAATTCTGTCCGGATTTGTACAAAATTCCGCGGAATTCTGGATTCCGTCGGAAAAACTAACCTAATCGCAAAAGTAACCTTGTTTATCCTGTATGGTAGCCCATAGACCCTTTTAACTGTTCCCTTAGTCATTTTCTTCCTCCCTCGTCTCATCTTCCAGGGAATTGTAGTATTTCAAAAGCCAGCTTACATACCTTGGCTGGGAATTGAACCCAGGTCTGAGTGCATGGTAGGTAGCTCACTTCACCACTATACCACCACCAACACTACATGCTGAAGCCAGCCTAGCATGTACCATTATGATATATCCAAGAGAAAAATGAGCTTGCTTAAGGATTTTTAGCATGTCAAAAGCCAACTCACATTGGCCGGGAATAGAACCTAGGCCTACCGCTCTGTAGGCTGCTATCCTAACCATTATACCACCAACACAACACACTACAATGCTACATGCTGAAGCCAGCCTAGCATGTACCATTGTGATATACCCAAGAGAAAAATTAGCTCTCTCTCTCTCTCTCTCTCTCTCTCTCTCTCTCTCTAGGACTTGATGCCATTTTCAGCTTAAAACCATCAACGGATACCGGCAGAATTTTACAGGCAATTTCGGAATTCCGCCAGATTGAAAAAGCAATTCCGCTCCGATCAAACAAAACGGAATGACCAATTTCCGCCTAAAATTGCGGAGAATACAATTCCGCGGAAAGCGGTGACCATCCCTACTAGAGAGAGAGAGAGAGAGAGAGAGAGATGAATCTACCTGACTATCTGGGGTTTTCTTCTGTTGAACACAAAAGGCAAGGCCATGCCTGGGTGGGCTTGAACCACCAACCTTGCAGTTAACTGCCAAACGCGCTAACCCACTGTGCTACAGAGACTGCATACCACAAAGACTGTGCATGCAGTTGCTGTTGAATGATTTTATAATTTCCGGGAGGAGGGAGGAAGGGAGGAGAGAGGAAGGTTATCAGGTGGAAATTAGTTAGGTGGGGAAATAAATTTAAATTCAGCGGAATTTAAAAATTTTCAGCAGAATTCCGTTTTAGAGCTATAGTATTTCCGTTCCGACCGCCGGAATCGGAATTGGCCCTATTCCGGCCGGAATCGTGGAATTTCGATTACCGCAGAATCCAGCGACAATCCCTAGTGACATTAACTTCCTGTTTGTGGCACATTAGTATATGTGAGGGGGGAAACGTTTCAAGATGGGTGGTGACCATGGTGGCCATTTTGAAGTTGGATATTTTGAATCCAACTTTTGTTTTCTCAACAGGAAGAGGGTCATGTTACACATCAAACTTATTCGGAATTTCACAAGAAAAACAATGGTGTGCTTGGTTTTAACGTAACTTTATTCTTTCATGAGTTATTTACAAGTTTCTGACTACATTGTATTGGATTGTCAATGAAACCCTCTTCTCCCACTCTTTACACACTGATAGCAGCACCACCGGAGAAATGCTAGCACAGACTTCCAGAATCCATAGTTTCAGGTGCTGCACATCTCCTCCCAGGCTTCAGGACATCCTGTAAGCCTGGGTACCTAGACACAAATCTCTGAATTATGAGATTCAGCACATGTGCCATGCAGGGTACATGTGTCAACTTTCCCAAATTTAAAAATGAGATTGCTGCCGTTGTCACACACCACATTGCCGATCTCCAGTTGGTGCGGGGTCAGCCACTGATCCACCTGTTTGTTAAGAGCAGCCAGGAGATCTGCTCCAGTGTGACTCTCCACTTTGAGGCAAGATGTAATGAAACGCGGAAAAGCCGCCGCGTGTACTGACAGCAAGGCGGCTGATTCCACGTCCAGTGCGGTGGTTTGCATGCAGCAGCGTGCGTCTGGTGTGGCTGGGTCTGTTAGTTCACACAGATTGAGAAATACGCAGGTGCGTGCTGAGAGGCCAAACCTTTATTACCAGGTTGGTCAGCTGACCTCAGAGCAAGTGACTATTGGTCAATCACTGAGTGGTGCCGGAGAGCGCTGCTCTATATATTGTTACTGCTGGTCAGTCTCAGGTTGTCTGCCGTTGCGAACACTTACGTGGAAGCACTCAGACCTTAGTCAGATCCTACAGTGTGTTAGAACCAGGAGGACCTGGGAATTCACACTGAGCCAGATTACTTCTGTTCATCATTGTGTTATACTTCAGACTAGTTCCAGGGTGTCGAGACCACGGACCTCACACCCAAGATTAGGGACTTTGTGTTATCATTCTGTTATACTTCAGACTCGTTCCAGGGTGTCGAGACCACGGACCTCACACCCAAGACTAGGCATTGTTTGATATCTGTTATGACCTACTGCTCTTCTGACTATTCCTCTGCTTTCTGATTTGGTGCCTTCGCATATCTGATTATCTGTTGCCAACTCAGCCTGCCTTTGGATACCGAGTCAGCCTTCGGTCTCTGTACCTTGTCTGTCCGTGTGTTGCCGACCTGGCTTGCCCGACCTTGAGAGCTATCTCTCTCCTTTAAGAGATAGTCTCCAGACCTGCTAGTGACATCCACCTTTCAGGTGTCACTCACTCACAGGTCCTTCCTACCTTCAGCCTGGGACTCCACCCCTTTGGAGGTCTCAGGCTGCTGGAAGGTTTTTGCACTTCTCAGAAGGCAGTATCGCCCATACTGCCAAAGACCACCTGCTCCTCGGGTGGTCTTACTCAAAGTCATTACTGTTGCACCAAACACTCACACTATATAGGTGTCCAGAGGTTAGTTGTACTTGGATTATCAGTGATTCTGCAGATCATCAATAATCGGGTATATATCTGTATTCTTGGTGATACTGCAGATCACCAATAATCAGATTCTCTCTGTGTGCTGACACCGATCGTTACAGAACGGCAGACCAAAACCAAATGGACGTACTTAACAGCCGTCTGGATCAACGCTTTGTCTAGGTCTGCACAAGTCCTACAGACGGCTGTGAATATAGTGCAATCTCCTCCAGGTACAGACTTACGTATGCCTGTGCCTGAAAAGTTTTCTGGTCACAGATCTGACTTTCAGAACTTTAGAAATCGAGTGTTATCATACTTTGAGTTGAGACCTAATTCATCGGGAACCGTGGCACAGAGAATTACGTTCATTAAGACTCTGTTGTCAGGGGATTCCCAGACCTGGGCATATAGTCTCCAGACAGGGAATGAGGCCCTAGCCTCGGTTGAGGAATTTTTTAAAGCTATGGCTATAATTTATGATGATCGGGACATTGCCTCTACCGCTGAGCGGAAGCTCAAGACTTTGCAGCAGGGCAGAGATCCGGTTGAAGTTTACACAGCTGAGTTCAGAAAATGGGCAGTTTCGGCTAGATGGGGGTCATTTGCTCTTCTGGACTGTTTCTTGTCAGGGTTGTCAGATGCGGTATCTGATCTAATGCTGGGTCATCCTGAGCCAAAGTCTGTTGATGAGGCCATTTCATTGGCAGTCAGGGTTGATCGTCGCCTACGTTACCAAAAACAGACTCGGAGTAGGAACAATATGAGATAGGTTTCCTATGCCTCTCCTCCACCCGTTTCACCTCCACCAGAACCAATGCAGATTGGTCGGTCAAAATTGTCCCGGGTGGAGCAGAATCGCAGAAAAACAGAACAGCTCTGTCTATACTGTACAGAGGAGGGTCACCGAGTGCAGAATTGTCCCAAGAAGTCGGGAAACACTGCCGCCTAGGTGTAGTCGGAGGTAATACCCTAGGCGCGCAGTCTTTACCTCTAGACGATAAACGTTTGCTCCTTCCTTGTACTATATCTTGGGAAGATCAAACAGAGGCCACTGAGGCCTTCATCGACTCTGGCTCAGCAGCCAATTTTATGGATTATGAATTTGCCAAGAAATTGGGGATTCCTATTTCCCCTTTGAATCAACGGATTCTGGTCACTGCAGTGGACGACTCTCCTCTGCAGAGTAAATACCCTCTGTCTCAGACCCCAGAGTTAAGGGTTACGATGGGGGTGTTACACAAAGAGAATCTACAGTTTCTGGTCTTGCGGATGACGACTTCCACGATCATTTTTGGTATGCCATGGTTACAACTTCACTCTCCTCAGATCAATTGGGCTTCAGGTCAGCTAACAAGCTGGTCTACCCATTGTCATCATCGTTGTTTAGCGAAGGTAACCTTGGGTAACACCAAGATTCAGGTGGAAGGTTTGCCAAGCCAGTATTCAGAATTTGCGGACGTGTTTAGTCCCAAGTCAGCAGATAAACTTCCTCCTCACCGTCCTTTTGATTGTCCCATTGATCTCAGGTCTGGTTGTATGCCCCCTAGAGGCCATCTCTATAATGTATCTGGGCCAGAGAAATTAGCTATGCAACAATACATCCGAGAAAACTTAGCTAAAGGCTTTATTCGTCCCTCTCGGTCACCAGCAGGGGCAGGGTTTCTTTTTTGTGCAAAAGAAGGATGGAGGCCTCTGTCCATGTATTGATTATCGGGGAATAAGATTACGGTAAAAAATCGTTACCCTTTGCCTTTAATTGACGATTTGTTTACCCAGGTCACCAATGCTAAGATTTTCTCGAAGCTGAATTTGAGGGGTGCATACAACCTTGTGCGTATCAGGGATGGTGATGAATGGAAGACAGCCTTTAACACACCCGACGGGCATTACGAGTACTTAGTGATGCCCTTCGGGTTGTGTAACGCCCCGGCTGTCTTCCATGAGCTGATTAACGAGGTGTTCAGAGAGGTGTTGGGCAAATTCGTCTTAGTGTACTTAGACGATATACTGATTTTCTCATCCAACCTCTCAGAACACAGGAAACATGTTGGGTTTGTGTTACGGAAGTTGAGACAGAATGTGCTGTATGCTAAATTGGAAAAATGCATTTTCTAAGTAACCTCTGTCGCCTTTCTGGGGTGCAGAATCTCGACCTCTGGCCTCTCTATGGACCCTGGAAAGGTTTCAGCTGTCTTGGAATGGCCTCAGCCTGTAGGACTGAAAGCTCTCCAGAGATTCCTGGGGTTCGCCAACTACTACAGGAGGTTCATAAAAGGGTACTCTACGGTGATCTCGCCTCTCACCAGTCTCACCAAGAAAGGGGCAGATACTCACCACTGGTCCCCAGAGGCCCATGCTGCTTTCTCCACTCTGAAGAAATGGTTCTGTTCTTCCCCCATATTGAGACATGTAGAAGTCACCTGTCCCTTTATTGTGGAGGAAGATGCCTCAGAGGTAGGGGTAGGGGCTGTGCTGTCTCAGCGTTCTGGTTTACAGGGAAAACTGCATCCTTGTGCCTATTTTTCCCGTAGGTTTTCACCCGCAGAGAAAAACTACGATATAGGCAACCGGGAACTTCTAGCCATCAAGTTGGCCTTTGAGGAATGGCGACATTGGCTAGAAGGGACAGAACACACCATTACAGTTTACACTGACCACAAAAATTTGGAGTACATTGAGGGCGCTAAGAGACTAAGCCCCCGACAGGCCCGGCGGTCGTTATTTTTCTCAAGATTCAGATTTGTAATCACGTATACCCCTGGTAGTAAGAATATCAAGGCTGATGCCTTATCCAGGTGTTTTGAGCCCGAGACAGCACAGCCCTCAGACCCTGAGACCATTATACCTCAGAAGGTGGTCCTGGCAGCCACTGAGACCTGGAAAGACTGCATTGTCACTCTGAGTCCATTTCAACAGGTTGTTCCAGAGGGGAAGCCTGAGGAGGTCATGTTTGTACCATTGCCTTTTTGCCTACAACTGTTGCAGCTGTTTCATTCCCACAAGAATGCTGGGCATCCGGGGGCCACCAGAACTCAGGATCTTATTGCTAGATGTGCTTGGTGGCCGTCATTGGCAACAGACTGTAAGGAGTATGTAAGAGAGTGTGCAGTGTGTGCTAGCAGCAAACCCTCCCATCAGGCACCTGTTGGAACATTGCAGCCTTTACCAGTTCCGAGTGAACCGTGGACCCATTTGTACATGGATTTTGTGGGCGAACTCCCCAGGTCTGAGGGCATGATGGTCATTTGGGTGGTAGTCGATCGATTCAGTAAGATGGCTCATTTTGTCCCCCTGAAAGGACTCCCCTCAACCCAGGAATTGGCTGATCTCTTCATCCAGCACATTTTCCGGCTGCAAGGCATTCCGGAAAATATAGTGTCAGATCGGGGAGTCCAATTTGTATCTAAGTTTTGGAGGGCATTCTGCCATCAGTAAGACATGGATCTTTCTTTCTCATCAGGCTACCACCCACAGACCAATGGACAGACCGAAAGAGTCAATCTGTCCCTGGAACAGTTTCTGAGATGTTATGTTGCAGATGCACAAACCGACTGGGTAAAATTTTTGCCGTTTGCAGAATTTGCACAAAACAATCTGAAAAGTTCCTCTTCAGGATTTTCCCCATTTCAGGTGGTGACGGGAAGGTCACCTAAGTTTACCCCATTACCAGTGGCTTCTACTCCGTTTCCAGCCCTGGAGAATTGGCAGAGGTCCTTAACCACTTGAGGACCTAGGGCTTTCTACCCCTTAAGGACCGGCCACTTTTTTTCCATTCAGACCACTGCAGCTTTCACGGTTTATTGCTCGCTCATACAACCTACCACCTAAATGAATTTTGGCTCCTTTTCTTGTCACTAATAAAGCTTTCTTTTGGTGCTATTTAATTGCTCCTGCGGTTTTTACTTTTTATTATATTCAGCAAAAAAGACATGAATTTTGGCAAAAAAATGATTTTTTTAACTTTCTGTGCTGACAGTTTTCAAATAAAGTAAAATTTCTGTATACATGCAGCGCGAAAAATGTGGACAAACATGTTTTTGATAAAAAAAACCCCATTCAGCGTATATTTATTGGTTTGGGTAAAAGTTATAGCGTTTACAAACTATGGTGCAAAAAGTGAATTTTCCCATTTTCAAGCATCTCTGACTTTTCTGACCCCCTGTCATGTTTCATGAGGGGCTAGAATTCCAGGATAGTATAAATACCCCCCAAATGACCCCATTTTGGAAAGAAGACATCCCAAAGTATTCACTGAGAGGCATAGTGAGTTCATAGAAGATATTAATTTTTGTCACAAGTAAGCGGAAAATGACACTTTGTGACACGAAAAAAAAAAAAAAAAAGTTTCCATTTCTTCTAACTTGCACCAAAAAAAAAATGAAATCTGCCACGGACTCACCATGCCCCTCTCTGAATACCTTGAAGGGTCTACTTTCCAAAATGGGGTCATTTGTGGGGTGTGTTTACTGTCCTGACATTTTGGGGGGTGCTAAATTGTAAGCACCCCTGTAAAGCCTAAAGGTGCTCATTGGACTTTGGACCCCTTAGCGCAGTTAGGCTGCAAAAAAGTGCCACACATGTGGTATTGCCGTACTCAGGAGAAGTAGTATAATGTGTTTTGGGGTGTATTTTTACACATACCCATGCTGGGTGGGAGAAATATCTCTGTAAATGACAATTTGTTAATTTTTTTTACACACAATTGTCCATTTACAGAGTTATTTCTCCCACCCAGCATGGGTATGTGTAAAAATACACCCCAAAACACATTGTACTACTTCTCCTGAGTACGGCGATACCACATGTGTGGCACTTTTTTGCACCCTAACTGCGCTAAAGGGCCCAAAGTCCAATGAGTACCTTTAGGATTTCACAGGTCATTTTGCGGAATTTGATTTCCAGACTACTCCTCACGGTTTAGGGCCCCTAAAATGCCAGGGCAGTATAGGAACCCCACAAATGACCCCATTTTAGAAAGAAGACACCCCAATGTATTCCGTTAGTAGCATAGCGAGTTCATAGAAGATTTTATTTTTTGTCAAAAGTTAGCGGAAAATTGATTTTTATTGTTTTTTTCACAAAGTGTCATTTTCCACTAACTTTTGACAAAAAATAAAATCTTCTATGAACTCACCATACTCCTAACGGAATACCTTGGGGTGTCTTCTTTCTAAAATGGGGTCATTTGTGGGGTTCCTATACTGCCCTGGCATTTTAGGGGCCCTAAACCGTGAGGAGTAGTCTGGAAATCAAATTCCGCAAAATGACCTGTGAAAGCCTAAAGGTGCTCATTGGACTTTGGGCCCTTTAGCGCAGTTAGGGTGCAAAAAAGTGCCACACATGTGGTATCACCGTACTCAGGAGAAGTAGTACAATGTGTTTTGGGGTGAATTTTTACACATACCCATGCTGGGTGGGAGAAATATCTCTGTAAATGGACAATTGTGTGTAAAAAAATCAAAAGATTGTCATTTGCAGAGGTATTTCTCCCACCCAGCATGGGTATGTGTAAAAATACACCCCAAAACACATTGTACTACTTCTCCCGAGTACGGCAATATCACATGTGTGGCACTTTTTTGCACCCTAACTGCGCTAAAGGGCCCAAAGTCCAATGAGCACCTTTAGGCTTTCACAGGTCATTTTGCGGAATTTGATTTCCAGACTACTCCTCACGGTTTAGGGCCCCTAAAATGCCAGGGCAGTATAGGAACCCCACAAATGACCCCATTTTAGAAAGAAGACACCCCAAGGTATTCCGTTAGGAGTATGGTGAGTTCATAGAAGATTTTATTTTTTTGTCACAAGTTAGCCGAAAATGACACTTTGTGAAAAAAACAATACAAATCAATTTTCCGCTAACTTTTGACAAAAAATAAAATCTTCTATGAACTCACCATACTCCTAACGGAATACCTTGGGGTGTCTTCTTTCTAAAATGGGGTCATTTGTGGGGTTCCTATACTGCCCTGGCATTTTAGGGGCCCTAAACCGTGAGGAGTAGTCTGGAAATCAAATTCCGCAAAATGACCTGTGAAAGCCTAAAGGTGCTCATTGGACTCAATGCACCCCAAAACACATTGTACTACTTCTCCCGAGTACAGCGATACCACATGTGTGGCACCTTTTTGCACCCTAACTGCGCTAAGGGGTCCAGAGTCCAATGAGTACCTTTAGGCTTTACAGGGGTGCTCAAAATTTAGCACCCCGCCCACTTGCCAGGACAGTTAACAAACCCCACAAATGACTCCATTTTGGAAAGAATACACAACAAGGTATTCCATGAGGGGAATGGTGAGGTCATTGAAAATTTTATTTTTTGTCACAAGTTAACGGAAAATGACACTTTGTTAAAAAAAAAAATTCTGCTAACTTGTGACAAAAACTAAAATCTTTTATGAACTCACCGTGCACCTCACATAATACTTTAGGGTGTCCTCTTTCCAAAATGGGGTCATTTGTGGAGTCTGTCCTGGCATTTTAGGGTCTCTGCAATCATTACATGTATGGCCAGTATTAGGAGTTTCTGCTATACTCCTTATATTGGGTATACAAGTAATGCACTCTGGGCTGAAAGGAAAAATGAACGGCAAACATACCTTGCTCCACATCAATGGCAGATCTTCCTCCACATCAATGGCAGTGATAACCTCAGGAGAGAGACACCCCGTGCCACCCTGCACTCAGGGTGAGCCACCAACTTATGTGACTGGGCCTCAGAACTTTAGTATACAGCATTATGCCTGTAGGATACAGCAATATGCCTGCCAATAGAGATGACTCTGTGTGGCATTAAAGCATCATCATAGGCCCAAATCACATATAAACCGGGGGTGTCCACACTCAAGGGAAATTCAAACATGGCGTCTTATATCGCCAACCCAGGACAGATCAGCAATATCAAGCATGGAAACCGATCCTTCTTCCCATTTTTATGCTTACCCGTTTGGTCTTCAAGCTTACCTCTCCTCTCCCTGCGACAATGTGCGAAAGACCACTGAGTGTGTGCCTACTCCTGTGTCTGGAGTTCCCTAGGTTCTAATAGTGTACCTGCTCGTGGTACCTCTCAAAACACGGCCCTACGCATAGACCAGGCTGGTCAGGACAGCGGGGACAATAATAAACGGTGTCACTCCTTGTTCCAGCCCTGCTGCAGACACGGCAACGTTTTCTTCGGATGCGTTGACCTGGGGCACACGGAAGCTGATAGGCGTAATGCCTTCCATGCAGTCGGCTAGTTGCATCTGGGGGGGGGGGCCTGGCACCTCCTGGATACAGGATGTCCATAATGATCTCTTCCTGAAATTGGAGGAAAGATCCAGTTCTCCCAGCCTTACTGTAGAGAACAAAGCTGTTGTAAACTGCCAATTGAATCAGATAAAAAGACACTTTCTTATACCAGCGTCTTGTTTTCCGGGTAACTAAATAGGGCGCTAACCTCTGGTCATTGAAGTCCACCCCTCCCATGTTGACATTATATTCGTGGACGACAAGGGGCTTTTCAATGACCGCAGTTGCCCGTTGAATTTGGACTGTCGTGTCTGTGTGAATGGTGGACAGAAAGTAAACGTCCCTCTTGTCCCTCCATTTCACCGCGAGCAGGTCTTCAGTACGCAAGGCGACCCTCTGCCCCCGTAAAAGTCTGGTGGTAACGAGCCGTTGGGGGAAGCCCTGGCGACTAGGCCGCGCAGTGCCACAGCATCGGATTCCTTCTAACTTTAAGTGCTGAAAGAGGGCCACACTTGTGTAATAATTGTCCACAAAAAGATGGTACCCCTTCTGGAACAAGGGTGACACCAAGTCCCACACAACCTTTCCACTGCTCCCCAGGTAGTCAGGGCATCCGACCGGCTCCAATTTTGAGTCTTTTCCCTCATAGACCCTAAAACGACATGTATAGCCTGTGGCCCTTTCACAGAGCTTATACAGTTTCACCCCATACCGGGCGCGCTTGCTTGGGATGTACTGTTTGATGCCAAGGCGCCCGGTAAAGCGTAAGAGGGACTCGTCTACGCAGATGTTCTGTTCAGGGATATAAGCATCTGCAAATGTTGATGACAGGTGGTCTATAAGGGGCCGAATTTTGTGGAGCCGGTCATAAGCAGGGTGGCCCTTTTCATGACAGGTTTTGTCGTCGTTGAAGTGCAGGAAGCAGCGCAGGATGGACTCAAATCGTGTCCTGGACATGGCAGCAGGGTACAAGGGAACATGATTTACTGGGTTCGTAGACCAATACGACCGCAGTACATTCTGTTTCATTAGTCCCAAGTGAAGGATAAGGGCCAAAAAGATTTTAATGTCGGAAACTTGGACTGGTTTCCACCCGAAAGGCTGGGCATACATGCTCTCCGGGTGCTCGGTGATGAATTGTGTGGCTTTACGGTTGGTCTCAACCACAATTAAGTCCAAGAGAACCTGGGTGATGAACAGCTGCAAAAAGTCTAGGGCCGTTCCTAGATGAGCTGTCGCCACCTGGACTCCAGACTGGGCGGTGAAAGGGGGCACTACGGGTGCGGCGGAATCAGGGGATTGCCAATCTGGTTGTGCCAGCACCTCTGGGAGTCTATGGGTACTACGGGCCCGTCTTCTTCTTGGTGGCTGCGACGGGGGTACTACTGCACTTGCCACCGTACCAGTTTCAACTTCCATGCTGACGCTCACCACTTCGTCAGGGTCTACGGAAGCACTGGCACTAAGTCCAGGAGATGCTGCGCTGCTGGTGCCTGCCTCACCAAGAAAACTATCAACAGCGCTAGCACCACCCTGCTGCCCTTGAGGCGGATCCTGCGCCACCTGCGGTCTAACGACTTGGGGTCTGGTACGCCTGGCTCTAGCCGGGACCATAGCCTCGTCATCAGTATCGGTCAGGGAACCACTGCTTTCTACAGGTTCAAAATCGGACCCGGAAGATTCGACGGATGATTCTTCCCAAAAGAACTCATCCGACTGGTCCATGTACCTGTATACCTCGTCATCGGAAAGCCCCCTTCTTGCCATTTTGGATTGCTAAATTTATGGGGTTTTCCTCCGAGACTACCCAGAAAAAAAGAGCACCTACCTAGCAAAAAGGGAGTATTTGAGAGGTATTGGGGTTGGTGGGAAGTGGGGTCTCAGAGGCAATCAAACAATCACGGGACAATCAAATCCAATTACAGCACAATCGACTCCAATCACAGCACAAGCAGATCTGATGCACTCGGAAGGTGATGGGGGGAGGGTGGGATTGGGTGTGGCGGGAAGTGGGGTCTCAGGCAATCAAACAATCACGGGGCAATCGAAGCCGATCACGGGACAATCAAATACAATTACAGCACAATCGACTCCAATCACAGCCCAATCAAATCTGATGCACTCGGAAGGTGATGGGGGAGGGTGGGATTGGGTGTGGCGGGAAGTGGGGTCTCAGGCAATCAAACAATCACGGGGCAATCGAAGCCGATCACGGGACAATCAAATACAATTACAGCACAATCGACTCCAATCACAGCCCAATCAAATCTGATGCACTCGGAAGGTGATGGGGGAGGGTGGGATTGGGTGTGGCGGGAAGTGGGGTCTCAGGCAATCAAACAATCACGGGGCAATCGAAGTCGATCACGGGACAATCAAATACAATTACAGCACAATCGACTCCAATCACAGCACAAGCAAATCTGATGCACTCGGAAGGTGGTGGTTGGAGGTGGTGGGGGGGGGGGGGGGTTGGGTGTGGTGGGGGGGAGGGTGGGGTTGGGTGTGGCGGGAAGTGGGGTCTCAGGCAATCAAACAATCACGGGGCAATCGAAGCCGATCACGGGACAACCAAATACAATTACACCACAATTGAATACAAGCGCAGCACAATCGAATACAAGCGCAGCACAGTCAAATACAATGCACTTGGACGGTGATTAGGGGGGGGGGGGGGGTCTGAGGGCGATTTGAGGGGGTGGGGGGTTGATCAGGAGCCTGCACGGGGCAGACTGAGTCCTGATCTGATGAGAGGCAGACACAGGGGGTTACTGATCAAAGATCAGTTAGTGATTGCTGGGGAGGACAGATGTAAACAAACAGCAGGGGATGTAATCAGAAGGGGGGTACGAGGGCAATCGAGGGCCTGGGCAGGTGATCGGTTACCCCCGCGGGGCAGTTAGGGTCTGCTCTGATGGGTGGGGGTGCTGAGGGCTGATGGACAGGTGATAGACAGGTGATCAGAGGGGGATCAGAGGGGGATCAGAGGGTAATGTAGCTGTATACAGATGTATACAGTATACAGGGGGGTAGTCTGGGATGGGGTGTGGGGGTGATCTAAAGGTAGGGGGGGGATCAGGGGTGACTAGGAGGCAGTTAGGGACCTAAACTAAGGGGCAGCGTCGCTAGTTAGTGGCAGGTGGGGGGGGTGGGGGTTTTACAGGGGTGCAAGGGTGATGGGCAGGGGTCTGCTGGGGTGATCAGGGGGGGTAGGAAGGCTGGGGTGGGTGATCAGGGAGGCTGAGGGCAAAAAACACAGTGTAGCTATGTCACTTACAAGTGGTTCCTCCTCGCTGGTGGTCTCTGCAACAATGAGACCACGAGGCGAGGAGGAAGCACGTATAAGGCACTTTGTTTACCTAACAAAGTGCCTTATACTCCCTGATTGGTGGATCCTGCGGATTCCTCTGCTCGCCGGCTCTGCTAAGTGGCCGGCGAGCGGAGACAAAATGCCCGTGCTTCGATCCCGGGCGGAGGATCGCGTCACGGATGACGCGATCACTCCGCCCATGCCCTTAAATGGACTGCCGCCTCTGTGGGTGAGGCCGTCCTGCAGGGCTCCACTTCCCCGCCGCCCCTGTGTAGTGGGCGGTCGGGAAGTGGTTAAAGCAAATTTGGGGAATGGTTAAAGGAAATTTGGGGAGGGCTTTTCAGAACCAGAATAAACAGGCTGACAGTAGACGTTCCATAGAATGGGAATTTTTTCCAGGGGATTTGGTCTGGGTGTCCACACGACATTTGGCTCTCAAGCAACTGTCACCCAAACTAGGCCCTAGGTTTGTGGGTCCTTTTCCAGAGACCAGAAAAATCAATAATGTCACCTATGCCATTGATCTCCCTACCAGCATGCGAGGTGTGAGATCCTTCCATGTGTCCTTGCTCATGACGGCAGTGCACGTGGATTCCGCTCCCCCCCCGCTCCTGTGTTGATTGATGACCAACCTGAGTATGAGATTGAAAAGATTCTGGACTCACGGCTTGTGCAGAACTCTGTGCAGTATCTGGTTCACTGGAAGGGATATGGCATAGAGGAGAGAACTTGGGTGCCAGACTGTCGTATGCACGCAGAGGAATTGAAGAAATAATTCCATGACTTGCACCCTGGCGGTTTGCAGGCAGCAGCGTGCGTCTGGTGTGGCTGGGTCTGTTAGTTCACACAGATTGAGAAATACGCGGGCGCGCTGAGAGGCAGAACCTTTATGACAGTCGAGGAGGGATCAGCTGACCAGTTTGGTCAGCTGACCTCAGAGCAAGTGACTATTGGTCAATCACTGATAGGTGGCGCCGGAGAGCGCTGCTCTATATATAGTTACTGCTGGTCAGTCTCAGGTTGTCTGCCATTGCGAACACTTACGTGGAAGCACTCAGACCTTAGTCAGATCCTACAGTGTGTTAGAACCAAGAGGACCTGGGAATTCACACTGAGCCAGATTACTTCTGTTTATCATTGTGTTATACTTAAGACTAGTTCCAGGGTGTCGAGACCACGGACCTCACACCCAAGATTAGGGACTTTGTGTTATCATTCTGTTATACTTCAGACTCGTTCCAGGGTATCGAGACCACGGACCTCACACCCAAGACTAGGGATACTGTGTACTATCATATTATACTCCAGACTAGTTCCAGGGTGTAGAGACCACGGACCTCACACCCAAGACTAGGCATTGTTTGATATCTGTTATGACCTACTGCTCTTCTGACTATCCCTTTGCTTTCTGATTCGTTGCCTTCGCATATCTGATTATCTGTTGCCAACCCAGCCTGCCTTTGGATACCGAGTCAGCCTTCCGTCTCTGTACCTTGTCTGTCCGTGTGTTGCCGACCTGGCTTGCCCGACCTTGAGAGCTATCTCTCTCCTTTAAGAGATAGTCTCCAGACCTGCTAGTGACATCCACCTTTCAGGTGTCACTCACTCACAGGTCCTTCCTACCTTCAGCATGGGACTCCACCCCTTTGGAGGTCTCAGGCTGCTGGAAGGTTTTTGCACTTCTCAGAAGGCAGTATCGCCCATACTGCCAAAGACCACCTGCTCCTCGGGTGGTCTTACTCAAAGTCATTACTGTTGCATCAAACACTCACACTATATAGGGGTCCAGAGGTTAGTTGTACTTGGATTATCGGCAATTCTGCTGATCATCAATAATCGGGTATATATCTGTATTCTTGGTGATACTGCAGATCACCAATAATCAGATTCTCTCTGTGTGCTGACACCAATCGTTACACAAGACATGTCTAAGATGGCGTGACACTGTCATACCTGGCATGCAGCATAGGCCCTGGGGAGCTGGGGCTCTGTAGCTGGATAGGAGATCTCAGCACCAGTATAGTTGAACTGCCACTCAGTTCAAGGAGGAGGATGACGAAAGCGAAGAGGATGTAGCAGAAGGAGAGGAGGTGGCAGGAGGCCTGCCTGCAAGCCGTGGAGGTGTCATAAGTTGATCCGCTGCACAGCCACGTACTCCCTGCTTACCAGCAGTCACCAGGTTGACCCAATGGGCTGTGTAAGTAATGTACCTGCCCTGACTGTGCTTGGAAGACCAGGTATCCGTGGTCAGATGGACCCTTGACTTAACGCTGTGTGCCAGAGATGACACCGCTTGCCTCTCAACTTCATGGTACAGTTTGGGTATCGCCTTTTTAGAGAAATAATTACGGCCTGGTATCTTCCACTGCCGGATCCCAATGGCCTCAAATTTACGGAAGGCCTCAGAGTTCACCAGCTGGTATGGTAACAGCTGGTGAGCTAACAGTTTCGCCAAGCCAGCTGTCAGACGCCGGGCAAGGAGGTGACTGGAAGAAATTGGCTGCTGTGGGCAGAGGAGCAGGAACTGCTCAAGGTGAGAGTCGGAGTGGAGGAGGGTGGCTGTGATTGTGAAGGTGCAAGGGTGAAAGCGGCTGAAGATGATGCACCTGAAGGAGGAAGAGGAGAAGGAGGGTGACTTTTCTTTTGTGTGCTGCTTTTCCTCTGGTGCTCTTCCCATTGCAGTTTGTGCCTTTTCTCCATGTGCCTTCATAAGGCAGTTGTCCCTGTTGGCAGCTGTTGGCCTTTCCACGGCTCAAATTCCAAACTGCTGAGCCCCCCTGGGGTGATGGCACTATGGTGGCATCAGCAGCTGACATTGCAGGGCATGTTGGCTGGCTGTACATAGGTGGCGATACATGGCGCCGGACACTGCCACCAGCTGTTTCTGATGACAAACTCCCCCTGCTTCTTTCAGGAACTTATCTCCTCCTACTCCTCCCTGACTCTTGGTCATCTTGTCTCTTAGGATCCCATGTGGCATTTGTATCATCGTCATCATCATAATCATCCTCCCCAGCTTCACTTGCCTCAGACACCTCCAAAACTGCACCAACAGCAGATACTTCATCATCCTCCTCCTCACACTGGAAAGCTTCTACATAATTCTCACACGATACGTCCATAGTGTCGCCTAACTCAGACATATGAGGTGGTGTAACTTGCTTAGCACCTTCATCTTGTTGTAACAGTAGTGGCTGTGAATCAGTTAATTCCCCACCAAATAACGCCTGCGAAGTGTCCAATGCAGTGGATGTGGTGCTTGTAGTAGTGCTGGTGGCTGCAGAAGATGAGGTGTTCTGTGTTAAATAGTCAACCACGTCCTGACAATCTTGGGAGTTGATGGGACGTGCCTTCTTCTGAGCACTGTACTTTGATCCAGGGCCGCACAAAATCACATCAGCACGACCTCGAACAGACCTGCTGGGTGGCCTTCCTCTGGGTCTGCCTCTGCCTGTTGATTTGTCCATTTCGGGGGGGGGGGGGGGGGGGGGATGAAGTGAAAGTTATGCACTGACTTGACTAATACAATGTGCAGTCACACAGGTGCAGTGAAAGGTATGCAGTGACTGGTATTACAATACAATGTGCAGCTTTCACACAGGTGCAGTTAACAGGTATGCACGGACTGGTATATTACACAGCGCGTAGTCACACAGGTACTGTGAACAATTATGCAATGACTGGTATTACAAATGTGCAGCTGTCACACACACAGGTACCATGAACAGGCAGGGCCGGATTTCTGGAAAGGCCACAAAGGCCACGGCCTAGGGCGATAAAATCAGATAAGATAAGAAGGGCGGCATGACTTGGAGAGAGAAGAGGTCATATGTCAAAATTAATCACCTCTTCTGGTCCCGCAGCGCAGCCAGCCAGCGCCCTGCTCTGCACTAATAGCTGAATTCCAGAGTTCCCCAATTCCAGCAAGTCTCTCTCTCAATCAACATCTGCTGTCACCTCATCTGATGATCAATTCCTCTTATCATGATCATACAAGTTGATGTGAGAAATACCAGGGATTTACATTACAAAGCAGATAGAACTAAGTTCCGCTGAGTTTTAATGCAGGCATTCAAAGACATCAGTGAACCCTGCTAATTTCTTCACTTTCTCCTTTACAGTTTTGACACTGACCCCAGCAGCTGTTAATTACACTTTCTTATCTCTAGTCTACTTAAATTTATGGCTTTAGGTTTTTTTTTTCTTCCTAGCCAGCAGTGGTCTCAGTTAACTCTTTCCTGACTCATTTTCTGTTCCTACCATCTATGAGAGGAATAAAAATGCTGTTTGCTTTACTTTCGTTGCTAAACTGTCACTGTCACCTGAGCTGTTACTACCTCTATGCTAGTCTGTATAGTTTGGCATCCGTCTCCTTTCCTGTAGCAGTAAAGCATTGTACCATTTTAGCCACAGCGAAAGCAGAGAGTTTTGAATGAGGATGATACCATTTATTGGCTTAAAAGAAAAAAAGTAATCTTTCTGTGAATAAGCATTCTTAAGACTTTGTTCCTGTATACTGTCAATATGTTAGAGCAAACCACCATATGTACTTTCAACATTCAAAAGAGATACATAGCTTTTTCAGCAAATATAAATAAATGTCATTCAGATGCTTTAAAGTGGAGCTGAACTCTTGCACAGGACAGAAGGAAAACATAGAAAAATCTACCTTGTATTTTTTTAGAGAGCCTGTGTAATTCCCCCTCATCTGTGTCTAATCTGACGTTGTAATGTGATCTCTCCTGTGTCCCCTGACTGCCACAACATCTAAGCTAATTTGAAAGCACAGGATGTTAACAATATGTCTGCTTCCATGAAAGCAGGAAGTAGACACTGCCGATTGATTGCAGGATTTGTATCAGCTGTAACAAAGAAATGTTTTTTTTTAAAGGTTTTTATGTTATTGTGTATCTTTTGAAGCAGAGAGGAAGTTCTGAGTTCAGGTCCGCTCTAATTACAACCAAACATCCAAAGTGGGTATTGACAGGATGTTTGCTACTTACCTGTTCTCTGTTTCTCTCCATTGAGCTGTCCTGTCACCTGTTTGTGGCTATGACTGCAGCCAGTCGCACAGAGGACAAAGAAGCAGCGCATGCTCTGGCCACTCACGCTCCCTGTCACCTGTTTGTGGCTCTGACTGCAGCCAGTCTCACAGAGGACAAAGAAGCAGCGCATGCTCTGGCCACTCACGCTCCCTGTCACCTGTATGTGGCTATGACTGCAGCCAGTCGTACAGAGGACAAAGAAGCAGCGCATGCTCTGGCCACTTGCGACTTGCGCAAGTTTTCTGCTCCTGCCCAGATGTGCACAGCAACCAACGCCAGTATAGTGTTATGCATTCTTGACAAGTACATATATCAGCATCATTTCTCAAGTATGCATTCCCAGAACACTATTGGCTGCTGTGCACTTTCGGGCAGGAGCACAAATTGCAGGAATTATTGAGCAGACAGAGCATCCTCTGATTCTTGTCTGAATGGGAGGCAGAGCAGCACAACTGAAATGAGCCCATTCAAACCAATGATCGATAGTCAATGTTGGTCAGAATGTTTTTTGGTAGTGGTGGGGGGGGGGGGGGGGCGGTAGAGGACAGCAGGCCTAGGGCACTGGAAAGTACAAATCCGGCCCTGTGAACAGGTGCAGGGTCACTGCGTGCAGTCATGTAGGTAGGTAGGGCACTGAACAACAACAGGTGGGTATGCAGTGATTGGTATTACAAATGTACAGCTGTCACACACACAGGTACCGTGAACAGGTGCAGTGACTGGTGGTATTAAATATCACACTGCGTGTGCTCATGTGGGTATGTGGGTGCACTGAACAACAGGTAGGTATATGCAGTGATGGGTATTACAAATGTGCAGTTGCCTGTCACACACACACACAGGTACCATCAACAGGTGCAGTGACTGGTGTTAAATATCACACTGCATGTGCTCATGTAGGTAGGTGGGAGCACTGAACAACAATATGCAGTGATGGGTATTACAAATGTGCCGCTGCCTGTCACACACACACACACACACACACACACACACACACACACACACACACACACACACACACACACACACACACACACACACACACACACACACACACACACAGGTACCGTGAACAGGTGCAGTGACTGGTGGGGTATTAAATTCTGTATAACACTGCATGTGCTCACGTAGGTAGGTGGGTGCACTGAACAACAGGTAGGTATATGCAGTGATGGGTATTACAAATGTGCAGCTGCCTGTCACACACCCACACAGGTACCATGAACAGGTGCAGTGACTGGTGGTATTAAATATCACACTGCGTGCACTCACGTAGGTAGGTGGGTGCACTGAACAACAGGTAGGTATATGCAGTGATGGGTATTACAAATGTGCAACTGCCTGTCACACACACAGGTAGTCACTGAAGGTCCAGCAGCTAAGACTGACTGATAGGGCTGTATATGCAACACAAGTGTCTGTGGGACACACACATAAAAAAAAATAGATCACAAGAACAACATTAGCTGTCAAAAGAGCTGTTGAGGATTGAGGAGTGCTTTTTAGCAATAAGGATCAGCAAGAAAGAGCAACCTAACAAGCCTAACTACTTTCCCTAA
Organism: Hyperolius riggenbachi; assembly: GCF_040937935.1. Classification (NCBI taxonomy): domain Eukaryota; kingdom Metazoa; phylum Chordata; class Amphibia; order Anura; family Hyperoliidae; genus Hyperolius; species Hyperolius riggenbachi. The sequence continues at coordinate 140,031,886 of NC_090653.1, forward strand.
TGTCTCTGCAGCACCTCTCCCTTCTCTAATTACTGCAGCCACACAAGTGAGTGAAATGGGTGATGCTGCCTGCTATTTATAAGGGGGGGAGGCTCCAGGAGGGATTTTAGCTTGATTGGCTACCCTGTGTTTTCTGACTGTGATGTATAGGGTCAAAGTTGACCCTAATGATGTAGTATATGAGGCGGGTCGAACTGTCATAAAGTTTGCGTTCGTTTGCGAACGCGAACCACCGAAGTTCATGCAAACAAGTACACGGGCGAAAACCGTTCGAGCCATCTATAACCGTGATGTGATAAAGGCATGAAAAAAAAAAACCACAGAATCCAAGCTCCTCACCTCAAGTTAGGACATTTAAATATTTGAATATTTAATGAGGAGGTGCTGGAAGGGGTGTGGCAAATCAGTGAAGACAATGAACCCACCGCACACTCGCCTGCAAGTTAGTCAGTTTCTGTTGCCAATGCCAGCACACACACACACACAGCTTGCATGTACACATGGTAGATATGGATGTATTTTGGTTGCACTAGCTGTCCCAGGAGAGGAAGGCAAAGATAGCTGCTCCTAATCAATAGATAGGTTTGATGCACTAAATGCTTGCATGTTTGTGCTATGCATGTTATAGGGCCAGAGATAAGACACACACTAATATGGGGGACCGTATGTGATTATACAAGAGACTTTATTCTTGTAATGAAGATCCCAGCTTTTGACTTAGATGAAGGCATGCACTAGGGTTGAAAGATCAGCTAGAGGTAAAGGTGCTTAATTTCTGCAATGTTCCTCAGGTAAAAGAAGGTATGTTTCACATCAGCTGAGATTTGATTTCTGAACCTTAATTCCCTATTAATAAGTACACCAAGGCTGCAGAAAAAGAGTAGCTCAGGTCTGGATTCCTAGTCCCTATCCTTAGTGGAGCTAGCTGAGACTGGAGCTGCTTTGCCATCAGCCCTTGCCTGCAATAACAAAAACCTCAGTTTCATCAGGATTTACTTTGAGACATCATTTATCCACTCCTGCAGTTCAGCTAAGCATGAATTTATTTGTGGAGTAGGGTCTTTAACCGTCTTTAAGACCGCCTAACGCCATGTGGCGGCAGCAGAGAGGCTCTGTTGTTCCTCCGCTCCACTATATGGCGTCATCTCGCGAGAGGCAAGATTAGACAGGAGCTTTCACGACTGCGAGCTCCTGTCTGTAAACGCAGTGTGGAACAGCGATCAGCCTGCCAGCCTATGATCTGTGCTAGCAGGCTGTTCTTTACAACTATAATTTAAAAAAAAATCTATAGTGCTGCGATATTGCACAGTGCTGTACAAAAGATTGCCTTGTCACTTAGCTGTCCCTTGAAGGCACTCACAATCTAATCCCTATCATAGGCATATGCCTATGTATGTATAGTGTAGTATACTGTATGTAGCATAGTCTAGGGCCAAATTAATGGGGGAAAAAAAAAAATATATATATAATTTTTTTTTAATTGCTAATTTTTTATTTACCGTATATAAAAAATACAAATAGCAGCAGCAATAAAATACTATCAAAAGAAAGTTCTTTTTGTGAGAAGAAAAGGTGTTAAAATTCATTTGGGTGCTATGTTGTATGACCGAGCAATAAACAATTGAAGTTGTGAAGTGCCAAATTGTAAAAAATGGCCTGGTCACTAGGGGGGGGGGGGGGGGGGGGTATAAACCTCTGGTCCTCAAGTGGTTAAAGAGAACCAGAGACGAAGCACCCTCATGTATTTTATTACATTCATCAGTGGGAACATGACAGTAAACACCTACCTTGCTTTTAGTTTCATTGTTATCTGCTTAATTAGTCTATTAGCAGCTGTGATAAGAATCCCCAACTGGCTCAGTCTAGGTTTGACCTGGAAACATTACAGCTGAGTCACTCTTCTGTGGAGTCTTTTCAAGCCCAAATGAAAGCACACAGATGAGCCTTTCTCATATAGCCTAGACAGCACATCCAGAACAACTCATATCCCGGAAGGAGAAGGGATATGAGCCGGCGGCCATATTTGATTTTTCCTGGAGCAATAATGGATAAAAATCACTAAAAAAGGCACACCAGAGCGGCGAAATTATCAGGTAGAGCATTTATTCTTTACAAGCTATCGACTGATATGTTTATTTTGTGTGAAACGTTCATCTCTGGTTCCCTTTAAAGAGGAACTCCAGTGAAAATAATGTAATAAAAAAATGCTTCATTTTTACAATAATTATGTATAAATGATTTAGTCAGCGTTTGCTCATTGTAAAATCTTATTTCCTGTCTGTGAACCTTGTTACATTGTGGCAAGCTGTCAAAAGTACCGCGGTCCTCAGAGCTTCTTGTGGGAGGGATTTCACCACAATATCAATCATACAGCGCCCCCTGATGATCTGTTTGTGAAAAGCAATAGATTTCTCATGTAAAAGGGGGTATTAGCTACTGATTGGGATAAAGTTAAATTCTTGGTTGAAGTTTCTCTTTAATGCCAGGTTTGAATGGTGGGTGTCATCAGCATAGCAGTAGATGTCAGGCCATGTTTCTGGATGATTTTTCCAAGTGGCAGTATGTATATGGTGAATGTGTGGTATGTATAAGGTGAAAAGCAGAGGGGATAGTACATAAACACAAATGTACTCAAAGTAAACTGTACAAATAGCAATACGATAGCAGGTGGACATAGCAACCCAATATATATATATATATAGTGTGTGCACGCAGCAAACAGTGAACCCTGTCTAAACCAATCTGACTAATATATATGCAGGATAATTTACAATCAGGCACAGGACACAATTCAGCAGGCAAGTGTATAGTCATACAAGAAGAGATCAAATAGCAGGAAGTCAAATAATACAAACGGCAAGCAAAATAATGGTCAGACAATGTCAATATCATACCCCGGTATGCAATCGGGTATGAGGTACACAGGAAAGCAGGTTACAGGAAACAGGTATCAGGTAACAGGTATCATGGAAGGAATACATAGCGATGACCAGAACACAGGCTGCAAGGCTATCAGTACAAATGAACTAGCAATGGTGACCTGCTGGAGCTGGACTTATATACTGTGCTGGATGGTCATGTGACAGCTTCCAAGGCTGCAGAGAACACAGTTCTTGAAGATAGAGACCTCTGCTGGTGGGCAGAGAGAACATCATGATGACTGCAAAAGTTCTTGAAGAGAGAGGGGACATCTGCTGCTAGACAGAGGCAATCCATGTAGATAGTTCACAATGTCACAGCAGGCACAGAACATGGCAGCCAGGGTCCAGGTTGCAGGTAGTCATGCAAAGATTTTAGGAATATCTAAGACACCTTCTAAAGTAGTTACCTTCAAATCAGACAATGGTGGTAGTCTATTTTTGCCTGTCTTATGTGGTTCTGCATAGGTATGCAGTGCGGTTTATTGAATAGCAGATTGCATGGAGACTTTGTGTGTTCAATTATGTAATTATATTTGCTCATGTTACAATGTATGCATTGAAAGTCAAAACAGGTTAGTCAGACTACAATTCCGATAAGACCTAAGTTAACTTTTATACTTGGCTTACATGGAAAGTTTAAATTATGTATCATGGGATTTGCCATGAACCTGTGTTACAGAGAATTTCAAGTACTTTGGGTATCATAAATCAAGCTTCTTTCCTGTGCTGTGCTCTCAATACCTGTCATAAGTTGAACAATTAAGGAACAATCACGTTCTTACCACGCTGTTCATTTTACTGATGTCTCATTGCATGGTAATTTTAAAAGTTATCAATCTTATCCTAAGTCTTGGATGGTGTATTTTAATACAATTCCTGGAAATGCCCCCTTACAAAAAAGCATGAGCTCTCCTTCCAGGAATTCAATGACATTGGTGACAATCAATAGTTGTAATGCAACCAAGTAATTCCCAAAGGTGAAGAACACTTTCCAATGCTTCCTTTAGTTTCTCTTATACTGACATGACACATTGGTAGTCATATGACAAATACACTGTGCTTACATTGATCTTTCTCTAAAGTAATAATGTGCATCTCCGTTATTTATGGAAACTATTTATAAGCACACAGCTTATGTGCGTTTTTAATGAAAAATGTATTTGAGAGCGTATTTCTAATTTTGATAGTGGTTTCTTGGTTTAGCTTGAAATAAGCTTTCTATCCTCTCATGTTTATTGACCATTAGCAGCCAGGCTTTTTAGTGCTCTAGCTAATTTCACTGAGAATTGTTTCACTTAAAATTAGCATGGAATTGGCGAAACTGTAAAAAAATGTGTTTGCCACATATGTAATGTATCAACGGCATCGCATTGTAGCTTTGAATTTTTTGCATTTTTTGCAGTTTTGAATTTACAAATTTACTGCATATAAAACTCGTGTGGCAGGTCTGTTTTTGTTGTGCACTTTGTGTCAATGGGAACATAGAACATTTGCATACAAATTTATGTTTTGCACGTAAGTTAATTGGATGGATTTTCATATGAATTAACTTTGGTGCACCCTGCCGCAGGGTAATATGCAAAGAGAAATGGGGCAATGTGATTTTCCTGCCTCCCGCTCTCCTCGCAGGACAATCACACTGCACCATGTGTAAAAGTAGCTTCAACATACCAATGGGAATACTTCCTGAGACTGGTTTCACACTGCAAACTGGCAGCAGCAATGCAGTGTGTCGCTGCACCGTATCACTCTGCCAGAAACAGGCCTTCAGGGAACACTGCATTCGTAAGCAGTGTTTTTTTGTCTGGCCACCAGCCAAGTAGGAAGTGACATGCACTTGCCATCACTTCCTGCTTCGGGTATGCAGAAGTGCACAGAAGCATATTGTTAAAATACACTCCTGCATATGCGTGCCGCCCGAAACGTCGCATCACCAACATTTTTTAAAATCCCTTCGTCCCCACAGAGTAACATGACTTCCCTGTCTGATGCAGAGCGACTCAAGTATGCATGCTAACATAGATTTGTCCTTGTGTCGGGGATGCAGCAAAAATGTAACTTCTGTTGCAATGCGCTGCACTGTGGCAGTATGAAAGTCTCCATAGACTTTCATTGCCTGGCAGAGGAGTGTGGTAAAAATACCGCACCATCCCAGTGTGAAAGGGCCCTAACAAGAGGAAATACTTCCATAACTGACAAAATGCACAAACACACACTGCTGCTAGTATGCAAAAAATAATCAATGTTTAATGTTGAAAGACGTGTCCACAGTATTAAAAACAGAGCCTGTCACTGTTAGCAAACGGAGGTAAGAATCATACATCACCAAGTAAATAGTAAATCATATATATATATATATATATATATATATATATATATATATATATATATATATATATATATATATATATATATATGTGTGTGTTTATATATATATATATATATATATATATATATGTATATATATATATATATATATATATATATATATATATATATATGTATATATATATATTATATATACTGGCCTATCCTAGGGTGAGCTGCACAACCAATGTGTGTCACTCCTCAGTAACCAATCTATCTCCAATGTTACAAAGTAATCAATGGGAGTGCCAGAGAAAAGTAAATGTATCAAGGCTGCTTACCACTAAGAAAGACCAAAAGGACCTCCGTGCTGTAGTGCCAGGCCCGACCTCACATGTATTGCTCCTCTTGGGTGCTTCCTCAGATCTCCAGTGGGGTCTTAGAGTTAGGCATCAGTATAGGAAGGGTTCTGTGTGAGAATAGGGCTGGGTTAAGGCATAGTAAAATATTGGTAAAACATACTGATATTTTACTATCAAAATTAAGTAGTAGAATATTGGTAATGTTGTTGATATTTTACAAGCAGCTATCTCCAGCGCCCTTTTTACTGAGCAGCATTTTACAGATAAGTTGGTGGGCATGCCACCATGACTCCCTCCACACAGGGCCTACACTTACAGGTGTCCCCATCTTCCTTGACACTGGAGGTGGGGAAGAGCCCCTTGTCCATTATATGGACAAGGGCTTGGGAGGTGGGAGGGAATAAGGCTTTGCTCACCTTTTATTCCAGAACAATATACAAAGAGGCTTGTTGACATTTATGACACACCTGGCTGTACACCCTCTAGGTAAGTCAATCATATATAACTTCTGCTGGGTAGGGATTGCCACATACTTATGCAAAACTACCAGGGACAAGGAGACAAGTGTGCTATATCTTAAAAAATAGCTTTAAAAAATTGAAACACAACATACACAACATATGCTTCCTCGTACTAGCAATTGTCCAAATGCCAGGCAATAATGTCCCTATCAGAGTTAAAATGGTCCTGTTATATCACTTTATCCCAAAAATATTCTTGTCTGTACCAGTCCTTCACCAATATGGCTTGAGAGTGACCCAGATCAACCTCAGGGAAAATGTAACCAGAGATAATATCACAGTGCTGGTTGATTTACTACAAACAGAACCCCCCCCCTCCCCCACCACCACCACCACCACCAATGGCCTAGTTGTAAATTCCATGCTCCTTAAGGGGTTACCATCCACCTCCTTGTGCACTCACTACAACCAGCACAAATCACTACAGTAGCTGCCTTGATCTTACTGACAGCATCAGTAGTGCTGTCTCTATCCCACTGGCACCTGAACCACCCAGCATACTCCACTGTTATGATAATCATTTTCTCCAGATTAATGAGTAGTAATCACCTGAAAGCTTAAGCATGCTTCATAGTGTAAAACTAACAACTTTGTTTTCCAATAAATGTTTTTTATAGTATTGGACTATACCAGGCATGGGTAAACTTGGCCCTCCAGCTGTTAAGGAACTACAAGTCCCACAATGCATTGCAGGACTCTGACAGCCACAGTCATGCCTCATAAAGGCAAATGTATTGTGGGACTTGTAGTTCCTTAACAGCTGGAGGGACAAGTTTGCCCATGCCTGGACTATACCAATTCATTGATTTTATGTGGATAGTGTTTTTTATGTGACACAAAAAAAGTGCAACAGGCCCATAAGTTTAGGGAATAGAGTTGTATGAGAGCAGAGCACACCATTATTTAATTCAATACTTGTCATATTTTAAGAACATTTCTACATTTAAGCTTTCAGAGTACTTACAGCGAACCTGAAGCTAGGAAACTTGTTTCAGGTTAGATACATTCCTATGTAGAGGAAAGGTTCTTGATTCCATTGAGCCTTCCCAGTCCTTGCTCCATGCCCTTATTCCACCTCTCCCCCCCTTTGAATTTAAGCACCTTCATTACCCCTTAACAGGCTTTGGGGATATTCTCAGCTCCAAGTGCTTCCGAAGAAGGGCCCATCTGGACTGCGCATGTGCAACCCAGGCTTATGCATGCACGATATCGATTTGCTCATTTTTGGAAATACTCAGGATTTGTAAGGACTTCTGAAACTTGCAAGAGGAGTGCCACAGAGGTACTTACTATGAAGGTCAAAACACTTGGACAGTGGTGGGCCAACAGGGTGTAGCAAGGAATGGTAAGGCTTTATGAGAACCAAGCCTTCTTTCTACAAAGGTAAGTATCTAGCTTTTTTCTGCCTCACTTCAGGTTCACTTTAAATATAAATATGAAAAGCAGAAAAGATTATGCTATTTAAAAAGCAACTGGAGTGTGAAATTTCCTGCATTACATGATGCCAGGCTGGCAGAAACTTTAAATGTGCCAGTTTGCGCTATGAAAAGTGACACAAATTAAAAGGTTCATAAGCCTGATGTGTAATAATTTGTCAGCTATTGCTCTGCTAGCTTAAACTACTCTTGCTGATGATAAAATTATGGTCACAGTGATGGCACAGGGCTAAACTAAAAGCAGAATGTTTTAAAGCACTACAAAATGAAATGCCATTTGAAGATGAGATTACTGATTAATGTAAAATGTATTTGGGATGTCCTTACTCATCATTACAGAAGAAATTGTTATGTCTCATAAACTGGAATTTATACTCTACTTTTTTTTCCTTTTTTATATTTTTATTTAAACCCCTCGCCCTTCAGTGTCGTTTCACCTTATGCATCCGAGCAACTTTCACCTCCCATTCATTTGCCAATAACTTTATCACTACTTATCACAATGAATTGATCTATATCTTGTTTTTTCCGCCACCAATTAGGCTTTCTTTGGGTGGTACATTTTGCTAAGAATTATTTTTTTCTAAATGCACTTTAATGGGAATATTAAGTCAAAAATTGAAAAAAATAATTTCTCCTCAGTTTTCAGCAATTCTAGCTTTAAAATAATACATGCTACCATAATTAAAACCCATGTAAATTATTTGCCCATTTGTCCTGGTTATTACACCATTTAAATTATGTCCCTATAACAATGTATGGCATCAATATTTTATTTGGAAATAAAGGTGCATTTTTTTCCATTTGCTTCCATCACTATTTACAAGCTTATAATTAAAAAAAATATAGTAATACTAGTAGACCTAAGCCTGTTTAAAAATGGGCTCTAGGTCTATATTTAAACCCCACCTCCCTCCCATCTCTTCCCTCTCATCCTCCCGTGACCGCCGCCACTGCCGCACAGTCACCGTGCAAGCCCATCTGCACGCCCACCGCGCGCAATCCCGCCGCACGGCCACTGCACACGAGCCCGGCCGTCAGGCCCCCTGCCTGTCCTTCTCCTGTCCAACTGCTGTCCCTGCGGCACATGCGCAGTAGCACGCAGGGACACACACACGGACATGGGATGCAGAGACAAAGGGGTTGACATGCATATTAAAAAAGTTCAGACCCTTCGGTAACTATTTATGTTTTTTTTTTCTACTGTAATTTTTTTTTTTTTTATTTAAAAATTGTAGTTTGGTTTTTTTGGAGTGGGTAGGTAAACAGGTCATTTTAAATGTAATTGATTGTGTATATTTAAAAAAAAATGTATGTAGATATAGTTTTACTATTTGGTCACAAGATGACCACAGTAATTGTTTTGTTTTTCATCCTGTAAGCGAGAGCTCTCGTTTACAGGAACTGAAGAGATGACGTCAAACTTTAAAACTGTGTTTCCATTCATTGATCTCCGGGGCAGCAGAAGGCAGCGGGAGTGCACACGGCTGCATGTGTGATGGAGCGTCTGCCTCAACTGCAGCAGGGCAGGTTATCTGGATGGATATATCCGATAGACCTTTTTTTTTTAAGAACTGTTTTATCAGACTCATATGTCTAATTGTATAAAAATCGGGGATCTAGTTACAAAGGTTCTGCTGGGCTTGAAGGGTCAGATTTCCAATTAATCACAGTAGACTTATGTGCAAGCACCATTACTGGATGTTGTTGCTTAGAAATAGCCCTGTCACTGAAAGCATAGCTGCTGTTATGGTTTATGCCAACTATCCTATTCTACATCTACTCTTGCTCTGTAAACCACCTCAGTGGAACTCACACGTCACAGCCAGGAATTTTTTTGATCTTTACTGACTTGAGAAAGTGGGCAAGTGCCTGCGGAATGCTTTGTCTTACTATTGTGCTTGAATAAACTTTTTCCAGTAAAACTGGTTAAAATTATCCAGGAGAGGTAAGATATTATCTTCTACTTCCTTAGATTATGTTAAAGGAACGCTATCAATTAACATTTTTTTTAAACCTGGGATTGAGAGAGTTCCTGAAGTGCTGATAAATAATGATGTATACATTTCACTTGCTTATCTCTTTTGTTTACTGTGTCAGATTCTTTTCACTCTTAACTGATGGCAAGTCTGCTCAAATCTGACCTCAGAGTGAACCATGAAGGGAGGGTGAATTCCCTCACAGTGCATCTGTTAAGCCTGTGTGTGACAGAAAGCTCTCAGCAGCTGCAGCTGCCTGCCTGTGTCCTGTGTATCTGACTGAAGTGTCTGCAGAGCAGAGGAAATGTAACTCGTTATAAACATTTGTAATTGTCTGTGACACCACAGCTTTTCATTCTTGTAGTCTGATATGCAAAAAACACTGGCTGTGCATTGAAGCAGACACCCCTTTTGAGAATGGTTTGCTCCAATAGAGCTAAATCATAGACACAATGAATTAAAGCTTTTGCCTCTGATATTAACATGAAAAGTAGGAAAATGTTTACACAGCTACTTAGACATTATTTGTAAATTGTCATTTTAGAACACTTGGTTTGATAGTGTTTCTCATGTCCCTCTCATAATGGGCGCCTCCTTCCCTTGTTGTTGTTTTCCCTTATTTGTCAAAATGTTACAATATGTGCATTTTCATTTTAGTAGCATCCTCCTGGATGGGTGTATTCTAACTCTGAACTTATTGTAATTTTGTAAAAATACATTTTAAAGGGGAACTGAAGAGAGAGGTATATGGAGGCTGCCATGTTTATTTCCTTTTAAGCAATGCCAGTTGCCTGGCAGCCCTGCTGATCCTCTGCTTCTAATACTATTAGCCATAGCCCCTGAACAAGCATGCAGCAGATCAGGTGTTTCAGACTTTAAAGTCAGATCTGACAAGACTAGCTGCATGCTTGTTTCTGGTGTTATTCAGATACTACTGCAGAGAAATAGACCAGCAGGGCTGCCAGGCAACTGGTATTGATTAAAAGGAAATAAATATGGCAGCCTCCGTATACCTCTTACTTCAGTTCCCTTTTAAAAGGGACAGCAATAAAAAAGAGACACACTGTACATGACAAAATAATTAATTTATCATTGACATAAACATATATTTTTTTACCTTACTGCCTACAGAAATTTTTTTTTTTTTACAATTGTCCACCTGCATGCAGACGAATAGAGATGGCCCGAACGGTTTGCCGGTGAGCGGTTCCAGGTGAACTTCCGGTCGTTCACATTCGCCATGTAAGGCGAACTTTCCCGGAAGTTCGGTTCGCCCCCATAGTGCACCATTAGGGTCAACTTTGACCCTCTACATCACAGTCAGCAGGCACATTGTAGCCAATCAGGCTACACTCCCTCGTGGAGTCACTCCCCCCACTTATAAAAGGCAGGCTCCGCCGGCCATTACACTCACTCGTGTG